>NC_139566.1:140458-740458 GCF_965112155.1 Podarcis liolepis | reverse complement strand
GCCAGATGGACCAAACTCGGGGAAAAGGCAGCTTCTGAAGTGCCTGTTTAAACCAGCCCTTAATTCAGAACCATGAGGACCAGAATCTTACTTTATGCTTAGGGTAAAGGCCACATCTCAGTAGGAGAGCTTGGCACGCAGAAGGCTCCAGGTTAATCACCTGAGGACATTCCCAGCCCTTTTGTCTAGGCAACCAAGACTAGGATAACCAAAAATGTTCTGTGCCCTCGGGCAAAATGGGTGGGTCTTTCCCCTCCCCTGCCCCCACCCTCCACTCACCTACCTGCTGAGTAGGAGAATGAGAGTCAGTGTTGTGTGTGAGAGAGTTGCTCAGAGAGCAGGCTGGAAGTGGGAGACCCAGAGACCTGTTTGCCCCAAAGCAGAGACTAACGGAGAAGCAAGATCTTTTTGGGTGTTGATGCTGTGAGCCTCTCCACCCTGCGCTCAGGTTGTATATATGTGCAAATAAAACCGTATATCCTAAAGACACCACACACTGTCCCTCACTGCAAAGAAACTGAGCCCGGTAAGCAACTGGAACCCCTGAACTTTCTCGCTGCTCAGAGACTGGGCCGGTGCGCAACACTGGTGTCAGAAGTGGGCTTGTGTTTCCTGGAGGAGAGAGCCTCTCCATCTTATGCTTGGGTGGTATATATATGTAAAGAAAACCAGATATTCTAAAGACACCACAGTCTCTGCTGAACCTCATTCCACGGAAACTGAACCTGAGTAATCGCCGGGACCCCTGGAATCTCTCACCACTCAGAGATTGGGGTGGCACGTACAAATATTTATGCTGATGTTTGCCTGCAAGGTTCGGTCACAGTTTGTTCCTGACCACACGCTGACTGCTGATTCTGGCCATGCCTGCCTGTCTTAGCCTGCCACATTCCCTACTTCTCCTGGCTAGTCTTCTTATTAGCCTGGGGAACGAACTCTTCCCTGCACTGGTGTTTGCCAATATCCGCCTGCCATTCCTGATTAATAGCCCCCTTTGCGAGGGGCTCTTGGGTTGTGTGGAATAAGCGGTGTTTTGCATATCAGCCTCCTCCTCTCTCGCTGGAGGCCCCTGGCTGCTCCTGCAATTCCTTCTCCTGCTGTTTTGAAGACAGCAGACACATTTCAGTCTTAGCAGACAAAGGCCTGCGTTCGAGAGCTGGTAAACTGTGACTCCTGATTTCCAGGGCTAGATGCCCTTTAGGTACCTTTCACCTCTCTAATTCTGAGAAATCGAATCCCTCGGGTGGGAGATGCAAAGACCCTGGCCACAGCGACACTTTCTGCAGAACCCACAGGGTTTACTGCTTTTCTTTAAAACCTGTCACGCATGTTGCTAGGCCTCACTGTTGTCGATTGTATCTGGGGCCATTTGCCAGTTTCCAGCAGCTGTGCTGAAACACCTTGGTTGGACTCCTGATCATGGCCACCTTTTGAGGGGGTGGGGGGCAGCTCCCGGGCCTTACTTAGTTCTCCAAACAGACCCAGAAGTGGCAGGATGAAGTCTGGCCTTTTCAATGGTGGCTCCCTGATTGCGGAATGCTTTCCCCAGAGATAGGCAAGAAAGGAACATAATAAATAACAATTCCGTTTGCAGCCCTGCAAATGACGCAACCCCCCTCTGTACCTCATTATCAGGATTTTAATTGTTTCTGCGCAGGGTGGGGGCGCACGTACCTTGGAACAGAAGGCGACAAACACACACACATGACAACAGAGGACCTTTGTGTTTGTGGGTGTCACAGCTACACACACCCTGTTGCCGCAACAAAAAGGTTTTAGGGAGTGTAGGACGCTGCCTTATCAAGTCCACCTAGCTACATGTTGTCTGCACTGACTGGCAGGTGGCTCTCGAGGGTTTCAGAAACAGCACCTGCTCTGCCACGTAAGGAGAGGTTTTCCTCTTCCTTGGAATCACACAATGTGTGGCGTGTGAAGGGCCCCCAAAGCTCATCCAGTCCACCCCCACACAATGTCTTAAGGGAACCACGCGGAGTGCAGCCCAGACGCCTGGACCTGTCCAGGGCCGCTGCTGCTGTTGCTGCTGCCTCCTCCTCCTCCTTTCCATCCTGCAGTGGCCCTTAAGGCCAGTGATGCCTCGGCTGGGGCTATTTTTAACCCTCGCTGCAGCACTTGGCCGGGGACAGCTGCTGTTATTTTAATCAGCCACAAATGCCGCCCCGGGGCCCTGCAGCTTAAGTGAGCTCTGACACTATTTCGGCCCTTTCTGCTGATCCAGAGTCTTATTTTTATACCGGCTGCCCAGATCCCCTTTCTGTGCCATTAGCACCTGGGGCAGTTAGGAACGGGTCTGGGGCCAACGGCAGCTGGCAGGCAGGGTGGGGGGTGGGGGGGGGCGAAGGCGCACACTGCTCTGCGTTCACCTGGGATACAGCTAGCCTGCCCAGGGAACGGAACCAGGAGCTGCGATTCCTGCATTGCAGAGGGGGTTGGGATAGATGACCTTTGGGGGTCCCTTGCAACTCTACGATTCGATGAGCTCCCCACCCACTGGGTTTCAACAGGCCCCTCGCTGTGGCCCCAAACACGACACCCGCCAGATTATTTTGATTTGCCCCCGCAGCCCCCACTTCCAACCATGCAAGAGGTGTGAGACTCCCCGCTTTTCCTGGCCCCACGAGGGTCTCCTCTTCCAGAGGGACAGCAAGGGGCGAGGCCTGGAGAACAGGTTAAATTAACTTTTATTGCCTCTTTCTGACTACATGGTCTGGCTTTCGACTACAAGTTGTAAGGAGGGGGTGGCTTGCTGCCTTTAGTAGTAGGTCTCCTTTTCCACCCAGCCTGGGAAAGGAAGAGGGAGGAGAGAGAGAGAGAGAGAGAGAGAGAGAGAGAGAGAGAGAGAAGAGTTAGTGTGTGTGGAATAATAATAATAATAATAATAATAATAATAATAATAATAATAATAATAATAATTTATTTATACCCTTCCCATCTGGCCGGGTTTCTCCAGCCACTCTGGGCGGCTTCCAATGGAATATTAAAATACAATAACCTATTAAACATGAAACCGCCTGGAACAGACGGTTGAGTTGGGAAAAGATCCACTTGCATGAGAACATGAGGAGGGTGTTGCAGCGGCTGGATCAGGCCAAAGGAGACCCCTTTGCCCCACAGCCCTGGGCCACAGTGGCCAAAAAGCCCCTGAGAACCCAGGAATCGAGATAGACTGCCTCTGGAGCTGGAGGCTCCATAGGAACATCCAAAGAGCCGCTGGATCAGGCCCAAGGGAGACTCCTGCTCCCACAGAGGCCAACCAGCGGGAAACCCACTGGCAGGACCCGAGGGCAATGGCACCTCTCCATTTGTGTCCCCCCATTATCTTGATTTTCAGGGCAGACTGCCACTGGGCCTGGAGGTTCTGCTGCCACAGGAGCCCCCCATAGGGAGTGCCTGGCTGCTGGATCAAGCCAACCTGAGGTGTGATGGCCTGGGATTCAGACTCGGATGCTGAACCTGAGGAATCCCAGCCTGCACAGGATTCCCCGCCACCAGAACCAGCTGAGCCGGGGCTGGGGCCTGAGCCTGAAGGGTCCTCACCTGTGCTGGATCCTCAGGTGCAGGCACCAGCCGAGCCTGCTCTGGCTCCTGAGGTGATGGAGGACCCATTGCCTGCAGGTGCTCCACTCTCAGCCCCGTCAGGGGAAGCGGAGGTTGCCTCTGGGTCCGGGAACCCTCCAGCCTCTCCTGAGCTGCAGAGGCTCAGGGCAGAGAGGCGGAGGGAGCTGAGTTCCCGCAGGAGGAGTGCTCGCCTCCAGGCCAGGAGAGGCGAGTCACCAGGGGATCGGGGCCGCCCTATGCCTCAGGGGAGATAAAAGCCGGCCAGCCCCAGTCCAGGTTGCGGGAGCAACATTGCTGGTTGCCAGTTCCTGCCTGCACCCTGTCCTCCTGTCCTGCTTTCCTGCCTGAGCTCCTGACCCGCCCTGGCTCCCTGCTTGTGTGATAGGAATTTTATGGTCTTAGATATATGGTAATGTTCATAAGTGTACCAACCAAGCACATACATAGATCAGCACAGGAAGGCCAACCTGGAACCATTTTGATTCCTAAACTGACCAAATCTTTTCTCTGCAAGGTCAAAGTGGAAAAGCCTCCCCCTTGTCTTTTCCTTCACAAATCCTGTCTTAAGGGTATGTCTGTGTTTGAATAGGGTGTGAGCCTGTAACACGGCCAGGAACTAAGTACCATATTTTTCGCTCTATAACACGCACCCGACCATAACACGCACGTAGTTTTTAGAGGAGGAAAATCCGTAGGCATGCCACGCGTAGGCATTCCCTCCATAACACGCACAGACATTTCCCCTTACTTTCTAGGAGGAAAAAAGTGATTGTTATGGTGCAAAAAATATGGTATTTATCATTACAAAAGACTGGCCAGGCTCCCCAGGAAATCCAATCAAGTAACCTGCCAGACAGGAGATAAACAACAACAGGAGAAAAACAATATTCAAATTTCTGTTTTAGACCGCCTTTTCTGTGATGTATCTGAGGGGTGGTCTTAGGTTACACCCCTTCTGTGATATATGTATGATGTTTCTGGGGGTGGTCTTGATCTACAGGATGGAAATTTCAAAAGTCTTTATAAGGCCTTGCGCGCCATTGTTCTGGGTCCTCCTCCTCTCCTGCGTGTGAGGGGAGCACCCTGTTGCATCAGATCAATAAAGATCAAGCTTACTAGCTGCTTTGCTTCTCAATATTCTCTGGTTGGCCTCTGTTATTCTCTCCTACCAATAGGGAACCTATGTAAGGACTCTATATGGGCTCTTGGATACCCCATATGGGAATAAGGGCAGATTTTGTTTACAACACTTGTATGCCTGTTCCTGACTTCACCCGACTCCCTGCCTTGCACCCAGCTTCAGCTACTACGGACTGCCTCCCCGTTGCACCTTTGACCACGGACTGGACTTGGACCTCGCCTCTCAGGTAACCCATGGGACCAGCGCATGAGCGTTTCCTGGAATTCAGAGGTGCCCTGCCTCCAACAGAGGACGGAGGACGCAGCCATTGTGGCTAGTAGCCACCGGTCGATTCATCCTCCCACCATTTGTCCATCGGAGCCTAAGGAGGGGGTGCATCCAGTCTGGCCTCCTGTTATCACGGCGGCCAACCGGGGGGCCCCCGAGGGAAGCCCTGCACATCGTTTTTGGGTGGGAGGTCCAGGACGACACTCACCGCCAGGGTAGCGGCGTATGAGGAGCTTCCTGACTTCGTCGTAGATGAAAATGAGGAGGCTGTACGGGAAAGCGCAGAACCACCAGGTGACCCTGGAGAGGAGAGAGGGAGGGAGAGAAGCGCTTTGGTTTTTTTCTTCCAAATGCTTTTTATTGAGTTTTCTTTAACATACACAAACAAAATAAATACTCTAAAATTCAACAATCATATGTCTACTTATTTTCAAAACGCTCTATCGCGCACAGACTTCCATCCCTCCCTTCAACAGGCTTTCATATTGAACTTTCTCTTTTTTCGCAGGATATTAGTAGCACACCACAAAATTTATTTTAATCCTACTACAGTCTTTAAACTTCTACAGTTATTACCTATATATTCCATTCATTTTTGAACTTTGTTTCCTCTTGGTTATGGATCCTGTGGATCAGTTTTGCTAATTCTACATATTCAACCATTTTTCTCTCCCCCCCCCCAATTAGTGTTGGTATTGCCTGAGTTTTCCATTTTTGGGCTACTAAGATTCTGGCGGCAGTCATAGCGTACATAAATAGTCTCTGATCTGCTTTTCTTATTTCATCTCCTATCAACCCCAGCAAAAAGGCTTCCGGTTTTTTTGGGGGAAGGTATATTTAAACAGTTTTTTCAATTTGTTATAAATCATTTCATTTTTTTGAAATTTTTTTGAAGTGACTCAGGGAGCCTTCCTCCCCCCCTCCCCCCTCCCCCAGCCCCTAATCCTCTTTCGGTGCCATCACTATCTCAGCCTGGGACCCTCGTACCTATGGGACCACCTCTCCTGGTCTGCCCTGCGGAGGACCTTAAGGTCCACAAATGACAACACCTTGGAGGTCCCAAGTCACAAGGTGGTTAGATTGGTCTCAACTAGGGCCAGGGCCTTTTCAGTGCTGGCCCCGACTTGGTGGAACGCTCTGTCCCAAAAGACCAGGGCCATGCGGGACTTGACATCTTTCCGCAGGGCCTGCAAGACGGAGTTGTTCCACCTGGCCTTTGGTTTGGATTCGGTCTGACCCTTATGTTTCCCTCCCCTTATGGTCTTGATCTATGGGCTACTTTTAAAACGAGGCTGCATTTTAAATTGCATTTTAACCTGTATTTTAAATTGGGTTGTTCCCCTCTCCCTCTCTTTTCCCCCTATTATGTTTTTACTGTGATTTTATTTTATTGGTGTTAGCAGCCCTGAGCCTGGCTCTGGCTGGGGAGGGCGGGGTATAAATCATCATCATCATCATCATCTCCTGCGAGAGGTAGTTCCACAGTTCCACCGCACACAGGATGGAGAAGGAATTTCTTTTCTCTGCCCTGGGACTTCCAGTCTTCAGCTTCCATGGGCGCCCGTGAGTTCCAGTGTTATCACGAGAGACGGAGAGGAGCTTTTCTCTCTGCCTTCTCCTGATCAGCAGCTGCCAAGCTGCCCCCTCCTGGCGCTGAGGCCTTGCCAGATCCTGGCAGATGGGGCCGCCTCAAGAACTGGGCTCTTAAAGGGATTAGTGCGCAGAAGTGGGCCCAGCCGAGGATTTAGATCCCGAGCGCAGTGCAGGACAGGAGACGGGCAAATCTGCCAATTTCCAAAGCCTCTCACTTTCTCCTCCGGCCAATCTTAAAATTCAGCTCCCTCCACATCAGTCTGTGAATTTTCCACGGGAATTCGTTACCACTTCTGTGCAAATTTCTCCGAAACTTTTTTTGTGGTGAGGCTCATTTGGCAACGAGGGGGAACGGGCCTTTTAGTGCCGTCATCAGCCTGGCCCTGTGGAACTCCCTGCCACTAGAGATTAAGCAGGCACGCCTTCCGTCTTTAACATCTTAAATGCCAGCTGAAAACATTTTCTATTCTTCAGCTGCTAAAGAAGACATCTTCCCACGATTGTTCATTGATGTCTGATTCATTTTTTAAAAATGGATTTTATTGTGTGGTATTGCATTTTCAACCACTTGGAGGCATTTTTTGATGACGCAGTGGTATACAAATATTTGTGTAAATAAATAAATAAATAAATAAATAAATAAATAAATAAATAAATGAAGATAGAGATAGATAGATTGACGTGCAAATGACGTGTGATGCGCCCTAGAAAACCCCACAAGCCTGAGCTCTGCTCTAGAGAGGGGTAAAGGGCAGAGACAAAGCCCCCCCCCACCCGCTGATCCAACCCCACCAGGTCTGGACAAGGAGCTTACTTGAGAGGGTACATGCGCAAAGCCACCCCCATCCCAGGGCAGTAGGAGAGGAATGCGGCCAAGGCTGTCTCTTCCAGGAGACCGAAGATCAGGATCTTGTTCCTGGAGGGGAAAAGAGAGAGGAGGGTGGGGTGGGGGTCACAAGGAAGGAGTTCAGGAGGACTGAGGGCCACTAGGGGCCCGCTCCACCCTCCAGCTTGCTCCTGCTCACATCGTGTAGGGACAACGCAGGAAGCTGCCTGAAGCCCCAAGGACCTTCTTTGGCTGCTGCCAGTCAGTGCAGACCATTCTGAGCTTGATGTATAGCAAGGGTGTGACGTGGGATAAGGCAGTTTCCTATATTCTGATGGATGGGCACTTGCTAGGAGTGCTCTAGCTGCGAGTCCTGCACCGCAGGGGGGTGGACTGGATAAGCGTTGGGGGTCCCTTACAACTTCACAGTTCTAGGTTTCTGTGATCAGGGATTAGTTGGCTATGAACCAGGGTCAAAAAAGGAAAGGTACGGAACACAAGTGGCGCTGTGGGTTAAACCACAGAGCCTAGGGCTTGCCAATCAGAAGGTTGGTGGTTCAAATCCCCGCGACGGGGTGAGCTCCCGTTGCTCGGTCCCTGCTCCTGCCAACCTAGCAGTTCGAAAGCAAGTCAAAGTGCAAGTAGATAAATAGGTACCACTCCAGCGGGAAGGTAAACGGCGTTTCAGTGCGCTGCTCTGGTTCGCCAGAAGCGCCTTAGTCCTGCTGGCCACATGACCTGGAAGCTGTACACCGGCTCCCTCGGCCAGTAAAGTGAGATGAGCGCCGCAACCCCAGAGTCGTCCGTGACTGGACCTAACAGTCAGGGGTCCCTTTACCGTTACCTAAAGGACCCCTGGATAGTTAAGCCTAGTCAAAGGCGACTATGGGGTTGCGGCGCTCATCTCACTTTCAGGCCGAGGGAGCCGGCGTTTGTTCGCAGGCAGCTTTCTAGGTAATGTGGCCAGAAGGACTAAACCGCTTCTGGCACAACGGGATACCATGATGGAAACCAGAGTGCACGGAAACACTGTTTACCTTCCCACCAGAGTGGTACCTATTTATCTACTTGCACTTTTGACATACTTTCGAACTGCTAGGTTGGCAGGAGCAGGGACCAAGCCCAAGGCTCAGTGGTTTAGACCACAGCGCCACCCACGTCCCCTTTGAAACATACAACACCCTGAGTTTCTGCTCTCAGGTGTGCTATATTAATTTAGGGTTTTTAAAGATTTCCGGCTGAAATGAATGTGAGGAGCAAAATAGTGTTTGGGTGGGGACGAAGCATGGGGCTGCCTCTGCTCTCTGGCAAACACTTGTATCAGAACAAGTTTTGAGATGATTCTTTACTGTCATTAAAAAGTAAAGGTACCCCTGACCGTTCAGTCATGACCGGCTCTGGGGTTGCAGCGCTCATCTCGCTTTACTGGCCGAGGGAGCCGGCGTACAGCTTCCGGGTCATGTGGCCAGCATGACTAAGCTGCTTCGCTAAGCGAACCAGAGCAGCACATGGAAATGCTGTTTACCTTCCCGCCGGAGTGGTACCTATTTATCTATTTGCACTGGTGTGCTTTTGAACTGCTTGGTTGGCAGGAGCAGGGACCGAGTAATGGGAGCTCACTTCCGTTGTGGGGATTCGAACTGCCGACCTTCCGATTGGCAAGCCCAAGAGGCTTGGTGGTTCAGACCCCAGCGCCACCCACATCCCAGGAGAGGTACATGGAGCCTCAAAGTTCAGATGCGTATCTATTTTTGGGTGAGGCCGGGACTTACTTCATGCCTTGCTGGAAGACCGAGTTCCTCCTGGTCTTGCAGATGATGAGGTCGGCCCACTGTACCACCACGATGCTGGCGAAGAAGGCCGTGTGGCAGGTGAACTCCACCACCTTCCGCTGCTCGTAGGTCTGCAGAGAGAGAGAGAGAACCACAGAACTGTGGGCTCACCTGCTTCAAACTCCCCCTGCAATCTGGAAATCGCAGCTCAAAAATACCCGACGGGGGGGGGGCACCCCACTCTGTCTCCAAAGGGGATAAAGCAATAAAACCATCACAATAAAAAAGCAACAACTGTGATTTAAAACTTTCAAAAAGTTAAAAATAACAACAGACGAAAAACAGATTAAAACACGCCATTGGCTTTCTATACGTCTGGACAGGCTTAAACAAAAATATTTCCAGCAGGTGACAAGAAGAATAGAGGGAATAATAATAATAATAATAAATAATAATAATAATAATAATAATAATAATAATAATAATAATAATAATTTATTTATACCCCGCCCTTCCCGGGTTAAGAAAACCGGGCTCAGGGCGGCTAACAACAAATTTAAAACACTTAATTGATGCAACAAAAAACAACATAAAATACAGTATAAAACGTGAATAATAATTCAGGATTCAAAAATCAATTTAGGGGGGAAATCCATCCAATAAACATTAGATGATTGCCAGGGCTAGCTGGCTAAATTAGTTCTATTTGGGCCAGAGAGGAGACCAGGGGAGAATGAGCTGTGGGATCCCAAAGCGGGTAATCTTCATAAAAAGGGAAGGAAGGGGAATAAAAGATCAGGCTAAGTTCAAATTGAAAGCCAGGCGGAATAGCTCTGTCTTACAGGCCCAACGAAAAGAGGTTAAATCCTGCAGGGCCCTGGTCTCGTGGAACAGAGCATTCCACCAGGTCGGAGCCACCACTGAGAAGGCCCTGGCCCTGGTGGAGGATAGTCTGACTTCCTTAGGGCCCGGGACCTCTAAACTATGATGTCAATGCTGCTGTATTAAAAGAAAAAAATCTTTAAAATGAGGAAGAGGGATGATGTTGCATCTCCACGCAGAGGCCCCCTCAGCAATAAGAGGGCTCCCCACTCACCCACTCCTGCCCATAGCTGTCTTCCAGGTCGTTTTTGGAGCGGTCGTCCCAGTCCAAGCGGATGCCCAGCAAGGTGGACGGGAGGAAGCCATTTTCGGCCAGGATGACAAAATAAGTGAAGAAGCCCCCAAGGGCCTGGATCATACCTGGGGGGAGAGGGAGGGAGAGAGTCATTCCTCCTGAGGGGCACCTGAGCAAAGCTCTGCCAGCAGGAAGTGCAAGGAGAACTCCGTGGCTGGCCTGCCACTTCTGGGCCAGGGCAGAATCTGCTGGAGGGGAAGACAGAGGCGGCAGGAGAGAAAGGCTGTCTGGGTTTGCCATGGGGTGGGCTGTTGGGGGGGGGGCATTTTTTGCACCTGCCTCCCCATAGCAAGCCCTAGGAACCCAGAGTAAGGAGTTCGCAAGAAAAATATAAAAACAAATCATTAAGAGAATTCAAGTTAATAAGGAACTCGAAAGAGAGGGACAAGTTTTTGGCTAGGCATAAAATAGTGTGTGTGTGTGTGTGTGTGTGGTGGGTTGTGTATGTGTGAAAGTTCATAGAATCACAGAACTATAGATTTGGAGGGACTCCCAGAGTCATCTAGTCCAACCGCCTATGCAAAGTAGGTTCAGTCGCGAACGACTCTGGGGTTGCAGCACTCATCTCGCTTTATTGGCCGAGGGAGCCGGCATACAGCTTCCGGGTCATGTGGCCAGTATGACTAAGCCACTTCTGGAGAACCAGAGCAGTGCACAGAAAAGCCGTTTACCTTCCTGCCGGAGTGGTACCTATTGATCTACTTGCACTTTTGTGCTTTCGAACTGCTAGGTTGGCAGGAGCAGGGACCGAACAATGGGAGCTCACCCCGTCGCGGGGATTCGAACCACCGACCTTCTGATTGGCAAGTCCTAGGCTCTATGGTTTAACTCACAGCGCCACCCACGTCCCTTTCCTCTGCAATGTAGGAATCAGCTAAATCACAGCCTGCAAATGTACTCAGCTTTGGGGCTCCTTTCGGGTGTGAAGTCATCGGACTCTCTTTTTCTTGACCTACCCTATTTTGCTTAAATGTCGATAGATGCTAAATTAACAGCTTGGTCATAGTGTTACGTTCTAGTGATATTATGCTTTTTATGACATAACGTTGTTGTATTACCGGCAGCTGTCTCTGTCTCTGTCGTGCCCCCTCTGCAAAATTGATTTAGGACAGTGGTTCCAAACTGGTGATCTGCAGACCCCAGCGGGGTGGTCTGTGGCTACCACAGAGATATCAGTTTCCCCCACAAAAAAAGTATGGTGTCCATGGCTTGGCTTTTTAAAAACAGGGGGTCTGCAACGCTTAGCTAATTGGGAACCACTGATTTATGACATTTATGCCTCACCCTTTCCCCTCCAAGTAGCTCAAGTTGATGTGTGTGGTTCTTCCCCCCTTTTCATTTAGTCCCCACAAGAACAACAACCACCTTGTGAGGTAGGTCAGGCTAAGAGAGGCAGTGACTAGCCAAGTTCACACCCAGGAAACTTCAGGGCCAAGTGGGGATTTGAACCCAGGTCTCTCCCCGGTGCTAGTCCTATCCTCTAACCACAGTGGCATGGTGGCATCTACAGCGCTCCCCTTCTTATTCCCCAATCTGTGGCCTGGAAACTGGGTGCTTTGTGCCAGCCCCTCACCGATCTGCCCGTAGGCCATGCTGATGAGACGCTCGTTCACCAGCTTGTCCGTCCTGGGGTTCCTCGGCTGCCTCTTCATGATGTCGCTCTCCGCAGCCTCGTAAGCCAGGGAGATGGCCGGCACCTAAGGGAGAAGGAGCGGCGGGGTGCGAATTTCAGTGGGGCAGCAAGAACCAGAAACAGATATAAGGCTGTGGAGGGGGTCCTGTTTATATTTTGGGGGTCATCCCCGTGTTTGTGGGAGAAGTGCTCTTGACTGAAAACCCACACAGGGTTTTTTTCAGAGCCGGCATTTGAGCAAGATCTCTCCCCCCCCCCCGAACCTCTGCAAGGTCTAGGGTTCGATTTCAGAGTTTCGTGGATGACTGGAATGAGCTGCTATGAAATATATGTGGGAATGTTCAGGGGTGCAGGAGAGGACATATTGTTTGATTATAGCCTTTCCAACTTGTGTTAACAAGTTCACAATTTAGCAGAGTAACAGTCCCCCTTTTAAACTCACAGCGGATGCATTTGCTCAGGCTGACTAAAGCCTCTATAATAACTGTTCTGGTATTTCCCCCTTATTCCCTCATAAAAGATAAGACACGACACAGTCTTCTATAAAAGTATAAAAGGTTTACTCACACATCCTTCTGTTCACAATAGGATCCCAGAAGGCAGACTTAGCTTAGAAAAGTAACATACACCTGGAAACTATCTCATCAGGAGACAGTCCCTTTGTCCTCTCTTGGCTGGAGGCCAAGAGGGCATCTTTGGCTAAGCAGATGTTGCTTCTTCAATGCATGTAGTGAAAGAGAGAGAGATGGCTGCCCTGCCCTGTGCTTTTGTCATTACCTGCACAGGTGAGGCCACGCCCACCTCTAGTCACATGCAGAGGAAGTCTGTCCCAGCCCAGAAGGAAACAGGAAGCTGACCTGCTGGCTGGACAAACATTCCTCCCCAGGTGTTCACTCTAGGAATGTTGTACTTGACTGCTCTTGTGTTTCACATCCCACATGTGGGAGAGGTGCTCTTGACCACACAGGGTTTTTCAGGGTTGGCATTTGAGCAGGATCTTGCCCACCCCCCGAACCTCTGCAAGCTCTAGGGTTCGATTTCAGAGTTACGTGGATGACTGGAATGAGCTACTATGAAATATATGCTGCCCACTCTGGCATAGAACTGTACCGCCTTTCATTGGCTAATGGATCACAATATTTTGTTTAAATGCAACCTTCTTTGTCTCCTGCCCCCCTCCCTGGGCCCTGGTGACACTCACCATGTCGGTGCCCAGGTCGATGCAGAGGATGGTGACGGTGCCCAGGGGAAGAGGGATGTTGGCGATGATGAAGAGCAGGAAAGGGGTGATCTCTGGAATGTTGCTGGTCAGGGTGTAGGCAATGGACTTCTTCAGGTTGTCAAAGATCAGGCGACCTGCCGGGCAGAGGATGGAGGCGCCAGTCGTTTGTTTGTTTCATAAAATTTATACACCTCTTAATTGTAAAAACAAACAAACCACCGTCAAAGAAAATGTGTGCTTTGGGAGCTGCACAGTTGGGGGAAAAACCCAATGCTGTCCAGGGTTGTAAAGACTGTGGAGAGAATAATTGGGTGCACTCTTCCCACCTTGGATCAAATCTATGCTTCCAGGTGCCATAAGAAAGCGGCAGAGATAGCGCAGGATAGTGCTCACCCCGGAAATGATCTCTTTCAGCTTCTGCCTTCTGGAAGAAGGTCCAGGGTTATAAAGACCAGGACCAGCCGCCTGAGAAACAGTTTCTATCCAAATGCAATTTTGGTTTTAAATGCAGTGTAAGGAGTCTCTATGGGAGTATATTGTATTTAATTATGGGGTATCAGAGTTTTTAGGGGGCTAACCAGGCTGGGATAGCTGGGATAGCAGGCTTGTGGGTTTTGAATGTCTGATGTAGATTTTTTCAATTTCGTTGTTTGTATGGGACAATGAAAATAAAGATTATCATATTGTATTGTATCATATTGTATTGTATCGTAATAAAATCACCAGTAAGAGCAGCTCTTTAAAACATTCCAAAGACAAAATCAGCAATAAACTAAAAATGAGTGAAAACACACACCAGGAATTCTAGATGCCTAA
Organism: Podarcis liolepis; assembly: GCF_965112155.1. Taxonomy (NCBI): domain Eukaryota; kingdom Metazoa; phylum Chordata; class Lepidosauria; order Squamata; family Lacertidae; genus Podarcis; species Podarcis liolepis. Next base: position 726,435 of record NC_139566.1, on the reverse strand, counting down.
ACAAAACAGATAAATCAGTTGGGTGGGCACATATGGGGCGAGGGGGTGAGAGGGATGGGCGAAGGAGGGGCAGCAGGGCCTCCTGGCTCGACTCGGCGCCCCTTCTACCCACCTTCCTCCACCCCCGTAACGATGGAGGCGAAGTTGTCGTCCAGGAGGATCATGTCCGCAGCCTGCTTGGAGACGTCGGAGCCAGCGATTCCCATGGCGATGCCAATGTCGGCCTTCTTCAAGGCGGGCGAGTCGTTCACCCCGTCCCCGGTCACTGCCACAATGGCCCCCTGAAGAACAGGAGGGGGGAATGGGGGTCAGCGCCAGACGTTGGGAGAAGGTGCAGAATGACAGGATCTACAGTGTCTGATGTATGTGGTAGACATGGGGGAAAGTGGCTCAGGAAGCACTGACCCAAATATTATTGTTGTTATTATTGCTGCTATTATTATTACAGTGGATGCTCAGGTTGCGAACGTGATCCGTGCGGTATACACGTTCGCAACCTGCTGCGTTCACAACCCGCGTCTGCGCACACACGGGTTGCAATTTGGTGCTTCTGCGCATACACAAAGCACGGTTTAGCCCTTCTGCGCATGTGCGACCCCCGAAACCCGGAAGTAACTCGTTCTGGTACTTCCAGGTTTCGGCGGCTCCGTAACCCAAAAAAATGCAACCTGAAGTGTCTGTAACCTGAGGTATGACTGTATTATTATTATTATTATTATTATTATTATTATTAAAATTTGTATGCACCCTTCAACTGAAGATCGCAGGGCAGTTCACAAAATGAAAATACAAAATGAGACCACAAAATACCTAATAAAACAGAAACAAATCAATAACCCGTCTTCCACAAATGCTTTTAAAGGCCAATGATTGTTTAATCAGCCAATGGCCAGGTGCCGAAGACATGTTTTCGCCTGGCACCTGAAGATATGTGGTGAAGGTGCCAAGCAAGTCTCACTGAGAGAGCATTCCACAAATGGGGGGGGCCACCACAGAAAAGGCCCCGTCTCATGTTGCCACTCTCCTGACCTCTCATATAGGAGGCACATGACAAAAGGACTCTGAAGATCATTGCAGGGTCATACAAAGCAACTCCTAGGGAAAATGTCTCTAAATGTCCGGCTTTCCTCAATCTTTTCACAGGAGGGAATATTCACTTGAAGCTGAAACCTGTAATGAGTTCTCTTCTACTAGTATCCAGGTATCCAGGTATCCAGGCTCGTAACAGCAAGGTCCTGGAAGGACTCAGAGCGGGTTCCCCTTTGCAAACTGGCAAATAGCATTGGTGGGGAAATTAAACAATAAAATAAAATTATTGTGTACCTGGCAGAAAATGAAAACAAGAGGATCTGCCTCACCTGCCTCTGGCAACCTTCCACGATGATGAGCTTCTGCTGTGGGGAGGTGCGGGCAAAGACGATCTCCGTGTGGTTCTTGAGGATCTCGTCCAGCTGCTCAGAGGTCATGTCTTTGAGGTCCGATCCGTGGACCACACAAGCCTTGGCTTCCCTGCGAGGAGAGGGGGCCAGGGGGAAAGAAGCCACATTGGCGAAGGAAGTCCACGAGACACCTGGCTGGAGGAGGCGGGGGGAAGCGGGGGCTGCCCAGGGACGGAAGTGCCAGCCTACCTGGGGTTGACCTGGTTGACGGGGATGTTGAGGCGGTCAGCGATGTCCTCCACCGTCTCGGTCCCTTCAGAGATGATGCCCACCCCCTTGGCAATGGCCTTGGCGGTGATGGGGTGGTCGCCGGTCACCATAATCACCTGGGGGAACAGGGGCAGAGGCAGCAATCAGGACAAAACCCTCATCCGGTAAAGCCAAAGGTTGCAAGATTCAGGAGAGATAAAGTAAACGTATGGTTACCAGATTTTTTTCAATGAATCAAGGGACACTTTTCCCCCCCTTCTTTGGAAGTTGAGTAGCAACAGTGTCAGTAGTGGGGATGGTGAGGCAAAGGACCCTGGGCCCAAGCACACATGCATATTGTATTATAAAAACCCTGCGCAATGGCCGGCCGCGACTCCCGAGCCTCCCCCGATCAGTCGAAACAAAGGGGGCAGGAGATCGGGGGAGGATCGGACGTCACGGGCAGTTGGCGTGCCATTGCCCAGTTTTTTAAAAATAAATAAATTTTATTAGTATTTTCCACACAACAACAACACAAAAAATATCGAAAAATAACAATACACAACACACAAAAACCAACATTTGAAAACTAAAGAAAGGAACAACAACTAAAAAAACAACAACAATAAATCCATATCTTACAAGTTAATACTATAAACACTAAAACAACAACAAGACGTTGACTTCCACCAATCCCACAGAACCGCCATCATCTCATTGTGTCTTCCTGTTTTCCTGATCATCTCTATCCTAGCATCTGAATATAAATCCATGTGCATTTATGTCTCACAGGGTGCGAAAGAAGGGCTTTGCACCTTGCCCGGCAGAGAAACTGCGTGCCTTGCGCCCCTCCTGGGCAATGGTGCGCTGCCCGCCTGTGACTCCCAAGCCTCCCCCAATCTTCCCCCTTCCCCCTTTCTTTTGACAGATCAGGGGAGACTCAGGAGTTGCGGCCGGTTGGCTGTTGGTAGCACAGTTGGCTCTGGCTGGCTTCAGGAGTTGCTCATGGCCATGGCACCCGCCATTTTTCCTCTCCGGAAGTCCCCATATGATTCCAGAGAGGGAAAATGGCGGGCGCCACAGCAGTGAGCAGCTCCTGAAGGCAGCCAGAGCCAACTGCGCTATCAGGCAGGCTCTGGGCTGCTGAGACTTCCACTGCCACGTTTCTCGGGGACAGATCTGCAAATCCGGGGACTGTCCCTGGGAACCGGGGACATCTGGTAACCCTAAAGTAAAGTCACAAGAGGCAGTGGTGGCCAACAGCCAAGTGGGGGATTCGCCTCTGGTCTCCCAGTTGCTTTCTGTGGGGCGTATGGGGTGGGGAGAGGGAGGGCAGAAGACAGAGCCCGTCTTCCCAGCATGGCTGACCTTAATCCCGGCGCTCCGGCACTTCCCCACGGCATCTGGCACAGCGGCCCGAGGCGGGTCAATCATGGACATGAGCCCCACAAAGCAGAGGTTGCTGGTGGGGAAGTTGACTTCGTCCGCGTCAAACTTGAAGCCTCGAGGGAACTGGTCTTCGGGGAGGTTGTAATGGCAGAAACCTGTGGGATTGCGGAGACGGACGGAGGGAGAGTGAGACCCCAAGAACTCGCCCCCTCTGCTCTCCAACACAGTTTGCCTTCAGGCAATAAAACAATGTTATCTGTCTTGATGTCAACAGTGGCGGGGTTTTTTTTATGTAATTAAATACTTTATGGTTACATTATTGTTGTGTTATTATGCACCCTTTGTTTGAGTGCAAAGGAATAACTTTCTGATGGCAAGAGCTGTTCAACAGCGGAACAGGCTAAACAGAGGCTGGACGGCCACCTCTCAGGGATCCATCTTTAGCTGTGATTCCTCCATTGCTGGTCTGGATTACCAACACTACAATTCCATGAAACACAATGCAGGGAAAGATCATCAATGACTTATGGTTTCAGTTTGAAAACAAGTACAGCGAACGCTGGTTGTATCCAGTGGAATGATTTCTGTTCCAGGCATAGAACAAAGGAGCAAATGCTGGCAATTTCTGCCACAATTTCCCTGAGCAATAATGCAACATGGCGTCAGAAGTTGCTGTTGGTTTCTAAATCTCACAATAGGCATCCCACTCCATTCGAGAGATCTGCATTCATTCACCATGTGCTTTCTTGGCCTCGCTGGGGCACTCTCACTCCCACCCCCTCCCTTTCCCCACCTCCCCGGCCTCCTCACCCAGCACTCTCTCGCCCAGCCCCCCCAGCTCAAGGTAGGCGTTCTGGAAGGCGTCCCGCATCTCCTCGTCGAGGGGCACCTCCTGGCCTTGCAAGAGGATGTTGGAGCAGCGGTCGAGGATCCTCTCAGGGGCTCCCTTCATCACCAGGACGTAGCCGTTGGGCTTGTCTTCGTGCTCATGGATGGAGAGCTGGAGCGGGAGGGAGAGGCGGGGAAGAGAGATACCTGAGTGGAGGTCTATTCTGAAGCCAAAGGGGCTCTTGGGTGGCCAAATGCCAGGGATTCTTTACTTGGGGTTCCTGAATAAAACCAACTTTTATTTGTAAAAGGATTTCTATGCCACTGTTTATATACAGTGGACGCTCGGCTTGCGGACGTGATCCATGCGGGAGGCACGTCCGCAACCCACAGCGCCGCATCTGCGCTTGTGCGGGTTGCGATTCAGCGCTTCTGTGCATGTTCAAAGCACAATTTAGTGATTCTGCGCATGTGCAAGCGCCGAAACCCGGAAGCAACCCGTTCTGATACTTCCGGGTTTCAACGCGTCCGTATCCCAAAAACGCGCAACCTGAAGCATCTGTAACCCGAGGTAGGACTGTACTGAAATATTAGGGCGCTATGCAGAGTTAAAAACAGTACAAAACAATCGGTAAAATGAGTGGTCAAAAAGAGAGGCTCGGACAGGCCTGCTGGCCAAAAATGGCATTTGGGAGATGCCTGAAAGTCAAAAGCAAGAGGGTGTCTGCCGCCCCTCTGCGTGGGAGCAGCAACACTCTTCTGTCACACAGGGGACAGACAACTAGCAGAACTCCTTTGGACGGCGTCTGTGGTGCCTTTTGTCGCTGCCGTGAAATATGTGCCTGTGCTCCTGCTGCACTTCAGCATTTTAATAAATAATAAATACATTTTTATTTATACCCTGCCCTTCCGGGTTCAGAAAACCGGGCTCAGGGCGGCTAACAACAAATTTAAAACACTTAATTGATGCAACAAAAAACAGCATAAAATACAGTATAAAACGTGAATAACAATAAATTCAGGATTCAAAAATAAATTTAGTGGGGAAATCCATCCAATAAACATTTGATGATCACCAGGGCTAGCTGGCTAAATTAGTCCTATTTGGGCCAGGGAGGAGACCAGGGGAGAATTAGCTGTGGGATCCCAGAGCGGGTAATCTTCATAAAAAGGGAAGGAAGGGGAAGAAAAGATCAGGCTAAGTTCAAACTGAAAGCCAGGTGGAATAGCTCTGCCTTACAGGCCCTGCGGAAGGAGCATAAATCCTGCAGGGCCCTGGTCTCCTGGGACAGAGCATTCCACCAGGTCGGAGCCACCACTGAGAAGGCCCTGGCCCTGGGGGAGGATAATCTGACTTCCTTTGAGCACAGAGTTTTCCCAGAGTGAAAACGCAGCTCTCAGTGGCTCTTAAAAGCCCAGTGAGGAGAACCCGGCTTCCTCCTGGCTTCAGAGGTGGCGGCTGTGCAAGGAAAGCCACCTCAGCTGAATCCAGGAGACGGAAATGCATGTGTGGACTGAAGATTGCAAAGGGGGGGGTCTTTTTGATGGCCCTGACCCCCCCTGCCATTAAGCCGAGCTCTGGCCCCCTCTAGCGGACCCTCACAGCCATTTCACTCATAGCACTTGGTTGAATGAACAGATTCAGGCAAGAGTTAAGGGGAGAAATCCCAGTTTGAAAAAGGGGCGTCATTATTCTGATCTTGTTTCAGGGAGTTCTTCCTAGTCTCTGCCTTTGGGGACTGACCCCTCTGAGCTCCAAGGCGAAGCAAAGACTTGCTTTATTCACTTACAAACTTCATTTTTTAAAATGCTGTTCCGTCCAATGTCCCTGCAGTGGCTTAGGGGGTTTCCTAATTAAAAAATGCCGATACCCAGCAGTATAATAACAGGGGCAGACACAATAAAATTGGGAAACTGTGAAAACCACCTGTAGCCCCAAGGATATGGAGACTGTGACAGCCCCCCACCCACCCCCATGTGTCCAGTGTGAGGTAGGTTAGGCTGAGAGAGGCGGGGGCTGCCCCCCCCAAGGTCACAAACCAGTGAGCTTCATGGCCAAGGGGGATTCGAACCCGCATCTCCCCCAAGTCCTGGCCTAACACTCTAACCCAGCAAACTTTTTCAGACACTCAGACCTTGTGGGGGGCTGGGCTATATTTTTTTGGGGGGAAATGAATGAATTCCTATGCCCCACAAATAACCCAGAGATGCATTTTAAATAAAAGGGCACATTATACCCATGTAAAAACACGCTGATTCCCAGACCATCCATGGGCTGGATTGAGAAGGCGATTGGGCTGGATCCGGCCCCTGGGCCTTAGTTTGCCTACCCATGCTCTAACCACTGCACCACCACTGCCACACACACACAAACATGTCCAACCTGGTATTTGTTGGTGGAGTTGAAAGGGATCTCCGTCACTTTGGGGTTCCTGTCGCGCATCTTCTTGACGGAACCACAGGAGAGCTCGATGCATTTCAGGAGGGCGGACTCTGAGGCGTCACCAGCCGTGTCCCTCTGGCGGAGAGAGAGGGGCGAAGGAAGGAAGGAAGGGGGTCAGGGGAGGAAGTCTGCTGCCCCCCACAAGGTGGCTTGGAGGGAAGTGTCCTCTGTTGGCTCCACATGCAGCGGTGCAATTTGAAACAAGAGGGTAAGTAAGGGGTCGGTGGGGTCTTAGCCCCATCTGCACCACTCACGTAAAGAGCTACCATCTCACTTTAAACAGTTTATGGCTTCCTCCAAAGAATCCTGGGAACTGTAGTTTGTTAAGGGTGAAGAGAGTCATTAAGAAACCACCCCCCCATTCCACCTCCCAGTGCTACAATTCCCAGAGTGGCTCAACAGCCAACTTTTCTTCCCAGGAAACTCTGGGAACTGTAGGGCCACATTCACATGTAAAGCACTATGATACCACTTTAGCAAGTCATGGCTTTCTGCAAAGAATCTCTGGGAACTGTAGTTCATTCAGGGTGCAGAGAGCCATTAGGAAAGTGAAATAAATTGAAATGGAAATACTTTACAACTTGTATACAGTGAGATTACACGGAGCTCAGAGCCGCAGCGTCTGAACGCACTGCCATCTTGGAACGGAAGATGAGACCCCAGAGCTACAATTCCCAGGGTGGTTTAACAATCGGTCCAGCCCTGCCTTGCGGGGGCCACCGAGTTCCTCCCAGGCTTTCTGGAGGCTGAATCCGACCTCCCTCTGCTGCCCCCCTGTACCTTAGAGATGGGGATCTTGTCCTGCCCTGCTCTGAAGACGGCCCGGTTGCAGAGTCCGGCGATCCGGGCCAGGGCCGTCCACGTGGCCGAGCGCTTGTCAAACGTGGCTCCTGGGGGGAGAGAACCGGGGGTGGGGGGTCAGAGCTATTTGAACAGTGAATTATGGCAATGGAGGGGGGCTGATACTGTGAGCAGGTACCATTGGGTCTGTTAAGTCGTGGGTTGACATAGCAGCCGGCACAGCGATTTCTTCAAGTAGCTCTTTATTCTGGTAAGCTGGTGTAGAACTGACAGCGAACAGCTCAGCCGGCCTGTATTTATAGGCAGCCGGCTGTCAACATTGTAACCACAACAGCCCAGAGTTCCCGCCTAAAATAACTGCCGCGGACCTGAGTGAAAACTATCTACAGACCTGAGTGAAAACTATATACAGTATCCCCCTGTTGGCCCAGGGTGAAACTACACTACATAACACCCCTCCCCACCGAGATAAGGCGTTAGTTACAATCGTAATGGTTTCCTTATATACAGCACTACGCGTAATGGTTCAATTAAGCACAAAAGCATATCGGTTACATTTCCCATACTTAGACCAACAGTGATACCTGTCCAACAACATAGTCCTTTAAATAAGTTGGGCGCTTGGAAACTCTGCCAGACCGCCGGGGACTGGTAGCCAAGTCCGGAGGGCCACACAGTTCTCGCTGAGGCTGTGGTGCGACCCTAGGTGGCGTTGGAACCAACTCCCCTGGATCCGCTGCTGTGAGTGGAGCCTCCGCAAGTGGAGTGGTCTGAGTCTGTTCTGAAACGGCTTGGTTCGGCTCCACGCTGGCAGTTTGCGAGGGAGGTGTAGGTGGGGCCTCGCCATCTGTACGTGTCTCTTCTGGAGCCGCAAGCGCAGTTGGGGGCACCTCGGTAGTGTCCAAGTCCCCAACCCTGCGCCTAAGCTGGTCTATGTGCCGTCGCCACAAGCGTCCGTCTTCGAGTGCCACCTGGTACGAGCGAGGTCCAGTGACTCCCACTACTGTGGCTGGCACCCAAGGGATGTCCCCCACATAGTTCCGGGCAAAGACCTGGTTTCCTGGGACAAATGACCGTGGTGCGTTGGCACAGCCTGGGGGTTCAGCCACGGCAAAGTCTGGGTGTAGCCGGTCGAGCGGTGACCTGAGTGTGGGGAGGGGTGTCAGACGGAGCCGATCGGCAGACCTTAGCGATGTGGCCCCTTCTGGAACACTTCCTACAGATGGCGTCTCTGAATCGACACTTGGCACGGGAATGGTTGCCTCCGCAGCCAGCACATTCCGGTTGGCCCTTGGACTTCTGTTGGAACTTCCTGCGCTCCCGCTTTGTCTGGTGCACGTCATCGTCTTCACTGGAGGATGCCTCCTCACTGCTGGCCTCTTCATGATGCACCGGAACTGGCTCCCTAGCCAGACGCGGGCTGCTGGACTTGCGGATCTCCTGGGCGGAGCGTTCAGCAGCTTCTGAGGCCACAGCCTCCTCAATGGCTTTCTGTAGCGTGAGGTCTGGCTTGGCTAGGAGGCGCCGTTGCAGATGGATGTCCCGGACCCCGCAGACGATTCGATCCATCAGGGCATCGTCTAAGTCTCGGAACTCACAGTGCATTGCAGCCTGTCGCAGGGCAGTGGTGTAGTTGTTGATTGACTCCCCCTCTGCCTGGTTCCGGTGGTAGAACGCATGGCGGGCAGCAATCTCGGACGGCTTTGGTGCGTAGTGGTTGCGGAGCTTCTCTTGGATCGTGTCCCATGGTGTTGCCTGGACTGCTTCAGGCGCAACCAATGCTCAGGTCGTCTCAAACACCTCAGGCCCACAGAGGCTGAGGAATAGGCCCCGCTTCCGAACCTTTGATACTGCTGTCAGCTCGTTGGCTTGGAGGTAGCAGTCGAACCGAGCGAGGTAGGAGTCCCATGATTCAGAGGCTGGCGCAAACGGCGGTAGAGGCACAAGTGAAGCCATGATTCCGATGCCGGCATGAAGGGCGATGGATGGAACACAGTGCTCTAGCCAGAACAGTCAGCTCTGAATTGGTTCTGTCCAGTGATTTCGCTCAGTGATTTCGCTCTGTGATTCAGCTCAGTGATTCAGCTCAGTTCAGAGGCTGGCCGCATCTGGCTGTGCTCTGATGTCCATCTATCCCACCCTCGTCGCCAGTGTTAAGTCGTGGGTTGACATAGCAGCCGGCACAGCGATTTCTTCAAGTAGCTCTTTATTCTGGTAAGCTGGAGTAGAACTGACAGCGAACAGCTCAGCCGGCCTCTATTTATAGGGAGCCGGCTGTCAACATTGTAACCACAACAGCCCAGAGTTCCCGCCTAAAATAACTGCCGCGGACCTGAGTGAAAACTATCTACAGACCTGAGTGAAAACTATATACAGTATCCCCCTGTTGGCCCAGGGTGAAACTACACTACATAACAGGGTCCTCAGACAGGTGGTAACAATGAGCCCCCAAAGCATAGCTGCCAACTTTTCCCTTTTCTTGCAAGGAATCCTATTTGGAATAAGGGAATTTCCCTTAAAAAATGGAAAACATTGACAGCTATGCCCCAAAGCGGGAGCATGGGATGGATGGGGCTGCCTGGTTGCCAGCATCCCCCCCCCCCATAAATATTTGAGTTAACCTGCGGGGGGAGGAAGAGAACATCCTGTGTTTTAGACTGTTGTTATTGGATTCCTAGGTGCCTGTGAGGTGGGGCAGGGGGAACAACAACAACAACAACAACGACTTATTATTTATACCCCGCCCACCTGGCTGGGCTTCCCCAGCCACTCTGGGCGGCTTCCAACAAAACACTAAAATACAATAACCTATTGAACATTAAAAGCTTCCCTAAACAGGGCTGCCTTCAGATGTCTTCTAAAAGTCTGATAGCTGTTTATCTCTTTGACATCTGCTGGGAGGGCGTTCCACAGGGCGGGCACTACCACCGAGAAGGCCCTCTGCCTGGTTCCCTGCAACCTCGCTTCTCGCAGGGAGGGAACCGCCAGAAGGCCCTCGGATCTGGACGTCAGTGTCCGGGCAGAACGATGGGGGTGGAGACGCTCCTCCAGGTCTACTGGGCCTTTGCGGCCGTTTAGGGATTCAAGGTCAGCGCCAACACTTTGAATTGTGCTTGGAAACATACTGGGAGCCAATGTATGTCTTTCAAGACCGGTGTTATGTGATCTCTGCGGCCGCCCCCAGTCACCAGTCTGGCTGCCACATTCTGGATTAGTTGCAGTTTCCGAGTCACCTTCAAAGGTAGCCCCACATAGAGCGCATTGCAGCAGTCCAAGCGGGAGATAACCAGAGCATGCACCACTCTGGCCAGACAGTCCGCAGGCAGATAGGGTCTCAGCCTGCGTACCAGGTGGAGCTCGTAGACATCTGCCCTGGACACAGAATGGACCTGCACCTCCATGGACAACTGTGAGTCCAAAATGACTCCCAGGCTGCGCACCTGGTCCTTCAGGGGCACAGTTGCCCCATTCAGGACCAGGGAATCCTCCACACCTGCCCGCCTCCTGTCCCCCAAAAACAGTGCTTCTGTCTTGCCAGGATTCAACCTCAATCCATTAGCCACTATCCATCCTCCAACCGCCTCCAGACACTCTGGAGGGAAAGTGGTTCAGTCCTGATTTGAAAGCTGCGGGGGTCACGGGGGCACCCCAGACCAACTCCTCTCCCACCCTGCTTCCCAACAGCAGCTCTTTCCCCATGTGCCCTCCCCCCTGCCCCCCGCTCACCGGACTGGTCCTCGGTGGTGTCTGCCTCGTGGATCTGGTTGTCGAACCACATGTGGGCCACGGTCATGCGGTTCTGGGTGAGGGTGCCCGTCTTGTCGGAGCAGATGGTGGAGGTGGAGCCCAGCGTCTCCACGGCCTCCAGGTTCTTCACCAGGCAGTTCTTGCGGGCCATGCGCTTGGCGGTCAGGGTCAAGCACACCTGCCGGGCGGCGGGGAGAGGGTCAAGCAAGGATTGAAAAAAGGGAGAGTCTTCACAGTGGCCAACCAGGTGCCCTTTGGGGAAACCCGTACGCGGGATCTGAGCACCAAAGCCCTTTTCCCTCCTGTGGTTTCCAGCCACTGGTTTTTGGAAGCATATCCTGCCTCCATTCTGGGAACATTAGGGCACATTTTACAGCCCTCCAGATACAGTGGTACCTCGGTTTAAGAACAGTCCTGCATAAGAACAATTCAGTTTACAAACTCCACAAAACCGAAGTACAGTGCTACCTCTGGTTGCGAACGGGATCCGTTCCAGAGGTCCATTCACAAAATGAAAAGAACATAACCCGCAGTGGCGCATATGCGCACATGCGGGTTGCAATTCACCACTTCTGCACATTTGTGTGATGCCATTTTGCGCGCCTACGCAAGCGTTGAAACCTGGAAGTAACCCTTTCCGGTACTTCTGGGTTGCCGTGGAACGTAACCTGAAAGAACATAACATGAAGCGGACGTAACATGAGGCATGACTGTGGTGTCCCGGTTTGTGAACTCTACCTCGGTCCAAGAATGGAATCCGAACGGTCGAATGGCACTGGTGGCGGGAGGCCTCATTAGGGAAAGTGTGCCTCAGTTGAAGAACGGTTTCAGTTTAAGAACGGACTTCCAGAACGCATTAAGTTCGTAAACCGAGGTACCACTGGCAGAGGAACAGGGGTGCAGAGGGAGTGGACCGCCCCTGGCACCACTATTCTGGTAGGGTGCCATCGCAGTGCCCCCCCAACACACGCCCCACACCCCACCGGGTGCCAGGCGCCCCGCACCCACAGACATAATAATAAATAATAATTATTTATTATTTATACCCCGCCCATCTGGCTGAGTTTCCCCAGCCACTCTGGGCGCCATGCCCCCAGAACATGCTCCACGCCCCTGTGGACGGCGCGCCATGCCCTCGCAGGTGGCATACCACACCCCCGGGCACGCGCCACACCCCTGGGCACAACCACACCCTCTGGGGGTGCCAGCCATGCCCGGGCCTGCTCTCCATCCCTGGTAGCGGAGCATGCAGCTTCGCTACTGCAAGGTACCACTGTATATTGTTGCCCTCCTTTTCCACAGCCCCCCACAGAACCTAGTTCTGAGCATAGCTGTCAACCTTCCCTTTTTTTGCGGGAAATTCCCTTATTCCAGCGCCGTTTCCCGCTGCTATCCCGGATTGTTAGATATCCCGTAGACTGTCTCCGGGACAGGAGAGGCTGCGGATCCCTTATTTTCAAATCTGAAAGTTGACAGCTATGGTTCTGAGCCTACCGTGACGGTTGCCAGGAGTCCTTCGGGGACGTTGGCCACGATGATGCCAATGAGGAAGATGACGCCCTCCAGCCAGGTGTAGCCCAGGATGAGGGAGAGGATGAAGAAGGAGAGGCCCAGGAAGACGGCCACCCCGGTGATGATGCGGATGAAGTGCTCAATCTCCATGGCGATGGGGGTGCGGCCCACCTCCAGGCCGGATGCCAGGGAGGCGATGCGGCCCATCACCGTCCGGTCCCCGGTCGAGATGACTATGCCCCGGGCAGTGCCTGCGCAGGACGGGAGGGAAAGGGAAGAGGTCTATTTTCCCTCCAAATCGGGGAGGGGTTGCTGGTTCCTGGGGTGTCCCTGGCACCCGTGTTCCTCAGGCGAACCTGGGATCCGGGCACCACGGCTCCTTCACACAGCACATGGTTAAACTGTGGAACTCCCTGCCACAGGATCCTTTAAAGGAGGATTGGACAAACTCAGGGAGGAGGAGGGGGGTACTGAGGGCTAGCTATACTCTGCCTCTCCCATCAGAGGCAGTGATGCTTCTGAATACCAGTTGCTGGAAACCGCAAGAAGGAAGAGGGTAATAATAATAATAATAATAATAATAATAATAATTTATTTGCACCCTGCCCATCTGGCTGGGTTTCCCCAGCTACTCTGGGCAGCTTCCAGCAGAGATTAAAATACATTAAAACATCAATCATTAAAAACTTCCCTAAACACTAAAACTCCCCTTCCCTAAAAACTTTGTTTCTCTTTCATTTCTGCTGTGATCGAATCCTGCTTGCAGGGCTCCCTTTGGGGCCTTTTCTCAGCCACGCTGAGCACAGGATCCTGGGCTGGATGGGCTCCTTTGGCCTGACCCAGAAGCCAGACTCTCTTTATATTCCTATTTTCTGGGGCATGCCTGGTTCCTGGGTTGCTCAGGTAAACCTGAGATTCTGATGCTACGTGTCAGAATCAAGTTTGAAACCTACCTAAATCCTGTGGGGAATATCAGCCAGGAAGGAAGAATGTTCAGACCACCCAAACAATCGTTCTTGTATTTTAAATGTGAGGTGATCTTTCTCTCCCACCATTTAATTTTTTATTCCTTCCCCTCCTTGGTTTCTCTTTCACTTCTTTCTTCATTAAATTTGCGCTCGCACACGCACACACACACGTATTTTTCACTCCATAAGACACACTTTTTTCCTCCTAAAAAGTAAGGGGAAATGTCTATGCGTCTTATGGAGCGAATGCGTGGTCCCTGGAGTCAAATTGCCCAGGGGCAAAAAGCAGATCATGCTTTTTTTTTTTGAAAGAAGGAAGAGGGTGTTGAAACAAAGCCGCTGATTGTTTGCTGATTGGGAGGGAGATAAGGAAGGCTAGAGATAAAGGAGGCTGCCTGGGAGGGGGGAGGTAAAGACAGCAAACTTGCAAAGGGGGGAAACAGGAAGACTAAAGCAATGAGGAGAGAAATTAGAAGAAAAGGCGGAGCAAAAAACTGCTCCAGCTAAGGAAAAGACACTAAGGCAAACAAGAGGGAAGGGAGTGTTGAAAGGAAGCAGCTGATCGATGGGAAAGGGAGAGAGATAAGGGAGGCTAGCGATAAAGGAGGCTACCTGGGAGGGGGGAGGTAAAAGCCCATGGATCCTCAGGATTTTTACATTGGGTCACCCGAAATTCACCATCAGATCACATAGCATGTCCATGGCTACAGCCTGCACCAAAAAAACACGCACCCACTGTTTCATGGGGCTGCAGTGGTGCAAAAATGTGGTTACAAAGCACGGATCCACATGAATTCTCAGGATTTTTGCATTGGGCTGCCCCAAACTCACCGTCAAATCACATGTCTATGGCCACAGCATGAACCACAAAAATCATACACCCACTGTTTCATTCAGAATATTTTTTTTTTCTTGCTTACCTCCTCTAAAAATTAGGTGTGTCTTATGGTGAGGTGCGTCTTGTGGAGCGAAAAATACGGTGTGTGTATACATATATATGTAAATTTCTTCATCAAATTTGCATACGTGTGTGTGCGTGTGTGCGCGTGTACACACATACACGCACACACCCTCTGACATGTTGCCACTCTGCTATTGGGTCAATTTTGACACGAACTAGCAAACGAATAGATGAATGAATGAATGAATAAGCTGGGCAGGGTCTGGGTTCAATTCAGCGTGTCATGGGGAATGCCCAGGGACGGCGGAGGCAACTATTCCTGCAGCCTGGCAGCAAAGATTATGATGCCCAGGTCTGACCTTCCTGGGGGGGGGGTGAGGTGGGTCCGTTCTCTGCTTTTCCTTGCCCCCTCCTCCCCCCACCCCCTTGCCCTTTCACCTTCCACGCAGTTGGTGGAGAAGAAGCAGATGTTCCGGGTCTCCAGCGGGTTCTCGTGGGTGAACTCCGGAGAACGGGTCTGTGGTTCCGACTCGCCCGTCAGGGAGGAGTTATCCACCTGCCCGAGACAACAGAAAAAGCTGCATGATGTGGGGTTTTGTGTATTTTCCCTAACATACTGTATTTTCTGGTGTATAAGTCTACTTTTTAACCCAGGAAAATCTTCCCAAAAGTCAGGGGTTGTTTTATACGCCGGCTACAGCAGCAGCTCCTGCAGCAACTCCCCACCAAAGGATAAAATGACAGCAAATTAAAACAGAGGACACAGATGAAGCAGAAATATGCTTGAAAATTGGCCCCAGAAACCCCTGGCCACTGGGAAGTGGAGCAAATTTCCGAGCCGGACTGGAGACTGGTTTTTTTTTATTTTTATTTGGTGTGCGTTGGAAGAGGGGTAGTCTTATACGGCGAGTATATCCCAAACTCTATATTTTAACTGGGAAAGTTGGGGGGGGGGTCGTCTTATATGCCCAGTAGTCTTATACGCTGGAAAATACGGTATTTATCGACTGGATTTATATCCTGCTCCTCCTTCCATGAGAGGCAACATATGCATTTATTTTCTTTTTATATAGAATAATAATTATTATTAGTTTTCAATTACAATGATTCACTAATAGCCTCATTATAACAATGCCAAATTATAATACAATTACGATTGCCAATCATTCTGATGCCAAATTATATCATTTGCGTGGCCCCATGCATGCTAGAATCGATGGTTTGATGATTTAATTTATTTCAGCGTTTTGCAGGGAATGGGACTAGATGAGTCTCACTTCAAACTCTACAGTTCTTTGATTCTATATTTTGCACCTCTCTGCTCAGCCTTCCAAGGTGGATTTGATTTAAATCAAATCAATTTAAATCACGATTTAAATCACTAGTCAGTAAGACTTGATTTAATTTCTTTTCTTTTTTACAGAAAGACTCATTCTTGTTGGTATAATCTTAATATTTACAACCAGGTGAAGGTTTCATTTTTGGAATAATAAATTGTCAGAGTAGTTTTTACAGTTATAACAAAAATTACTGATTTGGTTATACTATTAGAAATACATAGACAGAAAATTGTGAAATTATTGTGAGGTTTAAGAAGTTAACTGCATATATTTAGACAACTTTTCTGCTGTACTTTATCGGAAGGAGAAAACCAATCATTTCCTTAATAACAAGTTAGACCATTTATTTAACTAAAGCAATAATAACATTATAATAACATTATAGCATATGTATCCATGTTTGTTAACTGATGTGGTTAAACATTATATATACAGTCATACCTCAGGTTACAGATGCTTCAGGTTCCATGTTTTCAGGTTGCGCACCATGCCGAACCCAGAAGTACCGGAATGGTACTTCTGGGTTTCGGTGGTTGTGCATGCACCAAACCACAACCCGTGCGAGCGCAGTTCACAACCTGAACGTCCACTGTATATATATAAGGTAAAGGTAAAGGTACCCCTGCCCGTATGGGCCAGTCTTGCCAGACTCTAGGGTTGTGCGCTCATCTCACTCTAGAGGCCGGGAGCCAGCGCTGTCTGGAGACACTTCCGGGTCACGTGGCCAGCGCGACAAGCTGCATCTGGCGAGCCAGCGCAGCACACGGAAACACCGTTTACCTTCCTGCCAGTAAGCGGTCCCTATTTATCTACTTGCACCCGGGGGTGCTTTCGAACTGCTAGGTTGGCAGGCGCTGGGACCGAGCAGTGGGAGCGCACCCCGTCGCGGGGATTTGAACCGCCGACCTTTCGATCGGCAAGCCCTAGGCGCTGAGGCTTTTACCCACAGCGCCACCCACGTCCTGCCTTGTGTGTATATATATGTGTGTGTGTGTGTGTGTGTGTGTGTAAACCTTAGACTGAGTTTTAGCACACATGAAAAAGTTAAAACAAATCCTTATTTCCTGATGAATTGCCTTTGAACTATAATGCAACTTAAATAGAAAACGATCTTTAGAAAAAATTTCCTGTGAAAGCATTTTATTTAAAAAATCTGATTTAAATTTTAAAAAATCTGATTTTTTTTAATTAAAAAAAATTATTGATTTTTATTCCCCATGGGGTCTTCCCTTGTGCCATTTCCCTCTCGGCCGCCCTCACCTTGCAGCCATGCGAGGAGATGATTCTGAGGTCCGCGGGAACCCGGTCTCCCCCTTTCACCTCCACCAGGTCCCCGACCACCACGTTCTCCGCATTGATCTGGTTCTTCTCCCCTTCCCGGATCACCAGGGCTTGCTGTGGGGACAAGACGGTGTCAATCCTGTGGGTCAGCGGTTCCCAGCCTTTTTGTGGCCACACCCCACCTCAGCATCCCTAAAATCCTGACATGTAATTCTTATTATTCAAAAAGTGAGCTCCCATTCACTGTGAATAACTCATTCTTGAATTGCTTCCCTTTAAAAATCAAATTGCCTCACTGTGGGGGGTGTGCCCCACATCGGGAACCAGGGCTGTAGGTGAATGCCATTCAAGGTGCTGCCTCCATCCTGTACTTGACCCCCAAGTTTGCACATTTAAAAAGCACAAAACATTATTAACAGAGAAATCTGAGGGCTCCCTTGGACAAAAAACAAGGAGACCAGTCAGGAAGACCAGAGCAAAACAGCAGCCAGTCGGCTTGGTCTTGATTGAAGACTGTCAAGACAGGACTCCCACCTGCCACCAGGTGAAACAAGGTGGAAGCCCCGAACAAAAGAGAACCCCAACTTTTATTAGCTGCTAACCCCCCATGTTACACCCCCCAAACTACATCACTAATACATCATGGTTACACCATGAAAGGGGAAGTCTAGTGGCAGTAATCTGAGCATCCTGGACCCTGCCCCATGGTTCCCCTTGCCCTCCACCAAACACCCATCAAGTGGAACAAAAGAGATATTTACATTTCCCTGTTTCCCAGCCCAGTTCATCCCACCCTTTTGTCTTCATCTGGGTTTGTGATTTCTGGACTGGCTACCTGTCTGGCCCTCAGGTATCAGGATGCCAGGGATTTTCACTCAGGCAGAGGGGCTGCGGAGGAGCTGAGCTCACAGGTCTATAGGAATTTCTGGAGTTTTCCCAGTGAGCCAGGACACAGATACATTGATCAGTGAATTCTTACATTTGGTATTGTGCAGCAAAGGCCCTTTGAATGGATAGGAAGAAACTGTGAAGAAATGTTTTGTGGGAACAAGTCACAAAAGCCACAAAAGTGATGGTGCTGATTTTGGCAGTGGGCTGCATGTGCATGAGATCTGCTGGAGGGGCAACCCCCCCCCCAAAAAACCCCTATACACAAATTCCTGCAAAAACGTGAAGCGTGCAATGACTTTCTCCGCCCTCCCAGGTGGCAAAACCAGGACACTTTAGAATAAAGAAGCTGAATTATTATTTTTATTATTATTTATTAAATTCGCAGGCTGCCCTTCACCTGAAGATCACAGGGCAGCTCACAATACAAAAATACGAAACGAGAACACAAAGCACAAAATAAAATGAAAACAACGGTTAGCTCAGTCAGTGGGGCATGGGACTCTTCAGGGTTGAGAGTTCAAGCCCCACATTGGGTGAAAGATTCCCACATTGAATTGCAGGGGGTTGGACCAGATGACCCTCGTAGTTCCTTCCAATTATACATTTCTATGATTCTATGATCATTACAAACCAATAATTCCTGGAAAGAAGTGAAGGTGGCACAAAAGAGGCAGCCTTGACCAGAGGGATTTACTTGCCCTGAAATCAATCAATCAATCAATCAATCAATCAATCAATCAATCTTTATTATAGTCAAGAGACCCAACAAATCATCACAAAGCAATGCACAATTCCGACAGCCTACCTCCAGGTTAAACAAGCATTTTGTTCAGACTTAAAGATAGGGATCATTGGTTCTTGCAACCACCGATAAAAACTTCACCACTGCTAGTGTTCTAGCGTTTGTCTGGTCTTTCAATAGGAAATCATATTCTCTCTCTCTCTCTCTCTCTGTGTGTGTGCAAACTGCTTCAATATTTTAATTAAAAAACAAACACATTTTTAAAAGTAAATACGTAAAACTTGTCTCAGCCACAAGAGGGCAGTGGAGAATGCCCGTTGTACGTTAGCAGCCATTGATCTGGTCCTATTCTAGTCTCCAACCAATTTTTAAAGCCATCCTTGTGCTGAAAATATCAAAATACAATATCTAGACATGAAAAAAGGGAGGCATGAAAAGAAATTTGGCAGCTGGAGGGCCAAGGAAGGGATGGATGTGATATTTGCTATCAAGCTGCTTAAGTGTGTGAATTGAGAAGGGGATCATCTGCAGTCCTGGTCCCACGTTGTGGGGGGAGGAGAATTCTTTTTTAAGAACATTTCAGGAGGGTGGACTAGATGATCCTTGGGGGTCCCATCCAGCTCCACCGTTCTATGAAAATAAACGCATGGGACACGTGGCGGGGCCTTCTTACCTGGGGCACCATGTTCTTGAAAGAGTCCATGATTTTGGAGCTCTTGGCCTCCTGGTAGTAGGAGAAGCAGCCGGTGACGATGACGACGGCCGCCAGCACCACCCCCAAGTAAAGCTGGGAAGGAAGGAAGGAAGAAAACATCAGTGGAAATCTCAAATCTCAAAATGACAGACAGACTAGATGATCCTTGGGGTCCCTTTCAAGTTTACTATTCCATGATTCTCTCTCTCACGGATGGGAGGTGACTGAGGTGATATATATATATATATATATATATATATATATATATAGTCAAGAGATATATAAATTTCGTGAAATGAATAAAATAAATGAATTCCTCAGGGAATAAGCCCCTTTCATCTGTGTTTTCCCATCTTCCACAGAGTGGACCCCAAAATGGCTTCTGAGGGGAGTCTCTCTTAAGCCGCTGAGGGAATTTCTTGTCAGAAGGAAGGGAAGAAGGAAGCCTTTCCCTTCCTTTATTCCTTTTTAAAAGGGGATTTTTCTCAAAGGAAATAAGCTGGCGATAAGAGCTCCCCACGCACAAATGTGTGGCTCTGAAAATGCTTTTAGCTTTTTGGATAAACCTGCTTTCATTTGCATAAGCCTTGAGTCCCAGCCTGGGAAAAGGGTGTGTAATAATAATAATAATAATAATAATAATAATAATAATAATAATTCCTGAGGGAAAGTTAGAAACCAGCTGCAGCCGGTGGGTGTAGAAAATACGAAGCTAGCTGGGCCAACGGCCGGACTCAGCCCAAGGTGGACGGCGAGGATCCTCTTCTGCTTGTTCATCTATTAATTTAAGGTTTACCTGGCCCCCTTGCAGCCATGTTTCTGGGGCAACTTGCCTAACAATAAAATATGACTTTGAAAATACAAAATGGAAGACTTTTCAGGGCCTGCAGGTATCTCTGTGCTATCAAAATGTCTGGAACCGGTTTCCAAAGGCATGGAAGACCAATAACGTTTTTATCCTGTGTGTGGTGGGACTTTACAATTTATACAAATGGAATGAATTTCCAGGACTCTCTGGTGCTCCCAGCGCAGGACATAGTGACCTCTTAGCATTTCTACCAAGAGGTATCTCCTCAGATTATGCCACCAAATTAAAGGAACGTGAATGTCCCTCCTGTTGCCATTCCTGTTATTTCCTCCGTTTTGCTATTCTTCTTCATGCTTATATCTCATTGATGGCACAGTATTTTCTCTGTGTTGCCTTAATTTGTGCAAGCCGCCTTGAGCCTGGGAGACAGGTGGGATGATGATGATGATAAATAACATTCTTTCGTTTTTCCACGAGAAAGGGGCAGCGTTGCCCCCCCCCCCCTTGGGGAAGGGAACCATGTGGCAAAGTGGCACTCTGCACATGGACGGCTTCCCTTTCTTCTCTGTAAGGGGGAAAAGGCGGGCACACCCACCGCTCAGCCAGCCCCCCAACTCCCATTTCATAGCAAGGCCCATTGATGTTCATATCATCAATAAATCGCAATTGGGTTTGCTGGCGAGTTCAGGGTTCATTCCCCATGTTCTGGCCGGGTCTGGGACCCTTCTCACATTACTGGGAGACCCACCTTAATTTTTAAAGGCTATTTTGGAGTCTGTTTTCTGGGCAGGATGGGGAGAGAGAGTGAGAGAGATGTGGGAGAAACCCAAGACTCCCAGTAGAAATGGGTGAATAGGTCCCACTCAGGGTTGGGGCATTATTTAGTCCCATTTAAGAAGTGTGGGGAAGGAGTACGACAAGGCTGTATATTGTCTCGCTGCTTATTTAACTTATATGCAGAATTCATCATGCGAAAGGCAGGGCTGGATGAATCCCAAAACGGAATTAAGATTGCCAGAAGAAATATCAACAACCTCAGATATGCAGATGACACAACCTTGATGGCAGAAAGTGAGGAGGAATTAAAGAACCTTTGAATGAGGGTGAAAGAGGAGAGCGCAAAATATGGTCTGAAGCTCAACATCAAAAAAACGAAGATCATGGCCACTGGTCCCACCACCTCCTGGCAAATAGAAGGGGAAGAAATGGAGGCAGTGAGAGATTTTACTTTCTTGGGCTCCATGGTCACTGCAGTTGGTGACAGCAGTCATGAAATTAAAAGACACCTGCTTCTTGGGAGGAAAGCAATGACAAACCTAGACAGCATCTTAAAAAGCAGAGACATCACCTTGCCAACAAAGGTCCGTATAGTAAAAGCCATGGTTTTCCCAGTAGTGATGTATGGAAGTGAGAGCTGGACCATAAAGAAGGCTGATCGCCAAAGAATTGATGCTTTTGAATTATGGTGCTGGAGGAGACTCTTGAGAGTCCCATGGACTGCAAGAAGATCCAACCTCTCCATTCTGAAGGAAATCAGCCCTGAGTGCTCACTGGAAGGACAGATCGTGAAGCTGAGGCTCCAAGACTTTGGCCACCTCATGAGAAGAGAAGACTCCCTGGAAAAGACCCTGATGTTGGGAAAGATGGAGGGCACAAGAAGAAGGGGACGACAGAGGACAAGATGGTGGGACGGTGTTCTCAAAGCTGCCAGCATGAGTTTGACCAAACTGCAGGAGGCAGTGGAAGACAGGAGGGCCTGGCGTGCTCTGATCCAGGGGGTCACCAAGAGTCGGACATGACTAAATGACTAAACAACAACTACAAGAAGTGAGGGGCCCAGCAGCACGGTTGTTCTTGCCCAGCGTGAAATTCTCTGCCTTCTGTTTTGGAGGCTCCTGCCTGGGCCCCCCTTCTGTTCAGGAAGTCTTACAGTGTAACCCTACACAGGGCCAGGCATGCAGGGCTGCAAATACCGCCCTGGGGACAGGATGAACCCTCCCCGCTGCTCCATGGCAGGTGGGCTGGGGCTTCTAGAATGACCCAGGGAGTGACCAGCCGTCCTGGGATAACCCCACCCCAAGGTGCTGGACGGAGACCAAGACCTTTTGGGCGCATGGCGCTGCTTGCATCAAAACCCCTTGCCCCTCGCTCTTCTGCCTGGCTGAGAAGGCAGGAGGGACATTCTCAAGCGAATGCAGCCTTTGTCTGTTTCTGAGGCCTGCTGTCCACACAGAGCAAAATACCAAAGCTTGGTGACTGAGCTGCTGCTCTGTGCATGGAGGGTCGGGAATCTGAGAGTTGGAAGGGGCCCAAAGCTATCCTTTCTCCTGTCTCCTCTTTTCCAGGCTAAACATGCCCAGCTCCTTCAACCGTTCCTCATAAGGCTTATTTTCCAGCCTTGTTCTCCCTTCCTCACACCTTCCAGCTTGTCAACATCCTTCTTAAATTGTGCTGCCCAGAACTGGACACAGTATTCCAGGTGTTTGTCTGACCAAGGCAGAATAGAGTGGCACTATTACTTCTCTTGGGACACGGGTGGCGCTGTGGGTTAAACCACAGAGCCTTGGACTTGCCAATTGGAAGGTCAGCGGTTCGAATCCCTGCAACAGGGTGAGCTCCCGCTGCTCGGTCCCTGTTCCTGCCAATCTAGCAGTTCAAAAGCACGTCAAAGTGCAAGTAGATAAATAGGTACTGCTCTGGCGGGAAGGTAAACGGCGTTTCCGTGCGCTGCTCTGGTTCGCCAGAAGCGGCTTAGTCCTGCTGGCCACATGACCCAGAAGCTGTATGCCGGCTCCCTTGGCCAGTAAAGCGAGATGAGCGCCGCAACCCCAGAGTTGGTCATGACTGGACCTAACGGTCAGGGGTCCCTTTACCTTTACCTATTACTTCCCTTGATAATGATAATAATAATAATAATAATAATAATAATAATAATAATAATAATAAATTTATATCCCACCCTCCCCAGCCTAAGCCAGGCTCAGAGCAGCTGACAACAATAAAAGTAACACAATCTGGACACTAGACTTCTGTGGATGCAGCCTAGAATAGTGTTAGCTTTTTCTCCTGCTGCATCACCCTGTGGACTCATGTTAAGCTTGTGGGTCCCATCCCAGACATCTCTGAGGCTAAGCTGCATGATCATAAAATTGTAGAATTGGAGGGGAGCTCAGAGGTCATCCAGCCCAACCCCAAATATGCAGGAATCACAACTAAAGAATCCCTGACAGATGGCCCTCTGAGCTCTGCTTAAAAACCAGAGGTGGAGACCCTCAAAGTCAGGGGTGGACTCCAGTCCCAGCCCACACGGCCAGGGGGTCAGGTATGGGGATGGGAGCTGGAGTCGAGCGACACCTGGGAGGCCACAGGTTAGTTGCCTCCTAAGCCCCACCCAATGCTTTTCTTGCAAGTTCAGGCAGCTTGTTGGACAGCCAACTCCTGATACTGTCCTCCCCCTCCCTGGGCGACGGCCCCGTTGACTCGTGGGGTTGTTGGAGTCCAGGCGCTTCCGGAGGGCACCCCACTGGCTACCCCAGCCCTATGGGGGTCTGACCCGTGAGGGGGGGGCACCTCTGCCCTTATCCTGACCTGCGTGATACATGTGTGATACCGGGCAAAGTTTGAGGTGTTACTAATAGGATGCAAAGCCCTTAACAATTTGGGACCAGTTTGCAATATTGCCTTAGCTCATCTGGGCTCACGCAACTGCTTTGATCTGCACTAGCTCTGCATTCATAAGAAATCACTCTTTTAGTGTGGCAGCACCCAGACTTTGGAACTCCCTGCCTCTTGACACCATCCATGCGCCTTCCCTGTACTGCTTCTGCATTCTTGTTAGGCAAGCCTGCCTAGATATGTAGGGATGCTGACATGTGCTTTAACCTGGTTTTTTTAGCTTATTGTTGATCTTAATGTTTTTTGCATGTTTTAAATAATTGCTTTTAACTATTATTTACTGCTAATTTTACTGTTTTATTTTTTTAAAAAAACTGCTTTGAGTTTTGTTTTGTTCTTAAACCAAGTGGTGTGTAAGATTTGTAAAATAAATTAATAATTATCCCGGTGCTGCTGTGAACATCACCTGCCTGAAACCCCAGAGAGCTGCTGCCAGTCAGTGTAGGCAGAACTAGTCTATATGGACCAATTATCTGATGCAATCTAAGGCAGCTTCCTACATTCCTATTTCAACCTTTTACACAGAACCATGAGGACTAAAATCCTCTTTCCCAAGTAGGGCTGGCAATGTCCCTTCTCTGAAACCCTGGAGAGCTGCTGCCAGCCCGGGTTGGGATCCTATTTAAGGGGTGATATGATAGCCATGTTCAAATATATAAAAGGATGTCACATAGAGGAGGGAGAAAGGTTGTTTTCTGCTGCTCCAGAGAAGCGGACACGGAGCAATGGATCCAAACTACAAGAAAGAAGATTCCACCTAAACATTAGGAAGAACTTCCTGACAGTAAGAGCTGTTCGACAGTGGAATTTGTTGCCAAGGAGTGTGGTGGAGTCTCCTACTTTGGAGGTCTTTAAGCAGAGGCTTGACAACCATATGTCAGGAGTGCTCTGATGGTGTTTCCTGCTTGGCAGGGGGTTGGACTCGATGGTCCTTGTGGTCTCTTCCAACTCTATGATTCTATGATTCTATGATTCTATGATTCTATCCTCTTGGGGCAGGCATCCCCAAACCTGCTGGCACTCCTGCTGTTTTGGGACTACAATTCCCATCATCCCTGGTCCCAAAACAGCTGGAGGGCTGAGTTTGGGGATGCCTGTCTTGGGGCCACAAGACTTACGTTGTCGTTGGCCGGCTCATCCTCCATTGCCGCTTGGATGCTGTAGGCCAGGAAGCAGAGAATGGCCCCGATCCACAGCAGGATGGAAAACCCCCCGAAGAGCTGGCGGCAGAACTTGACCCACTCTGGTGTGGTTGGAGGGGGGGTCAAGGCGTTGGGGCCATCCCTGGCCAGGATCTCTGCTGCCCGCGTGTTGGTCAGGCCCTGGCATGGAAGGAGACAAAGAAAGAAAAAAAGAGAGGGCATATTAACCTGTGTGGTGGAATCAGGGGGAGGCCAAGGGCCACATTCCCTTGTAGGCAACTTCTTGGGGGCCAATGGCTGCAGCTGTTGACTTTCCAACCATGCAAAATCCAGAGGTTTCTCCAAACACACAAAATGTCTCCATTCTACAAGCAAGCGAGAGGCATCGACTGCATAAACACTTAAAGCAAATTGTTCCCCTCACCCCAGAATCCTGGGAATTGTAGTTCTGTGAGAGGGCAAACTACTGTATATTTCCCAGGATTCTTTAGGGCATTCATGTGTTTTACGGAGGATAAGACTTCACAGAGGAGACTAAGGTTACCAGACGTCCCCGTTTCCTGGGGACAGTCCCCAGATTTACAAATCAATCCCCATACAAAATCCTATCATTCCTATTGAAGTTGAAAAGTGTCCCAGTAGGACTACAAGGAGAAATTTACGAAGCATTGCAAAGTAGAGAAAGAAGAGAGATATTAGTTATGAGTTAAACGTCATTGTGGAAGTAAGAATTGTATATTTAGTGAATAGATTGGAAAATTTTCAGATGTGATTGGTGGAAGTAAAAAAAAAAAAGATGGCATAAGATATGAAAGTATGTTTAATTACTGTTGAAAATGATATGGTGAAAAACTAAGAAAAATTTATGTGTATTTAAAAAAAGAAGTTGAACAGTGTCCCCAGATTCATTGAAAAAAATCTGGTAATCTTAGGCTAGTAGCCAAAATGGTGGCCAGCAATGCTTATGAATATTAGTTGCTGGAAATTGCAGAAGAGGAGACTGCAGGATGCTGGACTAGGTGGACCCCCCCCCCTTTGACCTGAACTGGGCTTTTCTTATGTCCTTATGGAGCCTCCAGCTCCAGGGCCAGTCTACCTCGATCCCTAAGTTCTTGGGCATATTGAGCCACCGGACATGGGTGCGAAATCAGCCCCTGTCAGAAGGCCGGCATATAACACCCCCCCATGGGATAAATGAAAGCCAGGGTGCCTTGATACCCACTCAGCCCCCCTCCCCATGCAGAAACACAAGAGTCACAAAAAGAGGGTACAAGGCAAAGAGAAGCAGCAAATGTCCCCAGCGGACTCACCCGGGACAGGTCCACTTGGTACTTCCTGCTGATTTCGTCCAGCGACAGCTTGTGGTCATCCTGGCAAGGAGAGAGAGAAGAAGGACAGGACAGGGGGGGGGCAGTGAAAGGCTGTTGGTCACGGGGGGCAGAAGAGCTGAACGTCCTCAGAAAAGGAACAGGATCCGGGAAACCGAGGAGAGACATTCCTTCTCGCTGTCAGCGCACAAAGCATCTTTCTCCTCCTGGCTGCTCTTGTGAGAAGGAGACGGACACACAGAGAGGTGGGGGGGTCCTTGGGCAGACCACCCTCCATGACCCCCCACCCTCCATCACTTTGCCCCCTCATCACAGCAGGGACAGGGGTGGCTTCTTCCGGCTTGCGGTGGTCAATCTTAGTTCTCTCAGAGTTGTTTGCGGTGCTATTCCTACTCCAAGTAGACCTACTGAAGTTAGCAGGCATAACTAACTTGCTTTCATCTATTTCATATACTGAGTCTATACTGAGCAGGACTTAGCTGGAGGAAAAAACCCCTGATCTTTATTATTATTATTTTTGCAATATTGATTTCAGTTCTGCAGCAGTTTTGAGAGGTTTTTTAAATCCTTAGCATTTTAGTACAAATTTCTCTTTCATGTGCAGTATTTTTGTGTTATGGAATTTTAAGGTGCATATTTTTGCAAGCCATTTCCCTCAAATTTAATGTCTGCTGTTTTCACTAGTGTCAGAGCTGCTTCCAGATCCTAGCTCACAGAGGATCACGCTAGCCAGCGGTCACTTGTAAAAGTCTTTTATTGAGTTACAGTTTCCATTCTCAAGCTGCTGCGCGCAGCTCTACGTCTTAAGGGTTAGACCGGCGAAGCTCTGTCTGAGTCTCCGCCCCCTGTACACCAACTTAATACCCTAGCCTTACTCCACCTTTTCCGCCTGTCTGTTCTTCTCTGGGTCCCTCTGCCCCCCGGGGTCTCTTCCTTCCGGGATTCTTCTGACGCCGACCCCCCGGACCCTCCTGTCTCCTTGCGCCGGGCTTTAGGACCTGGCTCCCTTTCCGGGCTGCCTACTGCGCCACCTTCCTGTGCATTTGAACTTGGCGCGCGCGCCCAACCTTCCACTTTCCGTCTGACCGTTTCTTCACTCCCCGATGGAGGTGTGGCCACTCCTGACTCGTGCCCTCCCTCCTGTTGTGAGCTTCCAGCGCTTGATACCTGGCGCCCTTCCTCTCCCCTGCTCTCTGTTGGTGACGTTGGTCCCGATTTCCAACTGCTCCCCTCTGAGCCCCCTCTGGCCCTTTCTTCCTGGGGTGTCCCCCTAGGCTCCCCCCTTGCCCTGGCCACTGGTGCTCCTTTCTGTGAATCTTCTGATTCACTGGAAAGACTCGGAGATCTCG
This sequence comes from Podarcis liolepis, assembly GCF_965112155.1. Lineage (NCBI taxonomy): Eukaryota > Metazoa > Chordata > Lepidosauria > Squamata > Lacertidae > Podarcis > Podarcis liolepis. Next base: position 698,968 of record NC_139566.1, on the reverse strand, counting down.
GGTCGTCGTCATCACTCATCTTTTCTTCTGCCTCCTCCCCCTCGCTCTCTGTTTCCTCCCTTGCCCTTGCCTCTGCTCCTGAACCCCTGACAACTAGTATATATATATTTATTCCCCACCCCCACCCCAGCATGCTTTCCCCCAATATATGAATTTTTGCACACTGGTTCGTTTTGTAGGATTGCAAAATTCGGATAAGTGCGAATTTTGAAAGACAGTTGTGTTTTGGTTCGCATATTGGTTGAGAAGTGCAAATAAGGCCATTCCTCGTTAAAATACAAGTGAAACTTCATTTCTCTCCCGCCTAGTGCTGTGGGCCCTGACAGATCCCTGAGCATGGAGCCTTATCGCGGAGGATAAGGCGACCAACCACAATGGCTATCTTCTCCCTCCACTGTCAGAAAAACACCTGTGGCGAGTGCTGCTTTCGCACCCAGGTCCTGCTTGGAGGCTTCCCATTGGTTGGCCGTTGTGAGAAGAGGAGGCTGGACTAGATGACCCCCCCCCTTTGGCCTGATCCAGCATGTTCTTCTTCTGTTCTTATGGAGCCTCCAGCTCCAGTGGCAGTCTATCTGGACCCCTAGTTCCTTAGGGGTACTTGGCACTGTGGGGAGTCTGGACTAGAGGGGCCACTGACCAGCCTTTATGCCAAGCCTTGACCCCAGCGCTCCCCCCAACAGCCACTCCGGCCAGCGCTTGGACTTACCAAATTCACTTCCTTCTTCAACTCATCCAGCTCTTTCTCCTTCTGCTTCTTCTTCCCGCCTCCATTCTCAGCCGTCGCCCCCGGCGGGGCAGACTCTCGTCCAGCCTGAGGGGGCAAAGATGGCATTAGCAGCCCCAGGGGGCAAGAGGGAAAAGGCGCCACCAGGCAGACCCAGAGGGCTCTCAGCCAAGGACGGGCGAATCTGTCGGTTTCGTGACCCTCGATGTACAATAAATAAATAAATGTATGGTGTGTGTGTGAAATCCCACATGAGTTTGCTGCTTCTGTAGCATTGCATTCCCAGGGACAAAAAACCGGTTGCTAAAACCCCAAACTTCTCGTCATTTCCACCAGAACCCATCCAAGCTGCTTGCAAAGCTGGGAGATCTGGGTGGGATACCTGGTGGGTTTACACTCAGAGATTTCCGTCTCCTAGAGGGGTTCCCTTTCCAGGTGGGTGAGGCCTGTCTGTCCATCACTTCCCTCTACAGCACATGCAGAAGCCACCTTCTTGACCACTGGACACCCTCTTGGTCTTGTCCATGCAATGCGCTAGAGCATGGGTAGGCAAACTAAGGCCACAGTCCAGGAATCAGCATGTTTTTACATGAGTAGAACGTGTGCTTTTATTTAAAACGCATCTCTGGGCATAGGAATTCGTTCATTTTCTCTCTCCAAAAGATAGTCCGGCCAGTGGACCAGTGGCCCCCTGCTGAAAAAGTTTGCTGACCCCTGTGCTAGAGCCTGTCGTCTCCTGCAGGGGAAGTCCCTAAATCACAGAAGGTTAGAGACCCATCGGCTGCCCTCACCTGGTTTAGCCGGCCAGTTGAAGCCGTTCCCGGGCTGTGGCTGCTCTTGCATGCTGACAGTTTCTCTGAGCTTCAATTGAGAGCTGTGGGGGGGGGGGCAAAGGTGGACGAACTACCCCAGAAGTAGCATGAAGTGCTTACCCCTCCCCTAACATGCCATATACCCCAAGTTAAGGTACTCCTCTTAGTATACAAGGACCGGTTTCCCTGCAAGATCACCTGATTGGGGAGTGTGTAATCTGTGGCTGTTTCAGAGACCATTACACTATGGCCCTATATATAGGCTTTAAAGGTAAAGGTAAAGGGACCCTTGACCATTAGGTCCAGTCATGGATGACTCTGGGGTTGCGGCGCTCATCTCGCTTTACTGGCTGAGGGAGCTGGCATACAGCTTCCGGGTCATGTGGCCAGCATGACTAAGCCGCTTCTGGCGAACCAGAGCAGCGCACGGAAACGCCGTTTACCTTCCCGCCGGAGTGGTACCTATTGATCTACTTGCACTTTGACGTGCTTTTGAACTGCTAGGTTGGCAGGAGCAGGGACCGAGCAACGGGAGCTCACCCCGTCACGGGGATTCGAATCGCCGACCTTCTGATTGGCAAGTCCTAGGCTCTGTGGTTTAACCCACAGCACCACCCACGTCCCTTTTATATACAGGCTTGACCTGGGAGGAAGCGCCATGACTGGACATAGTAGGGCTTACTTCTGAGTAGACATGCATAAGCTTGTGCCATTATTACCCCCTCCATGACTGCTTCAATGGGCAGAACTGGCACTGCTCCCGGGGCCACAGCATCCCCGTTCTGAATTTGTAAGAACTCAATTGCTTAGTGTGGCAGCAGCTAAACTTTGAAACTCCCCGCCTCTTGACATCAAGCAGGCGCCTTCGTCATACTCTTTTCGGCTCAAAACACTCTTGTTTAGACAAGCCTTGTTTGAGAGCTGATGCAAGTTTCAATCTGATTTTAGTCTATTTTAATAATAATAATAATTTATTATTTGTACCCCGCCCATCTGGCTGGGTTTCCCCAGCCACACTGAGAGGCTTCCAACAAAAGATTAAAAATACATTAAAACATCATTCATTAAAAACTTCCCTGAAGCCTTCAGATGTCTTCTAAATGTCATGTAGTTGTTTATCCCCTTGACATCTGCTGGGAGGGCGTTCCACAGGGCAGGTGCCACCACCAAGAAGACCCTCTGCCTGGTTCCCTGTAACCTCACTTCTCGCAGCCAGAAGGCTCTCGGATCTGAACCTCAGTGGGGGTCGAGATTCTCCTTCAGATATACTGGACCGAGGCTGTTTAGGGCTTTAAAGGTCAGCACCAACACTTTGAATTGTGCTCAGAAACGTACTAGGAGCCAATGAAAGTCTTTCAGGACTGGTGTTATGTGGTCCGGCAGCCACTCCCAGTCACCAGTCTAGCTGCCACATTCTGGATTAGTTGTAGTTTCCGGGTCACCTTCCAAGGTAGCCCCACATAGAGCACATTGCAGGGGTCCAAGCGGGAGATTACTAGAGCATGCACCACTCTGGCAAGACAAACATTGTTTTAATGTTTTGAAGTCTTGAATTATCACCTTGTTGATAACGTGATTGTTTTCTTTTCTTCTTTTGTTAGCCTTTTGGGGACATTTTTAAACAAGCAAGTGGTGGATAGATTTTATGAAATAAATAAAAGCATCGTGAACAAATCTGGGACATTTACAGTGGCTGCTGAGATATAGAGGCCCTGAATGAAGACTCATTTGTGATCCCGGCATTTCAGGGAGTTAGAAGAGACGACCGCGGGGTCCCTTCCAACTCCATGAGTCTCATTTTCAGCAGAACAGCAGGCAACGGCCTTCCTTCTAGAGCCCCGAGTGTGCACTGAGCAGTGGCCTCACGGCAAAGCAGCCGTTGCCAAACATCCCAGGCAGGACTCTGCCTTGAATGGCCTGACGCAAAAGCTTTGATGTCTTCCTCCTCCTCCATCACCACCATCACTGAGCTACTGATCCTATTTAGCCAGTTCTGGACAGAGTGCCAGGGGAAGCTATTATTGTCACGGCATTTCCGGACTGAGGGGACGCAGGAAGTACAGGAGCCAAATGTTTCTCTCCCCACCTCAGCAAAACTCTTGAGATTTGGACGTACCAGGAAGGTGGCCAACACAGCTGGTTGTCCACTTGTATAGAATAAGTTCGTGGGAGGTGGAAGCAGAGCTCTCGATTTCTCCCAGAAAGGAGACCAGGCATCGCTCATTTCGCCAAGCCCAAAGGATCTGTGCTTCCAGCATCAGTAAAAATAGGAACAGACAAATCTGCAGGTTTGGGTTTCTCAGTTTCTCACTTTTCTGTCTTCAGATGTCTACATTTCTGCATCAAAATGCAATTCTCCCCCACCCTTACCTTTTTTAAGAGTCCTCATGAAAATTCATCAACGTTTAAGGCAAATTTCTCCTAGATTGCACATGCCTGTTTGCAATTTTGCCTAACATAAGCATTTTTGGAAAGCAATTTTCCAGAATAGCTTTTCATATGTTATTTTCAATAATGATGCATTTTGGGGCACTCTTTAGCCAAATACATGCATTTTTTCCTGCCTTTGGGCTGGAGGAGCACCCTGCAAAATATTGTCATATCCCGTGAGACGCGTGGCTGAGTGGAGATTCGAATTCTGGTCTCACCCCGGTCCAAGTCCTCCTATAATCCTCACAACAACAGCCCTGTGAGGGAGGCTAGGCTGAGAGGCCGTGACCGGCCAAAGGCCACCCAGGGAGCTCCATGACCAAGTGGTAATTTGAACCCAGGTCCTTGCAGTTTGACGCTCTAACCGTTATGCCGCCCTGACTCTCGGACCTCTCTTCCTGCCCTGCGCCACCACCACTCACTGCTGGGGCCTGACCGGGAAAGGGGACGGGATGCCAGCCACACCATTCCACAACACTGAAAGAGGAGAGCAACGTCATTAGCACTCGGGGCATGTCTTGGCGCAGCCAGGGACCCCGGAGAGCGAGAGAAAAGGCCGGGAGAGAGCGAGACCACTCCTGTTCCAAGTCTTGCCTATTCAGGCCTCCGGGGCTTTTCAAGGAGGCAGAAAGACCCCTCTGTTCCGCCTGCTTGGCCATTCAGTGCCCACAGAGACATCTTCTCTCTCCTCCGCCGGGCTCTGGGCTTGGCACGCCTCTCCTCTGGGCCCCCGGAGACAGGGAGAAAGGGTGTTTTCCCCATCCTGGCCCAAAAGGAGGGAGAGAAAGAATTGGGCCAGGCAGGAACTCCCTGAGCGAAGTCCTTCCCTCGGCTGAGGTGAGGAGGGACAACTGTGCGGCGGATCAAATGGCACAAAACAATGCAGGGAATGATGGAGCGAGGAAGGGCTGTGGCGTTCGGGGATTTCTGCTTCAGGGGAAACAGCCAGGGAGACGTGAGGTGGTAGAAGTTTATAGAACGATGGAGAAAGTGGATAGAGGAATGTTTGCGCCCCTCTCTCCTAACGCTAGAACTCATGGGCATCCCGTGAAGCTGTACATTGGAAAATCCAGGCCAGAGGAAAGCAAGGGCTTCTTCATGCGGGGCAGAGTTGAACTGTGGAACTCCTTGCCACATGAGGCAGCTATGGCCACCAAGCTGGATGGCTTTAAAAGAGGACTGGGGGGATTCACACTTCTGAATATCAATCGCTGGGGACACAGTGCAGAATGAGAGATGGCTTTAAGGGAAAACTGGGCTGGGTCCAACCCCCATTTGGTGCAACCCCCTGCAGTGCAAAGCTGGTATCTAGGTAGCTTTTGGGGGGTTGTGGTGGACGAAGCAAAGTGGTTGTTTCTCCCTGAGAAAAGGCCAGGCATTGCTCATTTCCACACCCCAGGAGGCCTGTACTTCCAGTACCTGCCCTATGATCAGTAAAAACTATAGGAATGGACAAATATCGTCATCATCATCATCATCATCATCAATAAGTTTATTGAAATAGCCAAAGGCCACGGCAGTTTCATAACAGTTTGCCGAACTGCAGGGTGGACAAATATGCTGCTGCTGGTTTCTCATTTTTGCAAGTTCTGTCCTCCACATTTGCACACCGGCTTTTGCTTTCGTTTGCAAAGGTTGCCAGGAATGACAGCTCTGTGCCCGGCGAAGCCGCATTTCCCAGCACATTTCAATGGATGTGCTTTGAGCGCATGGTGTGAGGACCTGCTCACAATGCCCCCGTTTTGCATGGAGAAGCCGCCGGTCAGCCCAGGCCCCTGGCCATTCCTCCTGCTGCGAGGCCAGGCCTTGTCATTCCAAAGCCCCAGGTCCTATATATACACATTTTCAACTATTTTTAAACGAGGGAAAATGCATCAGGGGTCAAGTGATTAGGAAGTCGATTCCCACCTCCCTCGAATAGAGGTCAGCGTGGTAACCAGGGGCAAGCCGTGCAAAAGATGCTGGAGCTGGGGACCCCATGGGGAGGATTGGGGTTCCCCCGTCTCCCCCCACCCCACGGCCACACAGGACCCAGTTCCCAGGTCTCTCTGTAACACGACCCCTGGCAAACCAGAGTTGTTCTTGGCAACGGGGGAACTTTTCCGTCAGCGTTGCGATGAGGTCCTCTTTTTATTTTCTGCTCCTGAATAAACATCTGCATCTCCTGGGCCCGGTTCTTGCGATCCCAAAAGGTCCCAGTGAGGGGTTGGGCCCAGTCCAACGATGTCGGGCACCCCTCTCCCACTGCCTGTGTGACGAGACCGTTTGATTTTGGAAAGGCTCCACCAACAGAACCTCTCAGGCCAGGGACCGAAAGAGGCTTGGTTTTGGAACACAAACACGGGAAAGGAGGAAGCAGATTAATCCAAGCTGGACACTTGGTCTCTCTAGCTCAGTACTGACCACACAGATGGGCATTGGCCCTCCAGGGTCGCAGAACTTCTTCATGAAGTGAATCGTTAAACTATGGAACTCCCTGCCACAGGAGGCGACAATGACCATAAACTTGGATGGCTTTAAAAGTGGATTGTATACACTCCAACATTTTACCAATCAAAATAGGGGCATCCTATTCCATTATTATTATTGTTTATTATTATTGTTGTTATTATTATTATTATTATTATTGTTGTTGTTGTTGTTGTTGTTGTTGTTATTATTATTATTATTATTATTATTATTATTATTATTATTACTATTACCCCATCCATTTGATTGGGTTGCCCCAGCCACTCTGGGTGGCTTCCAATATACATAAAAACTTCAACGTTTAAAAACTTCCTTATACAGGGTTGCCTTCAGATGTCTTCTAAAAGTTGTGTTGTTATTTATCTCCTTGGCTCGGGGGTTGCACAACTCCAACATTTCTGCAACGGAAATAGGGATGTCCTAAGGAAAAGTGGGACATTCTGGGATCAAATCAGAAACCAGGACAGCTTCTGTAAATCCAGAACCACCCCTGGAAAACAGGGACACTCAGAGGTTCTGCAAATCAGAACCGCTGCTTGATGAACAGCTGACTGTTTTCTGACCCCAATCCAGACTTTTGTTTTATTTCACAGGAATCATATACCTCCTGCTTGTGGCAAAGCCTCAGAGATGTTGGTGCAAACTTTGTGCAAAGAAATGCAGGGGCAAACCCTCAATAGGCGGGTTATTGGGGAACAAGCCCTGAGAAATCTCTGGCAAGAGGGGTCCAGTTTGCTCACACAGCCTGGCCCTGGCTGCACCCTGCTTTGTGGCAAAAGGGTGCGTGGAAATGGGACACGGGGCAATCACAGACTCCTAGACGTGCAAAAAGGGGTCCAGCCCAACCCTTCACAGGAATCAAAGTTAATGTATCATTCCACTGAATGCAGGGGGCAGAAATCAGCCTATGTCTCTTCCTCTCCCCCCCCCCCAAAAAAAAATATCTTACTGAGGTTTATTAAAGATACATGTCAAGAAGTACAATTAACACAAAGAAAAAACAATAAACTGAATAAAAGGCAAACTATTCACTATTCACCATTCAGGTGGCCAGCCCAGGGTGTAGCTGTGCAGAAGCAAGAAAAAAAGAGGTCAGAAATACCTCCAATCAGCCAAGTATGGTGTGTATGATCAATAAAGCTTTAACCTCTCTCAATCAACACCCTCTGCTCTAATTACCCAAATTTGACCATCAATTAAGACTGGCACATTCATATTGCTTTGGTTGTTTTGATTTTTTTCTTCCTCGTGAGACTTCAAGTATCATAAAAGAACTATTCAAAATAATGAAGAAAGCCAGAGCCTCTGTCTCTTACAATCCATTCTGTATCTTTCCTGCCTTCACTGCATAAAAAACAACAACCTTGCAGTGGCCCCCAAATCCCTGAGCTCCAGCCCCCATTCTGGGAGGGCTGGTGCCTAGTGATTGACAGGAGCCGGGGGGGGGGGGCTCCTGCCACCCCTCTCTGCCCTGGTGGCTTCTCATGAAGTGCCAGAAGATGGTGTGTTATTTCAAGTTTCTAGACCCTAAGGTTGCGCCGGAAAACCTACAATTCAGAATCCAAACAAAAACTATGGTCTTTCTCCGCTTGTGGTTTTGAAAGGTTGTGGGGTCTACCCTGCAGGGCTCAATTCTAAATGCAGACGCTGAATGGGATCCAGTCCAACTAATCCACCCCCTGGCTTGCACTGGACATGGATTCAGATTTTCGCACGGGGACAAGATCTTGTTTAATTAGGAGAGGATTAAAAGTGAATGACAACAAGCGCTCCTGGAAGCTGAGGGAGAGCGACAACGCAGCAATGTTTCACCATCTACCTTTCCGACAAAGAACACAGGATCACAGTCACTTGCACTGATAGGAACCCCGGGAGTTCTGCACTGAATTATACATCTGAAAATGAACCCCAGGAGTTCCAGCTGTGCTAGATCACAGGTAAAAGGTGAATCCTCAGCGGCGTCCCAAACATCTGGGTCAACAAATGCTAACACCCCTTTCTCTTTCCTTTGCGGGTGAGAACCATGACTGTGGGGAAAGCGATCTATAGAGAAGGCAGATGAGCGCCTTTTCTTTTATCTGTTTTGTGGGTGCAGAGAAGAGAGCATTTCCCCGAAATTCCCCCAGCCACCAAATTGCACCAAGCGTTGCATCAGGGAGGAGAGAAACTCAGCAAACAGTTCTGTGGAAGCTGGAAGCTGGCAGTCGCCTTTCCCAGCAGTCTAAAAGGAAGAAACCCCAAGAGACGCTTTTGTCTTACAGAATATTACACTTGTCTGTTAAATACGCCTTTCTACCGAATGTGAGAAACCAACACAACCTGTGACATGGATGTAACAACACGCTGTGTTCTCCTGCGCCTCTCTCTGCCACCCTGTAAAATCTGACAGCGAAATACTTTTTCTGACAGCTGGGGTGGCAGATTTTGCCAGCTGCCGCCGCCACCGGCCTCGAGATTCTCCCTAGAGGCTCAAAGCGAAGGCCACACTTTGGAGGTGCAAGAACAACAGCACAGACCTCCTGGCCAGGGGCAAAAGAAAACTTTTCCGAACTCAAAGCAGGAGCCCAAACACCCCTCTCCTCAAAGTACGACAGACAGAGGGCGGCAGAAAGCAGCCCGCGGGACTCTGGTGAATTTCAGCACCATGACATTTACAGCCCTGCTGCTCCGCTCAAAGCAACAAGACGCCCAAGGCCAGTCTACATGAGCGCAAGACCTAAAATTATTAAATGCAATCCGTGGACCCGATCCTGCACTCCCCTCTCTGCCAAAGCGGACCACGCCCAGAGAGGACCGCAATCTGCCCAGCCCAGCCACGGCCTGCGGGGCTAATCTGCCTTCAAAGGTGGGGGGGAGATATGGAAACGGTTCTTTGGGACCAAACGCACCTTCTGGTCTCCCAAAGAAAGCTGCGTAAACCCGCTCCGATCTCCTTCCTCCAACCCTTGCCTTTTCTCTGCCTGTGGACCCTTCCTCCTTGCTCTCCACAAAACCCCACAAGGCGCGCACACACACCCTGGCCTTCTCAGGGTTCCCTGTAGGTGCCCCCCCATTACTTTCCCTTTGCAGTACTTGTTTGCACCCCTGAAGGACCACTTCTCTCTCTCCCACCCCCAGATATGGCCTTTGGGGGCCCCAGAAGCAGCGGTACTTACCCCTTTCCCCATATCTGCTGGTGCAGGAGACGGAGGGGACAGGAGCCAAGGGGGTGGGGAGGGGGAGACGACAACAACAACAAAAGGGGTGGGGTAGCCTATAGGGAGCACATGTAGGAGATATACATTCAGAGGGGGGGGGCTTCCTGTCTTTAAATAGACGGCTCGGTTCCTCCGCTCCTTCTCTGGACAGAGGCACTTGTTGAAACTGGATCTCCAGTTGAGAGGGGAGAAAGAGAGAGAGGGAGGGAGGGAAGCCCCTCCTTCCAGAAACCTCCCTCTTCTCCCTCCTGCTTTCCCCAGCTCTCCTGCCCCATAGACCCAGCCTCCTTTTGCAGAGAAACCCCACCTCCCTTCCTCAGGCGGGAGGGCTCTCTGCCCACCAGCAGTTGCCTCTGCCAGGGGAGACTTGCCAGGCTGCACCCCCTGCCAGTCCCTTGGCCAAGGAGAAACTGGACAGCTGTGCAAAAAGGGCCCCTCTATTTCTTCCCCCCTTGCGCTGGGGAGCTGTGAGGCGTATCTCCAAGGCAGGTGACCCATGCCAACTTTCTGGGTCCCTGCCACACCTGTCCTTTCCGCAGCTGCTGTTGCGAGGCGTGTGTCTGAACCCGCATGCATGTCCAGCGTGCCAAGTGTCGTCCTGCACACACACACACACACCGAGAGGTTGGGGGCCTTTCGCTAGCATTATAATGTGCCCTTTGTTATGACCACACGTTTGCCCTTATGCCCGCAAGAAGTTCTCATGCAAGAGGAATAAAGAAAGGTCGGTTTGTTACGTGAAGTGAATGAGACTGAGTGCAGTGGTACCTCGGTTTTTCGAACGTGATGTGTTCTGGAAGACCGTTCGAGTTCTGAAACGTTTGAAAACCGAACACTCAATAGCTGACAGGATCTTGCACTTAGCCGGAGCTGCATGGCATGTTTGACTTGCGAGGCGCATTCGAAAACCGAAGCATTTACTTCTGGCCTTCTAAAACTGAGATGTTCGTCAACAGACTGTATCTTGATGCTGCTTCGGATGGCAAAGTTGGGATATAAGCAGGGCAGGAAATCTTCCAACACGAATCCGAACCCATGGCTTCAAGTTACAAGGAAGGAGAGTCCGACTAAAACATCAGGGAGAACTTTCTGATGATAAGAGCTATTAGACAGTGGAACAGTCTCCCACAAGGTGGTGGTGGACTCTCCTTCCTTGGAGGTTTTTAAGCAGAGGTCGGATGGCCATCTGTCCTGGAGGCTTCAGCTGAGATTCCTGCATTGCAGGGGGCTGGAATAGATGACCTGTGGAGGTCCCTTCCAACTCTGCAATTCTGATTCTATTACCTCAGAAGGTGGTGATTCAAGCGCATCTTGATCAAAAGAGTAAAAGGATCCCCAGCTGTTCCCCAAAGCCTTCAGAAAGTGAGTGTGACAGTTTTGCCAAAGGTAAAGGTAAAGGGACCCCTGACCATTAGGTCCAGTCGTGGCCGACTCTGGGGTTGTGGCGCTCATCTCGATTTATTGGCTGAGGGAGCCGGTGTCCAGCTTCCGGGTCATGTGGTCAGCAGGACTAAGCCGCTTCTGGCGAATCAGTGCAGCACACGGAAACACCGTTTACCTTCCCGCTGGAGCGGTACCTATTTATCTACTTGCACTTGCTCTCGAACTGCTAGGTGGGCAGGAGCAGGGACTGAGCAACGGGAGCTCACCCCGTCGCGGGATTTTGAACCGCCAACCTTCTGATTGGCAAGCCCTAGTCTCTGTGGTTTAATCCACAGCGCCACCCGCGTCCCTGTTTTGTCAAAGAGCCCACGCTAAAAGAAAAGCAAGAAAGGGAAACCTCCTGGCGCTTTTCTGCCAAAGACCCCTTGCCGGCCAGGTCAGCTGTTGTGCAGTGCTGTGGGCAAGCTTCAGATGAACAGACGCAGCCTCACCTCAGCTGCTCCTGCCCAGGATTCCCTTAGCAGGAACTCTCCACATTTTCAGACGCAGGAATTATTAAAACGGCTGCACTGGTCGCTGGTTCATTTCGAGGCCCAATTCGAGGTGCTGACCTTTGTGTTTAAAAGTCCTCCACGACTCAGACCCCCAAACAGCCGAACACTTGGCATGGTCAAAACTTGCTCTCACGTCAGACAATGACTTAAAAAGGGAAGAAAACAGAAGTTAAGATTTTTTGGACGTGCATAAATGAAAATAATAAAATGGATCCAGGGAGGGGCAGCAGTTCTCAGCGCGTGGGTCCCCAGATGTTGTTGGACTACAACTCCCATCATCCCCGAGCTCTGGCCTTGCTAGCCAGGGGTGATGGGAGTTGTAGTTCAACAACATCTGGGGACCCACAGGTGGAGAAAGGCTGGTGGAAGTTGAGGGATTCAAGTAATCCCACACTAAGAATTTAATATGAATGGTTAAAAACAACAACCAAAAACAGTAGTGTACGTGTGTGTGTTTTTTAAAAAAATTATTATTTAGTTCTTCTGGGGTTTTTTTCTCTTTCAGTGAACGTTGCATGGATCATTGTAGTAGAGTTGGAAGGGACCCACGGGGTCATCTAGTCCTACCCGCTGCAATGATGGCAGTGGCGATGTGGGCACCGGGTTGGGAAAGGCTGCTACGATGCCTGGCTGGTCGTACGGCTCATCGTCACATCCGTCCAACGACACACACTAACGTCTCCTGCTTCTCTTCCTCTCCCATGTTGTGCACAGAGTTCTCCTCTCTAGTCCAGCCTTTCCCAACCCAGTGCCCACATCACCACTGCCATCATTGCAGCGGGTTGGACTAGATGACCCCGTGGGTCCCTTCCAACTCTACCACAGTTATCCATGCGACGGTCACTATGCTCATCTGTGAAACAACCCCTGGTTAAAACAAATGATGGTTTTAGTGTTATGTGCCCACACAGCCAGTGCAAGGAAAAGCCCAGCAGGGCTTATGAGACGAGCCCGGTGTGTCTTCTGGTGAAGCTGTCCGAGAAGCCCTTTTTGAGGCACGAACGTGTCAAGGCCTCTTCCCCACAAGGCCGTGGCGAAAGATAAGCGCCATTAAAAGCTTCACACAGAGATAGCCTAATCCTCAAGGCAGTAATAGAATTCAGATGGATCGGCAATCTAGGACTCCAAAAGGAATTGATTAGGTTCAAAAACCAAGGCCTGTGTCTCTGAGCTGGAGTGTGCGTCAGGAGGGAATCACGCTACCTGGGTGATAAGGACCAAGCGATCAGTCAGAGGCCCCGGGGACAAGGAGCTTGCAAAAGGTTGAGGGAAGCGATTAGCTCTCTCCGGGATGATACTGATCCCTCCTCTTTTCAATGGCAGCGAGAGGAGGTGGCGGAGAGGCATCTCAGAGGTATTTTGCCAGAGACGAGCGCAAGGGCTGGAGCAAAAAATCCTGACACAAAAAAGCCCAGTCCTAATTCTGCCTGCAGCAGAAGCTTAGTCTACTCTGCACCTTCAAGGCAGACGTACCCCATTCACACTTTTCGCCACAATACCTGAACCGAAATGCAGCCGTCCATCAAGATTTGCACTGCTCCGAATTTTGTAGTGTGGTTCTCCTGCCGATGAAGGTGTGCGAAAACGCACCCACCTGGGTAAAGCATGCCTATAAAGGCGTATGTTATTGAAAACAACAGCCAGGAATGCGCTGTGTATTTGGGGAAACTGCTTTGCAATAAGGATCTTAGGCAAAATTGCGTGTGAAAGATGTGTCTGTTAAGAAGAAATTCGTACTAAAATGCTGGTGAATTTTCACGAGGGTGTGAACAAAATATTTAGGTGTACTTTCCCCAAATATATGCAGCTACATTGGTTGGAGAACTGTATCTCAAAATTCAGAAAAATGCAAATTTCAAAGGAAGGCTGTGTTAAAGTTCACACGTTGGTTTGAGAAGAGCGAATGGGGGAGCTTCCCATTAAAAAATTAGGTGGTTTTTCATTCACCTGACGGTCCGGCTGAATTCTATGGGTTGTGCTCAATCCTCGTCCTACTCAGAGTAGACCCACTGAAGTTAATGGTCTTGGCTCACTTCGGTTCATTCGTTTCAATGTGTCTACAGTGGGCAGGATTTAATTCGTTATTGCTTTCATATCTCACCTCCTTCTCCAAGGAATGGCAAATGTGGTTCTCCCCTTCCTCACTTAATTCCCCCCACAACAGCCCCCCACAACAGCCTTGTGGGGCAGGCCAGGCAGAGAAGCCTGTCTTCAAAGTTCTGAACAGTCACCACATTGAAGATGGAGATACATGACAAATCTGAAGGATCATGAATGGTGCAGGCTGTTTATGTTAGCCAGATTTAATAATACTTTTCCCTTGATGCGAGTGAGAGGAAGATATTTAGCTCTCCCAGAATCAGAGTGTCTCTGCAAATATAGTAAACAGGAACCTGACACTTTGGAGCATATTTTATTTTCTTGTGATTTTGGCATTTATGCCAGAAGACAATTATTAGAGGCCTTACAGCTCAGTAGGCTGATTTCTATGCTACCAACGATTCAGGACCTGCTCTCGGACAGGAATGGTCAGATTACTTTAATAGTGGCTGAATTTTTGAGTGCTGTCCATGTTGAAATACTGGGCCATTATAAAGAGATTTAGTGGTTCTTCATTGATCGGTGATGTGGTAGTGTTGTATTATTTATGCAAATTAATAATAATAATAATAATAATAATAATAATAATAATAATAATAATAATTTATTATTTATACCCCGCCCATCTGGCTGGGTTTCCCCAGCCACTCTGGGCGGCTTCCAAAAGAATATTAAAATACTATGATACATCAAACATTAAAAGCTTCCCTAAACAGGGCTGCCTTCAGATGTCTTCTAAAAGTCTGGTAGTTGTTTATCGCTTTGACATCTGCTGGGAGGGCGTTCCACAGGGCGGGCGCCACTACCGAGAAGGCCCTCTGCCTGGTTCCCTGTAACTTGGCTTCTCGCAGTGAGGGAACCGCCAGAAGGCCCTCAGAGCTGGACCTCAGTGTCCGGGTAGAACGATGGAGGTGGAGACGCTCCTTCAGGTATACTGGACCGAGGCCGTTTAGGGCTTTAAAGGTCAGCACCAACACTTTGAATTGTGTTCGGAAACGTACTGGGAGCCAATGTAGGTCTTTCAAGACCGGTGTTATATGGTCCCGGCGGCCGCCCCCAGTCACCAGTCTAGCTGCCGCATTCTGGATTAGTTGTAGTTTCTGAGTCACCTTCAAAGGTAGCCCCACGTAGAGCGCATTGCAGTAGTCCAAGCGGGAGATAACCAGAGCATGTACCACTCTGGCCAGACAGTCCGCAGGCAGGTAGGGTCTCAACCTACGTACCAGATGGAGCTGGTACACAGCTGCCCTGGACACAGATTTAACCTGTGCCTCCATGGACAGCTGTGAGTCCAAAATGACTCCCAGGCTGCACACCTGGTCCTTCAGGGGCACGGTTACCCCATTCAGGACCAGGGAATCCTCCACACCTGCCCGCCTCCTGTCCCCCAGAAACAGTACTTCTGTCTTGTCAGGATTCAACCTCAATCTGTTAGCCGCCATCCATCCTCCAACCGCATCCAGGCACTCACACAGGACCTTCACCGCCTTCACTGGTTCTGATTTAAAGGAGAGGTAGAGCTGGGTATCATCCGCATACTGATGAACACCCAGCCCAAACCCCCTGATGATCTCTCCCAGCGGCTTCATATAGATATTAAAAAGCATGGGGGAGAGGACAGAACCCTGAGGCACCCCACAAGTGAGAGCCCAGGGGTCTGAACACTCATCCCCCACCACCACTTTCTGGACATGGCCCAGGAGGAAGGAGCGGAACCATTGTATGACAGTGCCCCCAGCTCCCAGCCCCTCAAGACGGTCCAGAAGGATGCTATGGTCGATGGTATCAAAGGCCGCTGAGAGATCCAGCAGAACTAGGAAACAGCTCTCACCTTTGTCCCTAGCCCGCCGGAGATCATCAACCAGTGCGACCAAGGCAGTTTCAGTCCCATGATGAGGCCTGAATCCCGACTGGAAGGGATCCAAATGGTCCGCTTCTTCCAGGCGTGCCTGGAGTTGTTTCCTCTGGAGTTAAAGTTCTGACTGGGACAAACCTTGTTATGCTGAGCTCGTATTTCGCACAATTTGTATACGGTGGCTGTTTGATAATGTGTAGTTTGCTATGCCTAAGAAAGGATATGGGATGTTGATGATGAAGATGGAGGAAGCTTGTTTTCTGCTGCTCGGGAGGAGAGAACTCGAACCCAGGACTCAAACGTGGCAAGAAAGGAGATTCCAGCCAAACGCCAGGAAGACGATGGCCTCTCCTTCTTTGGAGGCCTTTAAACAGAGCTGGGGTGGCCCCCTGCCAGGGACTCTTTAGCTGGGAGTAGAATAGATGACCCAGGGGGCTTCTTCCAAAACTTTAAGTCTTTGGTACCATAATTCTTTGACTGGCCCAATGTCACCCACTGAGACATGGCCAAGTGGGGATTTGAACCCAGGTCCCTCCTAGGTCCCTGCCTGTTACTGCTACACCACACTGCCTCAGCTGAATAAAACCCTCCATGTGGGGTGGAGGGGAATAGCCTTGTCCTTTGGGAACTGCAAATAGACCACAAGAACCGGGGGGGGGGTTGTTTCTGGGGGGGGAGGGGGGTCCCTCAGGGATCCTGGACGCAGGCCATATTCCGGCAGGAGGCTAAGATCCGTAGCCAGAAGGAAAATTTGGGCACCCTGTGGGGCGGAGACGGTTTCTCATGCGAAGAAAAGGACGAGAGAATTTGGCCAAGGAAGTTTCCCCGGTCTTAATGAATTCTGATCCTCCCCTGCTGGCCCACAAGGAATTAAACTCCAGGGATTGCTGAATTATTTCTCTCTCAAATCTCTTTTTAATGTGTTTTCGGAGGGAAAGGAAAAACCTCCTGTAATGCGTCTCCCTCCAGGGCCACGGGGAAGGCTAAGATTTTCCATCCTTTGCACGGCGATCTCAGCGTGTACGTGCCGCTCCCTCGGTGTGTGGGTCGCTGGTGGGGTTTTGCCTCCCAAGCGCCTGAGATCCTCCGACCTGCAACAAGACCATGGAGGGCGTGTGGTCTAGTGGTTAGAGTGCCAAACCGGGACCTGTGCATAATTAACCTGTGGAACTTGCTCCCGCAGGGATGGCCATGAACCCAGAAGCCTTTGAAAGAGGATGGGGCAAATTCACAGAGGAGGAAAAGCAGCTATCGGTTTGGCCACAAGAACTTAAGAATAGCCAGTGGAAAAAGAAGAAATCCATCAGGAGGTTGTGGTAGGCAAGATTATGATGTCTCCACCTCCTTCGTTCTGCCCGGACACTGAGGTCCAGCTCCGAGGGCCTTCTGGCAGTTCCCTCCCTGAGAGAAGCCAAGTTACAGGGAACCAGGCAGTGGGCCTTCTCGGTGGTGGCGCCCGCCCTGTGGAACGCCCTCCCAGCAGATGTCAAAGAGAAAAACAACTACATGACATTTAGAAGACACCTGAAGGCAGCCCTCTTTAGGGAAGCTTTGAAAGTTTAATGGGTTATTGTATTTTAGTGTTTTGTTGGAAGCAGCCCAGAGTGGCTGGGGAAACCCAGGCAGATGGGTGAGGTATAAATAATAAATTATTATTATTATTATTATTATTATTATTATTATTATTATTATTGGTAATGGCATTCACCTGGAGAACTGCTGCCAGTCCGAGTGGGCTAGATGGGCAAAGGCCTGACTCTGAGAACTACCCGCGCCCCTCTGGAAGACTTCACCCAGACTGGAAGACTTCACCCCAAACTCCTGAACGCCGGACTTCAAGAAAGGGCAGGCCTGACTCCCCCGCCCTCTTCACAGCCCCAAATGTCAGGCGGCAGTGAGCCTGGTGTCGCGAATTCGAAAGCAGCTGGAGGCCGAGAGGTGACAGATTTTTGCCAAAGGTCCCCGAGGTAAAATGGAGCGACCAGTTCCGCACAGAAACACTGAACGCACAGACCCTGGGGAGAAAGGAGAACATTAGCCGTGGCTCCTGTCTTGCAGCGGGTTGGACTAGATGACTTTGGGGGTCCCATTCACCTCTCCAGTTCTACAGCTCGAAGAGGGACGGAAGCAAGCCGTGAGAGCTCTTTGCTTCTTGCCCGAGTTCCCCTCCCCGAGTCCTTGAGCTGACCTTAGCATGGGCAGCTTCCTCAGCCCCCGGGGTTTCGTAACTTAGGAAACCAAAACCTTGATCCTTGGCGCTTGTCCTCCCTTCCCTACATTCCCGGCCCAGAACAGCTCAGCAAAGAACGGCCACCGTGGGTCAGGAGGGAGAACACCTGCTTTGCATGCAGAACGTCCCCGGTTCAATCCCCGCTGGCTGCCGCTTGCAAGAGGGGAGACTTGAGTTCGGATCCCTTGCAGGTTTCGCTTTGGGGCATCCGGTTGGCCACTGTGAGAAGAAGAAGACACTGGGCTGGATGGGCCCCCTTGGGCCTAATCCAGCAGCCAGGCTCTGCTTACACTCCTATGGAGCCTCCAAGTCCAGTAGCAGTCTACCTAGATTCCTATTGTGATAGGAATTTTGAGGTCTTAGATACATGTTAAATGTTCCTAAGTCTACCAACCAAGCATGTACATAGATCAGCACAGGAAGACCGACCTGAAGCCATTTTTGATTCCCAAACTGACCAAATGTTTTCTCTGCAAGGTCAAAGTGGGAAACCTCCCCATTGTCTCTTGCCTCACAAATCCTGTCTTAAGGGCACATTTAAGATACGAATAGGGTGTGAGCTGTGAGCTGGCTCATTACAAAAGACTGGCCAGGCTTCCCAGGGTATCCAATCAAGAAAGCATTAACAGGTAACTTGCCAGACAGGAGGTAAACAAAGCACTCAGATTTCTGCTGTAGACCGCCCTTTCTGTGATATATGTATGATGTTTCTGGGGGTGGTCTTGGACTCCAGGGCGGGCAATTTTAAATGTCTATATAAGGGTGGACACACTTTGGTTCTGGGTCCTCCTCCTCTCCTGCGTGTGAGGGGAGCACCCTGTTGCAACAGATCAATAAAGATCAGGCTTACGAGCCGCTTTGCTTCTCAATATTCTCTGCTTGGCCTCTGTTATTCTCTCCTACCAATAGGGAACCTATGTAAGGACTCTATATGGGCTCTTGCGTCCCCCATAAGGGAAAAAAGGGCAGATTTTTGTTTACAACACTAGGTTCTTGAGGGTGTTTGGCCACTGTGAGAACAGGATCCTGGGGCCCCTTTGGCCTGATCCTGCAGCCAGGCTCTCCTGAGGTTCTTCGCAAGGAGAAAATGCCCTGCTTCCATTTAGCTCCTGTACCAGTTTGTGAACCTGCAAGGCCTTGGGAATATATTTCTTTTGCTCCCTAAGAATGTAAGTAGAAGGCTCCGTGGCAAAAGCCGTCTCTCTGAGCCTCACCCCACCAAAGCAGCTGATGTTTGGAGGTAGACTGCTTCTATCATGGAGGCTTTGTTTAGCTCCTGCGCCCTGCAGGTTGAACACAGACCTCTCCTGTTGCTCCAACCTCTCGCATCGCCCTTTGAAAGCCATTTGAGCCTGGTGCCATCGCCTGATCCTGCGGCAGGGAGTGCCTTCAGTTGGGTGGCCATCTGTCAGGGATGCTTGAGTTGCGATTCCTGCGTTGCAGGGGGTTGGACTAGATGACCCTTGAGGTCCCTTCCGACTCTACAACTCTATGAATTATGCACTGAATCTCCTTGAACTATCGGAGGCCTTGCAGGCCTGTTTCTAAAGCTGGAGCAAAACTGATAAGGGAGAAGTGGGGGGAAGAGGAGGAGGCAGTCGGATATCGGAGGCCACCACGAGGGATGCCGGCCACTTTGCAGACCGTGTCTCCCAAGGAGACAGCTATGTAAAAGCAGTGATGAGCCTGGGCCGGTCTCTCAAAGGTGCCACGAACCTCGTTGGGCTGTTTTCGCTGCAAAAAATGGACGGAACGTTTCGGTGCATCCTTTGCACAGGAAGTTGAAAATCTCTCCTGTACAAAATTCTGATTTTTCCTTCCATCTGTCGCCGCGAATCCCATGTGGGGAGAGCTCTGCTGCTGCCCTGTTTGCGGAGTTCCCGGAAAAGACATCCGGCTGGCCACACCAATAACAGGCGGCCAGCCTGGGCAGGACCCCTTTGGCCCCACAAGAAATTCACGGAGGAGGAGCCCTCCTGTCTACAGGACCGCCTCTCCTGGTCTGCCCACATAGGACCTTAAGGTCCATGAATAGCCATAGTTTAGAGGTCCCGAGCCCCGAGGAAGTCAGACTATCCCCCACCAGGGCCAGGGCCTTCTCAGTGGTGGCTCCGACCTGGTGGAATGCTCTGTCCCATGAGACCAGGACCCTGCAGGATTTAACCTCCTTCCGCAGGGCCTGTAAGACAGAGCTATTCCGCTTGGCCTTTAATTTGAATTCAGCCTGATCTTTTATTTCCCTTCCCTTCCCTCACCCACTCTGGGATCCCACAGCTAATTCTCCCCTGGTCTCCTCGCTGGCCCAAGTAGGACCAATTCAGCCAGCTAGCCCTGGGGATTATCTAATGCTCATTTCCCCCAAATTGATTTTTGAACTTTGAATTTTATTGTTATTCATGTTTTTATATTGTATTTTATGCTGCTTTTATAATTAAGTGTTTTAAATTTGTTGTTAGCTGCCCTGAGCCTGGTTTTCTGAACCGGGAAGGGCGGGGTATAAATTAAAAAATATTATTTATTTATTTAAATCTGGCGACGGCTGCTAACCACTACGGCTCTGCTCTGCAGCAATGCTGGAAGGGGGGGGGGAGAAGGGGTCTCTTGGGCTCAGCTCCTGTTCTGGGTCTTCCCTTTTGGCCACTGTGAGAAGAGAGTGAGCCTCAGTGGGCCTGATCCAGAAGCCAGGCTCTTCTTAGTTCCAACGGAGCCTCCAGGTCCAGAGGCAGTCTATCTCGATTCCTAGTGGCTCCCTGTGAGAGGAGGATGGTGGACTAGAGGGGCCCCTGGCCTGAACTGGCAATCTCTTTTGATGCTCACCATCTTCTTTGGCCAGGATGTCGGGTCAATCTTAGCTGGTAGTCAGCTTATGACCTTTAAAGGTTTTGACCTTTAAAGCCCTATGTGGCCTAGGACCCACGTCCCTTTGGGGCCATCCCACGGAGGACCTTAAGGTCCACAAATAACAACACTTTGGAGGTCCTGAGCTGCAAGGTGGTTAGATTGGTCTCAGCCAGGGCCAGGGCCTTTTCAGCACTGGCCCCGACTTGGTGGAACGCTCTGTCACAAGAGACCAGGGCCCTGCGGGACTTGACATCTTTCTGCAGGGCCTGCAAGACAGAGCTGTTCCACCTGGCCTTTGGTTTGGACTCAGTCTGACCCTTATGTTTCCCTCCCCTTACGGTTTTGATCTATGGGCTACTACTAGAATGAGGCTGCATTTTAAATTGCATTTTAACCCGTATTTTAAATTGGTTCCCCCCCTACTATTATGTTTTTACTGTAATTTTACTGGTGTTCGCCACCCTGAGCCCAGCTCTGGCCGGTGAGGGTGGGGTATAAATAACATTTATTATTATTATTATTATTATTATTATTATTATTATTATTATTATTATTATTAATCCTGGGCGCCTCTCAAGCTAGATCAGCTGGGCAGCTGGGATTCTTTCATTGCGTGGGGTTGGACTAGAGGACCTTTGGGGGTCCCTGCCAGTTACACAATTCTGTGGTAGTAAATCCCGCTGGTCTGGCTCTGCTTGCATCCTTGGCGTGCTGCTGTCCCTCAGCCTCCTTGGGGCAGGGAGACCCCACACGCCCCCTCCTCTTGGCTTCTGGTTGTGACACTGACGGAGCAAGGATGACCACGGCCTTCTTTTTCTAAAATTAGCCGTGGCAGATTCCCACGGGGAGTCTCTGTTTACATGTCCCCCGTCCGTTTTGCGGGTTGAGTCCGAGTGCCAGGGGCTGATGGACAGAGAAGGTGGCTGCGTAACGAACCACCAGGAACGAGGTCACAGACCTGAGAACAATTTGCTCGTGCCAATTATACGATTAATTATAACATAAGGAGAGCCCGGTTGCAGGATCAAGCCAAAGAAGGACTACCCAGTCCAATATCCTGAACTCACAGCAGTCAAATGCCCCATCGACCCT
Source organism: Podarcis liolepis (assembly GCF_965112155.1). Classification (NCBI taxonomy): domain Eukaryota; kingdom Metazoa; phylum Chordata; class Lepidosauria; order Squamata; family Lacertidae; genus Podarcis; species Podarcis liolepis. Next base: position 677,281 of record NC_139566.1, on the reverse strand, counting down.
CAGAATCTAGATAGACTGCCTCTGGACTTGGGGGTTCTATGTTTACCAGCTCCATCTGGTATGCAGGATGAGACCCTCCCTACCTGCTGTCTGTCTGGCCAGAGTGGTGCATGTTCTGGTTATCTCCCGCTTGGACTACTGCAATGCGCTCTATGTGGGGCTACTTTTGAAGGTGACTCAGAAACTACAACTAATCCAGAATGCAGCAGCTAGACTGGTGACTGGGAGTGGCCGCCGTGACCATATAACACCGGTCTTGAAAGATCTACATTGGCTCCCAGTACGTTTCCGAGCACAATTCAAAGTGTTGGTGCTGACCTTGAAAGCCCTAAACAGCCTCGGTCCAGTATATCTGAAGGAGCATCTCAACCCCCACTGAGGTCCAGATCCGAGAGCCTTCTGGCAGTTCCCTCCCTGCAAGAAGTGAGATTACAGGGAACCAGGCAGAGGGCCTTCTTAGTGGTGGCCCCCACCCTGTGGAACAACCTCCCATCAAATGTCAAGGAAATAAGCACCTATCTTTAAAAGACATCTGAAGGCAGCCCTGTTTAGGGAAGCTTTTAATGTTTGATGTATTACAGTATTTTAATATTTTTTTGGAAGCCGCCCAGAGTGGCTGGGGAAGCCCAGCCAGATGGGCGGGGTATAAATAATAAATTATTATTATTATTATTATTGTTGTTGTTGTTGTTGTTGTTGTTGTTGTTGTTGTTATTATTATTACCCACTGGATCAGACCCAAGGGGGCCCATCATAGTCCAGTATCCAGGCACCCACAAGCGTGATGGGGAGAGGTCAAAGGTCAAGATTTCAGTCTCTTTTTCTGCACAGACCCTCCAATTTGCAGATAAACTGTGTGTTCCTTCCACCCCACAGGAGAGGCAGAGCTGGTGATGGGCTGTTGTTTTTGAGCAAAGCGCGTGTCCACAAGCCGTTCTGAGTCTCCCCCACATCTGCCCTGGGCTGCTTCCCCCGCAGAGATCCTGCAGGGACTTGGCCGGATCTTGGCCAGTCACGGAATAACCAGCTGACCGTCCCAGCAAGGGCCGGAGATCTGCGGGAGTCCGGCCCTCCAGGGTTCCAGCTCCTTTCCTGCCCTGGCAGGAGACGCTGATCCTTCCACTGCTTGAAGCAAGAATTGCAAAAAAGACATTTGCAGCGTCAGCAGGAGAGAGACGGCAGGGATTGCAAAGGCCAGGTCCGCGTTGCGTAAAGGACTCCCCGTTGCGTAAAGGCCAAGGCTGCCCAGAGCCCAGTGGGGGCCAATTATTGCCGCAAAGAGGAATTCGAGGGCAGGCTGATGCGATCGGATGGCGCCTCCTGAGATCAAAGCCCATGTCGACCCCGGGGCAAGCGCACAATGCGCACTGGGGACACGGAGAGCCGCATGGCGCAGGACATGGCGCTCTCGAGACAACATCCTCTGCGTGTTTGCCGGTCTCTGTTTCAGCTCCACCTCAAGGAGTGTGTATGAGTGAGAGAGGCACATCGCATCGCTCAAATCAGTAAGCCAAGGCGTGTGTGCGCATGTTTCTATATGAGAGACGCCACATCTTTGCCATCCATCTAAGGCACATTTAAAGCGCATGGCTTGATAAGAACATCAGGACCTCAGAAGAGCTTGCTGGATCAGCCCAGTGATTCGTCTGTTTCAGCCTCCTGCTCTCACCGTGGCAAACGCCCCAAAGAGCCAAGTTCTGCAGATAGACTGCTTCGGTACCTGGAAGCTCCACCGTAACACCAGAGGAGCCCTGCAGCTGGGCCTGGCCAAAGGGGGCCCATCTTGTCCAGGGCCTTGTCCTTAAGCCCCTAAGACCCCAGGAGTCTCGGTAGACTGGCCCTGGCCCTGGAGGCTCCATCGCAACATCAGAAGGTCTCAGCTGCTGGATCAGGCCCAAGGGGCCCCAACTAACTCAGCATCCTCTTCTCACATGGTCCAGCCAAGACCTGCGTCATCCCATTCAGTGGCAGGGCATCCCTCAAAACCCCTGAGACCCCACTTGCTCCTCTCGCCCTCGCAGGGTCTTCTAGCCATGCCAGGAGAAGAAACCAGGATCCCTCCCTTCTGCAAAGGGGCCGGGTTTCTCCTCTCACCCCAAAAAACCTGCGAGGAAGGAAGCCGGGAAACACAGCCCATCCACCGTCCTGTTCCCTCTTTCTTCTTGACCCACATTATAAATCCCAAGCTGTCCCTGGTTTTTTTTTGGGGGGGGAGAGATGCCCTCTGCCTCAATTGTCATTCAGAGGAGGACTTGTTGGAACTGAATAACTGCATGGGGGTGGGAAAAAGGGAGGAAGAACAAGGGGGGGGGGGAGAGAAAGGACCTAATTTCTGGCTGCCTCAGGGACACACAGAGAACGCTAAATGCCTCTTGCCAAAGTCCTTGAGCCGTGGAGAGAATCGAAAGAGGCCTCTGGGGAAAAGTAAAAAGACACACACACACCCTGTCTATGGACCCACAACTCTGGGCCCCCTTGCCAGGCAGGGTGGAGGGAGTAAAACGCAGAGGAAGGGGTTCCCCTTCTCTCCCTGGAGTCACAAAATCATTGATTTGCAGCGGTGCAAGGTACACCCAGGGGTCATCTAGTCCAACCCCCCTGAAATGCAGGAATCGCACCTGAAAAATCCCCGGCCTTCCTCTCTCTCCTTATAAACCTCCAATGAAAGTTGGGGTAGCCAACAGGCCGCTTGAGGACCTTTGAGGGCGTTGAACGGGGTTGGACTAGATGGCCTTTGGGGGTCCCTTCAGATCCTACAATTCTCAGATCTTTGTTGGAGGGCTTTACGCAGAGGTTGAGTGGCCATCGATAGCCCTCTCCTTGAATTTGTCCAATTCTCTTTCAGATCCATCCAAACTTGTGGCCATCGCTGCCTCCTGTGGAAGAGAGTTCCACAGGTTAACCATGCACCGCCTGAATAAGTCCTTCCTTGTCTCTGTCCTGCGTCTTTCAGCATTCAGCTCCCCTGGCTGCCCACCAGTCCCAAGAGAAACTCTTCAGCCCCTTTCTAGAGCAATTCTACGCACCTCTATCATGTCGCCTCTCCCTTGCCATTTCTCTCCATGGAAAATTAGATCTGGCTCTTCTTCACAGGCCTGCATTTTATTCCCCCTCTCTCTGAGCTGTGCGGGTTCAGTCCCCATGGAAACAGCCAGACCTCCTGGCAGCCCCAAAGGCAAGAAGCTGCCCCAGGAGGGAGAGGACGGGCTGGTCTTGGGAACAGAGGAGCCCTGGGAAGAGCCGGCCAAGGCATTAATCACAGCTGCCAGCCTGCTTTCAGAACGGGCACTGTCCTCAAACTCCGGCAAAAACCTTGTACATTTTGCACTGAGCTTGAGGTTAGACTAAATCAGTGCTTACTAAACCTTTTCGCCCCCCAGCTTCCATAAACCCATCCCTAAAAAAAGCAAGAATCAGAACAACGCTAGCAGGCCAGGAGACTTCAGGGGGTGCAAATGCCCACGACTTTGAAAAGCTGGCATCGCTTTTTTTGTTGAATTTATTAAGTGGTTTGTGCAATTCATGTGCAACTAACTGCTAACACTTTGACTTTTCCTTGTGTTATCCTCTTCCTTAGCGGGCTGTTGTTGTTGTTGTTGTTGTTGTTGTCATTTAGTCGTGTCCGCCTCTTCGTGACCCCCTGGACCAGAGCACGCCAGGCCCTCCTGTCTTCCACTGCCTCCCTCATGCTGGTCTCTTCGAGAACACTGTCCCACCATCTCGTCCTCCGTCGTCCCCTTCTCCTTGGGCCCTCCATCTTTCCCAACATCAGGGTCTTTTCCAGGGAGTCTTCTCTTCTCATGAGGTGGCCAAAGTCTTGGAGCCTCAGCTTCAGGATCTGTCCTTCCAGGGAGCAACACTCAGGGCTGGTTTCCTTCAGAATGGAGAGGTTTGTTCTTCCTGCAGTCCATGGGACTCTCAAGAGTCTCCTCCAGCACCAAAATTCAAAAGCATCCATTCTTTGGTGATCAGCCTTCTTTATGGTCCATCTCTCACTTCCATATTATTGGGAAAACCAGAGCTTTAACAATATGGACCTTTATTGGCAAAGCATTAGCAGGCTGTGCAAACCGCTATTCCTTCCTTAGCGGGCTGTGCAAACCGCTATTCTGAATAAAGCTTAAAAAACACAGCAACAGGGTAGTGGGCAGTGGGGGTGCTTTTATGAGACCAAGGGGGAGCTGGCCCCCCAAAGTGTGGGAACCACTGCTCTGGGAGGGGCTCCCAAACCCCTCACTACCCAGAGATCGAGGTGCCCGTATTTATAGCCCAAATAAGACAGAGGTCCTCATTGTGTCTCAACTCTCTTCCAGATCTCCAGGAAGCAAAACAATGTTTGCATTCAGGGGGATATTTTTCTCTGGGAATGTGTGTGTGTGTGCAGCACTTGGAAGCAGGGGCTGGGTTTGGCGGGGGGGGGGAGGAGAGGAGGAATAATGGGATTCTGCAATGGAGGGGGCTGGGGCCACTCACAGTCCTGTTCTCCGTGGTGCAACTCTTCCTTCAATTGGGGCTTTTTGCTCCCTGGGATCTGGCACGGCTTCTTGCCAGGCTGGATCCTGCCTTTTGAATTTGGTCGGGGGGGGGGGCGGGCAAGGGGTCATCTCTGCAGCAGACCTGGAGATGCTCTTGTGCCGCTGCAACCAGCAAAAAGGCAACTAGGTCCATTTCAGTTTTTCTCAGTTTCACGGGGTTTGGCTTGGTCTGCCCTATGTCCAGGACATATTCGGAAATAGTGTCCAGGTGGAATTTCCAAAAATCGGTTAAAATGTCTGGGAAAACCGCCCTCAAAAATCTCCAAAAAGCTCAACAACTTTTGTGCTGGATTTTCACTTTTTGAAATATGGCAACCATAGGCTAGATGATTCTCCTTTTTGCCAACCTTTGGTACTCCGCATTTGCACCTTCAGCTTGCTTTAAAGTCCCCGTGAGCATTCATCAGCACTTTTTACTGTAAATTTACCCCAATAAGCCGATTCCTGGGTTCTTGGGCATCCCTGGCCACTGTGAGAAGAGAAGGCTGGACTCGAGGGCTTCTCTTTGGGCTCTTCTGGTGTCCTTGTGGAACCTCCAGCTCCAGAGGCAGTCTATCTAAGTACCTGGGTTCTTAGGGACATTTGGCCCCTGTGAGAGCAGGAGGCTGGGCTGGACGGGCCGTTGGCCTGATCCAAGAGCAGCAGGGCTCTTCTTACCAATGATGAACAACGCGGGTCGGAGAGCCTTCCCCAGCTGTGCAAATAAATCCAGGAAGCTGTGGTGAGATTGCCCAATCCATCTCTGGAAGGGGCCATGATAATCTGAGCAGAGGAAGATGTGCTCCGTGGGACGACCCAGCAGCCCTCCAAACAGCTCCGGGGTTGGAAAGATGTTGGAGCGGCTCTCTGGGGCAGCAGGCAATTCAGCGGCTTGGAGGGGCCTGTCCGGATGGCCCCCACCTCGCCATGGGGAGGAGAGCCTCATGTTATCCCAGGTGGGGACCTGCAGTGGGGAAGGGACTGGGGTCATCCTCTTGTGACAGCCCCGCCAGGAACTTGGAAATGATAATAATAATACTAAACAAATACAAATAAGCAGGACAAATCCACAGGCCTCCCCACAGCTGGGAAGGAAGCAGGAATGTGGCTTTGCTGCCAAAGGGTCACCATCTCTTAGCAGAGAAGGGAGGGGAGGGGGGGGCAGGAGAGCAGCCCAGGAGGAACAAACCCATCAAGGGACGCTGAGCTCTCATGGTGCTTAGAAGGGAGGCAGCCCACAACATCCTGCTTCCTCTTATGCAAAAATAAAGGTAAAGGTAAAGGGACCCCTGACCATCAGGTCCAGTCATGGCCAACTCTGGGGTTGTGGCGCTCATCTCCCTTTACTGGCCGAGGGAGCTGGCATACGGCTTCCGGGTCATGTGGCCAGCATGACTGAGCCGCTTCTGGAACTCCCTGTGGAACTCCCTCCCACAAGAGGCAGTGAGGGCCACCAACTTGGGGGGCTTTCAGAGGGTTGCACAAATTCAGGGAGGGGGGGGCTATCGCTGGGTACCAGCCAGGAGGGCAGCAATTCTTCTGAATACCACTTGCTAGAAACCACAAGAGATGTGCGCTCTCATGCGCTTAAATCCTGCTTGTGGGTTTCCGACTGGCCATCTGCTTGGCCACTGTGAGAACAGGATGCTGGACTAGCTGATGACGCCAAGGTCGCAGGTTCGATCCCCGTCTGGGACAGCTGCATATTCCTGCATTGCAGGGGCTTGGACGATCCTCAGGGATCAAGACCAACTTGTATGATTCTTTGATTCAAATTATTCAAACTAGACAGGCCATTGGCCTGATTGAGCAGGCCCAGAGGTCAAGCTAAAGGGACCCCTGACCATCAGGTCCAGTTGTGGCCGACTCTGAGGTTGTGGTGCTTTACTGGCCGAAGGAGCCGGCGTACAGCTTCCTTCCGGGTCATGTGGCCAGCATGACTAAGCCAATTCTGGCGAACCAGAGCAGCGCACGGAAACGCCGTTTACCTTCCCGCTGGAGCAGTACCTATTTATGTACTTGCACTTTGACGTGCTTTTGAACTGCTAGGTTGGCAGGAGCTGGGACCCAGCAATGGGAGCTCACCCTGTCACGGGGATTCGAACCACCGACCTTCTGATTGGCAAGCCCTAGGCTCTGTGGTTTAACCCACAGCGCCACCCGCGTCCCCTTTTTTGCCCTTATCCCTGCCCTTATCACTTTTGAGAAACTTCCAAGGGAGGAGAGCCCACCACTTCCCCAGGTTGTCCATTCCCCCGTCGAACAGCTCTTACCCTCTTCCTAATATTTAGCCAGAATCCTTCAGCGCCTCCTTCCTCCTTCTCCTGCCCCACTTTCCTCCTGCCTCTCCCATTCCCCTTCAATCTCTGGGGCTGGGATGAGAGCGCCCTGCCATGGCCAGAGCCAGGAGGGTTTTCCTGGGTTGTGGTGTCCACATGGCTCCACGCTCTCCTCACATGCTCTTCCCGGGTCTCAGATTCCAGCGCTGGCCTGCGTGGGCCCAGGAATGAGCTGGGTCTCTGTAAGGACACTGTCTTCCACGGATGGGGGCCTCAACATGCTCCCTCCTTCCCCAGATCTCCGGCCTCCTCCAGGCCGGCCCTGACGGGATTGTTTCTTCTCTGCAGCACAAACAAGATTGCGAGAGAAACCGCCAGCTAAATTCCGAGGGAGAGCAGGAAAGATACGAGCGGAAATCTTAGCCAACTAAGCGTCCTTGCATTTCCCTACCTGCCAACAATGGTGGTTGCCGCGGGTCACTGTTCCAAGTTTTGCAGGTGGATTTATTTGTTTTGCAAAAGGTATAAACCACTTGATTGTAAAGATAAAAGGGGGGCGGGAGAGAATGCCAATTAGAAGAATTCACAGTGATAAATTAAGACTGAATCGGAGAAGTGCTGGAATTGCAAGGAGGCTGAGGGTACGTTCTGTCCTATGTGGTGGACTTGGAAAATATGCGCAGCTTGCAGATTTAACTTATAGGATAAGAGAACAAGAAGAACATACATTTAAAGAAGATTGGAAAATGTTTATTGAATATATGGGGGGGAATTGTGTACACTTGAAAACGTCGGCAGCACTAAGATAAATTCAACAGTGTAAATGAGTTTTGATGGATGAAATAATGGAATACTTACTGAATGGTTTAGTTTTTGTAAAATATGCAGGGATATAAGGCATGCAAACTGAACCACAGAAAGAGAAGAAGGGAAGTTAAATGAATGTTCTAAAAGGTACAATAGAAAAACTCCCCCCCCCAAAGGAAACCAGGGGGGCAAATACGCCTACAATTTAAAAGCAAAACAGAGGCATTCTAAAACAGTTAAAACAGCCTAAAAACAGTCAAGAACATCTTTTAGAAATATGTTATGGTTTAACACCAAAACCTGCCAGCATTATCTGGACTGAAATCCGGAGCTAGGTGAGGCCCAAGGGTCTGACTCAGCTTCTTTGCTCCTGTCTAAATCTGTCTGTCGGCCTCCATGAGGACTAGAGGCTGTGTATATTTTTAGTGGCAGGACCATCACTCAGTGGCAGAGCGCTTGGCCTGCATACAGAACTTTGCCGACACAACCCCTGGCATCTCCAGGTAGGGGTCAGGGCTGGGAAAAGACACCCCCCCAGCCCAAACCCCAGAGAGCTTCATGGAATTGTAGAATTGTGGAGTTGGAAGGGACCCAAGGGTCATCTAGTCCAACCCCCTGCGATGCAGGAATCTCAACCCAAAGAGCCATGACAGAGGACCAGCTCTGCTTAAAACCATCCAGTGGACTCTGCTGGCCGGCCAGGCTGGACCAGAGGGAGCCCAAGGGCCTGAATGGGAGTAAGGCAGCTTCCCAGGAGTTGCTGTCCAATAATAATGGTTGAAATTAAAAGACGCCTGCTTCTTGGGAGAAAAGCCATGACAAACCTAGACAGCATCTTAAAAAGCAGAGACATCGCCTTGCCGACAAAGGCCTGTATAGTTCAAGCTCTGGTTTTTCCAGTAGTGATGAATGGAAGTGAGAGCTGGACCATCAAGAAGGCTGATGGCCAAAGAATGGATGCTTTTGAATTCTGGTGCTGGAGGAGACTCTGGAGAGTCCCATGGACTGCAAGAAGATCCAACCTCTCCATTCTGAAGGAAATCAGCCCTGAGTGCTCACTGGAAGGACGGATCCTGAAGCTGAGGCTCCAAGACTTTGGCCACCTCATGAGAAGAGAAGACTCCCTGGAAAAGACCCTGATGTTGGGGAAGATGGAGGGCACAAGGAGAAGGGGATGACAGAGGATGAGATTATTGGATAGAGTTCTCGAAGCTACCAGCATGAGGGAGGCAGTGGAAGACAGGAGTGCCTGGCTTGCTCTGGTCCAGGGGGTCACAAAGAGGCGGACACCACTAAACAACAACAATAATGGTTGCAAGTTGTTTGAAACTGTTTTTCTTAAGTGTCGTGACCTGCCCTGGGACCTCAGGGTGGCAGGAAAGTAATTAAGAAACCAGAGAACAAATAAGAAGTGTGTCTTCCTGGTCCTGCTGAAAGATGGAGACACATCCCTCCGTCTGGCTTCTGGCGACACGAAGTGGCTGTTTCTGAGACTGCACATGGCAGGGCCTGGTTGCACACAGCGTCAGAGAGGGATGCTCAGCACTGGCTAAATCCACAGCTAAATGCACCCACCCACACACTTTGCACCCATTTTCCTGATTCACACCAGTGGGAATCAGGGGGAACTGAAGGGTGGAAAAGAGGACCCTTCTCCTTGTTTATTTATTAGATTTTTTTTTCGTTTTTCCAAACCTTCACAGTGCAAATGCAGGTCCCAAATTTCACAAGAACATAAGAGCATGCTGGATCAGGCCAAAGGGATCTAGTCCAGCCTCCTGTTCTCATAGTGGCCAACCAGACGCCACAAAAGGAAACCTGCAAGCAGGATCCGGGCGCAAGAGCCCTTTGTCCCCTCCTGGGGCTTCCAGCAACTGGGGTTTGGAAGACTGTTTTATTCCCAGAGGCCTCTGGGAGCTGACTGTTTTTTAAAATAAAGGTCTTTTAAATGACGCCACAGTGTTTTTATGATCTGCATTTTGGCAGATTTGTTTTTGATGGCATTTAATTGCCTTTTAACGATGCTCTTTCACACGTTTTTAGCCTTCTGCATTTAAGCTGCGCCGTTAATTTGTGTAAGCTGCCTTGAATCCCTGTCTCAGTAAAAAAAAAAAAAAAAAGTGGGATATGGACAATAATAGATCTATTTATGACCAATCCCTTGTAGGAAAAGACCTGCCAAGGATATTAAAACACATTTTCATGTAAGCGACAACGGTGGCAAGAGTCTTAACAGCACAAGGATGGAAGAACGAGGAAATCCCGACTAAAGGACTGTGACAAGAGAAACTGGTGGACTATGCGGAATTGGCAAAACTGACACATAAACTATGTAACAAGGATAACTGTGATTTTAAAGAAGAATGGGAACCCTTTACAAAGTATTTTAAGAAACAACAAAATGAACTGGACTCCTTGGCAGGGTTTGAATAAACACTCACAAATTTTTTATTGGTAATATACAGATAGGTAAATTGAGGATCTTTACAATTTTACAGCATGCGGAGAATAACGTGCTGAGAAACCAGAGAGAGGAGCTGAGGGAAGTCTGTGTGTGTGGGGGTCTTTCTTTTTAGGGGGAAGGGGGGAGGGGGAAAATGGGGGGGGGAAATGCGGATGATGTATTTTTGATAAATTGTTATGTTGAATCCCTAATAAAAATATTTTAAAAATATATTTATGACCAATCCCTTACGGCAGGTGAGAAGTGCTTTTGAAAGATACAAAGCCGACCCTGCCGGGACAGTCCCCTGAGCACGTGCAGAGTGCAAAAGCGCGCTCGGTTCCCCTGCTCCCTTCCCTTCACCGCCACCTTCGTCAGCTTTGATCTGGATCAACGAATCCGTAGTCCTTCAAAGCGGGTTAAGAAGCAGGCGAGCAAGGCAACCTTTTCCGGGACAGTCCCCTGAGCATGCACAGAGCGCGAATGCGCGCCCGATTCCCCGCCCTTCCTCCTCCCCACCTTCCCTGAGCATCCTCCTCCCTCCTCCTCCCCACATCTGGCGGGCACGAGGCGGCGTGGCGACCGGGCGAGGCGTGGCCAGGCGGGGAGCGCTTTGCAGGAGCCCCCGCACCTCTCCGGAGCCCGGGAAGCAGCCGCCAGAGGCGCCCCCTCCTCCCGGGTGGGGCTTCAGCATCATCCGCCCCGGTCCAGCCTCCCCCCTCCCTCCGAGATGGATGCTCTTTGCAAGCAGGCGATGCCCGACCTCCTTTTGCTCCTGCTGGCCGGTGAGTCCGGGGGGGTGGGGTGCGCAGAGCCGCTTGGACTTCCTTTTCTAGAGCGGGGGGAGCTTTTGCTGGGCCTGGTGGGTCGGAAGGAGGAGGGTGGGGGGTCTGTGGGGAGGGGCTGGTGCGGCTCGATCGCGCGCCCCCCTTCCCGCCCTCGCAAGGCAGCCCAAGCCTTCATTGTTGCATCCTCAGCCAGAAACGGCGCGCGCAGGGACTGGGTGGGTGGGGGCTCCCGCAACTGGTCCCCCCCCCTTCTGCTTGCAAAAAGAGGGCGGTTTGCAATCCTGCTTTCCTTATGCGCGCTGCCCTCGAAGACTTTGATCTCGCCAGGCGTTGCGGGGAGGGGAGCGCAGAGATTTCCCTTTGCATTTTATGCTGGGGGCGAAATCTTGTGCAATTTCTCTGCTCGTGCATCCTGGTAAAGAAGTCGGGGGGGGGCACGGGGGCGTTGTTAGTGGCGTGGCTGCATCCGATTTCATTTTCTGTCTCTTTATCTCTCTCCCCCCCCCCCGCCGCCGCCAAGTACAAAGCGTCTTGTCTTGAACAGCAGAAATGCCATTTATTTCCCTTTGACACATTTCAAGGCTCCTAGAAAAATATCTTTCCATCCAGGCCTGACTCAGCCAGGCTGCGAGGTTTCGGTTTTTGTTGAATGGAACCGGAAAAAAGGGGGGGGGGGGTTAGAAGCATTTACTGGCTTGGAAGGTTTTCAGGAGAGGGGGGTGCAGAATGTGGTTCCTATCAGCCTTCTCGTGGGTTTTGGGAATTGCTGCCCTGCCAGGATTTTGCAAATGTCTCTCCCAGACCTGCCTGCTTGACTGACGTCCGCCCTCCCCAGCCGCCTGATAAACCCCCAACCTAATCTAGGAGTTTTGGAGGGACATCTGGGAGGATTTGGAGGAGAGGGGGGGTGGACAGATGGAAAGAGAAAGGGGGGCGTTCTGCTTGGCAAAATGCGCAGGAGGGGGGCGGGGAAGACTCCGGTTCTGACAGCTCGCTCAGCAAATATTATAATTAATAACAATTATCTTGTAATTTATGAACCGCTTTTCGCGCTAAGATTCCTGGGTTTTGGGGTTTTTTTGCAATGCTTCCAGAGCAACCAGTTCTGGGCACCCCAATTTAAAAAGGACATGGACAAGCTGGAAAATAAGAATGCAAGAAGAGGCTGATGGATGAGGCCAATGGCTCCTCTAGCTCAGGATCCTCTTCTCACAGTAGCTGAACAGTTCATAGAATTGTAGAGTGGAAGGGACCCCCCAGAGTCATCTAGACCACCCCCCTGCAGTCCTGTGGGAAGCCAGCGAGTAGGATTGGAGCACCAAAATGCCCTTCCCTCCTGCTGTTTTCAGTGGCTGTCATCCAGAAAAATTGCTGCCTCTGCCTTTGGAGGCTGAGTATTGTGGCTAGTGGTCCTCGATAGCCCTCTCCTCCTCCGTGAATTTGTCTCCTAATCCTCTTTCAAAGCCACCATTGCCTCCTGTGGGATTCTAGGAATAGAGTGGCATTGGAACCAGGGTGAGGGTTTAATAGATTTAGAGACCCTTATCCTGATGGGGTGGTGCTGTGGGTTAAACCACTGAGCCTAGGGCTTGCTGATCAGAAGGTCGCCGGTTCGAATCCCCGCGATGGGGTGAGCTCCTGTTGCTCCTGCCAACCTAGCAGTTCGAAAGCATGTCAAAGTGCAAGTAGATAAATAGGTAGTGCTCCGGCAGGAAGGTAAATGGCGTTTCCGTGCGCTGCTCTGGTTCGCCAGAAGCGGCTTAGTCCTGCTGGCCACATGACCCGGAAGCTGTACGCCGGCTCCCTCGGCCAATAAAGCGAGATGAGCACCCCAACCCCAGAGTCGGCCACGACTGGACCTAACGGTCAGGGGTCCCTTTAGCTTTACCTTTATCCTGATGGGGGCTACTAATGGAAACCTCAGTACATGCGAATAGGATCTGGGGGTCTTGGGAGACCAGAAGCTTGACTTGAGCCAGCAGTGTGATGCAGCAGCAAAAAAGGCTAATGCTATTCTAGGCTGCATCCACAGAAATATAGTGTCCAGCTCAAAGGAAGTCATAGTCCTGCTTTATTCTGCCCCACCTGGAAGACTGTCCAATTCTGGGTGCCACAACTGAAGAAGGATATAGACAAGCTGGCATGTGTTCAGAGGAGGGGGACCGAGACGATCAGGTGTCTGGGAATGATGCCTCATGAGGAATGGTTGAGGGAGCCTCTGAAATCCCCAACCCCCGCCCTGGCCCAAATCTCCATTTCTAGCCTCTACCCTGACGCTGTTTCTCATCACCTTAAAAATCCTTGTTCACACCAACCTTGAAAAAAGTATTGCATGCCTATATTATTTATTTATTGCATAGTATTTACGCACCTCTTTGTTGTGAAACCTCGGCAACCTCAAAGTAGTTCACAAAAATCAATGATTTCCTCCCTAAAACTATACTTTAAAAGGTGCAAAAAATTAAAATTCTAAAACAGATTAAAATTAGCACCAGCGTTTCTCTGGGCAGGCTTGACTAAGCAAGAATGTTTTTAGCGGGTGCCGAAAAGGGTGTGTTGAAGGCGCCTGTCTGCCTGATATCAATAGGCAGGGAGTTCCAAAGTGTATCTTATGAGAAGGAAAGAGAGACAGGGCTGCCAGATTTCCTGGCTTGCAACAACTCAGCTGCTGTGTTGATTCTTATTTAGTTATTTATCCTGAGCCATTAATGTGCACAGCTCTTCACAGGAGTAATTCCTCATGGAGCACTTTCTGCCTGTCTCCGACTGGGGCTCTTGCAAAAATTTTTTATGTACAGTGAATTTTATCCACAGTGGAGAACAAGCAAAAAGAGAGGTCTCTGCCCTGAGGTGTTTCCAATTTTGGGGGGGGGGGAGAGGCAGCAGGACGAGATGAAGGAAAGAATCAATAGGGGCAGGGGAGAGAGGAGTCCAGTTATTCTGCTGCAGAAATTTGTCATTAAAAGGTCGTATGACGGCTTGGACTGGCAGGAGGAGGAAGCTGTCAGCCAGGGCCAGCCGTGGAATCAGATGCAAGTCACGAGGCGGCCCGGGGGGCAGTGCCCCACTGCCCCATGAGCCAGCTCCCCCTATTTGCATCTATCTACATATATGCAAATCAGCAGATGCAAAGCTGAGGCAAATTGGTGCCACTGGATTCCTTGCAGAGGCTTTCGATTTATAGATTAGGAAAACAGTACTTAGCAACAGCTCACGTTTCCTTTCCTTATTCCCACAAGCAGAAATTCTCTGGGGAGTTGCAGCCTTTTTACTTATAAATGGCATTTCTGTCCCACCTCCCCCCCCCCAAGAACCCCAAGTGGTGCCAATGGTTCTCTCCCCGCCTTCTCATTTAATCTGCACAACAACCCTGCAAGGTGGGTGAGGCCGAGAAAGGCAGGTCACACTCCGCAAGAGCAGGGATCCCTACCCTCGTCTCTCCCAGATCCTGGCCTGATACCCTGACCGCTGGGCCACGCTGCCTCTTAATAAACCCGAGGATGGCCTCTTCCTTTCAGGCCCTGTCTGCTTTGCAGTCTGGAGTCACGCTGGGGTCTGCGGTGCCTGGGAGGGGAGGGGGCTGAGGTGGGCTGACCTAGATCTTGCCCACTGCCCACGTGGTGCCCCAGATGTGGGTCTCTGCCTTTGCAACTCCTCTCCAGAGAAGAAGGCAGCTTTGTTGTTCTCCTTGGCGTGCTGCTGCTGCTGCTGTTTGTCTCCTTGGCTGTGCTTGTGCAGCAGACAACATTTCCGCCTCTCCATAATCACGTGCAGAGTTCTGCAACCATCGCCTTGTGTGTCCAGGAGCAGGAACTGCCAGGAAACGCTCTTGCTCCTGTTAACGGAGAAATCCAAGGGCTCCCTTGGACAAAAAACAAGGACACCAGCCAGAAAATTGGAGCAAAACAGCAGCCAGTAGGCTTGGTCTTTCTTGAAGACTGTCGCGACAGGACTCCCACCTGCCACAAGATGGAAGCCCCGAACAAAAGAGCCCCCAAACTGTTATTAGCTGCTAATCCCCATGTTACACCCCCCCAACGACATCACTCATACATCACGGTTACATCATGAAAGGGGAGGTCTGGTGGCCTTAATCTGAGCATCCTGGACCCTGCCCCATGGTTCCCCTTGCCCTCCACCAAACACCCATCAAGTGGAACAAAAGAGATCTTTACATTTCCCTGTTTCCCAGCCAAGTTTATCCCACCCTTTTGCCTTCACCTGGGTTTGTGATTTCTGGAATAGCTACCTGTCTGGCCCTCAGGTATCAGGATGCCAGGGATTATCACTCAGGCAGAGGGGCTGCGGAGGAGCTGAGCTCACAGGTCTATAGGAATTTCTGAAGTTTTCCCAGTGAGTCAGTACAGAGATACATTGATCAGTGAATTATCACATTTGGTATTGTGTAGCAGAGGCCCTTTGAATAGATAGGAAAAAACTGTGATGAAGTGTTTTGTGGGGACAAATCACAAAAGTGATAGTGCTGGTTTTGGTAATGGGCTGCATGTGCATGAGATCTGCTGGAGGGGAAACCCCCCCCCAACCTATACATAAATCCCTGCAACACTCCCAATCCACAGCCTGGAGATTTCTGTAATCAACAGGGCTGATTTGTTTGTTGCCGGGAAGAGAATCCTCTTGCCCCAGTTGCCAGGGGGAGGGAAGGAGCCCCATCCCCTCTGGGGCAGCCCTTCCCTGCCTCTGGGTTCCCCAGCGGACTCATTTGGCTTAATGAGTCTGTTATGGAATTAAGGGCGGTGTGGTATTTGTCTCTCTCTCCTCCCGGCTTGGGGAGATCGGACCTGATTCCCAGCTGAGCTGAATTGCAGAGAACTGCTTTTGTTTTCCAGCTCTTGAAAATTATTCCACACACTGCTGTCCTCTTGAAAACCCCACATTCACCGAGTGAGATTGGAGTGTCATATTTTAACATGCTCTTTCCCACATAAACTACGGGACAAGGATAACTGTGACTTTAAACATGAATGGGAACCTTTTACAAAGTACCGTATTTTTCGCTCTATAAGACGCACCAGACCACAAGATGCACCTAGTTTTTGGAGGAGGAAAACAAGAAAAAAATAATTCTGAATATCAGAAGCCAGAACAGCAAGAGGGATCGCTTCACAGTGAAAGCAGCAATCCCTCTTGCTCTTCTGGCTTCTGGGATAGCTGCGCAGCCTGCATTCGCTCCATAAGACGCACACACATTTCCCCTTACTTTTTAGGAGGGAAAAAGTGAATCTTATAGAGCAAAAAATACGGTGCTTAAAGATGCAACAAAGTGAATTGGACTTTTTATTGATAACAAACAGCTAGACAAATTAAGGATCTATACAAATCTGTAACATGCAGAGAATAGCATTCATAGAGAAACCAGAGATTGGGACTGAGGGAAGCCAGGTAGGTCGTTTTATGGGAGGGAGGGGGGGAAATGGGGGTGGGAATTAAGGATGATATGTTTTAAGATACAGTGGTACCTCGGGTTACAGACGCTTTGGGTTACAGACTCCACTAACCCAGAAATAGTGCTTCAGGTTAAGAACTTTGCTTCAGGATGAGAACAGAAATCGGGCTCCGGCAGCGCGGCAGCAGCGGGAGGCCCCGTTAGCTAAAGTGGTGCTTCAGGTTAAGAACGGTTTCAGGTTAAGAACGGGCCTCCGGAACGAATTAAGTACTTAACCCGAGGGACCACTGTAATATGTTTGTTTAAATTTTTAATAAAAAATAAATAAAAAAACCATGCTCTTTCCAGTGCATCTTCCGGGGGGGGGGGGGCTTTTTTTGATGCCCAGCCTTAACCCACTACAACCCCCCCCCCCGCTTACATTCACAGAAGTGTAGGGATGGAAGGGAGACCCCAAGCGCCATCTAGTCCGAGCTCAACATGAGCCAGTGGTGTGATGAAGCAGCAAAAAAGGCCAACTCTATTCTAGGCCAGATCAAGGGAAATGATAGCACTGCTCTAGTCTGCCTTGGCCAGACCCGACCTGGAATCCTGGGTCCAGTTCTGGGCGCCCCAGTTTAAGAAGGATATCGACAAGCAGGTACGTGTGCAGAGGAGGGCGACTGAGATGGCCAAGGGTCTGGTTGAGGGAGATGGGGATTTTTAGCCTGGTTTCCACACCTTTGAAAGGGTCCTTTGGTAGGAAGGGCAAGATCCAAACAGAAAAGAGCTGATTTTAATGTGTTTTTAAGAGATCATTGGTAGATAGCTTTAATTCTGAGGTCTAAACCACTGAGCCTCTTGGGCTTGCTGATCAGAAGGTCAGTGATTTGAATCCCTGCGATGGGATGAGCTCCCGTTGCTCTGTCTCAGCTCCTGCCAACCTAGCAGTTCGAAAGCATGTCAAGTGCAAGTATATAAATAGGTATCACTGCAGCGGGAAGGTAAACGGCATTTCCGTGTGCTCTGGTTTCTGTCAGTGTTCCGTTGCGCCAGAAGAGGTTTAGTCCTGCTGGCCATATGACCTGGAAAGCTGTCTGTGGACAACAACAATAATAATAATAATAATAATAATAATAATAATAATAATAATAATAATAATTTACTTATACCCCGCCCATCTGGCTGGGTTTCCCCAGCCACTCTGGGCGGCTTCCAATGGAATATTAAAATGCAATAACCTATTAAACATAAAAAGCTTCCCTAAACAGGGCTGCCTTCAGATGTCTTCTAAAAGTCTGGTAGTTGTTCTTCTCTTTGACATCTGAAGGGAGGCCATTCCACAGGGCGGGGGCCACCACCAAGAAGGCCCTCTGCCTGGTTCCCTGTAACTTGGCTTCTCGCAGGGAGGGAACCGCCAGAAGGCCCTCGGCGCTGGACCTCAGTGTCCAGGCTGGACGATGGAAGTGGAGACGCTCCTTTGGGTATACTGGACCGAGGCTGTTGAGGGCTTTCAAGGTCAGCACCAACACTTTGAATTGTGCCCAGAAATGTACTGGGAGCCAATGTAGGTCTTTCAAGACGGGTGTTATGTGGTCTCAGCGGCCGCCACCAGTCACCAGTCTAGGTGCCGCATTCTGGATTAGTTGTAGTTTCCGGGTCACTGTCAAACGCTGGCTCCCTCAGCCTGAAAGCGAGATGAGTGCCACAACCCCAAAGGTGCCTTTGACTGGACTTGACTGTCCAGGGGTCCTTTACCTTTTAACCTTTAATTCTATTCATGTTTCTTGTTTTTAATGAATGTTTCTTCTTATTCTTCCTGTGTTTTTTAGCTGTTCTTATTTAACTATTAGCAGCCTTGAGTCCCTGCCAGAGAAAAAAGGTGGGGTATAAACAAACAAAATGATTCCAACTAAACATTTCATGCAGATCTATCTGACGGCAAGAGCTGTTTGACAGTGGAACTGTCTTCCTTGGAAGGTGACGGACTCTCCTTGCCTGGAGGTTTTTAAGCAGAGGTCCCCGTCAGGGATGCTTTAGCCGTGAGTCCTGCGTTGCAGCAGAGGGTCAGACTAGATGAGCCCTGGGGGTCCCTTCCAATGCGACAGTTCTATGATTTTTGAATAAATTCATCAACAACCAGCAATCAAAACAACAAGAAGCATCTGTTGTGTAGATGGGAGGCGGTACTTTGTTACCCAGAGTTATTTCTTGTAGGATTGCAAGAAGTTTTGTGAGGAGGACTATGCAAAATATTGCAGAGAAGATTATGAAGAGAATTGTTAGTTAAGGACAATTAAAAATAATAAGGAAATTAAGAAATGTAGATTAAGTGATAAAGACTGAAAAATCTTCAGATGTGGTTGATTGAAGTCCAAAACACTGTATAAGATAAGAAATTATGTTATGTGATTGTTAGGAAAGATATGTAAAAAATAATAAATATATATACAAAACCATAATAATAATAATAATAATAATAATAATAATAATAATAATGCCTCCCACCCCAATGTCAACTCTCAGCTGTTTCTACCACTCTGGTGGAATTAGCTGACATGACCTTTCATAGCCCTGTTGCTGAATTAACGGCTTTTTCCAGCTCTGCGTTTAATCATTAAAACAATGAAGATTACAGTTGAACACTGCCTGAAACCCAGCCCCATAATTCGGTTTTCACACCCGACCAAAGGTCTCTCCTTGCTTGTTTTTCCCTCTTCGCTTGGCTTGATTTGCATCCTGCCAAGCAGCTCAGGATTTGACCCTCGCCCTTCGTCCTCACGACAATCCTGCGAGGGAGGCTGGGCTTAGAGACTGTAACTTAACTGAGGAGGAATGGCTTTCGAATAAGGGACTTGGCAGAAAAGGGCAAAGCTGACGGCGAAATTAAGAGATCGAAAGGATGAACTTTCTATAGAAGAACGTGAACTATTTTGCAAAAGCATTGCAGTCAAATGAAATTGCAGGCAGCGTTTGAGATAAAAGCAGCGAATGAAAAATGACAATGTAATTGCTAACAGAGGAACTTTTGGTAATGGATAAAGAGATAATGCAGTGGAAAAAGTTTGAGCAAAACACTGTGGAGACGAGGGTGGGAAAGTCAACTCACGAAACTATGTAATTCTTTGATTTGAAGGTCATTGTGAAAATGTTTTGTAAAACGAAAATCTGCCCTTATTCCCTTAAGGGGGACACAAGAGCCCTTACAGAGTCCTTTGTAGGTTCTCCATCGGTCAGAGAAAATGACAGAGGCCAAGCAGAGAATATTGAGAAGCAAAGCAGCTAGTAAGCCTGATCTTTATTGATCTGTTGCAACAGGGTGCTCCCCTCACACGCAGGAGAAGGAGGAGGACCCAGAACAAAGGTGTGCCCGCCCTTATATAGACATTTTAAATTGCCCGCCCTGGAGCTCCAGACCACCCCTCCATAACATCATACCTACATCACAGAAGGGGTGTAACCCAAGACCACCCCCCAGATACATCATACTTACATCACAGAAAGGGCGGTCTACAGCAGAAATCTGAGTGCTTTGTTTACCTCTTGTCTGGCAGGTTACCTGTTAATGCTCACGTTTGGTTGGTACATTTATTATATATGTGTGTATATATATATAATTTATTTATATGACCTTAATTTTTTTTATTTGAGTTTGAAAAATCTAATTAAATGAGAGAGAGAGAGAGAGAGATCGTAATTAGCTTATCATAATTAGGTTGAGGTCAGTCACCCAAGTGTGTTTCCTCACCCAAGTGAGTGAGGAATTAGGATCCTGTTCTAACCACAACTGCAGGGTTGGTCTGGATGAGCCCTGGGGTTCCCTTCCAGTTCTGCAATTCCATGACCCATTTGAGGTTTTTCAGCAGCGCTTGGGTGGCCACCCGTCAGCGATTTGTGAGCTGTGATTCTTGCATGTCAGGGGGTTGGTCTGGATGACCCCTAGGGGACCCACTCCTCCCCGCAGTTCTGCAATGCCTTCTCCTCTTCTCTCCCCACAGCCCTGAGTGCCAGCGCCCGGGAAGTCCACCTCCCTCCGGGGCCCTTGTACCGCGTGGAAGGAACATCGGTCTCTATCCCCTGCAACGTCTCGGAGTACGAGGGCCCCACCCTGCAGCACTTTGAGTGGTTCCTCTACCGCCCGTCGGCCCCCGACATCTCCATCGGAGTGGTCAGCACCAAGGACCCCAAGTTCCCGTACGCCGTCTTCGCGCCCCGGGTGCAGGCGGGCAATGTCTCCATCCAGCGGCTGCGGGGGGACGCCGTGGCACTGCGGATCAAGGGGGTGCGCCCGGAGGACGCGGGGGTCTACGAGTGCTACACCCCCACCACCGACTCCAAGTACCACGGGACCTACAGCAGCAAGGTGGAGCTGAGAGGTACGGGGGCGACGGAGGGGTATGGGGGGCAGAACCGAAAGGGGGGGGAGAAAGTTGAAAACGTAAGGAGAGTCATTCTGGATCCTAGCCCAGCCCCCTGTTCTCCCAGGGGTCAAATTTTGTCTCAAGAGACAATGGAGTGAAGTCAAATCAGTGGAGAATCACAGCACCTGCTGTGGCTGCAGAGACTGGCAATAATGATGATGATGATGATGATGATGATGATGATGATGATGATTATTATTACTATTACTATTACCCCGCCCATCTGGCTGGGTTTCCCCAGCCACTCTGGGCGGCTCCCAATCAAATATTAAAAACACAATACAGCATTAAACATTAAAAGCTTCCCTGAACAGGGCTGCCTTCAGATGTCTTTTAAAAATAGGATAGCTGCTTATTTCCTTCTCATCTGATGGGAGGGCGTTCCACAGGGCAGATGCCACTACCGAGAAGGCCCTCTGCCTGGTTCCCTGTAGCCTCACTTCTCACAATGAGGGATCCGCCAGAAGGCCCTCGGAGCTGGACTTCAGTGTCCGGGCAGAACGATGGGGGTGGAGACGCTCCTTCAGATATACAGGACCGAGGCCGTTTAGGGCTTTCAAGGGCAGCACCATCACTTTGAATTGTGCTCGTAAATGTACTGGGAGCCAGTGAAGATCTTTCAGGACCGGTGTCTTACCTGCTGCCTCCTGTGTTGCTTTTGCTGCATTGGCAGCACTGAAGTGACCCCTCTGGGGTACAAGCCTGGTTGGCGGGTCTGGAGGTCCTGGGCTGCCCCAATGACAAGGCACCCCCCTCCTGGGCCTCGCTGGTCCAAAGGAAAGCGGAGCGAGACATTTGGCACAAGCGTGGCTGCAGGCATTGCCGGAGGGAGGCGTACAAAACGCCATCCAGCCGCCTTAGGGATTTGTGTAAGGCCTACTCCCTAGTCAAAGAAGGCAGCAGATTCGGATTCTTTTCTCGGGGTTTGCACCCGAAGCCTTTTGCATGAATGTGTATGGCTGCAAGGCAGGAGAGGTTTAGCATCAGGGTTTTCCTCCTCAAATTCCCCCAAGAATTTAGGAATGTAGATAGACTGCCACTGGGGCTGGAGGCTCTGCAAACGTGGCACCATGCTGGCTCCGATGGGCAAGACTCTCCTGACGTTCCCATGACTCTGCTGTCCCTCCACGGAGGCAGGAAGTGTAGGGACTTGCAAGCGGGGAGAGTTGTGCTCTGGTTTTGGGCTTGCTTTTGGGCTTCCGGCTGGCCACTGGCCTGATCCAGTAGGCTCTTCTAGTGACCTAATGGAACTTCCAGCCTCCCCAGGCAGTCTATCTGGATTCCTAGGTCCTGTGGGGTATTGGGCCACCATGAGAACAGAGGGCTGGCCGAGATGGCCTGATCCAGCATCCTGACTTCCTTAGGCGCAGGAAAGTGCCTATTTAAATAGGCAATACTATGTTAATTGAGGGTCAAATCCTGTGAGCTTCGGGGCAGCCGTGGGTGGATTCGAACCCTGTTCTCTCCAGGTCCTGGTCCTCATTGAATCCCCTCAAAAATGACCCTGTGAGTTAGGCAAGCCCGAGAGAGGCTGTGACTGGCCCTGAGGAGCTTCACGGCCAAGTGGGACGATTTGAACCTTGGTCCTCATCCGACCCTCTAACCACTGCACCTTGCTGCCTCTGGGACCGACTGTGGGATGCAGGCACCTTCCGCGGTCATCTGACGTGGGGGTTTATTGCATTAGCAATGGTGATTTTCCCTGAGGTCGCTGCTGTGTCCGTTGCTCCGCTAATCCGTTTAGCGGCTGGGGCGAGCAGATGGCTTCTGAGCCTGGACTTGTCTGCAGGCCAAGCTCTGCCGAGTGGGCAGCCCTGCGGGGCGGGCCGTGGGGGGGGGCGTGAGAGGAGGGGGGGGGCCCATCTGGCTCCCCATCTGAAGCCCCCACATCCTCCTGGCAGCTAAATCCAGAAAAGAAATCTTTCCGGGGCTGGGAACTCGTGCCTCTGCTCATTGTGGACCTTGGGCTTTTTAAAAAAATAGTATTTTTATTAAAGGAAATTGTATCCACCTCTCTTCTCTGTCCCTGCACCAAGAGCCAGTGCAGTTAGACTGTGGAACTCCCTGCCACTGGAGGGAGTGCTGGCCAGCAGCCTAGATGGCTCCAAAGAAGCCCAAAGTTTGGATAAGTTAATAAAGGAGAAGAGGGCTATTAAGGGCTACTAGCCAGAATGACCTGCAAGAGAAGAGAGTGTTTCTCTTGTGTTCAGATTCTGCTTGTGACTTTCCTGTAATGGGCGCCTGGTTGGCCACTGTGGGCACGATAGTCTCCCTTGGGCCTGATCCAGCGGACCCTTCTCATGTCCTTCTGGATATCTTTCCCAGTCTGCTTCTGCACTGAAACTGGTTTCAAGATGCTTAGCGCCCCTGGCTTCTTTGGGAGGGAGGACAGGAGAGAAATTGAATTTAAAATGTATTTTGTTTGCCTGTAAAATGGAAGTGTGGATGCGGGTGGCGCTGTGGGTTAAACCACAGAGCCTAGGACTTGCCGATCAGAAGGTCGGTGGTTCGAATCCCATGATGTGGTGAGCTCCCATTGCTCAGTCTCTGCTCCTGCCAACCTAGCAGTTCGAAAGCATGTCAAAGTGCAAGTAGATAAATAGGTACCACTCTGGTGGGAAGGTAAACGGCGTTTCCGTGCGCTGCTCTGGTTTGCCAGAAGCGGCTTAGTCCTGCTGGCCACATGACCCGGAAGCTGTACGCCGGCTCCCTCGGCCAGTAAAGCAAGATGAGCGCCGCAACCCCAGAGTTGGCCATGACTGGACCTAATGGTCAGGGGTCCCTTTACCTTTACTTTAAAATGGAAGTGTTGTTGTTTTTTTGTTGCTGTTTTTTAAAAGTAGGTTTTTAAACTGCTTTACGTTTTCATAGCTCTCCCTGGGACCTTTGGGTGAAGGGTGGAAAATAAAATAAAACAAAACAGGCAGTGTGGTGTAGTGGTTAGAGCGCTGGACTATGACGTTGGAAAGACCAGGGTTCAAATTTGCACTCAGCCATGAAACGCTCTGGGTGGGACCTCAAGGCTTCTCTCAGTCCAACCTACCTCACAGGATTGTTGTGGGGATTAAATGGGGAGGGGGAGAACCCTGTGGCCCCCCTTGAGTGCCCTGGAGAAAAAGGCGAGGGTAGAAATGCAATACATTCTACTCAAGTGTAGACCCATTGAAATGAATGAACTTACGTTCACCTTGCTGATTAATTTCAGTACAACTGGCAGTGAGCACAACTCACAGAAGCCAGGTGGGCTCAGAGTCGAACGAAAAACCAGCCGATTTTTCATGAGAAACATCCTCATTCTCTTTTCTCGAACCAACATGCAAACCGAAAGACACTTTTTGGAATCTGCACTTTTCTCAATTTTGCAGTGCGGTGCAACTCTCTAACCGGCGTGTGTGTTATACAGTGGTACCTCGGTTCCCGAACGTAATCCATTCCAAGAAAACATTCGACTTCCGAAATGTTCGAAAATCAAGGTGCAAAGGGCTGGCTGTGAGTCCAGTTGGAAAAACTGAAAAACACACAGTGGAAGCCGTTTGACTTCCAAGGCGCGTTTGAAAATGGAAGCAATGACTTCCGGGTTTTTGGCGTTCGAAAACCGAAATGTTCAAGTTCTGAGACACTAAAAAACCGAGGTACCCCTGTCTATGCATGCCTCAATTTGGAGAAGGAGTGCCTCAAAATACCATTAAACCCCCCTTGAAAATTCACCAGAACCTTAGTGCAGATCCCCCCTTAACAAACGTACAGTATTTTTCTCTCTATAGGACGCACTGGACTATAGGAGGGGAGAACGAGGGGGGGGGAATTCTCCCCCTCTCTGCTCAGTGCCCCTTCAGCGAAGCGGCAGGAGAAACAGAGCCCCTTCAATTTCTCCTCCCGCTTCGCTGAAGGGGAGCTGCGCAGAGAGGGAAAACAGTGCAGCGCCTCTCCAGCGAAGCGAAGCCTGGAGAGCCAGAGGGATTGGTGTGCACCGACCCCTCTCGCTCTCCAGGCTTCAGGCGGCTATCTGCAAGCCTTTGGAGCGCAGGCGGGAACTCCTGCTGTGCTCCGAAGGCTTGCGGATAGCTGCCTGAAGCCCCCAGAGGACAGCGGGAGTTCCCACTGCGCTTCGGGGGCTTCAGGCGGCTTCAGTGAAAGCAACGCGAAGCCTCTGGAGCGCGGGGGGAGCTCTCCCTCTGTGCTTTGGAGGCTTCGCGTTGCTTTCACTGAAGCCAAGGAGCCTGCATTCATTCCATAGGACACACACCCATTTCCCCTTCATTTTTGTGCGTCCTATAGAGCGAAAAATACGGTATGTGTTTCGGGTGCGGTTTTCCCTAAGATGCCCATTTTTCGCAGAACCGTAATTTCCCCTCTCCTGATGCGACTGAGGGGGGCCCTGATCCGCTTTTCCTCCTGCCCCACAGTCATCCCCGACAAGCTCTCCGTGTTGCCGGCTGCTCCTTCCGCCCCGAAGCCCCCTTTGCGCAGCCGGGGGGCTGTGCCTGCCTCTCCGCTCCAGCTGACGCTTTGGGAAAGCCAGGACCTCCAGCTGACGTGCGCCGTGACCAGCCAGACCCCGCAGCACGTCCACCTCTCCGTCTCCTTCGGCCTGTCTGCCCCCGATGCCTCCAGGGACGTCCAGCCTCTGCAGGAGGTGATCGCCGTGCGCCGAGACTTCGCCGTGGAGGCTGGCGAGAGATTCGCCGAGCGCCACCGGGCACAAGAGCTGTCACTGGCCAAGACGGGAGACCGGCAATACCAGATGGTCCTGGGTTGGCTGAGGCCCGAAGACGCCGGGATCTACCACTGTGTCGCTGGGGAGTGGATCCAGGATCCTGATGGGAGCTGGCAGCAGATTGCAGAGAAGCGGGTGGTGCTGGCTCAAGTCACCGTCCGCACCATAGGTATGATATGATACAATACAATAATCTTTATTGTCATTGTCCCATACAGAACAACGAAATTGAAAAATTCAAAAACCAGCAAGCCTGCTATCCCAGCTATCCCAGCCTGGTTAGCCCCCTAAAAACTCTGGTACTCCATTTTTAAATACAATATACTCCCATAGAATGGGATGCGGGTGGAGCTGTGGGTTAAACCACAGAGTCTAGGCCTTGCCGATTGGAAGGTCGGCGGTTCGAATCCCCTTGACGGGGTGAGCTCCCGTTGCTCGGTCCCTGCTCCTGCCCACCTAGCAGTTCGAAAGCAGGTCAAAGTGCAAGTAGATAAATAGGTACCACTCTGGTGGGAAGGTAAACGGCATTTCCGTGCGCTGCTCTGGTTTACCAGAAGCGGCTTAGTCCTGCTGGCCACATGACCCGGAAGCTGTACGCCGTCTCCCTCGGCCAATAAAGCGAGATGAGCGCCGCAACCCCAGAGTCGGCCACGACTGGACCTAATGGTCAGGGGTCCCTTTACCCTTTACCTTACTCCCATAGAGACTCCTTACCCTGCGTTTAAAACCAGGTGAGTTTTCCTTGGGAGGAGGGATCCACAGAGCAGTGGGATCCACTGTGGCTCTTGCAGGTGGGAGAGTCTGAGGGTGAAGATCCGTTTGGCAGTGGAACGGGCTCCCTCGGAAGGTGGCGGATTCGCCTTCGCTGGTGGTTTGGGAGCAGAGGTTCGGTGGCCACCTGCCAGGGATTCCTTCACTGCAATTCCTGCATTTGTTGAATCGTACAAATTCAAAGGGACCCCAAGGGTCCTCTAGTCCACCCCCTGCAATCACTGCTATACAATCCCTGGCAGGTGACCATCCCACCTGTTGAAAAAACCTCCGACGATGGAGAGTTCACCACCTTTTGCTCCACTGCCAAATGGCTCTTCCTAAAGTTGTCAGAAACCCCTTTCTTGCCATTTGGATCCATTGCTTTGTGTCCCCCCCCCCCCCCGCAGAACAGGAGAATGCAGTCATACCTCTTGTTACGTTCAGCTCAGGTTACGTCTTTTCAGGTTGCATCCCACAGTTCAGCTACTGATTGATTTTGTGACTGCAGTACATTGTTTATTGCTTTCATTTTATGGATCAATGGTCTTTTTAGATAGAAAAATTCATGTTAAATTGCTGTTTGGGGTGTTGTTTTTAAAAGTCTGGAACGGATTAATCCATTTTGCATTACTTTCTATGGGAAAGCATTCCTTGGTTTTGGAATGCTTTGGTTTTGGAACAGATTAAATTTGAGAACCAAGGTACCACTGTATTTGAAGATGGCTCTCATACCTTTTCTCAGTCTCCTCTTCTCCAGACTAAACATATCCAGCTTCCTCAACTGCTCCTCATAAGGCCTGCTTGCCCTCCTCTCCACACCTTCCAGCTTCTCAACATCCTTCTTAAATTGTGGTACCCAGAACTGGACACATTATTCCAGGTGGGGTCTGGCCAAGGCAGAAGAGAGCAGAACTATGACTTCCCTGGACCTAGAATTAATTGCATTAGCCTTTTTTGCTGCTGCATCACATGGTTGACTCCTGTCAAAATCGTGATCTGCTGGGACCCTTTGATCCTTTTCTCACGGGCTGCTCTGACCTTCTCCCCCCTGACTTTCTCTTGCTCTGCTTTCAGCCAGCCAGTTGGCCGCCTCCGCCAGCCCCGCCAAAGTCCGCGTCGGCTCTGGAGAAGCCCTGGAACTCCTCTGCAATGCCTCTGGCCTCCAGGCCGCCCCTTTGCCCCACACCGTCTACTCCCTTGGCTGGGAAGTGAGCCAGGGCAGTGAGGGAGAAGGGCGTCTGGTGGCCCGCTTGGACCCAGATGGGGCGCTTGTCCTGGGCGACAGCTATGCCAACCGCGACGTCGGCCGGCGGCACGTCTCCCTGCAGAAACTGGCCTCCCCTCTGGGCTCCTACCAGCTGCGGATTGAGTCGGCGCAGCCCAGCGATGTGGGCTCCTACCGGTGCGTGGTGTGGGCCTTTGTGCGCTCCCCTGGCGACAAGCTGCGCGAAGTGGCCAGTGTCCGGTCCGAGGCCCTGACGGTGGACATGAAATCGGAAGGTGCGTATGGAGTCAGTGAACTGGTTTTGGGTCCCCAAATTTCCCTCTCCTTTGCTGGGATAAGGACACTTTGCAGCCCTGGAACCGTTAAAGCTGATTCCGCTCTCATGTCCTGTTTAGATTCTCCTTCTCCTTCTCCTTCTCCTTCTCCTTCTCCTTCTCCTTCTCCTTCTCCTTCTCCTTCTCCTTCTCCTTCTCCTTCTCCTTCTCCTTCTCCTTCTCCTTCTCCTTCTCCTTCTCCTTCTCCTTCTCCTTCTCCTCCTCCTCCTCCTCCTCCTCCTCCTCCTCCTCCTCCTCCTCCTCCTCCTTTACATATATTTATTCATTTACAATGGACACTCGGGTTGCGAACATGATCCGTGCGGGAGGCATGTTCGCAACCCACAGCATTTGCAACCCCCAGCACTGCGTCTGCGCACGCGCGGGTCACAATTTTGCACTTCTGTGCATGTGCAAAGCGCGATTTAGCACTTCTGCGCATGTGCAACTGCCAGTACTTACGGGTTTCGGCACGTCTGAAGCGTCTGTAACCTGAGGTACGACTGTACATTTATTTCATAAAACACACTGCTTTATTGTAAAAACAATCCTCAAATGGCTTAAATAAGACAAAACAGTGCAATCAAGGGGAAATTGCAATAGTTTAAAACATGGGGAAAGTTAAAATCGGCCAGTTAAAATTCACATTGGCTTTCCAAGCACCTGAGCAGAGTTGAAGTAGCTCCCTGTGTGTGACCTTAGTCCAGTCGCTCCCTCTCAGCCTCACCTGCCTGCCCAGGTGGTTTGAGGAGAAAAAGGAGGAAGAGGAAATAAACCATAGAAAAATAATAAAAATCCCCTGTGCAGTTGAATCGAACAATAGTTTTTGCATATGTATTTTTAGTTAATGTAAAATCAAAAGGGCAAACAGAACCAGGTGGGTGCCTTCTGTGCCGATTTTTAAATGCCTACTGAAAACCTTCCTCTCCCGCCAGGCAGGCGGTTCGGAAAAGACATCCCTCCACAAAGGCCCCCGGATCCTCCTTCTAATTTCTTTTTGCTTTTGACTCGCTTTAAACTTCCCGTGACTTTACTGTCCGGTTTGGGGTTTTCATATTTTTTTTAACAGAATAAAACTTTATTTAGAATTCAACAATAACAAAGGAAAAAACCACAGTAGCTGCTACATCAAATCATTACAATTAACCAACATTTTATAAATACTAAGAAAGAAATTAGACAACATGACTTTTAACTTGCTGAGGTTTTCATAATACACTTTTATCTCTTGATCTTTTTCTTAACATATCAAAAAGAGAAAGACCAAGAAAGGAAACACAAAAGGGAAGAGAGAAAAAGAGTGAAGGGAGTGAAGGGAAGGGGAAAAAGAAAGAGGAAGAAGAAAACAAAGCAAAACAAACATATTTGGCTTCCGATTATTATTATTTCTACAATTGTATTTTTATTTCTACAATTTTTTCACACATGGTTCCAAGTTATTGTATTTCTTTCTTTGTTTTCGTCAGATATCAGAAAACATTATATTTGCTCTTTTACAAGGATCATTCTATTTCTGCCGGCAGATATTTGTTATTGTGATACTTTTCCAAATACTCTTTAAAGATTTTCCATTCTTTCTGTACTTTCTGTTTTGGATACCCTCTAATTCTCCCTGTCATCATAGCCATTTGTAGATATTCTAGCATTTGGATGGTTTGGGGTTTTCATATTGTAAACCTCCGTGATACAATTTTATAATACGGCGCTATAAAAATATTTATTTATGCAAATAAATAAGGACTGGACAAGTTCATAGATGAGAGGGATATCCCGGGCTCCTGGCCACGGTGGAGGCAGCAGGGCTTCTGAATGGCCGTTGCCGGAAGCCGTGGGACGCCAGAGATGCCCTTGCGCATGGATTCTGCTTGCGGGTTTCCCAAATGGGACGTCTGGCTGGCCCCTGTGAGGAGAGGACCCTGGATGGGCCCCCTTTGGCCTGAGCCAGCAGCCAGGCTCTTCTTCGGTCCCAATAATAATAATAATTTATTATTTACACGGGTGGCGCTGTGGGTTAAACCACAGAGCCCAGGACTTGCCGATCAGAAGGTCGGCGGTTCGAATCCCTGCGACAGGGTGAGCTCCCATTGTTCGGTCCCTGCTCCTGCCAACCTAGCAGTTCAAAAGCAAGTGCAAGTAGATCAATAGGTACTGCTCCGGCGGGAAGTTAAACTGCGTTTCCGTGCGCTGCTCTGGTTCTTCAGAAGCGGCTTAGTCCTGCTGGCCACATGACCCGGAAGCTGGACGCCGGCTCCCTCGGCCAGTAAAGCAAGATGAGCGCCACAACCCGAGTCGGTCACGACCGGACCTAATGGTCAGGGGTCCCTTTACCTTTACCTTTTACGTTTTACCCTGCCACTCTGGGCGGCTTCCAACAAAATACAATAACCTATTAAACATTAAAAGCTTCCCTAAACAGGGCTGCCTTCAGATGTCTTCTAAAAGTTTGGTAGTTGTTCTTCTCTTTGACATCTGGCGGGAGGGCGTTCCACAGGGCGGGCGCCACCACAGAGAAGGCCCTCTGCCTGGTTCCCTGTAACTTGGCTTCTCGCAGGGAGGGAACCACCAGAAGGCCCTCGGATCTGGACCTCAGTGTCTGGGCAGAACGACCTCAGTTCCTAGGTTCTCTTGGCCATCATTGGAAGAAGGTGCTGGGACTCAATGGGTTGGCTCTCCTTACGCTAAGAAAAATGATAATCGAAGCTGCCAGGCAGAGGAGTGTCTCTGAGATACGTCTCCAGGGTTTGGCGATGCTGAATCCGTCCTCTTCTCTGCCCCCCTGCAGCGGTGGTGCTTGAGGCCACGGCATGGCTGCCGTCCGCCACCATCTACCGCGGGGACACGGCCGAGGTGCGCTGCAACGTCTCGGTGGAAGCCACGCAGGACATCGCCCTGGCCCTCAGCTGGTGGGTGGAGCTGCCCGACGAGGGCCCCACCTCTCACGGGGTCCTGCTGGCCTCCGTCAGCCGCGAGGGGGTGGCCGACTTGGCCAGCCGGCCCTCGGGGGGCGCCGTCAGCGTGGACAAAGCAGGCCCCGCCAGCCACCGCCTGCGCCTCCACGGGGTGCAGCCGTCGGACGAGGGCAAGTACCACTGCGCCGTCACCGCCTGGGTGCGCTACCCGGACCTCAGCTGGTACAAGGCTGGGTCCGCCAAGTCCAACATGGTCACTGTCTATCCGTACACGTTGGGTGAGTAACCCCTTCTTTTTTGGGGGGGGGAGTCGGGCAGAATCCTCCCGTTGGGAGATTTGGGGCAGACGGTGTCCTTTTTCACAGATGAAAAGAAAGGCCTTCTTTGCAGAGCGCAGAGTTAAACTATGGAACTCCTTGCCACAGGAGCCAGTGATGACCAACCTTGGTGCCTTTAAAATCCGGTTGGACAAATATATGGAGGAGGGGAGGGCTGTCAGCCGCCTGTTATAGTAATTCTAAGGTCTTTTTCCCCCCAATTTTTTTTATTCATTTCATAACACAAATAAACAATGTAAACAGAAAAACAAATAATACAAACAAATTCTTGTCTCATCCTTATTTTTTCTGAACATTGTTAGGTGAGCTTCCCCAAGTCCCCCCCGTCTGATTTTCATTTTACCTCATTTTTAGCAGTTTCATATATCATAATTTTTAACCATTATTATCACAGTTACTTACCATAAAAATCTTCACATTTTATCACTTACAAATAATACTGCTTTAAAATACACTATCTTCTAACCCTGCAGCCTATATCCACTTCCAAAGCTGTTCTAAGATTTAAGTGATTCTGAGGTCTTAAATATAGAATAAATGTTGATAATTGCATGAGGTAAACACACATACATAAGCATATACAGTGGTACCTCGGGTTAAGTACTTAATTCGTTCCGGAGGTCCGTACTTAACCTGAAACTGTTCTTAACATGAAGCACCACTTTAGCTAATGGGGCCTCCTGCTGCTGCCATGCCGCCGGAGCACATTTTCTGTTCTTATCCTGAAACAAAGTTCTTAAACTGAAGCACTATCTCTGGGTTAGCGGAGTCTGTAACCTGAAGCGTCTGTAACCCAAGGTACCACTGTAACTCACATGTCTACAATAGTACAGGAGAGCAATCCCAAAGCCATCTTGGCTCTCCTAAAGACGCTCAATATTTCCTTTGCCTCCTCAGTCCCCCTTGCCTGAGATCAGGGAGGCAGATAGCAAGCAGGGGACGTTCCTGAAGGGATTCATCTCCTATATCTATGAACCTCCTTGGGATTCATTGCCATTGTTTGCCAAGGTGCTCTCTGCATTGAGAGATGTCTGACGGTCTTATCAAATGCTAATGTCTTGGGAAAACTGTGTCTGGAGCTATGTAAAATTTGCCAGATCCTCAGGAATATCACACCTTGGCCTGCCTGAGCCACATTCACCCCGCCTTGTGGGTGATGCTCTTGCTGGAGGTTTGTAGAGATGTCCTCCTTCTCCACACCAAAACACAAACCCTTAAAAGGGTCCTGTGTCTCTGTTGCAACAGAAAAATAAAGATTTGCCTTGCTGTCACTGCCTCCATCCATTCATCTCTGACCAATCATGGACTTAGGGGTGTTATGGAAAAATCTAGGTGCGAGGCTGCTCAGTCCCCCAGCTGGTCAGGCAGAGCCCACGGGACTAAAGGAAGGAGTCCATACTAAAACAGCAGCAAGAGAGATGCTTGGATCCCTTTCTGAGCTCGAAGCAGGGGTACCCCCAACAAAAATTTAAAATTTTGGCTTTGTAATTTGGAAGTAATGTGATCTGATTGGATTGTTAATAAAAATTATATTAAAAAAAAGGAAGGAGTCCAGCCACCAACCGGAGCAAATAGCTGTAGACCAAAGTTTATTGCGCAACAGGTTCAAAGAGGAATTTTGCAGGTAACGACAAAAGTACAGGGCAGGGCAGCCACCTCTCTCTCTTTCACCACATGCGTCAAAGAAGCAACATCTGCTTAGCCAAAGACGCTCTCTTGGCTCTAGCCAAGCGAAGACAAAGGGAGTGTCTCCTTATGAGATAGTTTCCAGGTGTATGTAATTTTTCTAAGCTAAGTCTGCCTTCTGGGATCCTATTGTGAACAGAATGATGTGTGAGTAAACCTTTTATACTTTTATAGAAGACTGTGTCGTGTCTTATCTTTTATGAGGTAATAAGGGGAAAATACCAGAACAGTTATTCTAGAGGCTTTAGTGAGCCTGAGAAAATGCATCCGCTGTGAGTTTAAAAGGGGGAATGTTACTCTGCTAAACTGTGAACTTGTTAACACAAGTTGGAAAGGCTATAGTCAAACAATATATCCTCTCCTACATCCCTGGACATTTTTTGACAGCTGAGAATTTCCCTCTGAATTATCCAAACGAAAAGGACTCTGGTTTTTTGGGAAAGGTGCTTTTAAACCTGGCCCATTGCCCTCTTGACCCTCTTCCGTTTCTTCCTCTCCTCTCCCCAGCCATCGACACCTTGTTCATCCCTCTCCTGGCCGGTGTCTCCAGTGCCCTTTTCATGGGCGTCACCGTCCTCGTCACTGTCACCTGCTGCTTCATGAAGAGGCTCCGAAAGAGGTGAAAGCCGGCCGAGAGGAAGGAGGTGATGCACCTTTGCCAGGTGGGGTGCTGTGTGTGTGTGTTTGCGTTCCGTGTCTCCCTGTCCTCCTTTGGGTCTGGCCAAACCTCAGCAGTCAGGGAGGACCCTCAGCTCTCTGTTTCAAGGGGGGCCAGACCTGCTCCTGCCCACCCTCCTTTGCAAATTCGGTCGCTGTGTAGCCATCAGGTATTTTCTGCATGTAGGGAAGCGGGTGGCGCTGTGGGTTAAACCACAGAGCCTAGGACTTGCTGATCAGAAGGTCGGCGGTTCAAATCCCCATGGCGGGGTGAGCTCCCGTTGCTCGGTCCCTGCTCCTGCCAACCTAGCAGTTCAAAAGCATGTCAAAGTGCAAGTAGATAGATAGGTACCACTCCGGTGGGAAGGTATACGCCGTTTCCGTGCACTGCTCTGGTTCGCCAGAAGCGGCTTTGTCATGCTGGCCACATGACCCGGAAGCTGTACACCGGCTCCCTCGGCCAATAAAGCGAGATGAGCGCCGCAACCCCAGAGTTGGTCACAACTGGACCTAATGGTCAGGGGTCCCTTTACCTTTACCTTTATTTTGCTGCATTCATTTGTTTATCTTGCAACCATCTGCCCCACCTGATCTACCCCAGGCAGGAGGCAAATCTGACAAGGAACAGTATTCACAGGCAAGTAACTTTCCCCAAATTAAACCCAACCCCCGGATGCTGCTGCTATTTTATTATTTCGTAAAAACTGTACACTGTTTGATTGTAAAAAGAAAAGAAAAAAACAAACCCCTCAAGGTGGTTTACAAAAAGATAAAGGAAAAAAATCAAGAAAAAATTACAATAGTTTAAAACAACAACAAAAAAGGTTAAAATACTAACACTAAATCCACCTTGCTTGGATTTAAGGAGCGCAGTTTCAGCCAGCCCAGCTTGAAATGGTGCAAGTTGGACGTGCGTCAGATGTGATTGCGCTGGATCTCCTACCAGTGAGGAGTTCCTTGCAAGGTGACTAATTTTGCTGCAAGAAAAAAACCCAAACGAAACATGAGTCTTGCAGCCCCTGAAATCCTTTACAAATATAAATTGTGGCCTCAGAAGTTTTCATGGCCCACAGTCCGCTGAATCAGATGCACGAAGTGTTTCTCTTCAGTTGTGGGGCTCAAACTGGGTCATTCCCAGCTAAACAGATATGCCCCGATGCCCCGTAATCCGGTGGCTTCACCTCACCGTTTTCCTTTCAGGTTCATTTGTCCCAAGACGACCTTTAAGGCCACTTGCGGATGGGAGAGGGAAGGAGCTCCCTGCCCTCTCTTGCACCCAAGTCACCTTCACTGGGAACGGTTTCCCGGGATCCCCTTCATTTTGAAAACCAGGTCATGGCAAACAAGTTATTGTCCACAGGCCATAAATCGACTCCCTCATTTGCAGCAAGCTCTTTTTGCCCCGGTTTCTGCAATTAATTCGCCACGGCCTCCGGGGGTAAAATATGGATTCAGAGGTTTAATGTCGGAGGGGTTTGTGCCTGTTGACCCACATCCACTCCCCGTCTCTCCCCTTTCGCAGGAGCTTCCTCTGTCTCCGATCTTCCGGCTGCCCTCTTTCCCTTGACGTTGTTGTGCCTGGTGATCCAGTTTCTCTGCAGGCTCCGCGAAGAAAGCCTCTGCTCCTCCTCTTTGACTCTGGATTGGGTCCTCCTCTGCCGCCCCAAACTCTTCCTCAGCAAGAAGTGCTCCAGGACCTCTGGGGAAGGACATTTCCCCATCCTGCCAACGGCCCAAACGTCCTTTCTTGACCCCTCCGTTTTCTCCAGCAGAAATTGGTGCTGTGCTTGAGTTAGGGGGGAGGAGAGGGAGAAAGGGGGGGTGACCTTCCTGCCATTTGATGGGGGGGTCTTTCCTGAAGAAGCCTCACCTGCCTCCTGCCATCAACACAGACCCCGCCTTCTCTTGTTTTCTCTCTGCCTGTGACTGTTCTTCCTTCCTCCCACCCTTCCTTTTCCCAATGAGCTGCATGTTTATGTCAAGACGGTACAATGATCACCTTGGGGGGCTCTTTGCAGCCGGTTGGGGGCCAGAGAGTGGGCAGAAGGGTCCCTGTTGCTTTCTTCGTTGCAGAAAAGGAAGCCATCTGAAGAAGACCCAGCTGCTGCAACTCCAGAAACCTCTTGGACTGTGGCTGTTAGCTCACACTGCCCAAATATCATCCTCAAGACATTTCCCAAAGCAGCCAGTCACTGCCTGAGCCCCCCAAAAAACATTTTGCTCTCATCACGTCGGCAGGAACCCAAGCTCTGTGTGTAGGTGGGGTGCATGTGTGTGTTGTTGATCTGCAAAGAAGCTCAGGAAAAAGAACCACAGAATGCACAACTTTGCGAGACGGAACAGGGAGCCAGCGAGGCTGCCGTCAGTCGTCTTCCTCTGTTTTTGTTCCTTGAAAAAGTATCGGGGTGGAGAATCTCAGGGTGGCGGAGGGAGGATCTTACTTGTGCCAAATGAATCAGTTTAGGGGACCACTAAGGACTCCGGCCTGCAATATCTGACCCCCAGTGGTGATTTTGAACCTCCCCCACTGGTTTCGCGGTTGCTGAAACTCAGAAGGTGAAGGGTTCTCCCTCCCTGGGGGCTTTTCAGCAGAGGTTGGAGGGCCACCTGTCGGGGATCCTTGTGTCGCAAGTCCTGACTCTCTGGGGATCCCTTCCAACTCTCCAGTTCCATGAAACAACTGAGCCACGTCCCTCTCATCCCAGAGGCAACTGCGAGACTGATTTCTCCCCAACGCGAGAGGGATGAGCAGAGAGAGAAAGAGAAACAGAAGAGGCAGAAGGGAGCGTTATTTTACGACAGTCCCCGTCATCTATTTTTGTAATTATTAAAGGTTTTGGAAGAAGAAGAGCCCTGCCCTCTGGGCCCCACCTTCCCGCTTCCTCGTTGGCGGGGGGTGTCTCCCCAAATCTGCAGGTGAAAGCCTGCTGCAGTGCCCCTTTCCCCGGGGGGTTCTCTGGATTTCTCTGGAAAAGGTTGGATCAGGCGGACAGCACTCGTGTCGCCTGCAAAATACCATTTTAGCCAAAGGTGCTTGTTCTTCTGGCTGTGGGGTGAGTCTTCCTGGGGGTTCCCCCACTAAGCCTCGCAGTTGCCTGTTCCTTTGAGAAGTATCTCATTTTATCTGCTCCACAATGACATCATGGCAGTGTTATGGAAAATAATCTGGGGTGAGAGACTACTCAAGAGCCTAGCTCATCGGGGTGCAAGTCCCCCGCGGGTCTATGCGCTTAGTAAAAGAAGGAAGTTCCAGCCGAGTAATTTGGAGCAAAACAGCGGTCAGTAGACCTTGATCTTTATTGTTGCGCAACAGGTCCCCCCAGGAGTAAGAACCCTGAGCATGGGGCGACCTCCTTCTTTCCCCCAGAATACACTTTGAGGGGCATCACTGATACATCATCACTACATCACTGGCATGTCACAAGTGGGGAGGGGTACACAAGGGTTACACCAGTTCAACATGAGGTCACTTTATCAGACCCCTTTCCCAACACCCCTTAAGACCCCGTCACCAAAAGAACAATAAAACTCTCGACATCTCCTGGCCTTCAGGACTTGTCTGGAGATGGGCTTTCAGAACACCGGACTTGCTCCACTGCCTCTGCAAATGTCTATTGCTGCCCCTTGGTCACCCCCTGGGTGGGGGGCCGTGTCTGTGCTCTCACGCTTGGGGAATAAATTCACCTTTCTTTAAGGGTTAAAATGGTGTGGGAATGAGGACAGTCGGCTAAAGTATGGATTTTCCACGAATTTATGAAGCTAGGTATCTTCCCTGAGCTGTCAAGTCAAAACAGCAGGCAGTTGCGATGCCCTCGAAAGCACCATGTTTCAGAGCTAGCGGGCCTCTGGGTGCCTCGCAAGGATTTCTGACTCCTGGTGGTTTTCCCAGAGCAAAGCAACAAAAGGCTAAGTTTATACATCTGAACTGTGGGGGAAGGAGGAGGAGGAAAATCTGGGGAGGCTGGGAATGCAAAAGGGCCATGAGCTACGTCCGGTTCTGGTACTTGGAATAAATCCCTTGGCTCTGAATTCTTTACGGCTTAAGTGTGTTTCTTCTGCACCTGGTGTAGTGGTTAGAGCGCTTGACTAGGGCTTGGGGGAGACCAGTCACTCACCCTGCGCCTGAGCTTCCTTGCAGGGTTGCTGTGCAGATAAGAGCGGCAGCAGCGAAGTGTTTCAGGTACCTTGATCTCCTTGGAAGAAGCAGGAGGGATATTGTAATAAATGAAAATCTGCCTTTATTCCCCTCTGGGGGACACAAGAGCCCATATAGAGTCCTTACGTAGGTTCTCCATTGGTTGGAGAAAATGACAGAGGCCAAGCAGAGAATATTGAGAAGCAAAGCTGCTAGTAAGCCTGATCTTTATTGAACTGTTGCAACAGGGTGCTCCCCTCACACGCAGGAGAAGGAGGACTCAGAACCCAGGTGTGCCCGCCCTTATATAGACATTTTAAATTGCCCGCCCTGAAGTCCAAGACCACCCCCCCACAAACATCATACCTACATCACAGAAAGGGCGGTCTACAGCAGAAATCTGAGTGCTTTGTTTATCTCCTGTCTGCCAGGTTACCTGTTGAATGCTCACTTGATTGGATACCCTGGGGAGCCTGGCCAGTCTTTTGTAATGATCAATACTTAGTTCCTGAGCCAGGTCACAGGCTCACCCTTTTCATACACAGACAGACATACCCTTAAGACAGGATTTGTGAAGGAAAAGACAATGGGGAAGCTTTTCCATTTTCCTTGACCTTGCAGAGAAATCATTTGGTCAGTTTGGGAGCCAAAATGGCTCCAGGGCTGCCCTCCTGTGCTGCCTCAGACATGTGGCCAATACACCAATACATTTATGTACGTGTTTGCCTGGCAAATCCATTAACATTTATCATATATATATATATGAATGAGACCTTAATTTTTTTTCCCCAATATAAAGCTGAGATTCCTGCATTGCAGGGGGTTGGACTGGATGACCCTTGGGGGTCCCTCAAACTCCATGATTCTGTGATAAATGCAATCAATCAATAGTGGTGGGATTTAGGTGCGATCCACCCATCCATCACAAAAGGCAAGATACAAATGCAATCAATCAATTGAAAATGGAGGCATTAAAATGCAGTCCATGCAAGCCAGTGGACACAGCCAGATCCCTCAGGCCTGGAGCCCCTCCTGGTTCCAGAGCAGCTGTCCTGGGCGATCTTGTATCTTGACAGTCTTTCAGGAAGCGACAGGATCCTGGCGTGCCACTCAGCCAGCCGGAGAATCTACCCAGAAACCGACGTTTTATTTTCTGTCTGCTGGGGTTTATTTTTAGCTCTGTTCCCATGCCGAGCCCAGCAGGGCCGCGGGGCGGGCAGCGAGCTCACTCAGCCCCCGGCAGGACGGGGATTTTGACAGGCCTCCATCGTGGCTGCTTGGGCTTCCTTGCCGGTTCTCCAGCTTTGGGGGCAGATGTTTGGGGTGGGGGGCTTTTGAGGGGTGGGGTCATGGATAGGGCAGCCTGGCAGAGCCAGATGGAGCAAGGGTGAGTCCATTCGTTCAAAAGACATTTTGTGGCATCGGAGAGTTGGAAGGGACCCTGAGGGTCATCCAGCCTACCCCCCGGGAGCCACAGATTCGTGAAAACTCTTTTAACGGGGAGAAATGGGATTTCATTTTAAAAAGAAGATAAAACCCATTAACAGAGAAATCTGAGGGCTCCCTTGGAAAAAAACACGAGGACACCAGCCAGGAAGACCAGAGCAAAACAGCAGCCAGTCGGCTTGGTCTATACTGAAGACTGTCGCGACCGGACTCCCACCTGCCACCAGGTGGAACAAGATGGAAGCCTCATACAAGAGAGAACCCAAACTTTTATTAGCTGCTAATCCCCATGTTACACCCCCCCAAACTACGTCACTCATACATCACGGTTACATCATGAAAGGGGAGATCTGGTGGCAGTAATCTGAGCATCCTGGACCCTGCCCCATGGTTCTCCTTGCCCTCCACCAAACACCCATCAAGTGTAGCAAAAGAGATCTTTACATTTCCCTGTTTCCCAGCCAAGTTAATCCCACCCTTTTGTCTCCATCTGGGTTTGCTATTTCTGGAATGGCTACCTGTCTGGCACTCAGGTATCAGGAGGCCAGGAATTATCCCTCAGGCAGAGGGGCTGCTGAGGAGCTGAGCTCACATGTCTATAGGAATTTCTGAAGTTTTCCCAGTGAGCCAGTACAGAGATACATTGATCAGTGAATTCTTACATTTGGTATCGTGCAGCAAAGGCCCTTTGAATAGATAGGAAGAAACTGTGATGAAGTGTTTTGTGGGGACAAATCACAAAAGTGATTGTGCTGATTCTGGTAGTGGGCTGCATGTGCATGATATCTGCTGGAGGGGCAACCCCCCCCCCCAACCTATACATAAATTTCTGCAACAAACCCCAAAATGACGCCGATCAGTGTTTTAGAGACTTTTGCATTCATTGTCCAGAGCAATCCTGGCTGGGCAAGAACAGGCATCTTTGGAAATAATTAGGAAGAAAACGCAGGTGGTCAGCTCCAAACTTCCCCCACCCTCCAGACATTTAAAGAGAGGAAAGGGAAACCGGATGCTTAAGGAAGGCACCTCCTGGGTGGGAATATTGCTGAGGCGATGGCAGCCCTGTAAGATGGATTGGGGGCCAGGAGATTCCTCGGTTTGCAGGGACGGGAGACTTCGCTGCCCCTGTGCTATATTTTCTCATCTTTTTTTAAAAAGAAGAATAATACTTTATTTAGAATTCAACAATAACAAAGGGGAAAAGCTCACAGTAATTGTTACATCAATTCATTACAATTAACCGATTTTAACAATACATAAATAGTGATAGAAACGTTACACAACATCACTTTTAACTTACTGCAGTTTTCATATTACGCTTTTATCTCTTTCTTAACGAATCAAAATGAGAAAGACCAAGAAAGGAGGCACAAAAAGGAAAAGAGAAAAGGAAGAAGAAAAAGCGGGGGGGGGGGGAGAAGGAAAAACCCCACACAAAATAAACACATTTGACTATATAAATGCACTATATTTTCTCACCTAGGGCATGTTCCGGGTGGAGTCGCTGCTGCTGTTTCCCAGCCAATGCTGCCACCTAGAGGCCAGCAAAAGGGGCTGCAGCCTCCTTGGCCCAACTGAGCTGCAGTGCTCCTCTCTGGCCACTCTTGCAGGGGGCGCTGTAGAGCCACAGACAACCAAGCCTTCCCCTCCTTCAGCCTGGATAGCACAGAGAGAGAGACTGACTCTGGCCCAGGCCAGACTGGCCATTCGGGATCCAGGTCCTTTCCCCCCAACGCGTCTCAGGAGTGCAGGAAGGCTGCTTTATACTGAGCTCTGTTGCCTCACCTAGCCCAGGGCTGCCCACACGGACCGGCAGCAGTTCTCCAGGGTTGCAGGCGGGGGCATTCTCGGACCTGCCTGGAGATGCTGCCAGCGGGGATTGAAGCTGGGACTTTCTGCATGCCCAGCAGGTGCTCTGTCGCTGAGTTATGGCTCTTCCTGTTTATGTCAGCCTAATAATAATAATAATAATAATAATAATAATAATAATAATAATAATTTTTATTTATACCCTGCCCTCCCCAGCCAAGACCGGGCTCAGGGCGGCTAACACCAGATATAAAACGACTGAAATACAACTTAAAAAACAAGATTAAAAGACAACATTAAAATGCAGCCTCATTTCAGCAGAAACTCAAAAACTTTTTGGGGAGATGAAAACGTCAAGGCTTCACCAAGGCTGGTCCTACGTGGGCCAGAAAGCATGATTATGCAGAAGCATGAGGACTAGCGCCTTTGTTTTTTAGGGGGACAGAGGAAGTGGCCTCCTCGTCAGCCAGACCTCTGCCTGCCTTCAGGGACTGGGCCTTCTGCGCACCAGATTCTGCTGCAAAGAAAAAAGACGGAGCTGCATTTCCTAATTACGCCTTGCTTCGTTACATACGCCTCAACAGTACCCGTTTCCCAGACAACCGTGTTTTATGGTAAACCACCCTCTTTCCCTCTTTGTTTTCTTTCCTTCTGGGCTTTTGGGGAAATGCCTTGGTAAAAACATAAAATTGGTTAGGGGGAGTTGCTGG
The DNA here is from genome assembly GCF_965112155.1 of Podarcis liolepis. NCBI lineage: Eukaryota > Metazoa > Chordata > Lepidosauria > Squamata > Lacertidae > Podarcis > Podarcis liolepis. Next base: position 635,944 of record NC_139566.1, on the reverse strand, counting down.
AGAGAGTTGTTGAGCCTTCAGGGGTCCCGCTCCCTCCTCCCTGAGTAGGGCATCAACACAGGCTCAGGTCTGTGGAGGGCGAAATGATCTGTTTATGAAAAATATGGACCACTCTTTCGTTAAAGCCGTTGCCAACAAAAATGCGTGGAACCACACAGTTACAAACGGGCGTCAATTAAACATGGAAGGGTGTCTTAATTGCTTGCAGAGGCCTGGCAGAATAGGAAAGTTTTCAACAAGCTTTTAAAAGTTGGAAGGCGCCTATGGAATCTCCAGTTGCAGAGAGTTCTGCAGGGCTGGGCCAATGACGCTCAAGGCTCAGTTCCTTGTTGCCTCACGGATTCATGGAATGACCAAAGCCTGTGGATGATCTCAGTGACGGAACTGCGATATAAGGATTCAGGCTGTCCCCGCAGTACCCTGGACCTAAGATGCTCAGGGTTTTGTGAATAAATGTCTCTTGAGAATGGATTTCCTTGCAAAGCATTAGGCAAAAAAAGCCCTTGCAACTTTCTACAGACCTTTGGTGGTTTTGATTTCATTTTAGCGAAACCAGGAGCCAGGGCAGTGTTGCAATTGCCCAGGGGGAGAGAAGAAAACTAAATGAAAAATTGTTACGTATCTGTTTCATGTAATTTAGACACCGCTCTTGACTGTAAAACAACCAAAACCATCAAAGCAGTTTACAAGCAATAAAATTATCAGTAAAACAACTCCTTAAAAACATTTAAAAAATTAAAACCAACAACAGATTAGAACACATGCCAACATTCTACATATCTGGACGAAACAATAATGTTTTTAGCGGGTGCCGAAAAGAGTCCAGTTGAAAGCGTCTGCTTGGTGTCAAGAGGCGGGGAGTTCCAAAGTTTAGCTGCTGCCACACTAAGCAATCAAGTTCTTACAAATTCAGAACGGGGATGCTGTGGCCCCAGGAGCAGTGCCAGTTCCGCCCATTGAAGCAGTCATGGATGGGGTAATAATGGCACAAGCTTATGCATGTCTACTCAAAAGTAAACCCTACTATGTTCCAATCATGGCGCTTCCTCCCAGCTAAAGCCTGTATATAGGGCCACAGCGCAAGGGGGCCCGTCTCCGAAACAGCCACAGATTCCACACTCCCCAGTCTTGCCCCTATGTGCTGAGAAGCAAGTGGCGTGGAGTTCCATAGGGCCACCTCCCTGGAAATGGTGCCCAGCACTGTAGCTTATTACAGCATGATTCTGGAAAGGGTGGAAGAATAATAGGTAGCTCAGGGACAGTGCCTCTGCCTGAAATCCCAGAGAGCCGTTGCTGCCAGTCCATGTGGGCCCGGGGCCTGACTCTGCATAAGGCATCTCCCTCTGCTCCAAGCATCAGCTGCAGGACGGACCATCAACTTTGACCGCGATTCTGTTCCTTTTTGCTGGAAATAATAATAATAAATTTTATTTATATCCTGCCCTCCCCAGCCGAAGCCGGGGTAAAAGCGTGCTTTTGGGAGGTACCCAAAATGGATTTGGGAGGAGGCGTGTGCTTGCACACTGCCCAGTAATCTGTTGAGTGTTTGATTTAGCTGGGGTCAGGCTGGATGACCCTCAGGGGTCCCTTTCACCTCTACCATTCTATGATTCTGTGACTGAGGTCTCAAAAAGATTCTCTGTGCTTGGGGCCTTGGCTTCCTGCATTGCAGGGGGTTGGACTTGATGGCATTGGGGTTCCCCCCCAAAAACCTACAGTTCTGTGACCCTTTCCTTCCAGCTGACTTGTAGGGTAGCCTTGAGGGTGAAACTGGCAGAGCGAGGGGTCCTGTTTAGCTGGGAGAAAGAAGCCCCACTGAGCTCAAACGCTGCCGACTCCCGGAAGACTGGAAATAATGTTTGGAGACTTTGGGGAGGGGGGGAGCAGTGGCAAACTTGGCCCTCGCCTTTTCTGAGGAATCGTTTCCGTGTGGACGTTAATTCACGTAGTCCATTTCGTAATCGGCTTCTTGAAAGTGGACGTCTTCGTAATCCACGTCTGTCCGTTCCTTTGAGACTGTGTATTGTGCGGATTTGGCTTTCTTGAAGTGATGATAATAGAGGAAGAAGAGGGGGACGGGCGTGAGGATGATTTTGGCAACCCAGTAGCAGAGCACCACAAAAAGTCCTGCGGAAGAGAGAGGGAGAGAGAGAATTGTCTCATGTTTGTTTCTTGGGAAATCGCATAAACTGATTTAGCCCCAAACCACAAATTCTCCCAAGTGCTGTGCAAAGAGAGGAGGCAAAGGATTGGCTTAAAACCACCAACTCGTCTGGAAACAAATATAAAGGCGTGGGAAGAGCCTGCAGGATCAGACCCATCCAGCCCACATCCTAATCTCTCAGGGACCGGATACTCCCAAGGACCTAGGACTCTGGATAGACTGCTCCTGCACCTGGAGTTTCCACAAGAACACAGGATGAGCCTGGCTGCTGCCGGATCAGGCCGAAGGGGGCCCATCCAGGCCAGCCTCCTCACCAGGAGCCCCAAAGGAAAGCTTAGTGGCAGGATCCAAGCAGAAGAGCAACTCTCTCCAGCAACTGGCATTCAGAGACACTGCTGCCTCCAGTTGTGGCCGGGAGCCCTCCATAGCCCTCTCCTCCTCCATGAATTTGCCCAGTCCTCTTTTAAATCCACCCAAGTCGGTGGCCATGGCTGCCTCCTGTCCGGTGGGAGGGAGTTCCATAGGTTAACTCTGTGCTGCTGTGAAGAAAGACTTTCTTTTATCCTAAGGAGCTAAGCAGTTGGCTCCTTACCTCTCTCACCCTGACCTCGCCACAGTGATCCAGGCGACAGTCACCTCCAGGCTTGATTATTGTAACTCGCTCTACGTGGGGCTGCCCTTGAGACTGACCCAGAAACTCCAGCGGGTGCAGAATGCTGCGGCAAGACTCCTTACGGGGTCCTTGCCACGGGATCACATTCAGCTCTACCAGCTGCACTGGCTCCTGGTGGAGCACAGGATCAGCTTTAAGGTGCTGGTTTTAACCTTTCAAGCCCTATACGGCCTAGGACCCCCGTACCTACGGGACCGCCTCTCCTGGTATGTCCCACGGAGGACCTTACCATCTTCAAATAAAAACATCTTGGAGGTCCCAGGCCACAGGGAGGTTAGGCTGGCCTCAACCAGAGCCAGGGCTTTTTCGGCTGTGGCTCCGATCTGGTGGAACGCTCTGTCCCAAGAGACCAGGGCCCTGCGGGACTTGACATCTTTCCTGCAAGACAGAGCTGTTCCACCAAGCCTTTGGCCAGGGCACAGTCTGACCCCTCCTTCGTTAATCCTCACAGAACTCTAGCCCAATGGTTGCCATTAATTTGACTCTGAATTACCGGTAATTTTAGAATGAATTGATTTTAGAAATCTGTGTTACTTTTATTGTTGTTAGCCGCTCTGAGCCCGGCTTCGGCTGGGGAGGGCGGGATATAAATAAATTATTATTATTATTATTATTATTATTATTATTATTATTATTATTATTATTATTATTATTATATTATCCATCCTGAATCTGCCAATGGACAACTTCCTTGGATGCCCATGAATTCTAGTTTTAGGAGAGAAGGAACAAACCTTTCCTCTCTCTGCTTTCTCCATGCCAGGCATTATTTTAGGAACTTCTGCCGTGTCCCTTGCATCGTAGGGGGTTGGTCTAGATGACCCTCGGGGTCCCCTCCCAACTCTCCAGTTCTTTGATTCTGTGATTCCCTGAAGGCATTTACCTGAAGCCTTGACCCCGCACTCTTCGTAGGGAGAGATGTTCCGTTTCATCTGGACCCCAAGAGCCTTCGCGCCGCATGAGTAGGACTGATGCGCATCTGTGGGGCGCATGACGAGGTCGAGTCGGCTGCTTTGGGAAAGTAGGGCCCCCGTCGCCGTGAGAGTCCAGTTGTAGGTCACGTTGGCCATCTTCCCGGCCCCCAACTCGCAGAACAAAGTGCAGGAGCTGATCTCCCACCACGTTTTGGTGATGTTGATGCCTGCAGAGGGGGGGGGGAGATGGGCAAGAATTGGGGGGCAGAGAAAGAAGCACATCATTCTATTCCCTCCCCAACCCTTTATGGGACTGAATCTGGCCATAGTGAGCCAACTGTGTGATGCAGCAGCAAAAAAGGCGAAGGCTATTCTAAGCTGCATCAACAGACGTCTAGTGCCCAGATCAAGTGGCAGCACTACTGTATTCTGCCTTGGTCAGACCCCACCTGGAATATTGCGTCCATTTTGGGGCTCCTCAGTTTGAGGAGGATATTGAAAAGCTGGAAGGTGTGCAGAGGAGGGCGACTGAGGTGGTCAAGGGTCTGGAAACGAAGCCTTATGAGGAACAGTTGAGAGAGCTGGAGAAGATACGGTAATCTTGATTGTCATTGTCCCTTGCAGAACAACAAAATTAAAAAAATCTACATCAGACATTGAAAAACCCACAAGCCTGCTATCCCAGCTATCCCAGCCTGGTTAGCCCCCTAAAAACTCTGATACCCCATTTTTAAATACAATATACTCCCATAGAGACTTCTTACACTGCATTTAAAACCAAAATTGCATTTGAATAGAAACTGTTTCTCAGGCGGCTGGTCCTAGTCTTTATAACCCTGGACCTTCTTCCAGAAGGCAGAAACTGAAAGAGATCATTTCCAGGGTGCATACTATCCTGCGCGATCTCTGCAGCTTTCTTATGGCACCTGGAAGCGTAGATTTGATCCAAGGTGGGAAGAGGGCACCCAATTATTCTCTCCACAGTCTTTACAACCCTGGACAGCATTGGTTTTTCCCTGGCCGTGCAGCTCCCAAACCACACACGGAGCCCATAAGTTAGTACGCTCTCCACAGTGCAATGGTAAAATGCCATCAAGAGGTCCTTGGAGAGATTGTTTTTCTGGAGGATTCTCAGAAAATATAACCTCTGCTGTGCTCTCTTCAGGAGACGGAGAGGAGATTTGATGGCCATCTTCAAATATCTCAAGGGTCATCCCGTGGAAGACGGAGCAGGCTTGTTCTCTTCTGCTCCGGAGGGCAGGACCCCAGCCGACAGATTCAAATTTCAAGAAACAAGATTTTGACGAAACTAGGAAGAACTTTCTGCCAGTGGAGCTGCTTGACAGCAGAAGGTGGCGGGAGCTCCTTCCCTGGAGGTTTTTAAGCAGAGGCTGGAAGGGCATTTGTGAGAGATGCGTGAATTGCAATTCCTGCATTGCAGGGGGGCTGGACTAGATGACTCCTGGGGTAATTATTATTATTATCATTATTATTATCAACACCCCGCCAATCTTGCTGGGTTTCCCCAGCCATGCTTCCAACCGAATATTAAAAACAATACAGCGTCAGACATTTAAAACTTCCCTAAACAGGGCTGCCTTCAGTTGTCTTCTAAAAGTAAAATAGATATTTCCCTGGGAGGGTGTTCCACAGCTCAGGTGCCACCACTGAGAAGGCCCTCTGCCTGGTTCCCTGTAACTTGGCTTCTCGCAGGGAGGGAACCGCCAGAAGGCCCTCAGCGCTGGACCTCAGTGTCTGGGCTGAATGATGGGGTGGAGACGCTCCTTCAGGTATACTGGGCTGAGGCCATTTAGGGCTTTAAAGGTCAGCACCAACACTTTGAATTGTGCCCAGAAATGTACTGGGAGCCAATGCAGGTCTTTCAAGACCGGTGTTATATGGTCTCGGCAGCCGCTCCCAGTCACCAGTCTGGCTGCCACATTCTGGATTAGTTGTAGTTTCCGGGTCACCTTCCAAGGTAGCCCCACATAGAGCGCATTGCAGTAGTCCAAGCGGGAGATAACCAGAGCATGCACCACTCTGGCGAGGCAGTCCGCAGGCAGGAAGGGTCTCATCCTGCGTACCAGATGGAGCTGATAAACAGCTGCCCTGGACACAGAACTGACCTGCACCTCCATGGACAGCTGTGAGTCAGAATGACCTCCAGGCTGCGCACCTGGTCCTTCAGGGGCACAGTTACCCCATTCAGGACCAGGGACTCCTCCACACCTGCCCACCCCCTGTCCCCCCAAAACAGTCCTTCTGTCTTGTCAGGATTCAACCTCAATCCCTTAGCGGCCATCCATCCTCCAACTGCTCCAGACACTCACACAGGACCTTCGCCGCCTTCGCTGGTTCCGATTTAAGAGAGAGGTAGAGCTGGGTGGCCTTAAAAGAGTAATGGGGGCATTCATGGAGGGGGAGGGGGCTCTGTTCTGCCTCTGCAGTTGGAGCAGCAAGGCTCCCAATGCCCCTTCTGGAAACTGCAGGAGGGGGGAGCTGGTCTTGCGCGTGAATCCTGCACGATGGTTTCCCTTTAAGGCAACTGGCTGGCCACTGTGAAGACAGGAGGCTGCGCCAGGTGGGCCACGGCCTTGATGTTCTGGCGACCGTTGATTGGCTTCCTCTCAAGAAGCTGGAAGTTTGACTCAGCTCGTCTTCGTGGAAGGGATCTGAGTCTCTGAGAGGAGCAAGCTGGTTTCTTATCAACAGAGATGCCATTGAGCCCCTTGCAGGAAACCAGTCAGCAGCAGGGTAGGAAAGCCTCTCATCAGGCCCTGGACTCTGCGTTCTTGTTTAAAGATGGTTTTCCTCACACACACACCCCCAGGCATCACACTGCAGGTGGTTCCCCTTTCCTGTTATCTTTCTACACAAATCATGCAACTGTTTCGGCTAATTGCTTCTCTGAATTGGTATTACTTCCTGCAGCGTGCAGGGATGTCATTGGGGGGGGTGAGGGGCTGCTGCTGGCCCTGGATTCATCTGCAGGATTTTTTTTGGGGGGGGAGGAGGAAAAATAGAGCACTGGAAAGTGGGGAGCAGTGTACTTCCTCCCCTCCCCCAAATAATAGTACATGCACATTTTGCCTTGTGAGAAGACCCACCTAGTGCAGCCTCCTGCGCTCACAGTGGCCAAAGGTCCCTAGGAACCTAGGAACCCAGATAGACTGCCCCTGGACCTGGAGGTTCCTTAAGAACAGAAGAAGAAGGTGCTGGGTCAGGCCAAAGGGGGCCCTCAAGTCCAGCCTCCTCTTCTAACAGATGCCTCTTTTAGGAAACCTGCAAGTGGCACCTGGGCACAAGAGCCCTCGCCCCTCCTGCCACCCCCAGCACCTGGCGTTCAGAAGCATCGCTGCCTCCAGCCGTGGGGCAGAGCCTAGCCATTGTGGCTACTAGCCGTCAATAGCTCTCTCCTCCTCCACGAATTTGTCCAGTCCTCTTTTTAAAGCCACCCAGTTTGGTAGCCATCACTGCCTCCTGCGGAAGGGAGTCCCACAGTTCTAACTACCATATTTTTCACTCCATAACACACACTTTTTTCTTCCTAATAAGTAAGGGGAAATGTCTGTGCGTCTTTTGGAGCAAATGTGTGGTCCCTGGAGCCGAATTGCCCAGGGGAGAAAAGCAGATCATGCTTCTTCTTTTTTTGAAAGAGGGAAGTGGGTGTTGAAACAAAGCCGCTGATCCGCAAGTGATCAGGGAGGGAGATAAGGGACGCTAGAGATAAAGGAGGCTGCCTGGGACGGGGGAGGTAAAAGCCCATGGATCCTCAGAATTTTTGCATTGGGTCACCCCAAATTCACCATCAGATCATATAGCATGTCCATGGCTACAGCCTGCACCAAAAAACACACGCACCCACTGTTTCATGGGGCTGCAGTGGTGCAAAAATGTGGTTACAAAGCACGGATCCACATGGATCCTCAGGATTTTTGCATTCGGCTGCCCCAAACTCACCGTCAAATCACATGTCTGTGGCCACAGCATGAACCACAAAAATCATACATCCACTGTTTCATTCAGAATATTTTTTTTCTTGTTTTCCTCCCCTAAAAACTAGGTGTGTCTTATGGTCAGGTGCGTCTTATGGAGTGAAAAATATGTGCTGCATGAGGAAGAACTTTATTTTGCCAGTCCCGAATCAAGTGGCTGTCTCTGTAGCCCAAGATACAGACCCCACATCCTCGATTATGCCCCTTATTTTTCCAACTCATGAGCTGAATCTCTCTAACACCAACTTTTCTCTAAACTCCTCCTCCTGGCAACATTTCCCTGAAGATCTACTGGTGCCACAAATAGCAACTCCCATTCGGAGTGACCCCCGCATTGCAGGGGGTTTGGACCCTTGGGACTCCTACCCAACGCTACATTTCTACGATCCTACGGTTCCCGAGGAAGCCTTGCTGTGCCCTCAGAACTTACGAAATATGAACAGTGTGTAATTTTTTAAGATGGTCTCGCGGGGGACGACTCCCATCACGACTTCGTAGGGTCCACCGTCTGCCAGGGTCAAGTTGCGTATTTGCAAGACTTTCTTCTCCCTGGAGAAGTTCACTCTCCCAGAATACTCTGCGTCAATGACAAACAAGGGGTGCTGGGGGGTCCACAGAGCCAGTGCCTTCTTCCTCGACAAAGACTTCCAGTTCAAGAAGAGCATGGAGATGTTCTGGGTAGGAATCTCCAGGGGCAACGTGACGGACTCCCCAAAACCTTCGATGATGTTCACCCCTCCTGTGTCATCCAGTCCTGGGGCAACAAACCAAGAAGGGGCAACATCAGTGCCAGATTTACGTATAAGCTAAACAAGCTGTAGCTCAGGGCCCCACCCTCTTGGGAAGAAAAACCTGGATGTACATTTCCAAAATACAGTGGTACCTCGGGTTAAGAACTTAATTCGTTCCAGAGGTCTGTTCTTAACCTGAAACTGTCCTTAACCTGAAGCACCACTTTAGCTAATGGGGCCTCCCGCTGCTGCCACACAATTTCTGTTCTCATCCTGAAGCATAGTTTTTAACCCGAGGTACTATTTCTGGGTTAGCGGAATCTGTAACCTGAAGCGTCTGTAACCTGAGGCGTCTGTAACCCGAGGTACCACTGTAAAAAACAAATACAGTGGTACCTTGGGTTACGTACGCTTCAGGTTACAGACTCCGCTAACCCAGAAATATTACCTCGGGTTAAGAACTTTGCTTCAGGATGAGAACAGAAATCGTGCGGCGGTGGCGCGGCGGCCCCATTAGCTAAAGTGGTGCTTCAGGTTGAGAACAGTTTCAGGTTAAGAATGGATCTCCAGAACGAATTAAGTTCTTAACCCGAGGTACCACTGTAAAACAAGACCTACATACAGGAACAGTGTTGTGGTGTTGTGTCGGCTCCTATGATGTAAGTCATGGGCCCCGCCTGCTCGCCTGCTCCCTAAAATATCACTGGTTTGCTCCTTTCTATATATAGGGTGCCCACATTCTGCAGAGACTGGTTGCAGGACAACATGGGCAAATGGCTTCAGATACCTACTGGGTCCATAAATTACCATACAGCATATATTCAACACAAAAAATGGCAACAATTTGTTGTGGACAAAGTACAGCTGGACAGCTGGACATTACCTTCAGTAGCTTAGGGCCTCATCAAACCTAAATCCGGCCCTGGATAAGATGTTATCCCCCCCCCAAAAAAAATATATCTCTGAGCGGTAAGAGATTTCAAGTGATTTTTTTGTACAAGAGAGGTCCCTTGCTACCCTCACCTGACAGATCCAGCTTTTAAAAGAAACAGACTCCCCACCGCATTATGGAAAGGGTGGAATGAACAAATGACTCAGGGGAAGATGGATAAGCAGCCCCACAAGCGAATCCTTCTCAATGTTCGCTGTCCAATCGCCTCCCTGAAAACAAATGGGGGGGGGACCCTCAATAAAGGCAGGTGCCATCTAACCTCCAGGTCAGCAAATCAGGATGAATGCAAAATAGGAGCCCCCTTTCTCCACGCACCTTGCCTGCTTGTACCTGAACCCCAAAAGGCTCCCCAAGGGAAGAGGCAAGGGCAGCTCAAATTTGTGCAGGGAATGTGAAAGGAAAGAGGGTCTCTTTTATCATATGTGGTGGTCCTGTGGGGTGGTAAAAGCTTTCTGGGAAATGATATAAGAAAATCTGGAGAAAACTTTTGTTAAAAAACCAGTGGCTTTTCTAAATACCGTATTTTTTGCTCTATAAGACTCACCTTTTCCCTCCTAAAAAGTAAGGGGAAATGTGTGTGCGTCTTATGGAGCAAATGCAGGCTGCACAGCTGTCCCAGAAGCCAGAACAGCAAGAGGGATTGCTGCTTTCACTGCGCAGCAAATCCTCTTGCTGTTCTGGCTTCTGAGATTCAGAATATTTTTTTTCTTCTTTTCCTCCTCCAAAAACTAGGTGCGTCTTGTGGTCTGGTGCATCCTATGAAGGGTATATAAAAAAAATTTGTCCAGTAGCACCATAGAGACCAACTAAGTTTGTGTTCGGTATAAGCTAAGTTTGTTCTTGGTATTTGCATGCACACAACAGCTTATACCAAGAACAAACTTAGTTGGGCTCTAAGACGTTTTTATGTTAGATATAAGAGGTGAGGAACTACCAAAATAAAATAAAAGACTGTTTATGTTTGCAATGACGGCAGCGAGAAGGCTTCTAGCCCAGAGATGGAAAGAAGTACCAACCAGAGGAGCGTGGCAGACCAAACTGATGGAATACGCAGAAATGGCAAAGACTGACGGGAAAGGTCAGAAACCAGGAAGACCCAAGTATTCTTAAAAGATTGGAATAACTTCTTAATATAGTTAAAAGACCACTGTAGACAGCTGAAATCATTGGCAGAGATGCAGTGGCACTTGTAAAGTGAAATGAACTTTGGTTACTATATATAATAGATGGATAACGGTAAAAGATGCAGGGAAAAAGAAAAAGATAAAATCTTTAGAATTGGAACCCATGTGGGGAGGGAAGGAGGTCTGAAAGTTCGAAAGAGCCTTTTTTATTTCTATGTTTTGGAATGGTTACAGTTATTGTGTATAACCTTATGTAAAACTGCTGTAATAAAAATATTTTTAAAAAGAGAGTGAGAGGAAGAAAGAAAGAAAGAAAGAAAGAAAGAAAGAAAGAAAGAAAGAAAGAAAGAAAGAAAGAAAGAAAGAAAGGAAGGCAGGAAGGCAGGCAGGCTAGGGTGTTGCATGATGGAGCAGAGAGAGAGAATTTAACTGAGAGTCTCCCAGATGTTACTCACTTGCAGCTTGGAAGGTGCAGAGGAGGAGGAGGAAGACCACGAGGGGCTCCATGCCAGTCTCTCTGGGGCAATGATGATTGATGTGCGAGGAGCCTGGGAAGCTCAGAGGGGCAGCCGCCTCTCCCTCCCCTTTCTGGCCCAAAGCAAGGGGGGAGTGGCTTCCTCCTGCCCGCCTTCTTGAAGGTCAGGCCAAGGAAGCCAGGGTGGCCCTTGGGGGCATGTGTCCCGCAGCACAAGGTTGCCAGAGGCCTCCCTCCAGAAAGTGCAAGGAGACGCCCTGGCTGGTTCTGTGTAACGGAAGAATGAAGGATCAGAGGTTGCAGAAGATGATGAACAGCAGCCAGCCTCGCCTGACGTCACGTCCTTAGGTGGGGCCCCTGGGGGCCCACAGGGCTTGGAGAGAGCCTTGGAGGCAGATCTAAATCCCTGGGCCGTGGGGGGCAAGGTGTCCGTCAATGAGCAGCTTGACATCTGGCAGTTGTGAGGTTGTGCACACACCAGACATCTGAAGCACACTGAAAGGACATTTCGCTCCTCAAAGAATCCTGGGAACTGTAGTTTAAGGGCGCTAGGAATTGCAGCTCTGTGAAGAGTAAGCTGCAGGGCTTGAAATTTGTTCGTTTGGGGCTTTTCACGCAAATTGGCAGAGAAGTATAAAAAGGCTGATCCTTGCAATAATTTGCCAGAGAAATTTTTGCCGCCTGCAGAATCCGCACTCGGCTCTGCAGTCCTACCCACTCGGATGGGCCACTTTGGGTACAGGTGCTGAGCCGAGATGCCAGGCGAACGGTGAGCCTTGCAACGACAATGCCGGGCAGCTGAGCGAAAGGCTTGTCCCCCCCCCCCCGAGTGCTGCCCGCCCCAGAGTGGAGTTTGTGAGTCAACGGTGAGGCGACCACAAGCCTCAACTGCCAACCCTTCCTGGCAGAGAGATAAGGAGAGCTCGGGGTCAAGATAAGAGCCAATCTTCCTTGGCATCTGGCCCAGGTGGCACATGATTTAAGCCCGTCCCTTCGCTCGGGTGATTCTCCCCTTTCTGCACCACAAGAAACCCCCCCAAATCAAGATATGGGCCCGCTCTGCAGGCAGGGCGGCAAAGAATGCAAAGCATCCGCTGTCTGAGCTGATCAGGAGAGGATTATGAGAGGTGGAGGAGGGTGGGGTCTTCTATATTAACCCCCTCCCTCTCGAGAATTAAGTGTGATCATGACGTATAGGTGGTGTATCACCCCCGTAAAATTAGCTAAAATGTATAAAATAAGTAATAAATGTTGGAAATGTAAAGAAAAGGAGGGAACTTTTTATCATATGTGGTGGGAATGTAAAAAAGTGAAAAACTTCTGGGAAATGATATATAATGAGATGAAAAGGATGTTGAAATATACATTTATTAAGAAACCAGAAGCATTTTTACTTGGTATTGTAGGAGATGATATTAATAGACAGGATTGTAAGTTGTTTTTATATGCAACAACAGCAGCAAGAATATTATTGGCACAAAAATGGAAGCAAGAAGAATTACTGACGAAAGAAGAATGGAGGATGAAGTTGATAGACTACGCAGAATTAGATAAATTAACAGGAAGGATTCGAAACCTGCGGGATCAGAGATTCTTAGAAGACTGGAGTAAATATATGAACTATTTGAAAAGTAACTGTAATGAACAGATTACGCTAGTAGGACTGCAATAAGTTTTGTAAGGTGAATTATTTGAAATATTGTAAAAAAGACAATGAGGAGAATTATTAGTTAAGGATAATTAAATGTAATATAGAAATTAAGAAATGCATAATAAGTGACAAAGAAAATCATCAGAGGTGTTGATGTAAGTCTAAAAATATTGTATAAGGTGAGAAGTTATGTTGTATGACTGTTGGAACTGATATGTTAAAAAAATTAATAAAAATGTGTGTGTTTGTGTGCGTGTGTGTGTGTGTGTGTGTGTGTGTGTGTGTGTATGAATTAAATGTGATCATCAAAGGTCTGGGGAATCATAGACTTGTGGAGTGGGGCAGGAACCCCAAGGGGACTCTCCTTCCTTGGAGGTGTTTAAGCAGAGGTCAGACGGCCATTTGTCATGGATGCTTCAGTTGAAATTCCTGCATTGCAGAGGGTTGGACTGGATGACCCTTGGGGGTCCCAGCTCTTCTGATGTCCTTATGTGGAGGTTCGACAAGGCTAGGAAAAAGCTTCCTGCCTGAAGCTCTGGCGAGCTGCTTCTGCCAGTCAGTGTCAGCCACACTGAGCTAGATGGAGCCAGTGAAGCCCCTTCCTCTCCTACTCACCTTATCAGGTCAGATGAAGGCTGCTCAGATCTGCTACCAATCTGCTAAACGATCGCTGTTGTTTCTTGATTGCGGGGAGCCCTGGGTCCCAACTGAAAGAATAAAATCAGATATGAGAGGCTTGGTTATCTGCTACAAAGCTGGGAAGGCTGCCAAAGCAGAGCCCTCATAGAATCATAGAGTTGGAAGAGACCACAAGGGCCATCGAGTCCAACCCCCTGCCAAGCAGGAAACACCATCAGAGCACTCCTGACATATGGTTGTCAAGCCTCTGCTTAAAGACCTCCAATGAAGGAGACTCCACCACACTCCTGGGCAGCAAATTCCACTGTCGAACAGCTCTTACTGTCAGGAAGTTCTTCCTCATGTTTAGGTGGAATCTTCTTTCTTGTAGTTTGGATCCATTGCTCCGTGTCCGCTTCTCTGGAGCAGCAGAAAACAACCTTTCTCCCTCCTCTATGTGACATCCTTTTATATATTTGAACATGGCTATCATATCACCCCTTACAGTGTTTCCCAACCTTTTTTGGGCAAAGGCACACTTGTTTCATGAAAAAAATCTCGAGGCACACCACCATTACAGCCCCGTGACGTCAGCGCGCAGCATCACGCCGGGAGGGACATGAATTGCTAGCAAATTACATAATCACCTCCTTGAGGGCTGGCTCATCTTCTCCGAAGGCAGAACCCCATTAATTAACAGCACAGACTCACACCATAGCCAAGACGAGGGGGGAAAACCTCAGTCATGCACAGTCATGCACATGTGGGGGCTAAATGAGGACAAAGACCGGGCAGAGAGCAGGGTTCAAATCACCCCACCTGGCCAGGACAATCCCTGGGTGCTCCCTTGGGCCACTCGCCTGACCCACCTCGCAGGGCTGTTGTTGCGAGGATAACATGGGGAGAACCACGCGCGCCCCCGGGAGCTCCTTGGAGGAGAAAGCGGGCGATGAATGCAATGCACGAAATATATGAGAGGCGACCAGGTTTTGCAGGTGAGGGGCCCCCGCCAGCCTCCGCTTCCAACACCCGGCGCAACGACGCCGAAGTTTCCCCCCGGGCTCGGCTCGGGGAGCAGCGCTGCTCCCCCCCCCCGGCTCCCCTTCGCCCTCCCGGCTCTCTCTGCCGCCCACTGGGGACCCCCCTCACCTGCCAAGTCCGGAGCGCCGGTGGAAGTTGCATGCATGCATGCAGGGCGCCGCGTTGCCATTGCATTGCACTGCACTCCATGCAACGCCTGCACGCATGCATTGCCTTGAACGGCCGCCAAGGGGTCTCCCCACGGTCCGATGCGTCCCCTCCGTCGCGGATGCAGCATTGCAAAAATAAACCCCCCCCGACGCAGCCCTACCTGGGGGGCAGCCTCCGCCTCCGCCGCTCCGCCTCCGCGGGGATCCCCGGGCTCCATCCTGCCGCCCGATCTCCGCGGGGGCGCAGGCAGGCTGCGCGGGGTCTGCGCGGAAGAGCCCCTGCCCGCCCGGCCGCCGCCGCTGCGCTCATTCCATGGCCGGGAGAAGAGCGCTTCAAACAAAACGCCCGGCCCGCCAGGCCACGCTGGGAAACGTAGTTTGCGCACCCCGCGCGGGCGCGGAGCCCAAGGGCGAGGGGACTACGGATCCCGGCAGCCCCCTTGCCGGGGACGGAGGGGGAGAGGCCGGGTGCAGGGATGGAGGGACGGGTGGGCGAGCGAGTGAGTGAGTGGCAGCCGCCAAGCCTTGGCCGAGAGCCAGGAAGGGCCTCCCCGGAGGAGGAGGAGGGAGGCGCAGAGCGGGAGGGAGGGAGGGAACCCCAGGGGTCATCTAGTGACGGCGCCCCAATCGAAAATTTGACTTAAAAAAAAAAAAATCTTTCGAATTTTTTAATTTTTCCCGCGGCACACCAGGCAACATCTCGCGGCACACTAGTGTGCCGCGGAACAGTGGTTGGGAAACACTGCCTTAACCTCCTCTTCTCCAGGCTAAACATGCCCAGCTCCCTTAGCCGTTCCTCATAAGGCATCGTTTCCAGGCCTTTGACCATTTTGGTTGCCCTCCTCTGGACACGTTCCAGTTTGTCAGTGTCCTTCTTGAACTGTGGTGCCCAGAACTGGACACACTACTCCAGGTGAGGTCTGACCAGAGCAGAATACAGTGGCACTATTACTTCCCTTGATCTAGATGCTATACTCCTATTGATGCATCCCAGAATTGCATTGGCTTTTTTAGCTGCCGCGTCACACTGTTGGTTCATGTCAAGTTTGTGGTCAACCAAGACTCCTAGATCCTTTTCACATGTACTGCTCTCAAGCCAGGTGTCACCCATCTTGTATTTGTGCCTCTCATTTTTTTTGCCCAAGTGCAATACTTTACATTTCTCCCTGTTAAAATTCATCTTGTTTGTTTTGGCCCAGTTCTCTAATCTGTCAAGGTCGTTTTGAAGTGTGATCCTGTCCTCTGGGGTGTTAGCCACCCCTCCCAGTTTGGTGTCATCTGCAAATTTGATCAGGATGCCCTTGAGTCCATCATCCAAGTCATTGATAAAGTTGTTGAATAGGACCGGGCCCAAGACAGAACCCTGTGGCACCCCACTAGTCACTCTTCTCCAGGATGAAGAGGAACCATTGATGAGAACCCTTTGGGTTCGGTCAGTCAGCCAGTTACAAATCCACTGAGTGGTAGCATAGTCAAGACCGCATTTTAGCAGCTTCTTTACAAGAATATCTTGGGGCACCTTGTCAAATGCCTTGCTGAAATCAAGGTAGGCTACATCCACTGCGTTCCCTTCATCTACCAGGCTTGTAATTCTGTCAAAAAACGAGATCAGGTTAGTCTGACATGACTTATTTTTCAGAAATCCATGCTGACTATTGGTGATCACAGCATTCCTTTCTAGGTGCTCACAGACTGTTTGCTTAATTATCTGCTCCAGAATCTTCCCTGGTATTGATGTCAGACTGACTGGGCGATAATTATTTGGGTCCTCTCTTTTCCCCTTTTTGAAAATAGGGACAACATTTGCCCTCCTCCAGTCTGCCGGGACTTCGCCTGTTCTCCAGGAATTCTCAAAGATGACTGCCAGTGGTTCTGAGATCACATCTGCCAGTTCTTTTAATACTCTTGGATGCAGTTCATCTGGCCCTGGAGACTTGAATACATCTAAACTAGCCAAGTATTCTTGTACTATCTCCTTAGTTATTCTGGGCTGTGTTTCCTTTGCTGGATCATTTGCTTCAAATTCTTCAGGTCGGGCATTGTTTTCTTTATCGGAGAAGACTGAGGCAAAGAAGGCATTGAGGAGTTCAGCCCTTTCTGTGTCCCCTGTTTGCATTTCACCATCTTCTCCTCTGAGTGACCCCACTGTTTCTTTGTTCTTCCTTTTGCTACGAACATACCCATAAAAGCCTTTTTTGTTGCTTTTAACCTCTCTAGCAAGCCTGAGTTCATTCTGTGCTTTAGCTTTTCTGACTTTGTGTCTACATGTGATGGCTATTTGTTTGAATTCCTCTTTGGTGGTTTCCCCCCTTTTCCATTTTTTGTACACATCCTTTTTTAATCTTAACTCAGTTAAAAGTTCTTTAGATAGCCACCCTGGCTTCTTTAGGCACCTTCCATGTTTCCGTCTCATTGGTATTGCCTGAAGTTGTGCTTTTACTATCTCCCTCCTTTCCTTATCTCGTCTATCTTTGGCTCATAGCACTGGCCGTTGGGGTGGCTTGCAATTTCCTTGGCTCCAAAGCAGCTGGGAGAGAGTTGTACCTGGGTCGCTGGTTTGAGCAATATGCTGGCCCATAGGAACACGAGAAGAGCCTGAGGAAGGGAGTTCCATGGTTTAACTCTGCTGCGTGACAAAGGATCTTCCAAAGTTCAGCTTCTTCTTTGGAATAGTTTTACAAACATTTATCAGGTCGCCGCTTCCTCTCCTGGGAAACCCAGTCAGATGGGTGGGGTGAAATTATTATTATTATTATTATTATTATTATTATTATTATTATTATTATCTGAAAGCCCATCTCTCCATCTGCCTTAACTCCAAGCAAAGCCCTCTTCTGCAAGCTGAGCTGAGCCCAAACTCCTCACATCTCCCCTATTGATGATCCTGCCCCGCCGATCCTTCCCCATGTCTAGCAACCACCTCGACATCTTGTGGCAATGAGTCCCCAGGGCTCACAGAAAAGTGGGCGTAATATCAGGCACCGCCTGGCAAGGGACACAGCTTCTGCTCTTTGCCTTCCATGTGGAAATGCCGGTGTGTGTATTTTCAATGGCTGAGAGATCAGAGCACGTTGTTGGTGCTCAAGGTCTATTGCGGCAGCCTCCGTCCTCTTACTTAGGAGGGCACTTGTGGGATTGGTGCCCTCTTAGGCCTTTTTATCCAAACCCCCATGTTGTTCTGCGCCCTCCTTGTGATAGGCAGATGAAAGCGTGTTGCTGTTGCTGTTATCAGCCTGACATCAGCTGTGATCTGCAAAACTTAAGCTTCGCTAAGCTACCCAACAGAGAGAGCTTAAAACACCCTCTTCGAGTTGTAAGCCTTGTGGATTAGTCTACTCTAAAGGGAGATGGCAAACCTAGACAGCATCTTAAAAAGCAGGGACATCACCTTGCCAACAAAGGTCCGTATCATTAAAGCTCTGGTTTTCCCAGTAGTGATGTATGGAAGTGAGAGCTGGACCATCAAGAAGGCTGATCGCCGAAGAATTGATGCTTTTGAATTCTGGTGCTGGAGGAGATTCTTGAGAGTCCCCTGGACTGCAAGAAGATCAAACCTCTCCATTCTGAAGGAAATCAACCCTGAGTGCTCACTGGAAGGACAGATCCTGATGCTGCGACTCCAAGACTTTGGCCACCTCATGAGAAGAGAAGACTCCCTGGAAAAGACCCTGATGTTGGGAAAGATGGAGGGCACAAGGAGAAGGGGACGACGGAGGACGAGATGGTGGGACAGTGTTCTTGAAGCTACCAGCATGAGGGAGGCAGTGGAAGACAGGAGGGCCTGGCGTGCTCTGGTCCAGGGGGTCACAAAGAGGCGGACACCACTAAACAGCAACAAAAAGGGAGGTGGCCCTTTGCCTGCTTCTTCAGGAGCCAGACGGTGACAGGTCTGAGCATCAGAACACAATAAGCTGGATCAGGCCAAAGGGGGCACATCTAGCCCAGCCTCCTGTCCTCACAGTGGTCAGCCTGATGCCTGTGGGAAGCCCATAATCAGCTGAGCACATGAGCAACTCTTCCCTCCTGCGATTTCCGGCAACAGGTATCCAGAAGCATAGCTGCCTCCCACTGGGGGGACAGGGCAGAGTCGTCATGGCTAGTAGCCATTGATAGCCCCCTTTCCCCTTGTCAGGTGTGCATGCAGGAGCCAGGCCCTGGGACCAGTAGGGCTTCGCAGGACTGGGGCCTTGCTAAGTTTGTTCTGAAGAGGCAAGGTGCGGCCTCACAGGTGAGGCCCCTTGGTAACTCACAGCACCTGGTGGCAAGAGCAGCGAAGGGATATAAGGTCAGCATTTCCCTTCGGCTCTTTGCCACAGCGACACGTTCCCTGCCTTGCTTCCTGACCCTTGGACCCATGGCTTCTTGATCCCCTGCTTCCTCGGACTCTTGGCTTCCCAACTTCTGGACTCCCGTTCCTGCCCCCACCCTGCCATCTTGCCCCCAGTCCCGACATCCCCAGCTGGGATTTCGCCCGTGAACTGGACCGGGCCATTGGTGGAGTCAACTTCCCTGGAGGTTTCAAATGGAGGGTGGAGGGCCACCTGTCAGGGATTCTTCAGCTGTCATTTCTGCACTGCAGGGAGTTGGTTGGACCAGGTGACCCTTAGAAACACAGAATCATAGAGTTGGAAGGGACCTCTGGTGGCCATCTAGTCCAACCCCCAGCAATGCAGGAATCTCAACTGAAGCATCCATGACAGACAGCCATCCAACCTCTGCTTAAAAACCTCCAAGGAAGGAGAGCCCATTCTCTCGTGGGATGTCGAGAGTGCGTGCAGGAGCCAGGCCCTGGGACCAGTAGGACTCTGCAGGACTGGGGCCTTCCTATGTTTGTTCTGGAGAGGCAAGGTGCGGCCGCACAGGTGAGGCCACTTGGTAACTCACTGCACCTGGCGGCAAGAGCCGGGAAGGGATAGAAGGTCAGCATTTCTCTTCTGCTCTTTGCCACAGCAACACGTTTCCTGTGTTTGGCATTTTGCTTCATGATCCTTGAACCTCGGCTTTGTGACTCCTTGCTTCTTGATCCTCGGACCCTTGGCTTTGTGACTCCTTGCTTCCTGACCCTCGGACTCTTGGCTTCCTGACTCCTGGCTTCTGGACTCCCATTCTTGCTCCCACCCCGCCATCCTGCCCCTGGTCCTGACGTCCCCTGCCAGGACTTCGATCGCCCATGAACCGGACCGTGACACTCCTCCATGAATTTGACTCATCCCCTTGCAGAGCCATCCAAGTTGTTGCTTGTCACTGCTTCCTGCGGGAGAGTGGGGGAGGTTGCGGTCAAAATCCAACAATATATATTCTTCCCAGTTAGTAAGTTTAGGTGCAGAAGCCCACAGAGCTGTATTGCTGATAGGCAAAGACTCAGACCATAGAAACCTAATTGGTAGAGAGGGCTCCGTGTGATGTCATTTCCCCTCCTCTCCTGGGAAGGCATATATAATTTCCTGTCCCTCCCCCCCCCCTTTCTCTTTCTTTGAGTAGCCATGAGGATAGATATGTCTGAGGCTGTGTCTATTGTTAATATAAACATTTTACCTCCATAGTTTTTACTGCTGCCATGTTAAGGATAATCTAATTCCCTGAAATTGGGATGTTTGCTGTGTATTTTCAGTATGGTATTTTTTTTCCTTGGCTGTAGCTCTCTCGTGTGATTGGCTGACTGTGAGTCACATGAGAAAGACATTCCATTCCGTTGTGACTGTTATTCCAGCAGCTGTCGTTTTTGAACTGCTTTTTCTGCTCTTCTCTCTGTGTGAGTGAGGGACAATGGCTGAGAGAGAGAGGTTTCTTCAGGATCCTGGGTGCCTGTCAGGGTGATCTGCCTGAAGTGAAGCAGACAGAGGAAGATCCCGAAATGTTAACGGGGAGAATCCTGTGCAGGATCTCTCTCTAAGGAACAAAGTGAATAAGCATGAGATTATAGATATGCTCTTCTCAGTTACATGCTTATGAAATGAAAGTCCTTTATGAATATAAGGAGTCTGGGCATTGCACAACATGCTGCAGCTGAGAACCAAGGCAAGACTAGGAGTAAGTAATTCATATTTAAAGCTAATTCCCTCAGTCTGTTGCCTGATTTCTTTGTTAAGCAGGCTAAAGGCTAAAGGAAAAGGGGGGGTCCACTTGCTCTGCAGCTGGACTTACCTAAAAGAAGCCTCCACAGCTGATTCCATATGTTTCAGTTTTGCTGCTAAGGGTGGGGCTTTTGAACTCAGCCACCACCCCCCCTCCACACACATGAGTGCCTGGAGGGATAAATTGCAATTAATATATCCTCTCCTACCTGTGAAAACGGCACAGAGCGTTCCACAGAGTAACTGTGTGAAGAAGGACTTTATTTTTGTGTGTCCTGAATCTTCCAGTATTCAGCTTCATGGCAGGTCCTTGAGTTCTGGTGTCTTGAGAGAGGGAGGAGAAAACATTTCCTGTCGGCTTCTTCTGTGCTGTGCAGGATCTTATGGGCTTCCACTGTGTCCTTTCTTACTCATCTTTTCTCTGAGATAAAAAAACCCCCAACACTGCTGCCTTTCCTGTTCCACCCCCTTGATCATTTTCTGAATCTTCTCCAACTCTGCCTTCTCCTTTTGGAGGTGAGGCAGCTGGAGAATGAAATTCTCCCCAGGTACTAGGAAGCATGACACAAAGGGAACTGTTCCCATTGAGAACTTTTCCCTGGCGTGTTCTGAATTTTTAGGGAAGTTTAGGGAAGTTTTTTAATGACTGATGTTTTAATGTATTTTTAATCTCCTGTTGGAAGCCGCCCAGAGTGGCTGGGGAAATTTATTATAAGTAATTGTTATTATTATTATTATATGAACAAATTAAGAGCAATTGACAGTGGAGTCTCAGCGATGGATCCATTCATGTTGCCTCAATATAAGAAGAGAATTCTGGGTTGCAGAGAGACGCTGAACATTGAACAGAAGCACTGACACTTTTTTGTTCTAGTTGAAGATGAATCAGCATATGGGGGAAGGTTCAAAAAATATCTGCATGGTGCCTAGAGAATAACTTGCACCTAAATATTAGCAAGACAAAGGAGATGGTGTTGGACTTTTGGAGGAAGAGAGGGGAACCTGCCCCATTGTATATCAGGGGTGGTTGTGTGGAGAGAGTCTCTTCCTTTAAATTCCTGGGAGTTTACCTTAGTGAAGACCTCACTTGGAAAAACTATATAACTGAGGTTAGGAAGGCCCAACAGAGACTCGATTTCCTCAGGGTCTTGAGAAAGAACAGTGTTAAACAACGATTGATGACCTCCTTCTGCCGGTCCACAATAGAAAGTGTCCTCTCATGTTGTATCACAGTGTGGTACGTTGGCTTGACAGCCACGGATGAAAGTCTCTACAGAGGGTGGTGAACACAGCACATTATATCATGGGCTGTCCCCTGAGCCCAACAGTTGACATCGCAATGGATCGTGGCCTTAGGAGAGCGAAAAAAATTCTCAGGGACGATTCACACCCCAGCCAGCACCTCTTTAATCTTCTACCCTCAGGCAGGAGATATAGAAGTAGAATCAGTCGTACCAACAGGCTAAAAAACAGCTTCTATCCATGGGCTGTTAGGCTGCTGAACGGAAAATAATACAGTGGTACCTCTCCTTGCAAATGGGATCCGTTCTGGAGGCCCGTTCGCAACATGAAAAGAGCGCAACCAGCAGCGGCACGTCTGCGTGCACACAGGTTGTGATTCACCGCTTCTGCGCATGCGTGTGACATCATTTTGCACTCCTGCGCATGTGCAAGCGGCAAAACCTGGAAGTAACCCTTTCTGGTACTTCCGGGTTGCTGTGGGACGTAACCTGAAAGAAAGTAACATGAAGCGGACGTAACATGAGGTATGACTGTATAGTGCAACTGACTTTTGGGGTTGGTGTGTTGTACGACAAGCACACATAGTACAATGAGATTGAATGTTTGTGCGGGGGGGAGACTCGGTTAATTTCATTGTACACAGGTTGTACATTGACAATAAAGGTATTATTATTATTAGTTTATTATAAAGCATGTCACTAGTCCTCATGGAGGCAGCATGCCACAATCCATGTGGCTCACCCCTTCCCCATCACATAGGGTTGTTGGGTGGGTTGAATGGCAGAGAGGGCAGAACCACATCAGCTACTTTGAACGCCTTGGAGGGAAAATGCAAATGGACCATAAATGCAATAAAGAAATAGTTTTGACATGCAAACTATGCCAGGATTTTACCACAAGGCAGCCAGTGTGGTGTGGTGGTGAGAGTCACAGACTGGCCATAAAACCCCCTGACTCACCCTTGGGCCAGTCACTGCGTCTCAACCTCCCCCCTTGAGTCCCTTGCAGAAAAGGGGCGGGATATAAATGCAAGCCATGGCAGCACCTGCACTTTGGAACTCCCTGCCACTTGAGACCAAGCAGGTGGCTTCACTGTACGCTTCTCGGTTCCTGCTAAAAACATTCTTTTTTAGACAAGTCTGCCCAGAAGCTTAGGAAGCTGGTGTGAATTTTAGCCTGTTTTAGCTTTTTAACTTTTTGTACATGTATCATAACCTGCCCCCCCCCCCATTTTATGGTTTTCATAAAATTCTCTGGTGTTTAAATTTCATGGAATGAATGAATGAAGGAATGAATCAATCAATCAATCAATCAATCAATCAATCAATCAAAGTGGCCTTGAATCAGTCGTCCCTCATTCAAGATCTGATTGTGGATGAGGAGGCCTATTTGATACATAGGGCTGCCTCGGAAAACGGTTGGGAAACTTCATGTCAGGGACTGGCTGGATGAAGAGGAGTTGGGGGAGCCACCAGCCGGGGAACCCCCAAGGGAACCTCCAGAGGAGTAAGGCTTAGAGTCCGGGGATTGGTGGTGGGGCACCGAGGAGAGGTCAGAGGGAGAAGATTGGCAGGAGGGGCGGATGCTTGAGGGACAACAGGTTTTAGTGAGCAGGAAGAACCTGTGTCAGAGAGCAGTTCAGACTCCAAGGCTGAAGCAAAGGAGGGGGCCAAGGGGCTGATGAAGAATTAAGTGAGTCTCCCTGTTCTGCTGCGAGAAGCTCCCCGCCAGAGGTGCGTAGACACAATTTGAGGCTGCTTGGGAAACATCCGGGAGAGGAGGAGCCTTAGGAGGTGGGGGGAGGCGGAACCTTCAGTTCTGGCCCCACTGCTCCATAGGTACAAAATGTGCTGCAAAGTGTTGCTGAGTTGCATGCCATTTCCTGACTACAGAAACAAAATAAAAAAATTCCTTCCAGTAGCACCTTAGAGACCAACTAAGTTTGTTCTTGGTGTGAGTTTTCGTGTGCATGTACCCTGGAAGGAATTTTTTTTTATTTTGTTTCGACTACAGCAGACCAACATAGCTATCTACCTGTAACTAGTTACAGGTGGGTAGTACAAAAGAATTTCAGAAATAGACTGGAAAGAGAAGTTGCTGAATTGCAACTTATTACCAAACTTTAAACCATGGAGAGACCTGGTCTGAATAGAGACATTGGATTCTTATCTCATTATACATGATAAAGCTATTTTTAGCCATCTCACCCCTTGCTTTTTCCTGTAAGACCAACTGCAGTCGTTAACAGTCGTCAACAGGTTTACCACACCTATCAGCCAATCACCCATTCCCCCCCCTTCTAATACCCCTCCCCACCCTCTCACTATATAGAAGGGTCTGGTGACTTCTGTTTCAGTGTATCTGAAGAAGTGTGTATGCACACGAAAGCTCATACCAAGAACTAACTTAGCTGGTCTCTAAGGTGCTACTGGAAGGAATTTTTTTATTTTGTTTCGACTATGGCAGACCAACACAGCTACCTACCTGTAACCTGAATAAAGAGTTCACAGTCCACGGAGACCTGCCTCTTTCTGCAGACCTGTGTCTGACTCTAATGATGATGATAATAATAATAAATTTATTATTTATACCCTGCCCATCTGGCTGGGTTTCCCCAGTGCACAATTCAGCGGCCAGGTCGCTCGCTGGACTTCCAAGGCAGGAGATTCCCACCAAACATTAGGAATCATTTTCTGATGCTAAGAGCTGCCTGACTGTGGAATGGGCTTCCTCGGGAGGTGGTGGGCTCTCCTTCCCTGGAAGTTATTTAAATGAAGGTTGGCTGGCCATCCGCCAGGGATGGTTTAGCTGTGATTCCCGCATTGCACGGAGTTGAGAACCCTCAGAAGTCCCTTCCAAATTGACAGTTCTGTGATTGTGAGGAAGGAAGGCGGGTTCATAGGGGTGGTTTGTGGCCCGTCTCCCATCCTTTCTCCACCCCCTTGCAAAAGATCCCCCCCCCAGCCCCAGAGTCTCCCATGAAGTTGGACCACCTCCAGGATCCCCAGTCAAGACTCCACCTTCCTCTTTATTGCCCAGGTTTATTGTCTATCTGTACAGATACAAATGTCAGGGTTTGTGTGTGTGTGTCGAAGGTAAACCTTCCCAACCCCAGCCCCCCCCCCCCGACGGACGGACGACAGCTCCCTCCGTCCAAAATCCCGGCTGCTGGGCCTTGGAGTCTGACGATATCTGGAGGTTTGGGGGAACAGCTGGTTTTTAAGGGGGTCGTTAAGAATCCTTTCCGGGGGCCCTTCTCTGCTCCGTCGATGAAGCCCCACATCCGCCTTTCGCTCTCCGGCCAGCTGCCCTGTCGCCTCGCGCTCTCTGTGGCTTGTCCATGCTTCCGCCTCACTGGGAAGCGTGCCTGGAGCGGGCCTCCTGGCCTGGCCCGGCCACCTCTCCCCATGGCCCCCTCAGACCTTGGACTCGCTCTCGGCACTGGCGAGGTTCCCGTTCCTCTCCTTGTCTGCGTCCTCTTCCACTGCTGCTTTCTCGGTGGTCCCTTCCTCCACCTTCTCGTCCAGCCGGCTGGGGATGGACCAGTAGAGGTGGGCATCCATGCGGGCGGCCGCCTCAGTCAGTTCCCTGGCGCTGCAGCTGGGCGTGGGCACCTCGAAGGTCTGGTGGAAGCTGTTGTAGTCCACTTCATAGAAGCCGTCCTCCAGAGAGAGGACGGACATGAAGCGGTGGCCCCACAGGACCTCGTCCATCAGGTACGAGCTTCGCGCTTGGCAGGTCATCCCTGGGGGGGGGTCAAAGCAGAGAAAGTGGGGAAACTGAGTCAGAACGGGCAGAGTCACCAAACGCCACCTTCAGCTGGAGGCGGACGTTCGACCGGCCGAGATGGTGCCGCGTAATGCCCTGGAATGAAACCCATCTTATACAGTGGTACCCCGCAAGACGAACGCCTCGCAAGACAGAAAACCCGCTAGACGAAAGGGTTTTCCGTTTTGGAGGCGCTTCGCAAAACGAATTTCCCTATGGGCTTCCTTCGCAAGACGAAAGCCCATAGGGAAATCTCCGGGACAGCGGGGAAGCGCAGCGCTCCTCCGAAGGCTGGCGGTGGGGCGGAGAGACCTTCTCCCCGCGCCAGCCTTCGGATGGCTTTCCTGAAGACTTGGGGTGGGAGGAGGGTTTTCCTTCCCACCGCCAACATTCAGAATGCTGTTCTGAATGTTGGCGGTGGGGAGGAAAAACCCTCCTCCCACCGCAAGCCTCGGGAACAGAGGAGAAGCGCTGCGCCCCTTCCCCTCTGTTCCCGTACCTGTCCTGAAGGCTTGCCATGGGGAGAAAAGCCCTTCTCTGCACCGCCAGCCTGGCAAGCGGTTTCCATAGGAACGCATTAATTGATTTCCAATGCATTCCTATGGGAAACCGTGCTTCGCAAGAAGAAAAACTCGCAAGAAGAAAAAACTTGCGGAACGAATTAATTTCGTCTTGCGAGGCACCACTGTATATGGCAGTAGCTACTCTTTTAGGGACGCGGGTGGTGCTGTGGGTTAAACCACAGAGCCCAGGGCTTGCCGATCAGAAGGTCGGCGTTTGGAATCCCCGCAATGACAGGGTGAGCGCCCGTTGCTCGGTCCCTGCTCCTGCCCACCTAGCAGTTCACAAGCACGTCAGTGTGCAAGTAGATAAAGAGGTACCACTCTGGCGGGAAGGTAAACAGCGTTTCCGTGCACTGCTCTGGTTCGCCAGAAGCGGCTTAGTCATGCTGGCCACATGACCCGGAAGCTGTACACCGGCTCCCTCGGCCAGTAAAGTGAGATGAGCGCCGCAACCCCAGAGTTGGCCACGACTGGACCTAACGGTCAGGGGTCCCTTTACCTTTTTAGCTTCCCTTTGGAACTCCCTGCCTATTGCGTCAGGGATCTATCTTACATGAGCTGCCCACTGTTTCCCTGAGTCATGGGTAGGCAAACTAAGGCCCGGGGGCCGGATCCGGCCCAATCGCCTGTGGACAGTCCAGGAATCAGCGTGTTTTTACATAAGTAGAATGTGTGCTTTTGTTTAAAATGCATCTCTGGGTTATTTGTGGGGCATGGGAATTCGTTCACCCCCCTCCCAATAATGTCTGACCCACCACAAGGTCTGAGGGACCAGCACCCTGCTGAAAACGTTTGCTGACCCCTGCCTAAGTCAAGTTGTCACATCTCCTGCTGAGCTTCTTCATACACAAAGAGCAGAGCCGGCCCACCGATGAGGCGAGCTGAATCACCTGCCTCAGCCAAGAGGAGGCACCCCGCCTGCCCCACTGCTGCCGCCTGAGGAATGCTCCCATATTTAGTTCCTTATCTATTAGATTTATATACTGACTGCTGGGTCCACCTATTATTATTACTCATTTATTATTGAATTTATATACCGCCCTGTACCCGGAGGTCTCAGGGAGCTCCACAGAACAATCTCTTCCATCTTTTGGATGGTCGTTAAAGGGGAAAACCAAGCTAAACCAGGTGAAAATGCTATCAAAGGAAGAAATTCTTAGCCACCTGAATGTCTATATAGCCCAAACAGCTTAATCAACAGAAAACGGCTTCATTGCCCCACTAAATTGCGCAGCCAAGAGAGAAACCGCAGAGCACTCGCCCCAGTTTTCAAAGCACACCAACGCTTTGACTTGAGTTTAAGTAGCACAAGTACTGTCTGCACTGACTGGCAGCAGTGGCCCTCCAGGTTTTCCGAAAGAGCAAGCAGCTCCACTTCCGCCTGGGACGTTCTGCATGCAGAGCAGCTGTTCTGCCATGGAGGCTTTCATCTAAAAAACCCCCAAAGTTCTAGTCCTCATGGTTCTGTTTTAAATGGGAAGCTGCCTTATACTGAGCCAGACCATTGGGGGTCATCTGCTGGGCCTTTGAGTCTCCCCTCCCTCCCCCCTCGCCCCCAGCCCACCCCAACCAAGCCCAGTGATCTTAAAAGCCTGAGACACACATACACCCCACTGGCACTCCATCCGTGAGCCAGAAGCCTTTGCAAGCAGCACCCAGAGCAGGAGGCTTATGCAAGTGCACACGGGGCAGAGAAGGGGAGAGAAGTCAATGCTGGAGGGTCCTGGGAGGTGAAGCTCCCCCCCCGAAAGTTCCTGAGGCTCTGGGTCCATTTGCACACCACCAGCCACAGCTCAGCGCTGTGAGAAGGACCTATAGCCTGACTCAGAAACATGAGGACTAGAACCTTGGTTTATTTGGGGGGGGGGGAGGCCTGTAGGAACCAGCACTGGAGGTCCCAGGATCAACCCCCCCCCCGGCATCTCTGGGAAGGGTTTGGAGAAACCCCAGAGTCTGAAACTCAGGAGAGCCTCTGCCAGTCAGTGCAGGAAATGCATAGCTAGATGGCCCAATGGTCTGACTCGGGATAAGGCAGTTTCTGGCTGCCCATCTACCATAGCTGTCAAGCGTCCCTTATTTGGAGGGACAGTCCCTTATCCCAGCGCCGTGTCCCGCTGCTGTCCCTTATGGATGATGTCCCTTAAATTTCCCGGGTTTCAAAGGAAGCAGCTCCTCTCCCTCCCTCCCTGCCGGCCAGGGAGGAGGGAGGCTCCAACTGGGTTGCTTGGCTGCGTTGCTCACCCAGTAAGGAGGTGACGCTGGTTTTCCTTGTTGTGTCCCCTTTGCCGGGTTGCTGCGCTACGGGAACCACCACTTGAGGCTTCGTTTGGCTGCTGGATGACTAAAATCCCTCATTTTGGCTGCTGATCCCTTATTTTCAAATCTGTAAGTTGACAGCTATGCCATCTACTCCTGAGCCCAGTTCTAGCTTAGGGACTGCCTAGTGCAGGGGCCAGCAACCTTTTTCAGCTGTGGGCCCGTCCACCGTCCCTCAGACTATGTGGGGGGGGCAGACTATATTTGGGGGGGGATTAACGAATTTCTATGCCCCACAAATAACCCAGGGATGCATTTTAAAGGACACATTCTAATCATGTAAAAACACGGTGATTCCCAGACCGTCCACAGGCCAGATTGAGAAGGCGATTGGGCTGGATCCAGCCCCTGGGCCTTAGGTTGCCTACCCCTGGCCTAGGGCCTTCTATCCCAGCTCAATCCCACAAGCTCACCTGCAGGAGCATCACTGGGCAAGGTGCTGAGGCTCAATAGGAACACGAGAAGCTGCCTTAAGAATGCAAGAAGAGCGTGCTGGATCAGGCCCAAGGCCTCTCTAGTCCAGCAGCCTGTTGTCCCAGGGCCTTCTTGGTGGTGGCTGCTCCCAGACAACCTTGGAGCTGCCTCCCTGGAGAAGCTGCTTGCTGTCCTTCCCTTCCACTGGCAGGTGGAAACCTTCTTGTCCCAACAGGCGTTTGGGAAGTGACTGCTTTTAAGGCCTGGGGCCATGCTGTTTTTATTGGTTTTTATTGGTTTTTATTGGTTTTTAATAGAGCTCATATATATAGTATATAGTTTTATATTCTCTCAATGTTTAATTGTATTCTCATAATCAATTTTTCTATGTTTTTAGCTGTTCTTGTTTCTGTCTGTAAGCTGCCTTTAGTCCTGTCAGGTGAGAAGGCAGGAAAATCATCATTATCATCATCATCATCCTCACCATCTCTCTCTCTCTCTGAGCTGTTTACAGCAATAAACCATAAAACTGTACAATAGGAAAACTTTGTTCAGGGAAGTTTTTAATGTTTGATCCATTACTGTATTTTAATATTTTGCTGGAAGCTGCCCAGAGTGGCTGGGGAAGCCCAGCCAGATGGGCGGGGTATAAATAAATAAATTATTATTATTATTATTATTATTATTATTATTATTATTATTATTATTATTATTATTATTTATTATCCTATAAAAATTGGAAACAATCCAGACATTGATTAATCATTGTGGAAAGGTGTCCTCTCAATTGCCTGGGCAAGTCCTGATGGGATAGAAAAGTTGGCTTATGGGTTGGATAATTTTGGGGGGTCCCCTCCCTCCCTCCCTTCTGGCCCTCCCCCGCCTACCTGTGGCCTCCACCATCCCCTCCAGGATGACCACGATCTCAAAGTCGTCCTTCTTGAGCTGTTCCCGGGAGACCTCCCAGAAGGGGCTGTGCTCGTTGATCTCATGGCTGATGATGAGCGGGGAGACCAGGAAGAGGCGGTCGTCTCCGGTTTCGAAGCCCACGTTGATGTCCGTCTGGTTGAGGGGGATGAACTCCCCTTCCTGGGTCTGCTTGGACTTGATGAGCTTGGCTCGGATGGAGGCCTCCACGATGTGCGAGTTGCGCAGGTCCCCCACGCGGAACATGAGGCAGAGGCGGTCGTCGCGCAGGGAGACCACGGCGTGCGAGGAGAAGACCAGCGTCTCGGCCCGCTTGTTGGGCTGTGAGATCTTGACGAACATGCAGCCCACCATGAAGGCGTTGACCATGGAGCCCAGGATGGCCTGCAGCAAGAGCAGGATGATTCCCTCGGGGCACTTGTCCGTGATGACCCGGTGGCCGTAGCCGATGGTGGTCTCCGTCTCGATGGAGAAGAGGAAGGCCGAGACGAAGCCGTTGAGGTTGTTGACGCAGGGCGTCCAGGCGTCGTCACCCAGGTGGTCCAGGTCTCCTCGGCAGTAGGCAATGAACCACCAGATGAGGCCGAAGAACAGCCAGGTGCTGGCGTAAGCCAGGATGAAGACCAGCAAGCTGAATCTCCACTTGAGGTCCACCAGCGTCGTGAAAATGTCCGTCAGGTAGCGGTAGGTCTCGTGGACGTTGCCATGCTGGACGTTGCACTTGCCGTCCTTCTCCACGTACCGCTGGCGACCCCGCTTCTTCTCTGCCTTCTCAGGCTCCTCGCCCAGGCGCCGCAGGGCTGCCGGCCTGAGCTGGGGCCCCGGGACCTTGGCTTCGGGCGCCAGGGGCTCATGGATGGAGGAGAAGGCTGAGTTGTCCTTCGCCATGTTAGCGCTTGCGGGGCCCGGGCAGCGGCTCCAAGTCTGCGGAGGGGGAAACGCACGAGGCCGGGTTAGTGCCGGAAGCTGCCTGGTGCAGAGCCAGGCCACTGACTACGATATATATATATATCCGATATCCGATATACAATACACGATATCTTTATTGTCATTGTCCCATACAGAACAATGAAATTAAAGATCTGCATAAAACATTCAAAAACCCCTAAAAACTCTGAAACCCCATTTTAAAATACAATATACTATAGAGACTCCTTATGCTGCGTTTAGAACCAGAATTGCATTTGCATAGAAACTGTTTCTCAGGCGGCTAGTCCTGGTCTTTATAACCCTGGACCTTCTTCCAGAAGGCAGAAGCTGAAAGAGATCATTTCCGGGGTGCGCACGATTCTGTGCTATCTCTGCCGCTTTCTTATGGCACCTGGAAGCGTAGATTTGATCCAAGGTGGGAAGAGTGCACCCAATTATTCTCTCCGCAGTCTTGACAACCCTGGACAGCATTGTTTTTTCCCTGGCCGTGCAGCTCCCAAACCACACACACAGACCATAAGTTAGTACGCTCTCCACAGTGCAATGGTAAAATGCCATCAAGAGGTCCTTGGAGAGATTGTTTTTCCGGAGGATTCTCAGAAAATATAACCTGCTGTGCTCTCTTCATCAGGTCTTTGCTGTTTTCTCCCCAGGTTAGGTAGTCTCTCAACTCCATTCCCAGAAATCGAAACACCGAGACCTGTTCCACGCACTTCCCCTCAATAATAAGTGGCTGAATATTTAGTGTTGGCTGCTCTGACTGGCAGCAGCTCCTCAGGGTTTCAGGCGGGGAAAGGGTGTTTTTCCAGCCTTTCTTGGAGATGCTGCTAGTGGGGACTGAAGCTGGGCCTTCTGCATGCCAAGCAGGGGCTCTGCCTCTGACACAGGGCCCTCCCTTCAAAAGCAAAGCAGGATTCTAGTCCTCATGATTCAGAATAAAGAGTTTACCTGAGGAGAGCTGCCTTATACTGAGCTGGACTATTGGGGTCCATCTTGCTGAGTTCTGCCTTTCACTGACTGGCAGCAGCAGCAGCAGCAGCTCTCCAGGATATTCCAGGCAGGGGGTCTTTGCCCAAACTTACCTGGAGATCCCAAAGGGGACCGAATCTGGGACCTTTTGCCAGACAACTATTCCAGCGCTCTCTTTTACATCCACCAGAGGCCAGTCGTGGAACCCTTCCCCACTGACTCCATGCCAGGCCCACCCTGCACCAGTTGGCAGACAGGGCTGTGGTTGGAGCCGGGTGCGAGTTACTACCCAGGCAATAAGCAGACAAGATGAAACAGGAGCAGCGACGAGGCTGTCTGTTCCACAAAACGGAAGCATTTTATCTTCAAACGGTAAAAGCAGAGAAGTGTCAAAATTTGAGAGTGCGATTGTGCAATCACAAGGCGGGTGTCGCTCCTTTCCTTTATTTTTAAGCCTTTTATGCCTAAATCTTCACTGTGAAAAGTGCACCTGCTTGCCAAATCACGGCTAGTGCTCTGCGGCTTGTTAGAGAGACCTTTCTTGATGTTGTGTCCAGCCCTTACCTGGTGACAATCACAGACCCCCCAGAGGAAGATCGTGGACCTTCAGGAAGCACAGAATTATAGAATCACAGAATTGCAGAGCTGAAAGGGACTCTAAGGGTCATCTAGCCCAACCCCCTGAAGTGCAGGAATCTCAACTAAAGTATACAAGACACAGGATTTTGGCATTTTGCTCTTCACTCCAGCCACACCCACCCAGCCTTATTATGGTGACCTTGCCTCTGCGCCAGGTTTGGACCAAGACTGATGCTCTGGACCCGACTTGTTTGGACTGTGGGTGTTACGCTTAGAGGCTTTGATCTCCTGGGATCGGGACCCTAGATGCTAGAGGGTGCCAGTTCTACCTTCTGTACATCCAAGGATGCTGGGGAGAGGAGCAGAAGGTGGGCTGGGAGGAGAAGGAATGAATATTATGCAAAAATTCAAGAGTATTATTTCAAAATTCAACAGTGGAATGGTCTCCCTTGGAAGGCGGTGGACTCCCCTTCCTTCAAGGTTTTTAAACAGAGGTTGGATAGCCACCTGCCAGGGATGCTTCAGTTGTGAATTCTGCATTGCTGGGGGTTGGACTAGATGACCCCTGGGAACCCTTACAACTCTGTGATTCCCTTATGCTGTGAGTTCTGTGGCCCCTTAAGCGCTTTCAGGCTTATTGCAGCACCAGATTACATGGAGAAGAGTCCATGTTGTGAACCCATAGCCACTGAGAAAGCAGCCCAGGGTCCCTCAGTTGCCTTTGTAGCACAACAGGCCCATTTAAGGTCCCGCAAGGCTCTGTTCTGTGAATTTTTGATGTAACAGACCAACGGTGTCAGCCACTGGGCCCCGCAGGGAACCCTGGAGTCTCCAGAAAGTGCTCTGTTAATTGTGCTTGCAGGAACATTAACTGCTCCCAGGAAACATTTTTTTGCTACCATTCCTGCACCCACTTCGCAATTCATCGCGGGCCCAACATCGCCCATCCCTATTCCCAGGGATCGCTGGCTGCAGAAAATATCATCTTCATGGTGCTGCCCCATGCTGCAAAAACATGAGCATTATTCACCCTGCTCCTGGCATGCGCCTGTGTGTTTTTAAACTGCCTGTGTGGGGGTGTGGTGTGGGACCTGCCGATGCTAAAACTGGCATCCTTTTCGCATGGTGGGTTCAGGGAGAGGGTGACGTGGATTGAGGGGGGGGGGAGAGGCTCTCACTAAGTGGGTATTGTGCCTAGACAGGCATCAATTTTTTAAAACACACACACACCTACCTCTGCAGGTGTAAACACAGAATAAGTGGGGTTTACGTAACAGCCATGTTTCTCTGCACTGGGAGACATTGGAAGCTGGAATTTACAGAAGAGGGAGCCTGTTCCTGCTGGCTTCTGTCGCCGGGATTCTTGAGCTGTGATTCCTGCACAGCAAGAGGCGGACTGGATGGGGACCCCAGCTCTGCAATCTGTGATGCTAAATTTATATCCTGCCCTCCCTCCCGAAAGAGCGCAGGGTGGCAAAGCCCCAAAAAACTAAAGGGAGCGGGGAATTATTCCAAGGCACACAGAGACTGAGAAAGGGCTTGAAGGAAAAGGAAGGTCAAAAAGGCAACGTTCTGGATCAGACCTGTGACTCATCTAGTCCAGCATTCTGCCCTCACAGTGGGCAGTCGGTAGCCCCAAGGGGAATCCCAAGAGCAGGATCTGAACGCAAGAGCCCTCTGCCCTCCTGCGGTTTTGAGCAACAAGGCTATTCACAAGCACCGACTGCCTCCATCTGTGTGGGCAGACCATGGGCATTGTGGCTAGTAGCCACTGATAGCCCTCTCCTCCACGAATGTGTCTAATCCTCTTTTAAAGCCTCCCAGGTTGGTGGCTATCGATGCCTCCTGTGGCAAGGAGTTCCACAGCTCGACTATGTGATCTAAGGCTTGCACACTTCAAAATCTGAAGTTGCAACCACGAAGCCTAGAAACTTGGCCTTTTAAAAAATGCAATATGTAAGCCTTCCCCCTCTGCCTCAGTTTGTTGTTGTGGAATAAGTTGCAAACACCACTTATAAAGTTTCAAATCACATGCTTATTTCCCATGCGTGTTTAAAGGCTTGTTCCGGGTCTTTAGGCTGGAGGAGGAGATCGCCCAACTCCCTCCCAGGCTACCTGTCCCGATCTGGGCCCACGGATCTGTGCCTCCCTCAGCAGGGCTGGTGGCAAAGCTGCGAGGAGAGCAGGTGGGTGTGCTGTCGAGGCCCAGATGGCTCGGCTGATTAAGCACGGCGCTATTTTTAAACTGCGTCCGCAGCAATAATTGAACAATTGCACCCGTTCCTGATAAACCGTGTCTGTCTTTGGTTATTAATAGACAGTGTTTGGGGAAAGAGGCCACTCTCACCTGAGAATGTGTTCATAGACTCAGAGTATTATAAAGTCGGAGGGGACCCTGAGGGTCATCTAGTCCAACCCCCTGCAATTCAGGATTCACAGCTGAAGAATCCCTGGCAGGTGGGCATCCAACCTCTCCTTTAAAAGCTCCAGTGAAGCTTTTTGCAGGGAGGAGTCCAGAGTGGAGGACCCAAATCAATCGATTTAAATGGCAATAAAAGAGAGTCTGACTAAATATCATTAAGAACTTTCTGCCAGCAGGAGCTGTTTGACAGTGGGACACACTCCCTCGGAAGGTGGCGGATTCTGCTCCCTTGGAAGTTTTTAAGCAGAGCTTGGATTGGCAGCCTGTCAGAGATTCTTTAGCCGTGGTTCCTGCATTTCAGGGGGTTGGACTAGATGGCCCTTTGATGCCCCTTCCAAACCTGTAATTCGACTGTTCTGTAAAAATGATGCAGAAAGGGGATTGAGAGGTGCTTTGCTTTCTTAGGATACCCAAACATTTGGGTCAATTGACCGGCAGGAGTTTCAATATGGAGGAAAGATTGTGTTTTGCTTTGTTTTTTTCAAAAGGGTCAGAATTAATTTACAGGATTCACTGCCTTTTAAAGCCCAATCTCACAAGGGGACCCAGACCCCACAGGATGCCCCCCCCCGCCTTTCATTTTGATGGTTTGCAGGTAGACTCTCTCCCCTCCCCATAGCGCAGAGCAGAGGAGGCCACGTGCTTCTCTTACGTCAGACGCAACGCTAGGAACAGATTGCTGCAAAGATGGCAAGTGCTTTAACTCACAGGTCTGGGGGCGAAGGTCCCAGGTACACCTCCCTGGGCCCAACTCTGTGCCCCAAGGCTGAGCCCTGCATATCCAGGCCCTTAGAAGCCCCTCTTGAACCCTTCTCTGCCAGTGAAAGACTGAGGTGCCCCAAAAGAATCCAGGTGGGGTTTTTTACGTGTGTTGTTTTGCAGCTGGATTTCCTCCTCTTCCTGACTTGCTCCTGCACTGCATTCCTGCCCCCATTCCTATCTGGGACCCAGTCCATGCCAGCACCCTGGCAGAGACAAGACTGGGTGAGCGTGGACTTCAGCCCCTTCCCCTTTCTCCTCCTGGCAAGGAGAAGGAGGAACAAGCACACCAAGCAGGGCAGCCCTGGGGAGAGGTGTGTGTGTGTGTGTGTGTGTGTGTGTGTGTGCATGCGCACAGCACCCCCTGATGCGCTTCAGCTGCGACCTCACATACCAGCCTTGGACGCTGCCTCTCATTTTGGAGCCGTGTTCAGGCTCCCCTCCTGAAGCTCTCTCCATGGTCCTGATGCTTTGCCCATCAGCCTAGGCTCCTGGCTGGTGGTCTTGGGAAGCTCAACCTTGCTGTCCGCTGGCTGCTGCTTGGAGGTTCATAAGACCCTAGGAAGAGCCTGGCTGCTGGATCAGGCCAAAGGGGGGAGGGCATCTAGTCCAGCAGGTGCCCATCGTGGGAAACCCACAGGCAGGATTCCACCACAAGAGCCCTCTCCCTTCCTGCTTTTTCTAGCGACTGGCATTCAGAAGAATCACTGCTTCCAAGTGTGGCAGCAGAGCAGAGCCTTAGGAGAATGGGGGTGTTGAGCCCCCAAGGAGTCCCCCTATTTTCACTGGGGACTGGGACACAGGAAGCAGCCTTATGCCGAGTCAAACCACTGAGGCCCACACTGCCCAGTATAGTCTGCACTGACTGGCAGCAGACAGGAAAGGGCTCTTGCGCGTGGGTCCAGCTTGCAGGCTTCCCAAAGGAGGCATCTGGTTGGCCACTGTGAGAACAGGAGGCTGGACTTGACGGGCCCCCTTTGGCCTGATCCAGCAGCCAGGCTCTTCTGATGTCTTTATGGAACCTCCAGGCCCAGAGGCAGCCTATCTGAACTCCTAGGACCTTAGGGGGATTTGGCCACTGTGAGAACAGGAGGCTGGACTGGATAGACTCGCTTTGGCCGGATCCAGCATGCTTTTATTACATCCTTACATCTTTAATCCAAGGATAGCTGCTATGATCTGACTGCAGAGAGAGAGAGAGGCTACTGTCTGGACTCTGAGGGTCCCCAAAGCTTTAGGATAAAGGGGGTAGGAAGCCACCGGGAGCCCCCCGCCAATCCATCAAACCCCCTATGCTCTCACTACTAAGGATATGGGTCCTATCCTGAATCATCTCCCAATGCTGAGCTGAGCTTCCAGGATCCATTGGAAGCAGAACGCCATAGAAACTGCTTGCCGCCTGTGTCAGGATTTAACTGTTTGCAGTTGCTGGTGGGTGGGCGGGAGGTTGTTCCCAAGCCCTGAGACCTTCCTAAGAACCGCCAACCCCACCCAACACACAAATGTTCCTGTGGAGAAGAAAAGGTTCCCTGCTCTTGCCAACCCACCAACATCTGGCCTTGCCTGGCCCTCAATTTGCAGCCTGACTGCCCCCCCCTTTCCTTTTCCATCTCCCCACATATCTTAACTTCCTTGTTGAACAATGAAATGCACCAGGAGGGGAAGGCGTCCCTGCAAAACCGCCATGCCTCTCCTGCCCACCTGACTGATCAATTGCCAGGCACGAGGATTTGCAGATAGAAGAATAGAATTGCAGGAAGGCACCCAAGGGCTCATCTAGTCCACCCCCTGCCATGAGGGCAGGGGTCCTGAAGGGCTGTTGTCCAGGGGCAGCCCAGAAGGTCATGGGTTCAAGGTCCAGCGATGTCTCCAGGCAGGAGTGGGAACGTCTCATTGTTTGAAACCCGGGAGAAACCTTGGCCTCTAAGGAAGTTTGCAAGAGACCCTTAAAAAACTCCCTCTCCACTTTTGCTGCCTTAAAAAAGTTGTTATTGTCAGGATAAAGCAAGGCATAATAAGCATATACAATTCTGCGATTTTTAGGGAAATTGACCTTTCTCCCCTGCTCTCCTTTGCCCTTTCTCTCCCATTCCCCAGTCTTCCCTATCTCCCATGGCTGTTGTTTTCAGAATTAAAACAGGAGATACCATTGATTTTTACTTTGCAACTCACTCTGGAACTGCCCTTGCAATGGAGAGTGGGGCATGAAAGTTTTAAATAAAAATAAGTTTGCAGATTATACGGAAAGGAAGCATAAGAGGTGGGAAGTGAGATACGACTTTCCCTCCTCAGCTGCTGTTAAGGCCTCACAGTATACTCTGCAACTCAGAACAATGTAAAGGGGAAGAGCTACTGGCTGAGTGGTTAGAGCATTTGCTCTGCAGGCAGTTCAAGTTCAATCCCCAGTGCCTCCTGCTAGGGCTGGGAGAGACCCTGGAGAGCGCCTGCCGGTCAGTGCAGGAAGTACTGAGTTAGCTGGACCCTAAGGTTCTGAATCAGTACAAGGCAGCTTCCTAGAGATATAAG
Organism: Podarcis liolepis; assembly: GCF_965112155.1. Lineage (NCBI taxonomy): Eukaryota > Metazoa > Chordata > Lepidosauria > Squamata > Lacertidae > Podarcis > Podarcis liolepis. The sequence continues at coordinate 597,968 of NC_139566.1, read as the reverse complement.
CCTAAACTGAGGAGACTGGCAATGGCAAGTTTCAAGGCAGGTAAGACACAATCATAGAGTCAAAAGGGGCCATAAGGGTCATCTAGTCCTACCCCCTGCAATGACAGCTGAAGAATCCCTGACGGACAGCCATCCAGCCTCTGCTTAAAAACCTCCAAGGAAGGAGAGCCCACCACCTCGCGAGGAAGTCTGTCCCCCTGCCAAACAGCTCTTGCTGTCAGAAAGTTCTTCCTGATGTTTAGTCAACATCTCCTTTCTTGTCCTTGGAATCCAGCAGCAGGAAACAAGCCGGCTCCCTCTTCCATGTAACAGCCCTTCAGATAACGGAAGGTGGCTCTCATATCTTGTCTCAGTCGTCTCTTCTCCAGGCTAAAGATCCCCAACTCCCTCTTTAGGGAAGCTGTTAATGTTTGATGCATTACTGTATTTTAATATTTTGTTGGAAGCCGCCCAGAGTGGCTGGGGAAGCCCAGTCAGATGGGCAGGGTATAAATAATAAATTATTATTATATTATTATTATAAGGCTTGGTTTCCAGACCCTCCTCTGGTTGCCCTCCTCTGAACAACCTTCCAGCTTCTCGATATCCTCCTTAAATTGTGGCGCCCAGAACTGGACACTGGACTCCTGGTGGGGTCTGGCCAAGGCCAAATAGAGCGGTATGCATTATTCTCTGGTGTCTGGCTCTTAACCAGAAGGTTGGTGGTTCGAGCCCACCCAGGGACACTTGTGGGTAGGATTCCTGCATTGCAGGGGTTGGACTAGATGACCCTCGGAGTACCCTTCCAACTCTACCATTCCCTGATTCTCCCCTTGCCCCCTGATTTGCTCTCCTCTACACACCTTCCAGCTCGTCCGTAAGACCTCCACCCCTCTCACAGGAACAGAGGGCGCTGCCTTCCTTCTACCGGGTCTGACCATTGGTCTACCCAGCTCCATACTGCCTACACTGACCGGCAGCAGTGGCTCACCAGGGTTTCAGCAACCCTGCCTGGAGGAGATGCCCCGGGGGGGTTGAACCAGAGACTTCTACTTGCAAGGCTGCTTCCCCTGAGAAGGTTATTCTCTCCGTGACCTCCTTCCCAGCCCACTCCCACCCGGGAAGGACCCCTGCCCGCCAAGCCGCCCGGAGCTCGTTTCCTTGGCAACCCGCTCCCTGCATCCTCCTCCTCCTCCTCCTCCATCCTCTGCTAAGGCCGCTGGGTCCCTCGAGGGAGCTGTCCGCTCACCTGGTGGTGCTGAAAGCGTCCTGCCTCTTGAGGTCAGCGGCGGCGTGGAGAGCGGAGCGGGAGGGCCGGGCAGGATCCGTGGCCGCCCCCCGGCGGGGCCCATCTCGCCCGGGCCGCCCTGCATGACATCCCCGGCGCCTCTTGCTCCTTCCCTCCTCCGCCTAAATTTAGCTGCAGCTCATCAGCCCCGGAGTCAGTCTCTCCCTCTCTATATATGGGAGACTCCCCCCCCCCACCGCGTTCCCAGGCACCCTTACTTCCCGGCCGTCGCCAAGGCAACGGCTCTGGACGTCCTTTGGCTGGGATGCTCAATGGTGGCGAGGCTGCACCGTCTCGGCTTAAAGAGAGAACCGGGAGGGGGAGCTCTGGCGGGCGAAGCAGAACCAACCTCGCCGCCCCCTCCCCGAAAACGCACGACCAGGCGTGATTTTGGAACTCGTCGGAGGGTGTCGCTGAGGGCCGGGTGTGCGCCAAGTGTCACTGGGGGGAGAAGGGAAACGTCAGGCCACCAGCCAGTCACGCTCTTATAGAATCATGGGGTTGTAGGCTTGAAGGGGGTACCCAGGGGTCATCTAGTCCAACCCCCTGTCGTGCCGGAATCACAGCTAACGAATCACTGATGGGTGGCCATCCAGCATCTGTTGGAAAACCTCCAGTGAAGGAGAGTTCTTGCTGCTGCTGCTGCTGCTGCTGCTGCTGCTGCTGCTGCTGCTGCCGTTGTTCATAGAATTGTAGGGTTGGAAGGGAACCCCAAGAGTCATCTAGTCTAACCCCCTGTGATGCAGGATTCACAGCTCAAGAATCCCTGACAGGTGGCCACCTGATTTAGAAATCTGCAGCGAAGGAAAGCTCACCACCTTCCAAGACTTTTGGTTTGGCCATCAGCCAGTCACTCTGTTGCAATTATTTATTTAGTCTTGATTTTAATAAGAATTGAACAGAGAAAGTGAAGGTGACCAAAAGAATCAGCTCACATTAAGATTCAATAACCATCCATCCCGCCCTCTTAATTTAGACATATCTATAGGTATCAGCTCTTCAGATGTCCAGATAGACACAAAATGAAATCCACAGCTGTATGAAGAAAGTTCCAAGGCTGTCAGGAGCGGCGGAGGCACTCAGATGGTTGCATAATGGATGTGAGCAATTTGTCCTCCCTGGCTCAGAGTAGAAGGTCTCTTGGAAAGCCAGTGTGATGCAGTGTCAGACAAAGACCAGCAAAACCAGGGTTCGAATCCCTGCTCAGCGATGAAGCTCCCTGGGTGAGCTTGGGCCAATCACCTCCTCTCAGCCTAGCCTACCTCACAGGGTGGTTGTGCAGATTAAATGAAGAAGAACAACAAAAAGAGCCCTGTAGCTGGATCAGGCCCAAGGGGGCCCGTCTAGTTCAGCCTCTTCTTCTCACAGTGACCAAATATACCTATGGACATAGGAATCGAGATAGACTGCCTCTAGTAGAGACATCACCTTGCCAACAAAGGTCCATATAGTTAAAGCCATGGTTTTCCCAGTAGTGATGTATGGAAGTGACAGCTGGACCATAAAGAAGGCTGATCGCCGAAGAATGGATGCTTTTGAATTCTGGTGCTGGAGGAGACTCTGGAGAGTCCCATGGACTGCAAGAAGATCCAACCTCTCCATTCTGAAGGAAATCAGCCCTGAGTGCTCACTGGAAGGACAGATCCTGAAGCTGAGGCTCCAAGACTTTGGCCACCTCATGAGAAGAGAAGACTCCCTGGAAAAGACCCTGATGTTGGGAAGGATGGAGGGCGCAAGGAGGAGGGGACGACAGAGGACAAGAAGGTGGGACAGTGTTCTCAAAGCGACCAGCATGAGGGAGGCAGTGGAAGACAGGAGGGCCTGGCGTGCTCTGGTCCAGGGGGTCACAAAGAGGCGGACACCACTAAACGACTCAACAACAACAACAACAGACCTGGAGTCTCCATAAGAAGAGCCTGGCCAAAGGGGCGCCATCTAGTCCTGTATGTTGTTCTCACAGGGAGCAACCAGCTGCCCCAGTGGGAAGCCCACAAGCAGCCCCCAAAACTTTATGGGCCTCAAGTCTTTTCCACAGATTATATTTCTGGGTCTTTGCCAGAACAGCTGATTGGAATGCAGAAGGCCCCTTAATCAACCCCCAGCATCTCCCAGGTGGGGCTGGGAGAGACTCCTTGCCCGAACCCCTGGAGCGCTGCTGCCAGTCAGTGTAGACCAAGCATGTCCAAAGCCTGTTTCAGGGGCCTGATCCAGCCCATCGGTTGGTTTAATCCGGCCCCTATGGCACTTTATTTCCTGGGGTAAAATCCTTTAAAAAGCCCTCAACAACTTCAATCCTAAAAAAAGGTCAACTACTTTGGTCGGCCCTCATGGCCCTTCACTTCATCAAATCTGGCCCTCTTTGAAAAAGGTTTGGACACCACTGGTGTAGACCATGGGTAGGCAAACTAAGGGCCGGGGGCCGGATCCAGCCCAATCGCCTTCCCAATCTGGCCCACGGACGGTCTGGGAATCAGTGTGTTTTTAAATGAGTAGAATGTGTCCTTTTAATTAAAATGCATCTCTGGGTTATCATTCATATTTTTTTCTTTTCCAAATATAGTCCGGCCCCCCACAAGGTCTGAGGGACAGTGGACCGGCCCCCTGCTGAAAAAGTTTGCTGGCCCCTGGTGTAGACAATACTGGGGTATATGGGCCAATGGTTTGACTGGGCAGCCGGCAGCTTCCACAGTTCCTATGTAGTGTGAATCCGGAAGGAGGAGGGAGCTGTGTGTGCTCCGCTTAAGTTTAACGTCAGAAGGACAGCAGGACTTGTGTAACTCGCCCCTCTCTGCCCCCCACCTGCCTTCCCCATGTCAAATTAATAATGCATTTTCTGCTGGCCACGTTTGCATAGCAGAAATAATCAACAGTGCAGCAATGAGTTTTTAATGAAGGGAGCAGCTGAGGGGATGGGAACAAAATTGAAGCATCACGGGGGGGGGGGGAGAGAAGGATGGGAGGAGCTGTCTTAGAAGGACCTAAGAGGAGCCAAGGAGCCCATCTAGTCCACAGGAAAGGAGAGTTGCTCTTGTGCATGGGTAGGCAAACTAAGGCCTGTGGGCCAGATCCGGCCCAATCGCCTTCTCAATCCGGCCTGCGGACGGTCTGGGAATCAGCGTGCTTTTACATGAGTAGAATGTGTCAATTTATTTAAAATGCATCTCTGGGTTATTTGTGGGGCATAGGAATTCGTTCACCCCCCCAAAAAAATATAGTCCGGCCCCCCACAAGGTCTGAGGGTCAGTGGACCGGCCCCCTGCTGAAAAGGTTTGCTGACCCCTGCTCTTGTGCTTGAATCCTGCTTGTGGGTTTCCCCTAATGGGCATCTGGTCAGCCCCTGTGAGAACAGGATGCTGGACTAGATGGGCCATGGGCCTGATCCAGCAGCCAGGCTCTACTTCTGTTCTGATGGGACTTCCAGGTGCAGTGGCAGTCTATCTGGATTCCTGTCCTCTTTGGGACATTGGGCCACAGTGAGGACAGGAAGGACATGGGTGGCCTCTGTCAGGGCAGCAGTTGGGGGCAGGTCAGCAATAACTCACCAGGTGTCGGTTAACTCTTTATTCAAAGAAACAGAAACAGCACAGGCCTAGTGGTCACAGCAGCTCTTCTCAGTAGGCAGTTGTGAGGACTGCCTTTCCAAGGCTCTCTAAGACTCCTCCTCCCCTGGTTCCTTGGGCTCCTTTACCCTTTCTCCCTTGGCTCTGTCCTCTTCATCCCTCTTCATGTCTTGGGGGGGCCAGTGGAGAGCGGAGACCCCCTGTCTTCTTCAGCAGCCTGCCTGATTTCTGCCCCTTGGTCCCCTCCTCTCCACCTTCTGCTCCTGCCTCCACCTTCTGCACTGCTCTCTGCCACAGCCTCTTCCTGCTCACTAAACCCTGTGGCTTCTTCCTCCTCCCAGTCTGCTCCTTCTTCTCCCTCCCACCACTCATCACTGTCCCACCACCAATCCCTTGAGTCTCTTCCCTTGGGGGGCCTCCCCCCACTCCTCCATGGCAGCCGCTATGAGAAGAGGGTGCTGGACTAGACGGGCCCCCTTTGGCCGGATCCAGCAGGCTCTCCTGATATGCTTTTGTCCTCCTAGACTCCCAAACCAACAGTGGAAGATTCCACCTGTCTTCTTCTCTTCTCCCATATTTTTCTTTCTTTGAAGAACTGCTGATGGTGCGTCTCTCTCTTTCCCGCTCTCTCTCTCTCTCCCCCCCCCTCTCTCTCTGCCACTTGCAAAATGCAATGTCTGCTCCCTCCCAGCCAGCTCTGTCAAGAAGGATACCTGTCAGGTTGCCCGAGATCCAAATTGATCAGGCGGGGGCAATTTGTCACCAGGGATTCGTGTGGATTGCAGAAAAGAGAGAGAGAAAGAGAGAGAGAGAGAGAGAGAGAGAGAGAGAGAGAGAGAGAGAGAGAGAGATATATGCTGGCTTCTTGCTGAGACAAGCAGCTCTCTCTCAGTGGCTCAGCCAGGTCCAGTCGTGGGGGGGGGCAGGTTTTGAGGTGGGGGGGGGGAGACACACGACACAAATGAAAACAGAACATCTCTTGTTCTCGCCATTTGGATTCCACCCAGGGCCCGGGCATTTCAGAAAAGGGCCTCCTTGCCTCGGCCTCGATGCTTCTCATTTTATCTTGCGTGGTAGGATCTCCATTAAAAGACTCTTCTCCCAGCCCCCCAGGCCCCCCCCGGCATGTTTGAAAGGGTCAGGATGAAAAGGGAACGGGGGAGAAAAGCCTCCCACTTGCATGTGTGTTTGTTTCGGAGCGAGGAATCGAAAAGGCCCTTTCCTGCGGACAGGATAGAATTTTTATTTCTTCTCGCAGCAGAGTGGGACTGCGGAACTCCCTCCCACAGCAGGCACTGATGGCCACTGATTCGGAGGGCTTTGAAAGAGAACTGGACAAATTCATGGAAGCAGAGGGCTATTGATGGCTGCTAGCTAGGATGGCTATGCTCTGTCTTCACAGTCAGAGGCAGCAATACTCATGAATCCCATTTGCTGGAAGCCACAGGAGGGGAGAGTCCTGCATTCTACAGGACCGCCTCTCCTGGTCTGTTCTGCAGAGGACCTTAAGGTCCATGAATAACCATAGTTTAGAGGTCTCGGGCCCTAAGGAAGTCAGACTATCCTCCACCAAGACCAGGGCCTTCTCAGTGGTGGCTCCGACCTGGTGGAATGCTCTGTCCCAGGAGACCAGGGCCCTGCAGGATTTAACCTCCTTCTGCTGGGCCTGTAAGACAGAGCTATTCTGCCTGGCTTTCAATTTGAACTTAGCCTGATCTTTTATTTCCCTCCCCTTCCCTCACCCGCTCTGAGACCCCACAGCTAATTCTCCCCTGGTCTCCTCGCTGGCCCAAGTAGGACCAATTCAGCCAGCTAGCCCTGGGGATTATCTAATGCTCATTTCCCCTAAATTGATTTTTGAATTTTTAATTTTATTGTTATTCATGTTTTTATACTGTATTTTATGCTGATTTTATAATTGTTTAAATTTGTTGTTAGCCGCCCTGAGCCCGGTTTTTGAACCAGGAAGGGTGGGGTATAAATAAAATTATTATTATTATTATTATTATTATTATTATTATTATTATTATTATCCTGCTTGCAGGTTTCTTATAATGATCACCTGGCTGGCCACTGTGAGGACAGGAGCCTGGAGTTGATGAGTCCCCTTCAGAAGGCTCTTCGTATCTTCTCATGTTCTTAAAAGTATTTTTTTGGGGTGAGGAGGAAACTACTTTTATTTAGAGTTGCTGGTTTTTTACACACATTGACCGTCGAAGGTGACTTTTAAACCGATGACACAGGAGCTCTTGCAAACAACCCAGTTGGAATCGAGAAGCAGTTTTAACAGCAAGAGAGAAAGAATTGCGGGGTCATGGAAAAGAAGAAAAGATGGTGGAAAATGTGGTGGGAAGGAAAATCAGGAGACAAAGGACAGGTGTGATATGTTTGTTCCTTCTGCTTCACACACAAAAAGCTCCCTCTTTTGATTTGCTTCCGTCTTTTTCTCTCCAGGGACTTCTCGCCCGATGAGGCTGCCCCGGCTCCATTTCCCCGGCTGAAAAGGCCTCGCCTTCCAAGGGAGTATCACTGTTGCAAAGGCACCTGGGCCAAAGAGCCTCTGCAAAATCCCAGCAGAAAGGGGAATGTCGTCTCCGGTGCGCAGGTTACCTGATAGCCCTGACCTGGAGCTCCTTTCGTTACCTGTCCCCCTGCAAACGCCGGGGAGTCGCTTTCCCAGGATGGTCTCCGTGTGTGTGGCAGCCTTTGGGATGGGCCAGTTGAGAGGGAAGGTGGCTAAGGAGAGGTCTGCCTAAGGAGACAAGGAGCCACAAGGCCTATGCTCTGCCCTCGGGCAGAAATGTTCCTGAATGCCCGGTTCCAGGGAGACATGGAAGGGGAGGGGGATCTTGTGGCTGGATCCTGCCCGTGGGTCTCCCATAATCAGCATCTGACTGGCCACTGGGAGAGTAAGATGCTGGACTAGATGGGCCCCCTCTGGCCTGATCCAACACATTCTTTTTTCATCTGTCTATCTATCTATCTATCTATCTATCTATCTATCTATCATCTATCTATCTATCTATCTATCTATCTATCTATCTATCTATCATCTATCTATCTATCTATCTATCTCTCTATCTATCTCTCTATCTCTATCTATCTCTATCTTCTATCTATCTATCTATCTATCTATCTATCTATCTATCTATCTATATCTATCATCTCTCTCTCTCTCTCTCTCTCTCTCTCTCTCTCTCTCTCTCTCTCTCTATCTATCTATCTTTCTATCTATCTACCTACCTAGGTAAAGGGACCCCTGACCATTAGGTCCAGTCACGGACGACTCTGGGGTTGCGGCGCTCATCTCACTTTATTGGCCAAGGGAGCCGGCATACAGCTTCCTGTTCATGTGGCCAGCATGACCAAGCCGCTTCTGGCGAACCAGAGCAGTGCACGGAAACGCCATTTCCCTTCCCACCAGAGTGGTACCTATTTATCTACTTGCACTGTGTGCTTTCGAACTGCTAGGTTGGCAGGAGCAGGGACCGAGCAACGGGAGCTCACCCCATCGCGGGGATTCGAACTGCTGACCTTCTGATCGGCAAGTCCTAGGCTCTGTGGTTTAACCCACAGCACCACCTACCTACCTACCTACCTACCTACCTACCTACCTACCTATTTATTTATTTATTTATTGGTTTTCATATATTACATTACAATACAGATGTACCAAAACCAACACCATTTCCTCCCCATACATTTACATTTATATTTCCTCAATCCTCAATCCATCATATTATTCTTTTCTCCTTCCTCCCACTTCCCTCCACCCCCTCGATTTCCTCCACATTATACAATTTACAATTGCATTCTACAATCTTCTCAAATCATCTATATATTCTTGTTATCTTTCCTTACTAATTTTTCTTCCATCCAGTACTTCACATTTTAATCTAGGCATATAAGTGTATCTTTTTTTTAGCAATATTTTGCCATATATTCATCAAAACATTTCTACTCCTTTTTTAATTTTTTGATTCGACTGATTTCTTATTATAGCAGTTAATTTTGCCAAAATTAAACATTCATTGAGTTTACAAATCCATTCCTCCTTTGTAGATCCAACACACTCTTCTTATGCTCTTAGGAAGGGGCCTGGAATGGAGATAGAGGGCAGGGAACAGCTTTTCTCCATCTCTCATCACATTACAATTCTTGGACATGCACCGACGCTGAGTTTTAGAAGATTCAGGACAGATAAAAGGAATCTTTTCATGCAGACCAGGGTTAAACTGTGGAACTCCCTGCCACAGGAGATGGTGAGGGCCACCAACTTGGATGGCTTTAAAAGAGGATGAGACAGATTCACGGAGGAAGAGAGAGGGCTATTGATGGCGGCTGGCCAGCCTGGCTCTGCTCTGCCAGCAATGCTTGCAAATACCAGTTGCTGGAACCCCCAGGAGGGGAGAGGGCTGCTCTTGGGTTCGGATCCTGCTCATGGGTTTCCCAAACAAAGCATCTGGTCAGCTGCTGTGAGAACAGGGAACAGGGGGCTGGAGTAGATGGTCCTCTGGCTTGATCCAGCAGACGGGCTCTTCTTACAATCTTGTGTTTTGTAAAAGAGTGAAATGTTGGAGCAAACTATGTTGAAACAAGAGGAAGGAGAACACAGCCAAGAAACCTGTTGTACTCTGAAGGTTCAATTAAGTCCCTTGGTTCCCCCAGAACAATAACCTTAAAGTTCAGCACCCAGGTCCTTTAGTCATAGGGAAAACCACAAAATGCGTAATTTTGTAGGTCTCTCGCAAACATGTGCATTGTGCTGGGTGATGATTGTGCCAGTTCCTCCAACTCCCAGACAGAGACAGAGGAGTGCCGTACTGCAGGAAATAATTCGCCACGACAAATCTGTGGCCCTGGTGATGGAGTTGATCACATGAGGACATGAACTCAGGGAAGGTCCTGTCAGATCAAGGTGAAAGATGGAGGCCAGCTGGTGGTGATGGGTAGGAATGGAACCTCCACGTTCAGATAAAGTGTACCTCTGAATCAGGGAGCAGGTGGTGCTGTGGTCTTAACCACTGAGCCTCTTGGGCTTGCAGATCAGAAGGTCGGCGGTTTGAATCCCTGCGATGGGGTGAGCTCTGTCCCAACTTCTGCCAGCTTGAAAGCACACCAGTGCAAATAGATAAATAGGTACCACTGCGGTGGGTAAATGGCGTTTCTGTGCGCTCTGGTTTCCATCACAGTGTTCCGTTGCTCCAGTTTAGTTCTGCTGACTTAGAAAGCTGTCTGTGGACAAACGCCGGCTCCCTCGACCTGAAAGCAAGATGAGCGCCGCAACCCCATAGTTGCCTTTGAATGGATTCAACCATCCAGAGGTCCTTTACCTTTCCATTCTGCCTCTGAATCCCAGATGCTGAAGACCCAGTATAGTATAGGCAAGAACTCTGCAGAGCATCTGGGATCCAGAGCTAGTCTGTCTTTGAACACAGAAAATCCATTCTGAGCAATTTCAGCATCAGGACTCAAGAAGAGCCCTGGAGCAACTGAATCAGGCCCATATAATCCAGCATCCTTAAGTCCAAATGTCCTTAAGAACCTAGGAATTCAGATAGACTGCCTCTGAAACTGGAGGCTCCTCCCGAGGCTTAGTGTGGTCAGAACTGAGTCTACGCTTCCAGAGTTTACATTACTTCTGGTCAATGAGCCACCAGAGCCGCTAGAGGGCTGTGAAAATTTGTGTCCCGGGTGTTTTAGACTCATCTACACATGTACCAGGGATGCAGGTGGTGCTGTGGGTTAAACCACAGAGCCTAGGGCTTGCCGATCGGAAGTTCGGTGGTTCAAATCTCTGTGACAGGGTGAGCTCCCGTTGCTCTGTCCCAGCTCCTGCCAACCTAGCAGTTCAAAAGCAAGTCAAAGTGCAAGTAGATAAATAGGTACCACTCTGGCAGGAAGGTAAACGGCGTTTCCGTGCGCTGCTCTGGTTCGCCAGAAGCGGCTTAGTCATGCTGGCCACATGACCCGGAAGCTGTACGCCGGCTCCCTCAGCCAATAAAGCGAGATGAGCGCCGCAACCTCAGAGTCATCTGCGACTAGACCTAATGGTCAGGGGTCCCTTTACCTTTTTACCCATGTACTATCTGAAACCAAAGGGGCCAGATGTGGAAATATATTGGCATTATTTTCAGCTCTCCTGCTCCACTATATTTATTTTGTTTCATAAAATCTATGCATTGCTTAATTGTACCCTACGATCCTAGTCTTGGGCCTTCCCTCATGCATCTCATCCACAAGAGGCCTGGAGGGCAGAACATGAGAACGGGCCTTTTCTGCAGTGACTCCCCACTTGTGGGATGTTCTCCCCAGGGACACTCGCTTGGCACCTTCACTGCAGATCTTTAAGTGCCGGGCAAAAACATTTCTCTTCTCTCAGGCCTTTTAAACTGTGGGTGGGAGGTTATTGTTTTAGTTTCTTATTATGTTATGTGGTTTTGTGTTTTTACCGTATTTTTTGCCCCATAGGACACACTTTTCCCCCTCCAAAAATGAAGGGGAAATCTGTGTGTATCCTATGGGGCGAATACAGGCTTTCGCTGAAGCTTGGAGAGCGAGAGGGGTCAGTGCGCACCGACCCCTCTCGCTCTCCAGGCTTCAGGAAGCTATCAGCAAGCCTGGGGAGCCCGCGGGAGTTCCCACAGGGCTCCCTAGGCTGCGGATAGCAGCCTGCTGCACGGAGCGCAGGGCACACTGAAGCAGCACGCCCCACGTGCCGGGCAGACATCGGGCAGCCCCACAAGCTCAGGGGACAGCGGGGAGGCGCAGCGCTGCCATCCCGCTGTTCCCCAACCTGGTTTGGATTCCCCGACCTGGTTTGGGGGGGGGAATAAAGGGGGAAAAAAATTCCTTTATTTCCCCCCCAAAAAGCTAGGTGCGTCCTATGGGCTGGTGCGTCCTATGGGACGAAAAATACGGTATATCATAAAACACCCTGTGATCCTCGGATGAAGCGCAGTGTAGAACTTTTTAATAAGGATAATAAACCCCAAACCCCTCCAAGTGGTTCGCTAAGAGCTTAAAACAATGAAATCACCAGTAAAAGCAGCTCTTTTAAAACATTCGAAAGACAAAAACCAGCAATAAACGAAGAACAGGTGGAACCTACATCAACAGCCTCACCTAAACAACGATGTTTCTTGACAGGTACCAAAAAGCATTCAGTGAAGGCGCCTCCTGCCTGGTGTCCATAGGCAGGGAGTTCCAAAGGGTCGGTTCCGCCGCACTGAAAGATTGCTTCCCTCCTTTGCTACGCAACTGGTGCATGTGAAGTCTTTTACGGGGAGATGGGAGGAGGCCGGGTGCCGTGGGAACCTCACACAGGTCCCAAGAGGATGGGAAGGACTAATCTGTTCACAGCTCAGCGCAGGTGTCGTCCTCTGTTGCCGCCACCTCTGGCGCTGCGCCTCCACGGACGGGGGCTCCCTCTGCAACAGTATTCATGTGCCTTTTAAATCCAGCTGTAATTAAATACGCCTCTCCCTCCCCCCTTTCATTCTGCCTTCTCCTCTCCCTTGTCCCGTGACCTTTTAACACAGAGGGTTTGGGGCAGGGAGGCAACCCTATCCCCAGCGAGCGATTTGATTTCCATCTCATTAACTCGCCTCTCAAACTTTAACCCTCCGGCTCTGCCTGTTGGTGCCCACTCCCCTCCCACCTTTCACTGCCAGATTTCTCTCCCCCCCCCTTTTCTTCTACACTCCGCACAGCTCCACCTCCCGCCATTGTCCCTTGCCACTGCCCTCCTGCGATAGGCCTGCCGAAGACGTCAATCACCTCCCTCTTCCGCCCCCTGCTTTAAAAAAACAAAACAAAATAAATCCTTTCATTCAATTGAACTTGAGCAAAGTTTTGTAAGGGAGAAAAAGAAAGAGAGAGGGGGGAAAGAGGCACAAAATCCATGGGGCAGGCTCAGCCTTTCAGAACAGCTCTTATCTGATGGTGGGTCCTGAATTTAAAAGCCATTGCGAGAAGCCTCCGAGCCCCTGTGTTGGCAGCTGTGGTTGAATCCTGCCTCTTGGAGCCCCAGGTTTGGGAAGTGTGTGCAAGAGAGAGTTCACACACAGGGGCAGCGGGACGAGGAGAAGGAGCAACGTCGATTTAGCTCAGATTCCCTTCGGCAAAAAGTCCGGTTGAACCCTGACCCTTGGCCAGTTTTGCTCTTCGGACCTTTGCTGGACTCAAGGTAAGACTCTGTGAAACGGTGGAAGCCACAACAGGATGGTGAGGAGGGCGATTGGACTTTGAGCAGGTGGACAGTGGGGCTTCCTGCGATGCTCCACAGGTAGTGAGTTTCCGTCTCGGGAGTTCTACCTACCTGCACTCCTCTTTGACCAGTTGCGAAGGAGAGACCCCTCTGGGCGAGCAAAATGTCTGGGTGGATTCGGGGACTTCACTAACTTCCTGCTGCAACTCGGGGGGGGGGAGAAAATAATTTTTGGCATGCATTTCAGTGAGAAACTCTCTAACGTGGCACTTGATCCAACACACGAAACCCGCCCTTTGGGATTTGCGCCCCTCTGAATTTGGCAATCACTTCTCCAGCCAAAGAACTTGTCCAAAGATGCGCATGTTTGGAAACAGTGCACTTCAGAATGCAAAACTGTGTTGTATTTGGGGAACGCTTGCAGAAAATATGAACTTTAGTCAAAACGGCGTGCAAAAAAGTTTTTTTTATTTGGAGCAATTTGCACTCGGGCACTAACCCATTTTCGTGTTTGAAAAACAAATTGCTGCAGGAATACTGAGACGTGAATTTAAATTTTGAGGAAATGAGGACCAAAAGTGACAGGTTTGTGCACCCTGAATTGCCACCCCAGCTGCTTGCTAGAGATTGCAGGGCAGGATATTAAACATCCCACCTCCAAAACCGGATACATCCTGACAGCGGGGAAACAAGGAAAATCTTGTAGCAAATGATCTGTCTCTCCCGTCTTGAGCTCTTCTTGGCAAGTTCAGTGGCCCACCTTAATCCCCGCCAGCCGTGTTTATTCCTTGGCTGGCCCCATCTCCTCCTGGAAGGATGAAGTCCCCCGTCTCACTCCGTCCCTCCGGCTTCATCCCTGGGCGTCCCCTGACTTGGTTCAGGGTGCTCAGCATGCCTGTGTGGGCTGCTGCATGTGGGAAACACACAGAGCTTTCTCTCACAGAGCTTTGCCAGCCTGGCATTCCATGTTCCTGGGAGTTCGTTCTGCCTCCTCTGCCCTGCCAGCTTCTTCTCCTTCTTCGTGAAATTGTAGAGTTGCAAGGGACCCCCGAGGGACATCTAGTCCATCCCCTGCAGTGCAGTAGTCACAACTAAATAACCCCTGACAGGTGGCCATTCAGCCTCCCTTTAAAAACTTGCCAGCAAAAAGTGAGTGCTAGTGTCTCATCTGAATCGCCTTTCGTAGAAGCAGAGTTAGGAGGGGTCCCAGCCGGGTCATTTTGCCCAAGCCCCTGACAGACGCTCATGCAACCTTGGCTTAAGAACCTCCAACTTCCTGAGGCAGCCTTCTCCACCGCTGAAAAGCTCTTCGCTGGAATCCTTCCCCAGCAGGAAAGGAAGACAGTTATCTGGACAACAGGGACTGAGGGTCCATAACCGGCAGCCTGGACCTTTTTGGAACCGAACTCTTGAGGCCTGTGGCTGGGGCTGTAACGACCCCTTTTGCAGCCATGCCTCAAAAGCTCATTACAAGCTGGTTCGGCGAGGAAGCCTTACGCAGTGGGAGAGCAGCTGCTTTGCCTGCAGAAGGCTATCCCCAGGTTGGTCTGGGAATGTCTCCCACCTGGAACCCGGGAGTGCCATTGCGAAGGCAGCTTCCTGCGTTCCTATTTCAACCCTTGGTTCAGAACCATGAGGTCTGGAATCTTGGCTTATTTTACAGGCAAGGTCCGCAGCTCAGTGGCAGAACAGCTGCCTTGCATACAGAAGGTCCCAGCTATGGGTGGGGTAAGACTTCCTTCCTGAAACTGAGGGCAGCTACACTGGGTCAGAGCAGCCGCAAGTTTTAAGCTGAATGACCCCCCCCCCTTTCAGTTGCTTCCAACTTCTTCCTAGCCAGTGCGAAGGTTGCCCCTTTAATCTCTCTCAGTCTCTGATAAGTTTCAGAGCAGGTATGTTAGGGGAGAATTTCTGGGCGGAATTTCTCTTCAAAAGCCTCAAGTCAGCCCACATTTTCAAATGCATAGCTCAACTTTCTAAGTGTGTATCGCCCCAGGGCTTTCCGCCTCGTGCAAAACACCTCACTACTTTGAAACATTTATTTATTCATCCATGTCATGGAATTTACACACTGTTAAATTGCAAACAAGCAAACAAAACTCAAAGCAGTTTACCAAAGAGAAAACAGTAGAATCAAGAAAAATCCGCAACCCTCCTTTAAAACATAGGAAAGTTAACATACAGAAACAGATTAAAATTACTTCAATTTTCTAAGCTTGTCTAAACAGGGTATTGTTTTTAGCAGGCGCCAGAAAGAGTACAGAAAAGCTGCCTGCTTGATCCCAATAGGCAGGGAGTTCCATCTGTGAATCAGTTGTGAATCACTTGCAAGATATCCTTCCTGATATCACACTTGTTTTTCTCCCAGGAGCTTGGCGTAAATGGTTCTCTCCCTCATCATTTAATCCTGCACAACGACCCTGCGAGGCAGGTTAGGCTTAGAGAGGGAATGACTCTGGTTCATGGCCAGAATGGGCATTTGAGTCCTGCTCTCTCCTGGGTCCCGGTATGACACTCTCAGCGCTTTCCTTCCTTCCTTCATTACAGGGGGTCGCACCAGGCGACCCTTTGAATCCCTTCCATCGCTACGATTCTGGGATTCTGACCATCTGACAGCTGAACTCTGACCTGACAAGGATGCTAAGATCTGCCAGCCAGATTTGTATTTCAAATTAGTTCTGCTCATCCATCAACCCCTTAGAGCTATTTATTGAAATGATGTACTTTATTATGATCGTAGATCCCTCTCCTCCCTCAATTGATCCAGTCCTCTTTTAAAGCCACCCAAGGTGTTGGCCATCACAGATTCCTGCACAAAGAACTTCCTTCCTCCCTCCTAATGAAAAATTCAGTGTCCATTCAGAGTCCCTCTGCTCTGCAAATTCTGCAGGAATTTGCAGGAAACTTGGTGGTCATGATGAATTAGTTTTTATCCATAGAACCTGAAGGTGACTTGTGCATTTTAAACACCTCTAGCAAGACGTTCATCAAGGAGACACTTCCTTAAAGATCTTGGGCGAGAGGGAAGGAAACAGGAAATAAAATGGGCAAGCCCTATGCCCATCAGGCCCAGATGATGGAGACCCTGTCTGATTCATTTCTTTCCCCCTGCTCACCCCAATCACCTTGGGGAGGTCAGAGTGGGTGCAGAGGAAGGAAGCTGCCCTCCCAAACCTTTCAGAATTCCAGAGGACCTTTTCCCCTCTTGCACCTTTTCAAGAGCCACCTGCCAAAAATTCCATTATTTCGTGTAACAAAGAGAGGCCGGGCTCTTTCTGTGCATCTGGGTGCCCAGCCTCTCTCTCTCTCTCTGTCTCCACTCCAATTTTTTTTACCTCCTTCCCAAATCCCTTTCACACTCTTCTTTTCTGCATGGCTCACCTCTCTGTGACACAGAGCGCAGCCTCTTTGGAAGCAGAGAGAGAAAGATGGAGAGGGGGAGATAGAGGCAGCGAGGCTCCCCTCCGCGCATACTAATGAACTCCTGATTGTCAAAGCGCTTTTTGTGTCCCTCCAAGCTCCATTCAGGCCCTTCCTCGGCATACAATGCAGCCACTGTCTGGCCTCTTCCCCCCTGCAAAACAGACAAATGCTTTCACCTCCGTGCTTTCTATCCCCTTCTTTTCACCCTCGCTGCCTCCTCCTCCTCCTCTACTCTGGAGCCCGGACAGGTCCCTGCTCCTCAAGGCAAGGAGGCTGAGGTTTCCAGGGCCTGCAGAGATCTGGCGGGGAGCTGTCCAGTCTTTTGCATTTGCCACCCCCAGTTCCTGCTCCCGTTCCGCTCCTCCGTGTAGCCAAAGCTCTTCGGGGACACCTGGCACTGCCGTCATCGCAACCCTGGGAGGAGAAGGCCTTGGATGAGGCAGAGAGAGGAGCTCGTCTCAAGCCAATGTTGCCATGAGGCTCCAGAATCTGTCTGTTGGGGGAAGAGGCTTTCATAGAACTGTAGAGTTCGAAGGGACCCTGAGGGTCATCCAGTCCAACCCCCTGCAAAACAGGAGTCACAGCTAAAGACTTCCTGGTGGACTATCCAACCTCTGCTTTGAAACCTCCAAAGGAGGAGAGCCCACCACTGTCAAACAGCTCTTGGCCTAAGAAAGTTCTTCCTAATGTTCAGTCGTCCTTCCCTTTCTTGCAATTTGAATCACTTTGTTGGGGTCCTGCCCTTGACAAGCTTGCTCCCTCCTTCATGTGACAGCCCCTCGGGTATCTGACGATGGCCATCACGTCAGCTCTCCATCTTCTCTTCTCCAAGTGAAGCATCTCCAGCTCCCTCAACTGCTCCTCATGAGCTTTGATGGTCAGACCCACAATCTCCCTTGGTCGCCCTCCTCTGCCCACCTCCCAGCCTTCCTTATTTACAACCCCCAGTCTCTGCTCTTGCTCCCTGGTTTATCCAAAGCTACAGGGAAATCTGGCCTTGCCAAAATCACAACGACTGGGAGGTCAAAGCCTGGAATGAGGGAAAGAGGGAGAGCAAGGCTAGTCCCAAGTTGATGTTGCCACGAGGCTCAAGGATCTGGGTGTTGGGGAAGAGGCTTTGGCAGGGAGGAGAGAGAGAGAGGGGGGGGAAGCAGGTGCCTGTGTGGGTCCTGGAAGATGCCAGCTGGCACTCGCCCCCTGCTCCTGTGGTTCTCGCCTGCTTGCTCTGTTCCAGCCACTGGTTTGTTGGCAAGTTCCCACCAGGACACATCCTGCCACCTCAGTGGGGAACAAGCGGTGGTGCTGGAAGAAGTTCCCCTTTCTCTGCTGCCACCTGCAGAATTGCCAGGCCTGCCCAAAAAGGCCTTTGCTGCCCACAGGGCCTAAAGATTTGTGAGTTTCCCCAAGAAGGCAACCTTGCATCTGAAAGCAGCATGGGAGCAGTTTGAAAAGGGACATGATGTTGTCGGCTTGGAGGCAGGCAGCACTTGGCTTCCTCGCGACAGGTTGCAAAGCTGGATTTCTGGGTGAAGGAACTGGGTGGGCTCTCAAACGCAATTGAGGTGGCTTGGAACTGGGCGTTTGGGAAGAAAAGTGGAGCGCGGCTCCATCAGGCCACAGGGACCCATCCAGCCCAGTGCCCTGGCCTGCTCTCACAGTGGGGAACCAGCAGCCCCAGTGAGAAACCCGCAAGCGAGATCTGAGCACTAGCCTGCTCTCCCCTCCTGCGGTTTCAAGAAATTGGGATTCAGAAGCACAGTAGAGACACCAGAACAGGCAGCGATAGCCCTCTCCTCCTAAATCAGCGAGTTCCGTAGTTTACAAGACATGAAGAAGGACTTTATTTTATCTGTCTTGAATCTTCCGACACTAGGAGATGCTGACACATGCCTGAGATCAGGGATTCCAGATCACTGATGGCAGAATTGTAGGCTTGGAAGAGTCACCCAAAGAGTTGTCCAATGTGATGCAGGAATCACAGCCAAACGAAGTTGAAGGTTTCTTGAGCTGTCAGGTGCCTTGGAAGGAATGGCATTGGAATAAATAAACTCCTAGAGACCCCAGCTTGCTATGCGCTGTGAAAGCGCACAAGGCAACCAGGAAGGAAGGCAGCCAGCGCTGACCTTGACGTGGGCTTGGAATACGAGCAATTCCAGCGAAAGGCCTACACCTCTCCGTCCCCCTGTGCTGTGAGAGTGCCGGTCTTGTACACCCTCAGTTCCTAGACGTGGCCTCTGTGCCCCCAGCCTGTTCCCTCCACGCCCAAACACAGGTTTTAACAAGCTGGCTCTTGTTCCGAGCACCTCGGTGGTGCCCTGGAGGAAGAAACAGATTTGCAGCAACCCTCTTTCTCAAGCGACCTGAGGTTACAGTTTAACCAGTTTGCTGGCGGCTAGGAAAGGCTCTGTGATGTTTGGGTGGTGCTGCTGCCATCCCTGCTGTTTCAGCAGAGGAGCGGGGAGGAATCTCTGAAAATGTTCCGCAGAGAGCTTTGGAGGAAAATGGGGCAGTGCCCCACCAGTCTCAGTCTGCCCCCCAAGCAGTCCTCCCTCTAAATACCTGCTCACCGTCCTATTTGCAACCAGTCCAGGGGCTCATAGAATCGTAGAGCTGGAAGGGACCCCCAGAGGACATCTAGCCCACCCCCTACAATCACAGCTAAAGAATCCCAGGCAGGTGGTCCCCAACCTCTGCTTAAAAGCCTCCAGTGAGTTTTGCTGTGCAGTTAGGCTCCCCGGATCCTTCAAGAGCCTTATCACGGAGGGTGAAATTCTGAAAGACAAATAGCCACATGGGGAATGTTTCATTTCCACTTAGAATATTGTAGCTGGACCTTGCAACTCAAGACTGTGAGGTGGAAGGCAGGACACAAGAACCCCAGTAGCCCACTTGGACTACTGCAATGCGCTCTACGTGGGGCTACCTTTGAAGGTGACTCGGAAACTGCAATTAATCCATTATGCGACAGCTAGACTGGTGACTGGGAGCGGCCACCGAGACCACATAACACCAGTCCTGAAAGACCTACATTGGCTCCCAGTACGTTTCCGAGCACAATTCAAAGAGTTGGTGCTGACCTTGAAAGTCCTAAACGAAGACCTGAAGGAGCATCTCCACCCCCATCGTTCTACCCAGACACTGAGGTCCAGCTCTGAGGGCCTTCTGGCGGTTCCCTCATTGCGAGAAGTGAGGTTACAGGGAACCAGGCAGAGGGCCTTCTTGGTGGTGGCACCCGCCCTGTGGAATGCCCTCCCACCAGATGTCAAAGAAAAGGACAACTACCAGACTTTTGAAGACATCTGAAGGCAGCCCTGTTTAGGGAAGCTTTTAATGTTTTATGCATTACTGTATTTTAATATTTTGTTGGAAGCCGCCCAGAGTGGCTGGGGAAACCCAGCCAGATGGGTGGGGTATAAATAATAAATTATTATTATTATTTATTATCAGAAGAGCCTCCTGGATCAGGCCCATCTAGGCCCGACTCCTGTTCTCTCAGTGGCAAAGGAGGACCATGGAGACACAGCGCAGCCCTGGTGGGTAGCAGCCTTCAAGAGCCTCCCCCTCCACGAATTCATCCAATCCTCTTCTTAAGCCTTGCAAATTGGTGGCCATCCCTGCAGCAGGGAGTTCCGCAGTTCCATCTCTGCCCTGTGTGGAAAGGGGCGTTCTTTGATCTGTCCTGAATTGTCTGCCTTCATGGGATGCTCTCAAGTCCCAGTGGAAGGTAGAGCCTTGCACGGATTTCGGAGAAGGAAACATCTTTCCCCAGAGATGCAATTTAATTTTTTTAGGGGGAGAGCTATTTAGACGTGCCCTTGGAGAAAGACCCTGACTGGTCCCCTTCTCCTTCTCAGAGAGCAGGATGCATAAAACTGTTACAGGCTGTACATTTGGAGTCTCCCAGTGCTCTGCTCTCTGCCCTAATTAATGCCGGCTAAACCACATGCGGTTAATGTTTAATGGCTGTGAGAAGTTAATGGCTCTCCGTGGAGGGGACCGTCTGCTTCTGCACTCCTTTAGCGTTTCAGGAGTGGGTCGGCAAGGGAGGGGGCTCCACAAAGCAGACTGGCCCGAGGCAGGAGACAGAATCATAGAACTGCAGAGTCGGAAGGGACTCCAAAGGCCATCTAGACCAACCCCCTGCAATGCAGAAACCACAGCGGAAAAACTTCTGGCAGGTGGCCACCCAACCTCTCCTTAAAGACCTCCAACCAAGGAGAGCCCACCACCTACTGAGGTCACAGAATCAGAGTTGGAAGGGCCCTCGAAAGGCCATCTAGCCCATCCCCAGAAATTCAGGAACTGTAGTTCAAGGATCCTTGAGCGGGAGGCATCCAAACTCCGTTCAAAGTCCTCCAACAGAGGAGAAGGGGCCGTCTTCCTGAGTGGGGAGTGTGGGGAAACTTGCCTACTGTACACGGACATCAGTTGCCCCGCCCACTCTGCCTCTGGCCCCGCCCAGCACTGGCATGTGGCCCCTGGGTCATCTCCCAGGCGGAAATGTGGCCCTCGTGTCAGGAGAGGCCCCCAGCCAAATAATGCATGGAGAAAATGGATAGAGAGAAGTTTTCTTTCCCTCTCTCGTAAGACTAGAATGCACAGGCGCCCAGTGAAGCTGAAGGCTGGAAGATTTGGGACAGGGAAAAGGAAGGACTTACAGTGCAGCAGCAGAGTTAGTCCATGGAACTCCCTGCCACTGGAGGCAGCGACAACCACTAACCTGGACAGCTTTAAAAGAGGGCTTGACAAATTCGTGGAGAAGAGAGCCAGGGATGGCTGCCAGTCATGACAGCTGCGCTCTGTCTCCAGAGTCCTAGAGGGTGATGCTTTTGAATGCCAGGAAGGGAGGGGACTCTTGTACTCAGACCCTGCTTGTGGGTTTCTCTTGGGGGGGCATCTGGCTGGACACTGAGAGAACTGGATGCTAAATAATAATAATAATAATAATAATAATAATAATAATAATAATAATAATATATTTATTATTTATATCCCACCAATCTGGCTGGGTTTCCCCAGCCACTCTGGGCGGCTTCCACCAGAATATTAAAACACAATAGTCTATTAAACATTAAAAGCTTCCCTAACAGGGCTGCCTTCAGATGTCTTCTAAAAGTCTGGTAGTTGTTTTTCTCTTTGACATCTGGTGGGAGGGAGTTCCACAGGGCGGGTGCCACCACTGAGAAGGCCCTCTGCCTGGTTCTCTGTAACTTGGCTTCTCGCAGCAAGGGAACCGCCAGAAGGCCCTCGGAGCTGGACCTCAGTGTCTGGGTAGAACGATGCGGGTGGAGATGCTCCTTCAGGTCTACTGGACTGAGGCCGTTTAGGGCTTTAAAGACTAGGTGGGTCAATGGCTCTTCTGATGTCCTTATGGAACCTCCAGGTCCAGATCAGTCTATCTGGATTCCTAAGTTCTACGGGGAGTTTTTGCCGCTGTGAGAACAGGACCAGATAAGACCCCTTTGGACTCTTCTGCTGTTCTCCAATGCTACTTCAGTGGCCGTTTACAATGCGGTCAGCCAGGCTGCTTCTGTTTTCTGAAAGGTGTAATCGCCCATCTCCGAGAAACAAGCCTCCGTTTCTTCCCAGAGCTGATAAAACTCTCCTGGGGGAGAGGCCGTGTTTCGTGGGAATCTGCCCTGAGCCGACCCCACCTCTCCCGCCGCCTGGCCAGCTTATCAGGAAGCCGAAGAAGAAGTGACCTGATTGTAGGACCCAAGTTTAGCTGCAAAGGAATAAGAGATGAAAAGGGAGAGCCTGGCGTAGTCTTTTCATCCAGCTGTGAGTGGAGGCGGCGAACAAGGGCCAGTGGGAATTAAAACTGGGCCCTTTCCAATTAGTATAATGCCAGAAGTTTTGAGCAAGGAGGGAAAATGGGACAATGAGAGAAGTGGGTCAGGATAAGGACCAGTTTCCTTCCGGTCGGAAGGCTCCAGCAACTGGGATTCAGTAGCCCTGCAGGGGAGCAAAGCCATTCTGGCTATTAGCCACCAGAGCCCTCTCATCCTTCCTGAATTTGCCTAATCCTTTTAAGGCCACCTGAGCCAGCTCTGGTTTCCCCAGTCGTGATGTATGGAAGTGAGAGCTGGACCATCAAGAAGGCTGATCGCGGAAGAATGGATGCTTTTGAATTCTGGTGCTGGAGGAGACTCTTGAGAGTCCCATGGACTGCAAGAAGATCCAACCTCTCCATTCTGAAGGAAATCAGCCCTGAGTGCTCACTGGAAGGACAGATCCTGAAGCTGAGGCTCCAAGACTTTGGCCACCTCATGGGAGGAGAAGACTCCCTGGAAGACTCCCTGGAAAGGACCCTGATGTTGGGAAAGATGGAGGACACAAGGAGAAGGGGATGACAGAGGACGAGATGGTGGAACAGTGTTCTCGAAGCTACCAGCATGAGGGAGGCAGTGGGAGACAGGAGGGCCTGGTGTGCTCTGGTCCAGGGGGTCATGAAGAGGCAGACACGACTAAACGACTAAACAACAACGAGCTGCTGGGCCCCCCTGACTCATGTGGAAAGGAGTTCCACTGTCTAACTATGAGCTGAGTGAAGAAGGAATTCCTTTGATCTCTCCTGCTTGAGATGCAGAAAATGACACACACACACCCCAATTTGGGCACGTGGCTACGGGACCGCCTCTCCTGGGATGTCCCACGGAGGACCTTACGGTCTTCAAACAAAAACACCTTGGAGGTCCAGAGCCACAGGGAGGTTAGGCTGGCCTCCACCAGAGCCAGGGCTTTTTCGGCCGTGGCCCCGATCTGGTAAAACGCTCTGTCCCAAGAGACCAGGGCCCTGCGGGACTTGACATCTTTCCTGCAAGACGGAGCTGTTCCACCAGGCCTTTGGCCAAGGCACAGTCTGACCCCCTCCTTTGGCAATCCTCACAGAACTCTAGCCCAATGGTTGCCATTAATTTGATTCGAACTGATTTTATAATGAATTGATTTTAGAATGCTGTGTTATTTTACTGTTGTTAGCTGCTCTGAGCCTGACTTCGGCTGGAGAGGGCGAGATATAAATAAAAATATATTATTATTATTATTATTATTATTATTATTATTATTATTATTATTTGGCTACCGTCTCCTCCCGCATCGCAGCTGTGTTCTGCAGGGACCCCAAGGGAAGGAGAATGCCCCCCCCATGTCCGACAACCCAGCTTCCCTTTCCCCCTTCCCCCTCCTCCCCTCCAGCCAGAAATCTTCTTCTCCTCCATCCTTGTGTCTTCAGGTGAGAAAACTGATCCCCCTTCCCACAAAGCAGCCTTTGTCCCGTCCCTCTGGGGATTAGCACAGCCGGCCTTCCTCCAGCCTTGGCCTCCTTTCCGCTGCCCAGGTATCAAAATCTGCATCTGGGTTATTTTTAAAAAAGCACTTTGCAGCCCCTGCGGAGCGGTCCCTCTGAGGTGGGGCGCTGCAGGGCTCTGTCGGCAGTGGGAGGAAGGAGACTGGTTTTGTTGGGCTGGGAATCCCAGAATTTTAGAACTGTAGGGGACCCCCAAAGGTCATCTAGCACAACCCCCCGCAACACTGGAAGGAGGCGCGCAGAGGCTGGCACTCAGCTGGAGCTCAGGCTTGGGGCTGCGTCCTTTACGATGGGCCCTGGGCTGGAATGCAGGCGTCTGGGGTGCAGCAGTGTTGCCTAGTGGGTAGAGCATCTGTTTTGCACAGAGGAGGACTCAGGTTCAATCCTGGGGAAGCCCTCTGCCTGAAACCATTGAGAGGCGCTGCCAGTCAGTGTGTCTATTTAAACCGGTGCTTTACTCCGAACCCTGAGGACTGGGACCTTGCTTTTTCTGTAGCTCCTTAGGAAAGCCCCTGCTTTGCAGGAAGACGGTCCCAGGGGGAATTTTTTGAAAAGCCAGAGGTGGTGACAGGGCCGGATTTGCAGATAAGCTATAACTTAGGGCCCCACTCTCTTGGAGGGGCCCCCAAAATTAAACCCCTGGATATACATTTACAAAATATGATAAAAAACAAATAAAATAAAATCTACACACAGCAACAGGATTTTGTGTTGTGTAGGCTCATATGATGTAAGTAATGGGCCCCCAATCATTTTAAGTTAGAGCTTAATAATTAATATCATTAATATTAATTAATAATATACGGTACTTCTTAATTGTATTTCACTATTAATATACTTCTCCTTAACTGTATTTCAGTTCAACAATTACTTTGATAAAATACACATTTTGTTATGTGCAAATGGCTTTAGATACCCATTAGGTCCATCAATTACCATGTTCAGCACGAATATGCGACAATTTGTTGTTGACAAAGGACAGCTGGACGTATAATGGGCCCATTACCTTCAGGAGCTGAGGCCCTCATCAAACCTGAATCCGGCCCTGGGTGGTGATGTGGTGGGAATCCTGTTTCCATTCTGGAAACAGGACTTGGGGTGCCCAGGGCTTCCAAATCCAGGAGTCGGGGTCCACCAGAGACCTTTGGAGGGCCACCTGAGATGTGCAAAAGAGGCAGCCTCTCTCTTCCAACTGGTCAGGAGGGAGTGTGGCCGGCCCACCCAGGAGGGAAGATGAGGAAACTGCCTCAGGGGGCAGGATCCACAGGGGCAGCAGACCCAGCCTCCGAGGAACGCATCACCTGCTGTCGCGCTGCTGGTGGTCTCCTTGGAGGCCGGACCTGTCTCTTCCTTAGCAGCCCCCACCCCTTGCCTCCTTCACAGCGGCCTCTAAGCCAGTGTTTCTGCACCTGTGGGTCCCCAGAGGTTGTTGGACTACAACTCCCATCATTCCTAGCCAGCGTGACCAGTGGTCAGGGATGATGGGAGTTGTAGTCCAACATCTGGAGACCCACAGGTGGAGAACCGCTGCTCTAGGCAAAGAGGAGGAGCCGGTGGTCTCTCCAGCCCAGGGAGGAAATGGCAGGAGGTGCCCTCTGGGGTCTCCTGGGGTCTCCACTCACCAGAGGAAGAGGCAATGTTTTGAGGTTCCCCTCAGGCATCAAAGTGTCTTGGGGCCCCCAGATGCTGGAGCTGAGCAGAGGGGCTGAGAACAGCATTTGCAAATGTGTCGCTTGACCATAGCTGTCAAGGTTTCCCATTTTTTAAGGGAAATTCCCTTATTCTGAATAGGATTCCTCGCAAGAAAAGGGGAAAGTTGACAGCTATGCCCTTGACCCGCTGGGTGTCCATTTCTCCCCGAAACCGGCGCTCTCTCCTCTTTGCAAAGGTGGCAGCTCCTTGAGTCGCCCAATGGCCACATTCTTAGGGGCTCCTTTCAAATCTGTGATCCCTGCACTGCAGTGGGTTGGGCTAGATGACCACTGGGTGTCCTTCCAGCTCTACAAGCCTATGAGTTTCATCCTGGATTGTGGAGCCCTGGATCTTCTTCCCAAAGGGGAAGGGTTCCCTACCCTTAAAACTGCTTTGAAAAGAAAATCCAATTTTGTATCTGCATGTGCTGGCTCTGCTTACCTCTCGGCTGACAGCTTCCTGTCCATCACTTGTACTGTCAAAATTCAACAATGAAAATTAAAATAAAATCCCAGTTTTGCACCAGAGTGCTGTGTATTCACAGCTTGTTGAAGCTGCCTGTTCCTTCAAAGCTTTGTGCTTTCTCTGCACAACCCACCCTCCGTATACTCCATTGCGAAGCCCATGTGCCCAGCACCGAGATTCTTTCTGCATGTAGGTTTTGGCTGCTGCAACCCTGAACCACTCCAATTAAGACTGATTCAATCAGGACACACCCAAAGTCCACTCCTTTGCAGCTCACAACCTCCAAACTAGAAGTGACAAAGAAGAGTCAATTGGTCAATTTCGCTTTCGCTCAGTTTTGCATGTTTCCAGTCCGAAATTCACATTTCCAAATGAGTTCCCAATTTTTTTAAAAAAGGTCCTTGTGAAAATGAATCAGGATTTTAGTGCTAAATTCTCCAAATCAACACATATTTTGTATGCAATATTGCTTAATAAGACACATTTTTTGCAAGGTGGTTTTCCATGACAGGCAATGCACGTTTGTATGCTGTCCTCACTCATATACACACAGTTTGCACATTTCCAGAGAGGTTTAAGGCTCTGTCCCTTTTCCCAGGGAGCTCTGGGGTCTCCTCACAACTCTCAGCACCCTTAACAAGCTACAATTCCCAGGATGCTTCGCGGGAAGCTATGACTGCCTAAAGTGGTGTGATAAAGCTTTAAAGGGATGGTGTAAATGTGGCCACAAATCGTTCCTCTTAATCAGTCACTCTGCAATGCCTACCCAACGTTAACACACTATTGCCTTCTGAAGGGTCTTCCCTGTACTATAGCGAAACATCACCAGGATAAAATAAACAAACTCTGCACAGGAACATCGCAAGAGGCTGCTGGATCAGCTGCAAAAGGGGCCCATCCAGACCAGCCTCCTGTTCTCACCGGGGCTGACCAGATGCCTTTTTTGGAAAGCCCACAATCAGGATTCGAACACAAGAGCAACTCTCCCCTCCGGCCGTTTCCAGCAACGGGGAAATGGCTAGGAGCCACCAAGAGGCCTTTCCTCCTCCATGAATTTGTCCAATACTCTGAAAAGCCATCCAAATTGGTGGCCCTTCCTGCAGAAAGGAGTTCCCACAATGCTGTGTGAACCCACAGGAGCATAAAACTGTAGAGTTGGAAGTCCTTTTTATATAGTACATCTGCCATGTGAAAAATCACATTATTCATAGCTGTCAAGCGTCCCTTATTTGGCGGGACAGTCCCTTATTCCAGCGCCATGTCCCGCTGCTGTCCCTTGTTGATGATGTCCCTTAAATAGGCTACTGAAGGTAATGGGGCCCTTTCTATGTCCAGCTGTGCTTTGTCAATAACAAATTGTTGCCTTTTTTGTGTTGAATGTATGCTATATGGTAATTTATGGACCTAATAGGTATCTAAAGCCATTTGCAGGCAACAAAATATGTATTTTATCAAAGTAATTGTTGATCCTTTATTTTGGCTGCCGGTCCCTTATTTTCAAATCTGCAAGTTGACAGGTATGACATTATTTCAGTAGGAAGTTATGACAGGGCTATATTTCTAGAAAAAGAGGGGCCAGAGCTCACCCTGAACTTCTCCCTTGCTCTCTTCGAATGGCCATGGCCCCCACCTGAGAGATGTCGCAGGGGAAGGCCCTGGATACACACCAATCAGAAACCAAGCATGACATCTGACCCAATATCTGTTAAGGCCCAAAGCAGTATCGAAAGTGGGATCGTGGGCAACTTCCCTGATCCCAACAGGAGCCCAAAGAATTATGAAGGCCCAATAAAAGAGACACGTGGAGGGTCCCTCCAGGGCAAGGTACTTTGTGCATGTTCAGAGGTACTTTTGTCCGTTATTTTCAACCCATCAGTTGATTACAGTCAACATACCAAAAATTAAAAAGTTATTATAACTGGAGGTTCGCAGCGTTTGGGACTGTAGGACTCACTCCTGCAGGGCTTCCCATAATAGGCATCTGGTTGGCCGCTATGAGAAAAGGATGCTGCTCTCTATGGACCACTGGCCAGACCCAGCAGGCTTTTCTGAGGGGCCTATGGAACCTCCAGGTCCAGAGGCAGTCTATCGAGGTCCGTGGGGGCCTTTGGCCACTGTGATGACAGGGCGGTGGGCTTCATGGGCTATTGGCCTGATTCAGCAGGCTCATGTCCTGAGGGATAGCTCAGGCCAGGGCCGTCTTAAGCATATGTGGAGCCGGGGTGCAAATAATAATAATAATTTATTATTTATACCCCGCCCATCTGGCTGGGCTTCCCCAGCTACTCTGGGTGGCTTCCAAAAAAACACTAAAATACATTAACCTATTAAACATTAAAAGCTTCCCTTAAAAACCAGGGCCACCTTCAGATGTCTTCTCAAAGTCTGGTAGTAGTTGTTCTCTTTGACATCTGATGGGAGGGCGTTCCACAGGGCAGGCGCCACCACAGAGAAGGCCCTCTGCCTGGTTCCCTGTAACTTCGCTTCTCACAGTGAGGGAACTGCCTGAAGGCCCTCGGAGCTGGACCTCAGTGTCCGGGCAGAACGATGGGGGTGGAGACGCTCCTTCAGGTATACTGGGCAAGGCCATTTAGGGCTTTCAAGGTCAGCACCAACACTTTGAATTGTGCTCGGAAACGTACTGGGAGCCAATGTAGGTCTTTCAAGAACGGTGTTATGTGGTCTCGGCGGCCACTCCCAGTCACCAGTCTGGCTGCCGCATTCTGGATTAATTGCAGTTTCCGAGTCACCTTCAAAGGTAGCTCCACGTAGAGCGCATTGCGGTAGTCCAAGCGGGAGAGAACTAGATCCCCCCCCCCGGTTGCCCAGTCCCAGGCACAAAGGAGGGCAGAGCTGGCCGGCCGCCTCAGTGTCTCACTGGCTCAGTCGCTCCCGAACCCGTGGCACACAGCCGCCCGCAGCAGAAGAGCCCACCGTGGCGCTTTGACCGACTGGTGGACTTTTCCCCGGACTCAACTCTCAGGCCCCACACTCTCGGCCTGGCGCCCCTGAGAGCCTGGCGCTTGGGTGCCCCACACCCCTAGCACCTATGGCTAAGACGGCCCTGGCTCAGTCCGTCGAGCATGAGACTCTGAATCTCAGAGTTGTGGGTTCGAGCCCCACGTTGGGTGAAAAATGCCTGCATTAGTTGGTGGAAGAAGATTGGAAGAAATTTAAAGACTATTTACAGAAATATTGTAAAATTAATGAATGTTAGAACGATGTTGGAACGAAGGGGTTTTTAGCTGCAATACTATAAGGGAATATGAAAAATGGATTATTAATAGGTAAAGATTTAATGTTATAATATTTTAAGATTAAAGATTAGGATAAACAAAGAGGGGAAGGATTTGCTGAACCAATAAACTGAAGTGGAATACAAAAAAGGGAGGCGTGAGGAGGTCCGGGAAACAAGCTAATGAAAAATAAGTAATGGAAAGATTGAGTTGTTTTTAATTTTTTTTATTTATTTTTTTTTTATTTTGTAAAATTTTGAAAATCTTAAAAAATATCTTATTAAAAAAATGTCTGCATTGCAGGGGGCTGGACTAGAAGACCTTGGTGTTCCCTTCCCACTCTACAATTCCATGGTTCTCTGACTCTTAAAGCATCCCTGAGTCCCAGCTCAGATTAAGCCTTACCACCTCACCCCACCCTGAGCCCAGGGCACTTTTCCATCCATGGAGGAAAAGCTACCATGCCAGGGTCTCATAAATACAATGGGGTACTTCCATTTTCAGAATTCCCTCTCCTGGCCCCAAAGGGAGGCAGGTGCCAAATGCACACTTTCCCCCCCTCCTTTTTGGAACTCTTAAAAATCTCCTCCATAAAAAAACATTTGCT
Source organism: Podarcis liolepis (assembly GCF_965112155.1). Classification (NCBI taxonomy): domain Eukaryota; kingdom Metazoa; phylum Chordata; class Lepidosauria; order Squamata; family Lacertidae; genus Podarcis; species Podarcis liolepis. The sequence goes on along the minus strand of NC_139566.1, from coordinate 568,200 downwards.
TGGAGATGGTCCCAGGCACGAGGCTACACGGAACGAGATCTCCTGCCCGCCTGCTGCCAAGGCAGATGGTCAACTCAGGTTTCGGATAAGCGATGGACGAGGAGGTGGCTGGGGGGGGGTGAGGAGTCCCGTGGCCAGAAGGCTGGCATCGCCCCCTCAACCCCCCTCCCGAGAAAGGGCTCAAAGTCTCAGCCTTTTGGAGGATGCGCTGACAAACTGAAAGTTAGATAAAAGACAAACCAGTTTGGGAGCAGCGGCAGCTGCGCTAGTGAGGCTGGAGCGGAGGGTTCGAGTCAGGGATGTGGACAGTCCTGAGTGAGAAAGACCAGTGGCCTAACTGGGAAAGCCAGCCCTTCCTTCATGATCAGGAGGACTAGAAACTTGCCTCCGTTGAAGGGCTCAGTGGGAGAGCACTGACTTTGCAAGCAGAAGGTCTCAGATTCAATACCCAACATCTAAGAGTGGTTGTTGTTGAGTCGTTTAGTCGTGTCCGCCTCTTCGTGACCCCCTGGACCAGAGCACACCAGGCCCTCCTGTCTTCCACTGCCTCCCTCATGCTGGTAGCTTCTATGACACTGTCCCACCATCTCGTCCTCTGTCGTCCCCTTCTCCTTGTGCCCTCCATCTTTCCCAACATCAGGGTCTTTTCCAGGGAGTCTTCTCTTCTCATGAGGTGGCCAAAGTCTTGGAGCCTCAGCTTCAGGGTCTGTCCTTCCAGTGAGCACTCAGGGCTGAATTCCTTAAGAATGGATCACTTTGATCTTCTTGCAGTCCATGGGACTCTCAAGAGCCTCCTCCAGCACCAGTAATAATAATAATCATCATCATCATCCACCCGTCTGGCCGGCTTCCAACACATATCAAAACCTATTCCCAGGTAGAGCTGGGAATATCCTGTTTCTGAAACCCTGGAGAGCTGCTGCCAGTCAGTGCATGCTAGATGGGTTCCTGGTCAGCCTGAAGCCACTTCCTTTGCCCCTCCTTCGCTCCTCTGGCCCATGAGCTCCCTCTCCTCTGAGCCCTTATTTGCTCTCCTGGCTCTTTCACAGCAGAATGGACTCCCTGGGAAGACTCTCCTTCCTGGGAGATTTTTAAGCAGTGGTTGGGTGACCATCTTCCTGCATTGGATGGGGCTGGACTGGATGACCCTCGGGGTCCCTTCCAGCTCTACAATTCTGGGAGCCGATGGCCTTGACCTCCTTCCAGTCCCCCTTTGGACTTTGGTGTGCTGAGCCCAGGGGTAACCCGAGAAACACAATCCAGGTCTGGTCCAGAATCTGAAGGTTCTGCTGGGAGTCCGTCCGACAGGGCCAAGGCAGGATGCGAGGCAGGAAACCAGACAAGGGCAGGTACAGGATCTCAGGCAGGATCTGGTTTACAGCAATGTTGCTCCCGCAACCTGGGGTGGGGTCCGACAGCCTTTTATCTCTGTCAGGGTAACCACCGGTCCTGATCCCCCGGTGACTCACCTCCCTGTCTCGCCCGAAGGTGAGTACTCCTCCTGCAAGAACTCAGGTCTCTCCTTCTCTCAGACCTTCGTCTCTGCCGCTCGGGAGACGTCGGGGGGTTACTAGATCCAGGGGCCACCTCAGCCTCTCCTGACCCAACTGGTAGTGGAGCAGCTGTAAGGGATGGCCCAGCTGGAGGCAACGAGGGAATCCCTGCATCTGGAGCCAGGGCAGGATCAGGCCCCTGACTCGGCCCAGCTGGTGCTTGTTGCAGGGGTACCTGTGCAGACTGGGACTCTTCAGGATCAGGCCCCAGACTTGGTTCAGATGATGCCTGAGGCACAGGATCCGGTGCAGACTGAGACTCCTCTGGTTCCGGGTCCGAGTCCCAGGCCATCACATTTGGGGAGGTAGGGAGAGGATGATGACCTCAACATCTTTCCAGCCAAGGTGAAGACATCTCCTTGGAGGATTTCCAAAGCTGACGGCGAAGGACTTTGGCGCCGGTGTCCCGAATTCTCCCTCGGGGTTCTTGCCTGCCAGTTCAATGCCCTTCTTGGAAGGTGGGGCTGGGAGCCGGAGGGCCAGCCTTGAAAGGAAACAGAGCCTCCCCCCCCCAAGGGACACTTTCGGCCCTCCGCCATTTTGGATGACTCAACCCAAGGCCTCAGAAGACCCCACGGCCGTCGCCAAGGGGGACAATGGAAGCCGGCGCTCGGAAACTCGCCCCACACCTCTGTTTGGGCCCAGAGGACTGTGACCATCGCAGCTTCCCCTTCATCCCCGACAAAAGGGAGATTTATCCTTGGGGTGCCCCCTGGGGAGCTTGGCAGCGTCGCCAACCCAGCCAAGAGGAAACCTTTCATGCCAGAGAACCTGGAACATCGAGGCTCGGCTCTTTTTTACAGAGGGAGGTGGGCAGGCTCCTCAGGACGAGGGGGCAGGGGATTTTTTTTATTGGTAGGGGGTGAAGGAGCAGCAATGCAACCCCCCCAACCTCTTTCTCCCCAGAGAAAGCGCCACGCAGAGGTCTGGCCACTGGGAAGCAGCCATCAAAGCCCTTGGTTTCCATGGGATGTTTCCAATCAGTTGAGATGCCAAGATGAAAAGGGCCTTTCTTGTTTTCCGAGTTGCAAGGGGGGGGGGGATGTTTTCTGTTTGCAGGGAATGAGGTTAAAGGGGAGGGGGGCAAGAGAGATGCTGGGGGGGGGGTGAGCGGAGTGACTCAGTCGGAAACACACAAGGGTTTGTCTCTCGGCCGCTTTCATTTCCCCCTTTTATTTATGAAGCCGCGCGCTTAACCCAAGAGGAGGAGGCGAGGCAGCAATCACAGGATGCCCAGCGTCAGGGCCGGCACCACCAGCGGGACTCGGGGCCTGTGAGGTGACAGAGCCAGGCTCGCCATGGCTTCTCCCTCGCCTCCTGACTCGCCTTTTGGCCAGCAGTCAAGGCTTGCTCCCTTCCTCCCTGAAATGCAGAATGTGTCATAGGCCGGAAGGAGCGACGAGAGGAAAGGAAGGAAACAGGCAGAAAGGGAGAGGGAGATAAATATCTGTCTGTTCAGAATCTAGACTCATGGACTCAAAATCTGTAGAGTCAGAAGGGGCCCCCCAAAGGTCCTCTAGTCCAACCCCCTGCAGTGCAGAAATCTCAATTCCACTTTCATGGGGGGTCTTCTTTTTCTTCTATGTTTAACTGCATTATTATTAAAGGTAAAGGTAAAGGGACCCCTGACCATTAGGTCCAGTTGTGACCAACTCTGGGGTTGCGGTGCTCGTCTCGCTTTATTGGCCGAGGGAGCCAGCTTACAGCTTCTGGGTCATGTGGCCAGCATGACTGAGCCGCTTCTGGCGAACCAGAGCAGCGCACGGAAACGCCGTTTACCTTCCCGCTGGAGCGGTACCTATTTATCTACTTGCACTTTGACATGCTTTCCAACTGCTAGGTTGGCAGGAGCGGGGACTGAGCAACGGGAGCTCACTCGTCACAGGGATTCGAACCGCCAACCTTCTGATCGGCAAGCCCTAGGCTCTGTGCTTTAACCCACAGCACCACCCGCGTCTATTATTATTATTATTATTATTATTATTATTATTATTATTATGCATTTCTATCCCACCTTTCCCTCCCAGGAACTCAAGGGGGAAAACATGGTTTGCCGCATCTTCATTTAACCCCCACAACATCCCTGCGAGGCGGGTTAGACCGAGAGACTGGCCCAAGGTCTCCTGAATGAGCTTCATGACTGAGCTGGGATTCAAACCCTAGTCTCCCAAGGTCCTATTCAGACACTCTAACCGCTAGGTAACACTGCCATCCCTCAGGAGGAGCCCAGGGTGGCAAGGCAAAGCAAAAGCATTCTCAGACAAATCAAAACATTCCGGAAAGAAAGGGAATGGCGGCATCTAATTTCACCGTCATGGTGGAAAACATTCTTCCATCTGACGAACGTGGGTTTGCCAGGAACATGTAAAGTGTCTTCTGGATCAGGCCAGAGCCCCTCTAGTCCCGCCTCCTCTTCTGACAGTGGCCAAAGACCCCTAAGAGCCTAGGAATCCAGATAGACTGCCTCTGGACCTGGAGGCTCCGAAAGGACAGCCTGGCTGCTGGGTCAGGCCAAAGTGAGCCCATCTAGTCCGGCCTCCTCACAGGGGCCATCAGCAAGGTCTAGGCAACACGATGACCGTATACATATGTAATAGACAACCTTTATAGAATTCCTTCAAACCATAACAAGTACAAAATGAAATCTTGAGTCTCAAAGTCTCTGAAAGTCTTTAAATGAAGAGAGGTGCTTCATTCGAAAGAAGAAGGGGCATGTACTTTTTTTCATTACTATTTGTATTATAGTTTATAATTTTTGTATCGTGAGATGTGCCTGCAGGTCATCGTCTGTAAAAAAATTATTTTCAGTTTATGAAGCAATTCTATATCCTCCCACCAGGCTGATGAAGAATTCTATGAAACAGGAGTCAATATCCGGAATCTCTGTTCAGTGTTGGACATCGTATTTGCTGAATACACAAAGCTTCATAGCTTGTCTTTCATCGTACAAAGTTTGGTACCTTTAAAGATTTTCAGAGACTTTGAGACCAAAGATTTCATTTTGTACTTGTTACAGTTTGAAGGAATTCTATAAAGATTGTCTATTGCGTATGTACATGGTCATCATGTTGCCTAGACGTTGCTGACGTTCTCTTTGCAACACTGGGGTTTGATTGGTTACCAGATGCCCTAAAAGGGAAATCCATAAGCAAGACTCGAACACAAGATCCAACTCTCCCCTCCTGTGGTTTCCAGCACCTGGTATTGAGAAGCACGGCTGCCTCTGACCAGGGAGGGAAAGCAGAGCAAAGCCATCGTGGTTATTAGCCCTCAATAGCCCCCCTTTCCTCCGTGTGAATTTGTCTCCTCCTCTTTTAAAGCCATCCAGGTGGGCGGCCATGGCTGCCTCCAGTGGCAGGGAGTTCCACAGGAAGGAGGACTCTCATTTATCTGTCCTGAATCTTCCAGCGTTCAGCTTCATGGCGCGCCCAGGCGTCCTAGTGCTACAAGGGCAAGACTTTTCCCTGTCCAGGTTCACAGAGTGTGGCGCTTGGATGGCGGGGGGGGGGAGCAGAGAGGGGGCTCAGCCAAGCTGAGAAACTTCTCCCCCCCCCCCAAAAAAAAAAAATCGCTGGTTATGGTGCTCTGTGAGCAGGAGCTGTCGAGACGCTGTTCCAGCTGCAGGGGCTGATCCTGACAGCCTCCAATGGAGCCATCTCAGCCGGGTGTGCAAAATTGAATGTGAGGCGGATGTTATGAAACGGGAGCTGAGTCTGGCAGAACGAGAGAGAGAGAGAGAGAGAGAGAGAGAGAGAGAGAGAGAGAGAGAGAGAGAGATGGGGATGTTGTCTCCTCCGAAGGGGAGGGTGCAGGATCAGGCCGAGGGACAGATGTCACTCTGGATCAGACAGGACCGGGGCTGACTTCACGGATGTTTGTGCTTTTGTCAAGACGTGGCCCCAGGCTGCTTCAGGAGAAGAAGCATAGAATCATAGAAGTGTGGAGGGACCCCGGGGTCATCTAGTCCAGCCCCCGAAATGCTCTGCCAGCATCAGCAGGAGTTAAACTGCGGAACTCTCTCCCTCAGGAGACACGGAGGGCAACCAACCTGCACGGCTTTAAACTGGGCAAACTGGTTATGAGGCCCACAGCCCAGCTGGGGGGAAGATTCCCAGTGGCTCTCATGGTTCAAACAATCAACATCAAGAGGGGTACGCGGGTGCATTTTTGCTTTGATCAAACAAAACAAGCAGGCAGACAATAGTTCCTGTTTGGAGAACGTTCCCCCGAAGTCGTTCTCTTCAGAATGAGTCCGCCTCTTGCCTTCTCATTCAAGTTAGCCCTTCATCCTCCAGCGCCATGGGGACTAGCACCTTCATCTTTAAGGGGAGCTCTGCAGGGCAGAAGGTCCCAGGTTCCATCCCTGGATAGGGCTGGGGAAAGACCCCTCTTCTGAAATGCCAGAGTGTGGCTAACCGGTCAGTGTAGACAAAGCAGTATAAACTATACTATAATACTCCCTTTTCCCCTCCTAAAACGTAAGGGGAAATGTGTGTGTGTGTGTGTTACGGAGCGAATGAAGGCTGCGCAGCTATCCCAGAAGCCAGATGCAGAATATTTTTTTTCTTGTTTTCCTCCTCCAAAAACTAGGTGCGTCTTGTGGTCTGGTGCATCTTATAGAGCGAAAAATACGGTACTTTGAGGATTAAAACACCAACAGCAACAATCCAGCCTTATACGTATTTTATGAAATAAATAAACCAAAGGATTATTAAAAGGCAGGTTCCGATGTTCTCCTTTAAATCAGCCCTTCATGAGGACTAGAATCTTCCTTTTCAGGGGGAGGGCAGCAGCCCAGTGGTAGAGCACTTAACTTTGCCAAAGGAAAGCCATCCGCTTCAATCCCCGGCAATATTTCCAGGTTTGGGGGAAGGTTTGGGCCAGGTGGAGCAGTTGTCTGGTTCAGCCTGAAGCAGCTGCCCTCACCCTCTGCCTTAAATCAGCTGCAGGGCTGTTGTGACCTTATGTGTGATCTTTGTCACGCATAATTTGGGATTTGTGACATCTTTCCGCAGGTCCTGCAAGACGGGGCTGTTCCGCCTGGCCTTTGGGCTGCACTCAGTCTGACACACACCTCTATCTATCTATCTATCTATCTATCTATCTATCTATCTATTTTCCTGATGGAACCCCTATATGGGATTAGTATATAACTTTTCCCTCGGCTCTTTTTGCTGTCTCATGTAGGACCAGCATGGATAGTTGGCCCCAGTGAATATGTGACATTTTCTCCCCTTATGGCTTTGATCTATATTGTTGTTTAGTCGTTTAGTCGTGCCCGCCTCTTTGTGACCCCTGGACCAGAGCACGCCAGGCCCTCCTGTCTTCCACTGCCTCCCTCATGCTGGTAGCTTCGAGAACACTGTCCCACCATCTCCTCCTCTGTCATCCCCTTCTCCTTGGGCCCTCCATCTTTCCCAACATCAGGGTCTTTTCCAGGGAGTCTTCTCTTCTCAGGAGGTGGCCAAAGTCTTGGAGCCTCAGCTTCAGGATCTGTCCTTCCAGTGAGCACTCAGGGCTGATTTCCTTCAGAATGGAGAGGTTGGATCTTCTTGCAGTCCATGGGACTCTCAAGAGTCTCCTCCAGCACCAGAATTCAATAGCATCCATTCTTCAGCGATCAGCCTTCTTGATGGTCCAGCTCTCACTTCCATCCATCACTACTGGGAAAACCAGAGCTTTAACTATACGGACCTTTGTTGGCAAGGTGATGTCTCTGCTTTTTAAGATGCTGTCTAGGTTTGCCATCGCCGTTCTCCCAAGGAACAGGCGTCTTTTAATTTTGTGACTGCTGTCACCATCTGCAGTGATCATGGAGCCCAAGAAAGTAAAATCTCTCACTGAGGCGGGGGTATAAATAAAATTTATTATTATTATTATTATTATTATTATTATTATTATTATTATTATTATTAGCAGCAGCCAGGAGGGCTCCAGCCCACCAGAGTTTGCACAGCATTGCCTCGAGAAAAAGTTGCAGTGGATGGGAAAGGGGGGGGGGACTTTTGGAAAGATGTCTGCAGCCGGACCCCAGAAAGAGCATCGCCACCAGCCTTTTGCTCGCGGTTTCATTCGGTTACATAAGAGCAAGTGGAAAATAGGCGGCTGCCGAGTACCCAGTTTTATGGCGCCACCTGCTGGCACAAAGGGGAGAGGCTGAAGGATTCCCTGTAAGGTCTGTGATATCCAGACTTCCCTGAGAAGAGAGACTGGCGGTTGGGCCATTCTGGGAATTGTGTCTCTGGGAGGAGGAAGAGAGGATCTCCCCCAACAGCTCTCAGCACCCTTAAGAAACTACAACTCCCAGGATGCTGTGGGGGAAGACGTGTGTGTTTAAAGTGGGGGGGGGGCTACTTTAAATGTAGGCCCTGTATGCATTTAAGGCGTATCAACCCACTTTTAAAAGCTTTGGGTAAAATTTAGTTGCTTAAGCCTCCCAATGAACACCTCTAAAATAACCAACAGGAAAATGTAACAAGCAGGAAGGGTTAAGAGTCATTGGGGGCCTTCTTCTCCCCCTCCTCCTCCTCTGCAAATTTATCTATTCCTCTTTTTAAACTACCTAATCTGCCATAGGACTGGCAATGCACACTGAAAACATGTTTCATTCCTTCTTCGCTTGACTCCCCTATGGGGAACGGCATCTTCAGGCAATGCAGAGCTAAACTTTGGAACTCCTTGCCACCGGAGGCAGTGACAGCCACCAACCTAGATGGCTTTAAGAGAGGAGGAGACACATTCCCAAAGGCTGTTAATGGCTGCTAGCCAGCAGATCTAAGCCTCACATCCACAGTTGGAGGCTGCGATGGTTCCCAGTTGCCGAAAACCACAGGAGGGAAGAGGGCTCTCGTGTGCAAATCATGTTTGTGAGTTTTCCATAATAGGCATCTGAATGGCCGCTGTAAGAACTGGTGACTGGGGGCGGCCGCCGAGACCACATAACACCGGTCTGGAAAGACCTACATTGGCTCCCAGTACGTTTCCAAGCACAATTCAAAGTGTTGGTGCTGACCTTGAAAGCCCTAATCAGCCTCAGTCCTGTATACCTGAAGGAGCGTCTCCACCCCCATCGTTCTGCCCGGACACGGAGGTCCAGATCCGAGGGCCTTCTGGCGGTTCTCTCACTGAGAGAAGCCAAGTTACAGGGAACCAGGCAGAGGGCCTTCATGGTAGTGGCACCCACCCTGTGGAACACCCTCCCACCAGATGTCAAAGGCATAAACAATTATCTGACTTTTAGAAGACATCTGAAGGCAGCCCTGTTTAGGGAAGCTTTTAATGTTTGATGCATTACTGTATTTTAATATTTTGTTGGAAGCCGCCCAGAGTGGCTGGGGAAACCCAGCCAGATAAGCAGGGTATAAATAATAAATTATTATTGTTGTTGTTGTTTATTGTATTATTATTATTATTATTATTATTATTATTATTATTATTAAAGATGCTGCACTAGGCGGGCACCCCTGGGCCTGACCCAGCACCCAGGCTCTTCTTATCTTCTCATGGAGCTTCCAGGTGTAGAGGAGGTCTACCTAGATTCTTAGGTTCTTATGGGTACCTGCCCACCGTAGGAACAGGACGCTGGCCTGGCTGGGCTCTTTCTATGTTCTGGTGTCAGTTCTCCCATCTCACTCGTCCTCTTTTCCTTTTCTCCTCTCCCCGCCGGCCAGATGACGTCATCCACCAAGGTGTACTACAGCCAGACGACGCAGACCGACAGCCGGCCCCTGATTGGCTCCACCCTGCGCAAGAGGCGGGTCATGACGAAGGACGGGAGAAGCAACGTCCGCATGGAGCACATCGCGGACAAGAGGTTCCTCTACCTGAAGGACCTGTGGACGACCTTCATCGACATGCAGTGGCGCTACAAGCTACTCCTCTTCTCCGCTTCCTTTGCCGGGACGTGGTTCATCTTTGGGGTGATCTGGTACCTGGTGGCCGTGCTGCACGGGGACCTCCTGGAATTCGACCCTCCCGCCAACCACACCCCGTGCGTCATGCAAGTCCACACCCTCACCGGGGCCTTCCTCTTCTCCCTGGAGTCCCAGACCACCATCGGCTACGGCTTCCGCTACATCAGCGAGGAGTGCCCGCTGGCCATCGTCCTGCTCATCAGCCAGCTGGTCCTCACGACCATAATGGAGATCTTCATCACGGGCACCTTCCTGGCCAAGATCGCCCGTCCCAAGAAGAGGGCAGAGACCATCAAGTTCAGCCAGAACGCCGTGGTGGCCCAGCACGACGGCAAGACCTGCTTGATGATCCGCGTGGCCAACATGAGGAAGAGCCTCCTCATCGGGTGCCAGGTAACTGGCAAACTCCTCCAGACCTACCTCACCAAAGAAGGTGAGAACATCCGGCTCAACCAGGTCAACGTGGACTTCCAGGTGGACACGTCCTCCGACAGCCCCTTCCTCATCCTGCCCCTGACCTTCTACCACGTGGTGAACGAGAGCAGCCCCTTCCGGGACATGGCCTTGCGCACCGGGGAAGGAGACTTTGAGCTGGTGGTCATCCTCAGCGGCACCGTGGAGTCCACCAGCGCCACGTGCCAGGTCCGGACCTCCTACCTCCCTGAGGAGATCCTCTGGGGCTACGAGTTCACCCCGGTCATCTCCCTCTCGGCCAGCGGGAAATACGTGGCCGACTTCAGCCTCTTTGAGCAGGTGATCAAAGTGGCGCCCCCTTGCTGCCTTCACGAGACGGTGCGGTACGGGGACCCCGAGAAACTGAAGCTAGAGGAATCCTTTCGGGAGAAAGCAGAGAGGGAAGGGACCCCCTTGAGCGTCCGGATCAGCAACGTTTGACCCTTCGGAGGACTTGTGAGGCCTGTGTTATACGAGTATTGCATCCGAGTGTCTTCATTAGCTTCCAGACTTCCTTACACCCTTCTTTCTGTGGCTGCATTTTCTCTCTCTCAAACTACAGGATGAGAAATCTGTTCTTCTCTTTAGGAATCTGCTAAAGGAACGCAAAGGTCAGCTCCCCTCCTGACTCAGCAGCTCACAGTTAGCGCCAGAATTCAAGGTCTCCTCCGTGGTTTTGACCAACTGCTGGAAGTATATATATCTTTAATTGTGTTTCTTTCTTAAATACAAATAATTGTGCGGTCATTGTTCAGGGGGCCACCAGGTCATGGTTTTTAATAGGAGGCAGAGGCACACGTACCAGCAACTCTATTGTGTCGAATGCTTTTTAAAATATAAATACATGGAGTTTTCTTTCTCTTTTTGCCTTGGAAACTCTTACCACAAAGATTAGCTTTTAATGCCAACCTAACCTGAAAGATACTGACGGATGCATGAGAAAGGGAAACACAAAGATTGGGACAGAGCACTGGGAGTGCCCCACCGCACCAGGCTCCGTGAAATGGAGGGTGTAAATCCTACTAGCGCATACTGTGCAAATTAATATTCTGTTGTGGTCACCACGGGATACCTCAGATGACGCTGGAGAACACATTCACAGCAGGTGTGCCTGGCAATCTGCATTCAACACACCCACCAGACCTCAACGATTTGCAATTCAGAAGCAGCCCTTCGAAGTTTGGAAACACACCCCAGCACTTGATATTTAATGCACAGGTGTCGTATGGCAAAGCAGTACCTTAAGAATTATCGTGTGACCTCCAATCTGGAGGTCTGATGACTCGTTACAAAGCACACCCACCCACCCACTTTTTAAAAAATTTAAAATGCATCCTCCCTGATCTTAAAATACGGAGGTGGAAAGGGAGGAGAAGCAGATTTCGTTTGAAAGCTTTGTAAGAATTGAAACCTGCATGTCTGTCCGTTCGTAAAGTTGTGCTGCAGTGTGAGAGGCATGTCCTGTTAACAAACTGGAATGTGTTGTCACGATCCTTGTTTCTCAGTGCTAGAAAGCTTTCAGTCCCGGGACTAGAGAAGGATCGATGACTCTTTAGCTCCCCAACAGCCTAGGGTGCCTATGTTGGAAACACCAAGCGGAATGCAGGTAGAGTCCGAAAAGAACGCAGGTGTCTCTGTCTCCTGAATCCTGCTCCTTAAAGCAACAGGTGAACCTCTGATCACAACAGACCTGCTGTACTTGTTGTTATTATTACTGTAAATTCTCAACATCAAAAATGCTGAACTTCGGAGCCAAGGAGATGAGTAGAAAGAAGACCTTGTGGAGAACATATTTATCCTCTTTGACCTCCCATCTGTGGCATTTCCCAACTGAGCGGAGAAAGGACTGTGTGTGTGTGTGTGTTGAGATGAAGCTAGCCTAGGGAAAAGGAACGAGGCCAGTGTTGTCTGTCTGATGGGACACACAAAAAAAGTCATGGCGTCCCAATCTGAAGGCTGGTCTGACAGACAGTCCCTATTGAAAGACCTGCCCCACAGGCCTTGCATCTTTGTAAAGCTAACACACTCGCAAAATGGGCTTTTAACACAGATCCATCAGAACGCAGCTCTCAAGCGCTTTTGCTTATTTTAAGTGCAGGGCGAATGGAACTGAGAGCAAATCCCCAAAAAGTTCTGCGGAGTTAGCTCGCTTCTGCACAGCCCTGTTTATTGAGCACTCCTCCTGATCTGTTTGCAGGGAGGTCAGATGCTGCCACGTCACAGCAAATGTCATCCTGCGCTCTCCATGGATTTCCCCCTCACTTTCCTTCCTGCAAAAAAGCCTGATCTTTTGAGGAAGGGGGTTGGTCAGACAAGACTCTAATTGAGCAACTGGAATTTCCCAATATGTGATCCGATTCCCACCCAAAAACATGTGCCCGTCTGGAAGCAGACTCAGAGGCAAAGGTCAATCATAAGACTTGTGAACCCAGGAACAACCTCATCACCAGGCTAAAGTGGAAGATTTTCCAGGGAGGATGAGATACTGTTTGCTTTTCTGTGGCCAGACAGGTCTCTGTTGTCATTGCAGCTGAAAGGAGCCTTCCAGCGGAAAGGAAGGAGCTGGGTTTTGGGGGTGGGGGTGGCGGTAGGGGGCCAATGATTTTTTTTATCTCCCAGAGGCCTCCAAGGCTGTCTGAAGTTGGGGTGTGTGGGTGGGGAGACCCACAGCTGTGCAGAAACTGTCCCAAACAGCTACTTCTGGCTAGATCAAATAGCATTGTGGGTTGTGGGGGTGGAGGAGTTTGAGGGCGGCTTTTGGCTCGTTTTTTTAGGAGTCGGATCATCACGGGCCTAAGATGGTTTCTTACAGGTACGAATTCTAAAACGGTTGTCACACGCATCAAAAAAGAGGGAGTCACTTCCTCTTCGTAGAAAGAAAAGTATCTATTGAAATATATAAATCTATTTATATAAATGAGATATATATAGTTATTTGTAAAAGAGAGAGTATGTGTGTGTCATGGAGCTATTTTGCACTTTGTCGGAAAGAAGCTGGATTCAAAAATTGCTATCGGAGCCAAAAAGAAAAATGGAGGAAGGAAGCAAATCCAAGATGTTCCAGGGATCTTTCCTTTCGTTCCTTCCTTCCTAAATTCTACTGTGCCCAGTGTGGAAATTCCCAGCCCATTCTCTGAAATGAGTCACAGATATTTCTGCAGTGGGAGTGGGGTGGGGAGATTGTTTAAATTGGGGTTTAAGCAAAGTTGGCCCAAAATGTTTGACTGTTGAGCAAAGAGTGATTCCATCAATTGTGCATTACGGAGCGGGGGGTGGACTAGATGCCCTTTGGTGTTCCTTCCAACTCTACTACTCTGTGATTCCATGAACAAAAGCCAAGAGGAAGGGCAGTTGACCCTTTCTTCAAGGCTGGCAAGGGGTCCCACGGAGGAAGGCAGCCTAGCTTAGGGGCTGCAAGACCTGGCTGTGTGGCACACACCCCGTTCGCCTCTCCAGCGGGTGATGTTGGAGAATCCCAAGGAAAACGTTCCCTTGTGTCCAGAACAAAAATCAATCTGGCAAATACAACTGAGATTCACTATTGTTTTCACTCCACAAACATTTATGCAGATGATGCCCTTCCCAGTTCACAGTCCTTTTTCTTGCATTGATACAAACAGGGTGGAATAACAATGCCATCGATTAATTACATAGATTATGTCATTTCTCCATGGTGAAATGAAGGCTGGGATTTCTGCATCACAAGGGATTGGACTGAAGCAGAGCTGGCCGTGACCCACGGATGAAATTCCATAGTTACAATGGGTGTGATGTGGTTTGAATGAGGAATCTCTCCCCCCCCCCCCCCCGCTCTGCCACAAGTTGCACCCGGGTTTTGGAGGCAACGGCTGGCAAAGCCCAACTTTTGCAAGGAAGCGTCACCCCAGCGCCATCGTGCAATTATTTTTGACTAATCCTTTCAGTGCAGTGATGCAACCACACAGGGAGCTGTGTCATACATGGGGTCATGCTACTCCATCTCCCACTGCATGTTTTCCTGGCCACGAAACAAAGGGTCCATCTCTCTGATAAGCTGTTCTGTAGAGACGCTGTCGTATGGACTTGCCCCGAGTTCAGATCCCGCTTCAAGAAGTGAACTGGATGAAGGGCCAGCGACTGAGCCTGAGCTCCTGGTCTTTAAAATACATTGCATTTCCTCCCTTGTCATTGAAATGTGAGAATCCAGCATGGAGAAGCCATCAGTTCCACGATTCCCAAATAAGTGAACTGTGGTGGAGAGAGAGAGAGAGAGTGTGTGTGTGTGTGTGTGTGAGAGAGAGAGAGAGAGAGAGAGATTTAGGAGGATCACAAGGATCTGATTAAATCAGGCACAATGAATTCCCACCACAATTGGTCACTGATGATACACAGAATGTAGTCAGGAGGTGCTCCCAGAAGGGTTTTAATAATGGGATCAGCTTTCAGGGTTGTGTTTTATTTACAGGGTCCATATGGCAATGCCATCAAAATGCCAACGCATATCCCCAAACACACATTAATCTGGATTTTCCTTTTCAGGGGGAAATCTGGTAAATTTAAAAAACCTGTTGCCAATGACGTGGTTGTGATACCTCAACCACCTGTTTACAGGATGAAGCCCCCATTTGAGAGCCGGTGGTACTGTAGTGAGTGCAGGACGAGGAGCTGGGAGAGACCTGGGTTCGAATCCCCACAATGGGCCATGAAACTGACCGGGTGTAACCTTCTGAGCCAGTCCCTGTTTCTCTCAGCCTAACCTACCTCACAGGGTTGTTGTGAGGATTAAACAAGGAGGGAGTGAACCACGTGGAGCAGAAATGCCAGAAATAAATAAATGCGTATAATAGCACCCTTTCAGAGTACAATATTTGCCAAAAAATTAATAATAATAACCCCTATTTGCCATTTTCCTATTAGCAAGAAAAGGCTGTGGGTATGTTTAACTAAGCATTTATTAAAAGAATCTCAACCCCTAGAAAAAAGGGATCTTTAGCGCTGGCTGGCTGGCAACTCGAGCAAACCATGGCATTAATTTCTCAACTATTGATGGCTGGGTGTTTGTGGGGCTGAAGGTGGTCAAACAGGCCAAATACTTCTTGATAACGGAACTGAGCTTCGTGTTAACTTGATTTTTTTGTTGTTGTTGTTAAAGAAAGAGACTTTATTTTGTGCCTGACATAATTATGTACTGTACTTCATAAATATGAAGATTTGTATCCACCGAAGAAGACTTTGCACTAAAAAGAAAAGGTCCAATTTGGGGGGGGGGGGCACGAGGGGGTAAGCGAGAGAGAGAGAGAGAGAGAGAGAGAGAGAGAGACAGGGATCTGTGTTCTTTCTTCTGTTTAGAACAAAGTCATTCAATAACAATAAAAAGAAATCAGATTTTAAAGTGTGTGTTGTTTCAATGGATGGCGACGTGGTCAGTCCATTCCTAATTTAGCTGCGATTCCTGCAGTGCAGCCAGGGGGTGGACTAGATGCCTCTGGGAGCCCCTTCCAACTTCTGTGATTCTGTAATTCTACACGTGCATCTTCATTCAGTGACCAACAGGTGCAAAACCAGGAGTATTCTGAGTGTGTTGCTCCCTCTTCTCTCCAGGGAGAGGAGTGAAAAGGACCATGTGCCTAAAACTCTCCCTTTCTCTCTCCGGACCAGAGCACCTCTGGAAATGCCACTGGGTGGCACTGGCTGACCTCACCAGTGTCGCCAAAGCGCTTGTGACCCTCTTCCCTGATGCAACGTGAAAAAAGGAATCCAAATTGCACTTTGTAGATCAGCAAATGGGTCTGCCATGTGAAGAAAGGTTAGGGCACCGAGAGAGTGAGTGTGTGGTGTAGTGGTTAAGAGCGATAGACTCGTAATCTGGGGAACCGGTTTTGCGTCTCCGCTCCTCCACATGCAGCTGCTGGGTGACCTTGGGCCAGTCACACTTCTCTGAAGTCTCTGCACCCCACTCACCTCACAGAGTGTTTGTTGTGGGGGAGGAAGGGAAAGGAGAATGTTAGCCGCTTTGAGACTCCTGAAGGGGAGTGATAAAGCGGGGTATCTTATTATTATTATTATTAGTGCACTCCACGGTCCTGATAGACGAGGGCAACCTCTTTGCTGGGCAAGAACACTGTTGCAGTCCTCACCCACCTACAATTTAATTAAAGTCTCATAAATTTAAATACAGTGGTACCTCAGGTTAAGTACTTAATTGGTTCCGAAGGTCCGTTCTTAACCTGAAATTGTTCTTAACCTGAAGCACCACTTTAGCTAATGGGGCCTCCCGCTGCTGCCACACCACCGGAGCACGATTTCTGTTCTCATTCTGAAGCAAAGTTCTTAACCTGAAGCACTGTTTCTGGGTTAGCAGAGTCTGTAACCTGAAGCGTATGTAACCCGAGGTACCACTGTATGTACACAGCCACTGCTACAGTTTCCCCCCACTGTGAGTTCGTTGATGTGTTGTGAGATTGTCGCTGCGTCTGAAGCTCTTGCCACATTCGAAGCACCGGTACGGTTTCTCCCCGCTGTGAATTCTTTGGTGGAAAATGAGCGTGTGCCTGTGACTGAAGCTCTTTCCACACTCCAAGCACAGGTGCGGCTTCTCTCCGCTGTGCGTTCTTTGATGGGTAGTGAGCTGGGTGCTCTGGCTAAAGCGCTTCCCACACTCCTGGCACTGGAAAGGTTTCTCCCCAGTGTGGATTCTCTGATGGGCTGCGAGGTTGGCCCTGTGACCGAAGCACTTTCCGCACGCCAAGCAAAGGTACGGTTTCTCCCCGCTGTGAGTTCTCTTGTGAGAAGTGAGAGCGTTGCTCTCGCTGAAGCTCTTCCCACACTCCAAGCACTTGTAGGGTTTCTCCCCCTTATGAATTCTTTGATGGGAAGTGAGCCATTTCTTCCAGGCGAAGCTCCTTCCGCATTCCAAGCACTGATGTGGCTTCTCCTCTGTGTGAACTCTTTGATGGGAAGCGAGGGTGCGCCTGTATCTGAAAACCTTTCCACATTCCAAACACGTGTATGGGTTCTCTCCGCTGTGAGTTCTTTGATGGGTGGTGAGATGGGCGCTCTGGCTGAAGCTCTTTCCACACTGCCGGCACCGAAATGGTTTCTCCCCGGTATGAATTCTTTGATGGGTTGTGAGGTTGGCCCTGTGACTGAAGCTCTTTCCACATGCCGAGCACTGATATTGTTTCTCTTCTCTATGAGTGCTTTCCTGGGAAATGAGATGGACCTTCTTACAGAAGCTCTCACCGCACCCCAAATATTTATGTAGCGTTTCCATTATGCGGATTTCTAACATTTCACCACCTGCAATGAAGAGAAAAACAGGTTAGATCCTCAGGAATCCCCCAATGATGGAGAAATGCAAATGAAAGATTGTTAAAGACAAAGAACTGGAGAGATTTAGATGTCAGAGTTCATGGTTTTCATGGACTAGTAATCACAGGCCTATATATGGGAACCTGAGATTTAAAAAGCCTGACTCTTTTCTGGGAGAGTTTGGCTCAGTCATGTGATCCACTACATCTCCAGGGTCAGTATTTAGTCAACCAAAGACGGACAGAAGCAGAAACAAAAACCTGACAGAATCTGCATCTGCTAGTCTAACAACTCTGAATCCTATATTTTAAAAGGCCTTGAGTTCAGACTAGGCAGATCACTGTTATTTGACTTTCCTCTGAAAAGTTTTATTCTGGATTGTTTTAGTTGACTTTTAATGTAGGTTGCAAACTGCTTTGAGATTCTCTTCTTAAAACTATACAGTGGTATAGAAATGAAGTGCAGGATAGTAATAATAACAACAATTGCAGAAAGAATATTCAGAGACAGACAGGAGATAGTTTGGGGAGTGCTAGAATCCCAGAGGCTGGAGCTGGTGCTGTTGAGCTCCATCCAAATACGGAAGGGATGTCACAGAGAGAAATGCACTGAATTTCAAAACAGAGACCCTGATCCAACAGGGAGCCTTACTGAGAAAGTCCACGATCTCACGATTCTCCGCCATGACTTCCTTATGCAGAGCTCTCTGGTCAGGATCCAGGAATGCCCACTCCTCGTCCGTGAAAGAAACGGCGACGTCTTCAAAGCACACTGGACCCTAAAAGAGAAAAGGAGATGTCCTCCAGTCAGACAGCTGGAAGATGATCTACTGCACTTTGCTCCGGGGTTTTCTGCCTGTTGGTTACTTTTCAGGGATTGTTTTCCTGCACATTTTTATTATGGATGCTTATTTTAACGTATCAAATGAATTCTTCTCTTGCAGCTTTTAATGATGGGTATTACTCATGGTTCAAAGGGGCAGAGGTCAACATTGTGGTCCTCGTGTCATTCTGCCTGCGCAAAGCATTCCAGTCTACCGGAGAGAAGGATCCCCTCTGTCCTCTCCCTGGACGCTGTTCTTGGGGGGACCCTCCCGACGCCCTAAAGCAAACTTCAAGGGGTGAATGGGGACACTGGAAGAGAGCGGGGGAAAGCCCTGCTGTGAAACGGATGGGGCAGCTTAGGTGAATCCTGGCCACTGCTATTCATGGTTTGTCAACTGCTTAGAAGCCTATTTCAGCATTCAGTGACGACTTTATAAAGAAAGCAGGAAGAATGGAGCGACATTCAGAAGGTTAGCTGAGGTGAGGCAGCTGCTCCTTATTCTCAGCACAGAAACCTTCCTGAATGGCCTTTCCAGCTTTTGTGAAGGGCAACTGTGACAGAAGCCAAGTGGAGCAGGCGTGTGACTCATCACTGGGGCCCAGAGGCCTCCTGGCTGCCCCACCCCTCAGCCTCTTGACCCACACAGCTCCTTCCCCCTACCTGATCCGCTTCCACAGCCACCACTTCCCCTCTGACACCATGAAAAGATGGAGGAGGTTTTGCCAAAGTCTTTCTGTCACCTGCGGGAGACAAAGGTAAGGTCTAGAAGAGCATCTCTTACTACAGATGGGCCTTAGAAAAACCTCGCTGAGTGCATTTGGACATTTGTACCCATTTGGTAGCTCAGTTGTGTACATCTTGTAAATCACCCTGAGACCTCTGGGTATAGGGTGGTATAATTAAATATACGTCTCTCCTCCTTGGGGCTCTTGGCTTCAATTGTTTCCCCCCAAAGGATTCAAAGGACTCACAGGTGAGTTTCAGAACCCACAGAATGTGACCAAACAGAGACAAACCTCATCATTCCTCCTTACCCAGTGGCCTCTCTCTGGCGTCCAGCTGAGTCCTCTCTGCCTCAGAGGAACCTGAACCCATTCCTGCAAGCGGATCCATTCCCTGAAATCACAGAATCATAGAATGGAGTCAGCTAGTCCGCCCTCCTGCAATGCAGGAATCTCAACAGAAAGTCCAAACAGAAAGCGGGGAGAAGGATTAGAAAAGGAACAGCAAAGGAAAAGATGTTAGGGCTATCATATAACACTCCTTGGGTTCCTTCCTATCAAGATGGGCCATGAGTAGAGAATCTGGGGATTTCTCCCTCATGTTGGGAGCCCCTTGGGAGTAGCCAGAGGAAAGTCTCTCTCACCTGCTGCTCTGCCTGCTTCCTCTCCTCTGCCTGACTCAGGAGGAAACCTTCGGCCAGGGCCACCGCCTGGGAACTGGTCTCCGCTCCACATTCCCTCACCCAGTTCTCCATCTCCGGTGGAAGGACAGCCAGGAACTGCTCCAAGATCACCAGGTCCAGCATCTCAGCTTTCGTGTGCCTTTCTGGCTTCAGCCACTGACGGTCAAGGTGGTAGAGTCGCCTGCAAACCTCTCGGGGTCCTTTGGCCTCCTGGGGGCAGAACTGCCTGAACTGCTGGCTCTGCGCCTCTGAGCAAGGGGTGTCTTCCTCACCCAGGATCTTCTGCACAGAGTTTTCCCAGAACCCCCCACTGCTCCCATGGCCTCTTCCTGCTTCAGAGCCAGCTGAGTCTTGCTCATCCATCTGTGCTCTCAGGAAACCTCCAAGAGATCAGAAGAAATCCCTTTTTTCCCCTGCCGTGTTCAGTGTGTCAAAATTAGAGCAGCTAGAAAATCCTGCAAAGCAAATGCATCACTCAGTTATAAAATTGACAGGGTCCGGAGAAAAGAAAAATATTCCCTGATCAAGCGTGGATGATCCCTTAAGGTGCCTGCTTGGAGCTTATCCTGCAACTGGGGTTACTCCTGGATCCAAGAGTGTCACTTACGGCTCAGTCAGCCTCTGTGACAGTGCTCATTTCTAGCTCCGGCCTGTTTGCCAGCCCCTGTCCACACTCTGCATCCTATGGGCTTATTACAGTGTTGAAGAGCTGCCCTTGAAGAAGACTCAGAAACCGGTTTAAAACACAGCAGCCAGATTCCTGCCTGGGTCCCCCTCTATTTCACAGTTCCCTTTAAAGACGCCCACCTTCCTCTCCAGGGAGCTCAAGGCATCATCCATGGATCTAGCCCTCCTCATGCAACCCTTAGGAACATATTCTGCTCCTCTTTTAAACGCAGCCGCAGGGCTTGTCAATTCGTTTCCAAGTGCAATGCGCCTTTCGCTGAGGCCCCCCAATATCTGAAAAACCTCCCCCTTCCCTACATGCCCTCTTGGGGGCTCAGGTGGGCAGAGGGTTGGCCACCCCCTCCCCTGGCACCTTCCACCACCCACACCACCCGAGCAGAGGTAAAGCTAAAGGGACCCCTGACCATTAGGTCCAGTCGTGGCCGACTCTGGGGTTGCTGCGCTCATCTCTCTTTACTGGCTGCGGGAGCCGGCGTACAGCTTCCGGGTCATGTGGCCAGCAGGACTAAGACGCTTCTGGCAAACCAGAGCAGCGCACGGAAATGTCATTTACCTTCCCGCCGGAGTGGTACCTATTTATCTACTTGCACTTTTGAACTGCTAGGTGGGCAGGAGCAGGGACCGAGCAACGGGAGCTCACTCCATCGCGGGGATTCGAACCACCAACCTTCTGGTCGGCAAGTCCTGGGCTCTGTGGTTTAACCCACAGCGCCCCCCGCGTTCTTCTCCACTAGCAGACCCACCCCTATTCCTGCAACTGTCACTTGTTTTCCTTCTTTCTGAGATGGAAATTCCAAGCGGCTTGGGCAATGGGTGCAGCAGCCGTAGCTTCCAGTATGACTGGCGGGGCTAGACTAGAGGACCTCATGGGTCCCCTCCCACTCTGCGGCTCTGTGGGTCTGAAGGTGGATGAGGGACCCCCAGAAGGAGGCCCCGTGTCCCCCTCCCCGACACCCCACAACCTCCGCTCCCCCGCCTCCCCCCCAGCACCCCAGAGGGGAGCCTCACCCCGGAAGCGCCACGAAGGGGGAAAGAGGCAGGAAGTGACGCGCGCGGGAGGGGGTCTCGCCCGCCCCTCCTCGCCCTCATTTCCTGTCCTCCCCAGCTGCTATTTCAGGAGAGGAGGCGGGAAGAGGCGCCGCGTTGCTTAGCGACGTGACGCCAAAGCACTCCAAAGACGCCATCTTGGAAGAGGGAGGGAGGGAAGCAGCGCGAAAAGCGGCCGAAAGGGAGGAGGGCCCGCGGCTGGGAAGTGAGCGAGAGGCGCCGCCTGAGGAGAGGCAGCGGGGGCAGAAGCAGCGCGGGAAGCGGGCGGAGAAAGCCCCGCCGCCATCATAGAAGAGCCGCCGCCATCTTGGACGAGGGCAGCCTCTGAGGAGGGGCCCGAGGGCGGGAAGTGACGCGCGCCGCGAGGCCCGATTGGAGGAAGGGCGGAGGGCGGGCGGAAGTGCCCCTCCCGCCATGCAGGACGAGGGCAGGTCTTCGGAGAGGCGGGCGGCGCGGCGCTGCTCTCTCTCCTCGGCAAGTGCTGCTTCCTTCCCTGGCGCCTTCGGGGGAAGACGGCCATTTCGCGGTGGACTCCCTCGCGGCGCGCCCTCCCGGCAGCAGCAGAAGCCGGTGAGAAAGGCGGCCTTGCGGGGGGCGGAGAGCGGAGAGAGCCCGGCTGTGTTGCTGAGTCATTTAGTCGCGCCCGCCTCTCCCAGCCAGGGTGGCCTAGTGGTTAGAGCGGCAGTCTCGTAATCTGGGGAACCGGGTTCGCGTCTCCGCTCCTCCACATGCAGCTGCTGGGTGACCTTGGGCCAGTCACACTTCTGTGAAGTCTCTCAGCCCCACTCACCTCACAGAGTGTTCAGGGAAGTTCTTAACGTGTGATTTTACTGTATTTTTGGTTTTATGGAAGCCGCCCAGAGTGGCTGGGGGGGCCCAGCCAGATGGGCGGGGTATAAATTATTATTATTATTATTATTATTATTATTATTGGGGAGGAAGGGAAAGGAGAATGTGAGCCACTTTGAGACTCCTGAAGGGGAGTGAGAAAGCGGGGTATCAAGGACTTCCAGTTAGCGCCAGCGACTAATGGCGGATTCCCTCCGCGCTCCGGAGGGAACCGGCTCTGCAGGATCGGGTCTTGCCGCGCCGGCGAAGCGGGGACCCTAAAAAATCACAGGTGGAGAATCCTGTGAACGTGGTGACTCGGCGGGCACCACTTGCGCCCCCCGATCTGCGAAGGAGCCTTTTTAAAGGGGTCGGGGTTCGGCGTGGTGCTGAGAGTACTTCCTCTTCTTCTGTGAAGCCGCAAGCCATTGTCGGAGAGCGCTGGCTTCTTCTTTTGAACAATCGGATTTCAAAGTAACAACCCGTTAGTAACATGGAAATTTGGGCTCTAAAGGAAGAATTTCTTTGAATCAGGAACGAGCGGGGAAGGGTTAAAAAGGAAGTCCGCCCCCCCTCTTTGTAAACATCATAAAGCAAAGGACCTGCGACCTAAGGTCGTAAGAATTTTTCTCTTTTCTCTTGTAAAAGACTTTAATTCCACGGTTTGATATTACAAAATTTTTACTGGAGGATTAAGAACTGATTTTGAGAGCTAAAGTTCCATCCCCCCCCCCCGGACCCGGGATCGCCCCGAGAGAGAGCCTGATGATGAAGTATTGAAGAGCTTGACAGCTGTCAAGTCAGCTGTCAAGACGGAAAAAGAGAACACTGTTATTGTTGTTTCTGCCGGCTACATTGGTTACAATCTGTTACAATCTGTTGACAAGAAGGAAGGGCTGTTACAAAATAACTGGATTTCTGGACTCGAGCTGAAAAGAATATTAAGGAACTAAAATCCCCCTAGAGGGACTTGGTGACATTGCAGAAATGGCTGGAGGAGGGAAAATCCAGGATGAATTGGATAGAGCATTTGTTCTCTTGGGAAAGTTACAAGGTCAATTTGATGTTATGGCTACAAATGTCTCAGCTCTGGACTCATATGTTTCAACTCTGGACTTAACAGTAAATAACATTCTTGGATTGGATAAGGACTGGAAACAAGGAGCCTATTTAACTGGGCAAATAGAGAAATCCGAGAGTTTTGAGAAAATGGATAAGGAGACATATGTCGCCCTTGAAGAAAAGGAAGGAGGAGCTGGTGTGCAGATGTCAAAAGAGAGGGTTACTTTGAGGCCTGACAGGATGGCAATGAAGGAAAATAAAAATTTGATGTGGGAAGCTTGGCCTGAACTGGAGATTGAGAAATGGAGAGATCTTATGATGTGGAGATCAGAAGACCAAAGGATTACAAATGTGATTAAGGTGGAGGTTAGAGCTTTGGGGACTTTTGGACTGGAAAGGAGCGAGAAACAAGAAATGGAACACCCCATAGGCTCTACCTTTAAGTATGGAGGCCTAGCTGGAAAAAGCATGGATCCTGTTGGGCCGGAGCATCTCCAAGATTTGGTGTTCAGTATCAAGGTCTATCAAAAAGACCGGCAGAGAGGAACTGAGAGACAATCAAGTGCCTCGGACGTGAGATCTCCAGGCTGATAGTAGATTAAGACTGATGGACATTTTGGGGGGCTGAAACCGGGAAAGGGGGGTGGAGTTTGAGATTCTAAAGGGTTCATAACTACAATTTATTCTGTTGCTTTTATTTTTTCTTACCATTGTTATGTAAATTGGGAAATTCGTGGAAGGGAATCTTGATCGACCTTAGAAAAAATGTTTAAAGAATAAGAACTGATGTATAAGTTTGGATAAGGTAAAACTGGTTTTGTTTTTTTTAAATGAACTAAACTAAATGAGAATAAGGTTATCAAAAATTAACTGAAGAAAGGGACAAGAAACACTGCAAAATTAATGAATGTTAGAATGTTGACGGCTTAGAAGCTAAGTGGTTTATAGCAGTAATGTTTAAGTCAAAAGAAAAGAAAGGTTAAAACTAAATGAAATTAAGGGAGAGGACTTGCTGAATAAATATTTTGAAATTGGAATACAGAAAGGGGAGGTAGGAGGAGGTCGGCGAAGTAAGGTATAAGAACATAAGGGATTGAAATTATACCTGTTCTTTTTTGTCTGTGTTTTGTTTGCTTTTCTTTTGTATATAATTTCTGAAACTCCAATAAATATCTATTAAAAAAAAAAGATAAAGCGGGGTATCAAATCCAAACTCCTCCTCTTCTTCTTCGTGACCCCCTGGACCAGAGATGCCAGGCCCTCCTGTCTTCCACTGCCTCCCTCATGCTGGTAGCTTCAAGAACACTGTCCCACCATCTCGTCCTCTGCCGTCCCCTTCTCCTTGGGCCCTCCATCTTTCCCAACATCAGGGTCTTTTCCAGGGAGCCCAGGCCAGGTTCCTAGCAAGCCTCATCCACGCTTGATCAGGGAACATCTTTCTTTTCTCCAGAGTGTTAATTTTATAACTGAGTAATGCATTTGCTTTGCAGGATTTTCTAGCTGCTCTAATTTGGACACACTGAACACGGCAGGAGAAAAAAGGAATTTCTTCTGATCTCTTGGAGGTTTCCTGTGAGCACAGATGGATGAGCAAGACTCAGCTGGCCCTGAAGCAGGAAGAGGCCATGGGAGCAGTGGGGGATTCTGGGAAAACTCTGTGCAGAAGATCCTGGGTGAGGAGGACACCCCTTGCTCAGAGGCGCAGAGCCAGCAGTTCAGGCAGTTCTGCCCCCAGGAGGCCAAAGGACACCGAGAGGTTTGCAGACGACTCTACCACTTTGACCATCAATGGCTAAAGCCAGAAAGGCACACGAAAGCTGAGATGGTGGACCTGGTGATCTTGGAGCAGTTCCTGGCTGTCCTTCCTCTGGAGATGGAGAACTGGGTGAGGGAATGTGGAGCAGAGACCAGTTCCCAGGCAGTGGCCCTGGCCGAAGGTTTCCTCCTGAGTCAGGCAGAGGAGAGGAAGCAGGCAGAGCAGCAGGTGAGAGAGACTTTCCTCTGGATGCTCCCAAGGGGCTCCCAACGTGAGGGAGAAATCCCCAAATTCTCTACTCATGGCCCATCTTGATAGGAAGGAACCCAAGGAGTGTTATATGATAATCCTAACATCTTTTCATTTGCTGTTCCTTTTCTAATCCTTCTCCCCGTTTTCTGTTTGGACTTTCTGTTGAGATTCCTGCATTGCAGGAGGGCGGACTAGCTGACTCCATTCCATGATTCTGTGATTTCAGGGAATGGATCTGCTTGCAGGAATGGGTTCAGGTTCCTCTGAGGCAGAGAGGACTCAGCTGGACGCCAGAGAGAGGCCACTGGGTAAGGAGGAATGATGAGGTTTGTCTCTGTTTGGTCACATTCTGTGGGTTCTGAAACTCACCTGTGAGTCCTTTGAATCATTTGGGGGGAAACAATTGAAGCCAAGAGCCCCAAGGAGGAGAGACGTATATTTAATTATACCACCCCATACTTGGAGGTCTCAGGGTGATTTACAAGATGTACACAACTGAGCTACCAAATGGGTACAAATGTCCAAATGCACTCAGCGAGGTTTTTCTAAGGCCCATCTGTAGTAAGAGATGCTCTGCTAGACCTTACCATTGTCTCCCGCAGGTGACAGAAAGACTTTGGCAAAACCTCCTCCATCTGTTCATGGTGTCAGAGGGGAAGCGGTGGCTGTGGAAGCGGATCAGGTAGGGGGAAGGAGCTGTGTGGGTCAAGAGGCTGAGGGGTGGGGCAGCCAGGAGGGCTCTGGGCCCCAGTGATGAGTCTCACTCCTGCTCCACTTGGCTTCTGTCACAGTTGCCCTTCACAAAAGCTGGAAAGGCCATTCAGGAAGGTTTCTGTGCTGAGAATAAGGAGCAGCTGCCTCACCTCAGCTAACCTTCTGAATGTCGCTCCATTCTTCCTGCTTTCTTTATAAAGTCGTCACTGAATGCTGAAATAGGCTTCTAAGCAGTTGACAAACCATGAATAGCAGTGGCCAGGATTCGCCTAAGCTGCCCCATCCGTTGCACAGCAGGGCTTTGCCCCGCTCTCTTCTCTCTTCCAGTGTCCCCATTCACCCCTTGAAGTTTGCTTTAGGGCGTTGGGAGGGTCCCCCCAAGAACAGAGGACAGAGGGGATCCTTCTCTCCGGTAGACTGGAATGCTTTGCGCAGGCAGAATGACACAAGGACCACAATGTTGACCTCTGCCCCTTTGAACCATGAGTGATACCCATCATTAAAATACACAAGGGAAGAATTCATTTGATACGTTAAAATAAGCATCCATAATAAAAATGTGCAGGAACACAATCCCTGAAAAGTAACCAACAGGCAGAAAACCACGGAGCAAAGTGCAGTAGATCATCTTCCAGCTGTCTGAGTGGAGGACATTTCCTTTTCTCTTTCAGGGTCCAGTGTGCTTTGAAGACGTTGCCGTTTCTTTCACGGACGAGGAGTGGGCATTCCTGGATCCTGACCAGAGAGCTCTGCATAAGGAAGTCATGGCGGAGAATCGTGGGATCGTGGACTTTCTCAGTAAGGCTCCCTGTTGGATCAGGGTCTCTGTTTTGAAATTCAGTGCATTTCTCTCTGTGACATCCCTTCCGTATTTGGATGGAGCTCAACAGCACCGGCTCCAGCCTCTGGGATTCTAACACTCCCCAAACTATCTCCTGTTTGTCTCTGAATATTCTTTCTCCAATTGTTGTTATTATTACTATCCTGCACTTCATTTCTATACCACTCTATAGTTTTAAGAAGAGAATCTCAAAGCAGTTTGCAACCTACATTAAAAGTCAACTAAAACAATCCAGAATAAAACTTTACAGAAGATAGCCTGGCTAGTCTGAACTCATAAGGGCTTCTTACTGTAGGTTTCAAAGTTCTTAAGAAAGTGGAAGTGGTTTCTCCCGGGTATTTTTGTTTTTGCTTCTACCCATTTTCAGTTGACCAAAGAGATTACTGACCTTGGAAAGGAAGTGGATCCCATGATTGAGCCAAAAATACCTCTCCCAGAAAAGAGTCAGGCTCTTTGAATCTCAGGTTCCCATAAATAGGCCTGTGATTATTAGTCAATGAAACCGTGAACTACATATATATCCATATATAAAGATATATATAGATATATAGATATCTCTATATGTACTCCCAGACCAGTATGAGGAGCCTTGACTAGGGTTCCTTCCTCCAGGGGGCGCTGCTCGCAGAGGGACTCAGGAGCAGCAGTGGTTTCCCCCGCAATATACCACTGAGTGAAACCACCATCCCACTCTGCCTTCATACAACTCAGAGGCAGAAACAGCTTGTTCTTCCCTCTGCATCTTTGATCTGGTCGACTGAGGAGTGTGCAGCAGCCCTTGCCTCAGTGGAGCACTTAAAGGAAGCCCCAGCTGGCAAGCTGCCTCTGCTCCCAGGGTGAGAGATGGGGCAGTTTCGCCCTGTGTCTCGTGGGCAGAGGCCAGTGCATCTTGTTTTTTCAACATTGCAGTATATTGCCAAATGTTTGGCTAGTCTGTTTAGCTGGTGATACACCACGATGTTGAAAAGCTGGTATTTCTCAGCCCTCTGAATCTCTTCAGTTCTTTGACTAAAACAACCTTTCACTCTCGTTGCTCAATAATTGGGGGTTTCCTGAGAATCTGTTTTTCTCTTCCTTACAGGTGGCAAAATGTTAGAAGTGAAGAACAAGGGGGACCACAGCAAAATCCATATAGTGGAGATGCTACATAAATATTTGGGGTGCGGAGAGAGCTGCTGTCAGAAGGTCCATCTCACTTCCCAGGAAAGAACTCGTAGAGAAGAGAAACAGTATCCGTGCTCGGCATGTGGAAAGAGCTTCCGTCGGAAGAACTATCTCGTTTCCCATCAAAGAATTCATACCGGGGAGAAACCATTTCGGTGCCAGGAGTGTGGAAAGAACTTCCGTCGGAAGAACCATCTCGTTTCCCATCAAAGAATTCATGCAGGGGAGAAACCATTTCAGTGCTTGAAATGTGGGGAATGTTTTGAGAACAGCACACGCTTATGTCTCCATCAGAGTAGTCACAGTGGGGAGAAACTATTTCAATGCCAAGAGTGTGACAAGAGCTTCAGACGGAAGGACCATCTCACTTCCCATCAAAAAATTCACACAGCGGAGATGCCCTTTCGGTGCTTGGAGTGTGGAAAGAACTTCCGTTGGAAGGCGAGTCTCATTTACCATAAAAAAAATCATACAGGAGAGAAACCGTGTCAGTGCTTGGAATGTGGAAAGAGGTTTACTGTAAACTCAAGCGTCCGTCGGCATCAGCGTATTCACCATGGGGAGATACCGTTTCAGTGCCAAGAGACTGGAAAGAGCCTCAGTCAGAGCACCCGTCTCATGCGCCATCAGAGAATTCATACACGCGAGAAACCCTGTTGATGCCTGGAATGTGGGAAGGGCTTCAGCTGCAAGGACCGTCTCACTTCCCATCAAAGAATTCACAGCAGGGAGAAACCATATCAGTGCTTGGAATGTGGGAAGAGTTTCACCTTTAAGGAAAGTCTCACTTCCCCTCAAAGAACCCATAGTGGCAAGAAACCATATCATGGCTTGGTACAAATTTAATTTTTGGATACTTGGTACGTGAGGATTTCAACAGTGTTTTTGCTTTCAGCAACTCAGCAAAGAAATTGACCTTGTCTCTCAAGGCCATGGAGTTCACACCCGATATAGGCAGCAGTTCTTTATACTTCTTATCCAGATTTGCAAGGTGCTGGAATACCTCCTTATTGTCTGGGGAGGGGGACAAGAGCAGTTTGGCAGCACTGATGAAGTTGCCGTCAACGCTGAGCAATTTAGACACGGCCACTTCAAGAGCCTCCAAGTTGCCAAACGGTGGTGTGCCTTGTTTACTCTTGCTGCAGGACCTGACCGCTGGAAAGAAAGGAGTCTCAATATGTTCACTGCCCTGGGCAAAAATGAGGATGCTAAAGGATGCTGGGCCCAAAATGGCAAGTCCTCGCAGCTCCCCACCCCCTGCTGAAGGGCTAACTCCATTTTTCAATTTCTCTCTCCCACCCCACTCCCCAGCAAAGCTTTTCCCCCAGTGTCGCTGGAGAAGAGGTGAGCAATCATTGGATGGTAGAGTTTAAGGGTGTGTGACACACACACACACACACACACACACACACACACACGCAATACTAAGGAAGAACTTGGAACAGCCGCCTCACCTGGGAGCCACAAACCCGCCTGGATGAAGGTCAGAAGGATCCTTGTTTGTGGCCTCTTTCCAGTCAGCATCCGTCTAGCGCAGCTTATTCAGAAGCCTGGTGGCTCCTACATGCTAGAAAAGTCACTCCCAGGAGGAGGACAGGAAAGCCCGTCTCCTCCTTACAAAAAGGCCAAAGGAGTGAGCATCATAGAATAATTGTAGATTTGGAAGGGATCCCAAAGCTCATCTTGTCCAACCCACTGCAAGGCAGGAAACAAGGAGAAGAGAATTTTATTGGCAGCCCATTGACCAGCAACACAACCTTCAGTGCAGGCGGCTCCTCTTCCGGGTTCCTGCTGGCCAGAATGTTTTTCCCTAATGCTCCATCCCACTCCCCGGGCTTCACGTGTTCTCTTTCCCTCACCCCCAGGAAGTCAGTACAGCTTCTGTGTCCATTGAGTATTCTCCATTCTCATTGAGCTGTTTTGAGGTTCTCCCTCACCCCCCCAATATATTTGTGTTATTTCTGCTTGACAGCCCCTTGTTGGGTGCCAGTCGTGCAGTTTTGGCACCAGAAGGGATTCCTCGGGGTCCCTTCCCGCTCTACAGTTCCATGCTGCTACTCAGTAACAAGTTTGCTATAGGTGTTTTGCAGGGAGGGTGAGAGGCATGGAGAAAAGGAGGCCCCGTAATGTCGTTGTCCCCACTCTCTCTTGGTGCATCAGAAGTCAAAGAAGCATGTTGCTCCGTTGGCAAAGCAGCAGAATGGCACAAAAGAGTGAGACACTTTCTGTGGGAAATTGCAGTCAAACATAGCCATGCATGAGAGCTAGTTAGTGCATGAAGGGGTTAAGAGCAGAGAGTTCTGTTCCAAGGCCCAGCTAGGTCATGCCCCCCTTTACCTCTCTTCCTCCCTCCTCCCACTCTCTCTGACCAAGGAGGACATGTCTAAGCTTTGCTCCCAAGTTTAGAGCCCATCTTTAGAACTATATTCTGTATTTCCTGCCCAAGAGGATTCTGTCGGCGTTCTCCTTGCAGCTGCATGGAACAACACATGTCTCAGACCTTTGAATCTGTTAATAAAGTGTTTTAAACTTACATAGAGTCGTGTGGTCTGTCCTTTGCCAAAGGGGGTAGACAGAAGGGAGTGTTGTAAACAAGAGAGCTCTAATAGCCTAGATTCCTAACGCTATACAGTCGTACCTCGGAAGTTGGACAAGGGTGTGACAAGGGTGTGAGCCTGTGACCTGGCCCAGGAACTAAGTATTTATCATTACAAAAGACTGGCCAGGCTCCCCAGGAAATCCAATCAAGTGACCATTCAACAGGTCACCTGCCAGACAGGAGGTAAACAAAGCACTCAGATTTCTGCTGTAGACCGCCCTTTCTGTGATGTAGGTATGATGTATCGGGGGGGGGGTCTTGAGCTACATCCCTTCTGTGATGTGTGTATGATGTATGGAGGGGTGGTCTTGAGCTCCAGGGCAGGGAATTAAAAATGTCTATATAAGGGCAGGCAGACTGTGCTGGTCCAGGGGGCAGGTTGCCGTGGGGCGAGGTCCAGGACCTGAGTCGAGGGTCGGCAGACAGTCCTCCTCGGGCAAAGCAGGGTCCGCAGCGAGGAGCCGGGCAAGGACAGGAACTTTGGGGGAACCAGACTGGGTGCTGGCCGAAACAGCTCTACAATGATGTTGCTCCCGCCACCTGGGACCGGGCTGACTGGCCTTTATCTTCTCTGAGGCCAGGGGCGGTCCCGGCCCCCAGGAGACCCGCCTCTCCTGGCCTTAAGGCGAGCACTCCTCCTGGGAGAAACCAGTTCCCTTCGCCTCTCTGCCCTGAGCCTCTGCAGTTCAGGAGAGGCTGAAGGATTGCTGGGCCCAGGGGGAGACTCATCTGTAGGCAATGGGTCCTCCATCACCTCCGGAGCCAGAGTGGATTCACCTGGTGCCTGCTCCTGAGGATCCGGCACAGGTGCAGGTGCTTCAGGATCAAGGCCCTGCCCCAGTTCGGCCGGCCCTGGAGGTGGGGACTCCTGTGCAGGCTGGGATTCCTCCGGTTCAGCCTCTGAGTCGGATTCCCAGGCCATCACACACACCTTGGTTCAGGGTCCTCCTCCTTTCCTGCGTGTGGGGAGTGAGGACCCTGTTGCAACAGATCAATAAAGATCAGGCTTACAAGCTGCTTTGCTTCTCAGTATTCTTCTCAGAGCTGGCTTCTGTTATTCTCTCCTACCAATAGGGAACCTACATAAGACGATATATGGGCTCTTTGATACCCCATAAGGGGGAAAAAGGGCAGATTTTTGTTCACCACACTATGTTCTTAGGGGCATTTGGCCACTGTGAGGACAGGAATCTGGTCTAGACTGGCCCCCTCTGGCCTGGTCCAGCAACAGCTGGGCTATCCTGTTCTTAGAAAAATAATCACAAGCCACTTATTTTAAAAAGCCAAGAGCCTGACGACCGTTGCACCGGAAGAACAGCCGTATCATCTGTTTCTCCTGTGTCAGCCGAGCGAAGGCGTGATGTCAGTTCCAGGGAACTGTCTAGAAATTGCTGCTTATTGCAGATCCTGAAAGTCATTCTGGCCCTCATAACATTTGCTGCCCGCGCCCAGTTCCTCTTTGACTCCTTTTCCTGCTGAGCCTAAAAAAAAAGCCCCGATTCTGGATCCCGTGATTCTCCCCTCTTCTTCTGCTGATTGGGGTGAAAAGGGGGAATCGAAAGATTTGGGCTTCCTTGAGCCTGTGTCTCAGGCCAGTGCTGAACCGGAGAAGCGAAGAGGCCAGCCAGGGTTCAGTGCGGATGCAGCCGAGGGGCAAGTCTGGGAGGAGCGAATCTCCTGCCTCGTGGAGGTCCCTGGTTCAAGCCCTGGGGTCTCCAGGCAGGGCTGGGAATGGGTCTAAAAACCCGGACAACTGCTGCCCGTCCATGTAGACAGGACTGAGCTGGGGGCACCAACTGGGCGACTGAGCGGAAGGCAACTTAACTGGGTTCCCAATGAAATCACTCAGAACCTGAGGAGTCACTTAGGATACTGCAAAGGGATTCTATAGATCCCCCCCCAACGTATTTTTATTAAAGATTTTTTGGTTTACAAAAGTATGTGCAATGTCTCTTTTTTCAAGTTACATTTTCTGCAAATCAGTTTCATTTGTTGAGACGTTAGTGTTACCTTAGGAAGAGAAGGGGGAAAGAGGTGGAGGGGGGAATGGGGAGGGGGGTTGGAGTTGGGGGGCGATGTTTCTATTTTACTTAACATATGGGGGGGGGGTCAGCACCGCTTGTGTGGGTTCTTTTTGCTATTCGCTTGTGTTCCTTTGGTGGTGAGAGAGGTTGGGGTTGCCCTAGGCCAGGCATAGGCAACCTCGGCCCTCCAGATGTTTTGGGACTACAGCTCCCATCATCCCTGACCCCTGGTCCTGTTAGCAAGGGGTGATGAGAGTTGTAGTCCCAGAACATCTGGAGGGCCGAGTTTGCCTATGCCTGCCGTAGGGTGTGGTTGTTTCTTTGTGGTTGGCTGTGGTGAATTTTGTTTTCATGTGTGCGTGGGGTGGGAGGGTGTTTTGGATCAGGATAGCCATATTGATTTGTATGCTGTTGGTGGATTTTTCTCGTTTTCTTGTTGGGCTGTGGGTATGATAAAGGGGAGCCATAACGGGGTGAAGGTGTCTTCTTCCATTTGTCCCCGTTTCAGTTTCAGTTTGTTGGTTAGTTTTTCTAGTAGGGCTGTTTCCCATACTATTTGGTACCATTGGTCCATGCTTACTCCTGACAGGTCTCTCCAGCGTGATTCTATAGATATTTGAACCAGCACATTATAGACTTTACTCCAGGGCACCAGACTCGAGTGGAATGGACTCATCGGTTATATGTCATAAACAGAAGCATAATGTTGCCTGGCACCCCAATCTCAGAGCAAAGCAAGATTTCAAGCGCTTACCCAGAGTTTGGTTTCGTTGGACTGAAGTACCACAGATATTGTGGAGTCTTTGTGATAGATGATCTGTTTACACATATACAGTACAGTACAGTCATGCCTTGGGTTACAGACGCTTCAAGTTGCACGGAATGGGTTACTTCCGGGGTTTGGAGCTCGCGCATGCGCAGAAACTAAATCGCACTTTGCACATGCGCAGGAGCACTGAATCGCAAGCCGCATGTGCGTAGATGCTGCGCTGGGGGTTGCGAACATGCCTCCCGCACGGATCGTGTTTGCAACCCAAGTGCCCACTGTATATAACCTGCCCTTATGACGGAGGGGCTCACAGTGGAAGACCTTTTCTTAGTTCCTTCCCTTCGGAGTATCAGAATTCGCTTCAAAAAGTCAATTTGACAGCAGTAAAATCATTTTTATTTTATCATGACAAAATAATGGTACAGACAAGGTAAAATTCATTGCCTGCCCGCCCTCTCTGGGCTTGCCACCCCTTTTTATATCCCCTGTGACGGTCTATCATCTGATTTACAAGAAAACGTGATTTACGGGAAATGGTGTAGAATTTAGCTTTCGTTTCTCCATATTTGGAATTCCTTGTTTCACGTATGTCCAGTCCCTCCCTCTGGGGTTACAATAACATCCATTCAACCTATTCAACCTTGCTCTTTATCTTTTACTTGCCCAAGCCAAACATTCCTGAGATAGGCCTATGTTCACTGTAACATCTCAGCAAGGAAAAGCCTTGTTCTTCTGGCTGGTGAAAAACCTTCAAAACCTCCCCCCCCCCCCTTTGGGATAACATATGAGAGAGGAGAAAATGCCTTAAACAGGTTTTTTTTTGGGGGGGGGCAATCATATAGAGAACAATATTCTAATGGCCCCTTCAACAGCATTAAACCCCCCCCAAGAAGGCCTTTTTTCTCCCACCGTCCTAGTGGATCCCAAAGCTTGCACACCCAGTCCTCCTTCCTCAAGCAGAAATGGCAAGGACGTTCCTCCTGTGTGTGTGTGTGTGTGTGTGTGTCTCCTAAACCCAGAGGGAGGTCTCTGGCTCCTGTGTACATGGGGCCTGGTCACATGTCCCCAGGGTCCACTCTGGGTGTCATCCGACGGCCAAGCCTACAAGAAGGGCGGGTGGGAGGAAGCCTCTCCCCCGCCTTGGCTTGGCCAAGTTGCAGAAAAGGGAAGGAGAAGCTGGTGTCCCTGGGGCTGAGCTGTCCAGGCTCCTCACACGTTTTCCTTGGGGCTGATCTCTCCACCGTGACACCAACATGGATCCAGCTGTTGCCTTCCTCCTCCTCGTCTTCACCTTCCAAGCTACAAGTGAGTAAAATCCCGGTGACTCTCAGTTCAACTCCCTCTCTCTGTGTGTGTGTGCCATAATGCAATGCCCTTGCCTCTTCTTGCACGAGGAAGCAATGTGTGTGGAGGAATAGGGCTCCCTGCTTATTCCACATTTATCCCCAGTTGCTCACAGAGATGTTAGACAATATCCGGTCTTTATTGTGGAAATTTTCCAGGTTGTTTTCAGAGAGGTTATTTGACAATGAGCTTCAGGCAGATTTGCTTACAGGGTGCTTATCCGTCTTCCCAATGGGCATTTGTTCATTCTACTACCAGGAAAAAGGCAATTTCCTTTTAAAGGTGTATTTGCTGGGTGAGGGGGAACTATGATATCCCATTTGTATCTCACCTATTCTCTAAAGAGCTCAAGGTGTCCAAAAAACAAAAAACCCCAAACCCCTTCTGACGAGCACTTAACAAAAAGGACGAAATCGTGGCTGGTTAACTGCAACCACGGAATCATGGGCGGGACATTTTCTCAGAAGCGTTGAAAATAAATATCTGGTTATTATGGGGTGCTGAAGGGCGCAATGAGTTGTTGGCTTTTGGTTTTGGTTTTTAAGCGCACGTTCCGTAGACTCATAGAACTGTAGAGATGGACAAGACCCGACGGGCCACCCAGTCCAACCCTTGCAATGCAAAAATCACAGAACCTGTGCCCAGAGGTGGAATTAGGTGGGCTTGTGAGTCCAGAAGGGGCTGGGGTCCCTTTGTCACTGCAAATCACCCTGCTATGCAAACAGCCCCAGAGAATTGTTGTAGCAGCAGACTAGAAAGGGGAGATTTTGGGGGCGGGAGGAGAACCAGGATTGCTGGTTCCCCAAGGTCTCATCTCTCGCCTTTGCCTGTAGCCTGATGGAAAAGCTGCAAATTGGGGTTCTGGCCTTACGATGCTCGTGCCCACTGTGTTATCATGATGATGATGATGATGATGATTTTTTATTTATACCCTGCCCATCTGGCTGGGTTTCCCCAGCCACTCTGGGTGGCTTCCAACAGAATATTAAAATACAATAGTCTATTAAACATTAAAAGCTTCCCTAAACAGGGCTGCCTTCAGATGTCTTCTGAATGTCAGGTAGTTGTTTTTCTCTTTGACATCTGGTGGGAGGGCGTTCCACAGGGCGGGCGCCACCACCGAGAAGGCCCTCTGTCTGGTTCCCTGTAACCTCACTTCTTGCACTGAGAGAACCACCAGAAGGCCCTCGGATCTGGACCTCAGTGTCTGGGCAGACAATGGGGGTGGAGATGCTCCTTCAGGTCTCCTGGACTGAGGCCTTTTAGGGCTTTCAAGGTCAGCACCAACACTTTGAATTGTGCTTCTGGCGGTTCCCTGGCTGTGAGAAGCCAAGTTACAGGGAACCAGGCAGAGGGCCTCCTTGATGGTGGTGCCTGTCCTGTGGAAAGCCCTAAAAATAAATTATTATTATTATTATTATTATTATTATTATTATTATTATTATTATTGGTTCTGAGTGGCATTTGGCCACTGCAAAGCAAGAAGGCTGCACTGGCTGGGACCCTTCTTAGGTCCTGGTGGAACCTCCAGGTCCAGAGGCAGTCTATCAAGATTTCTAGGTCTTAAGGGCTTTTGCAAGGCCACCGTGAGAACAGGAGGCCTGCTTTGATGGGCCCCCTTGGGCCTGATCCAGCTTCTGGGCTCTGGATTCAACCTGGATTCTGAGGAGATGTTCCTCATGGTTGTTTTTAGGAGTAAGAGGAACTGATCTGGAAAGATTTGGCAATGGGGTTTGGGTGTGTGCCTGTAAAACAAGCAAGGTCATCCCCATTAATTGCTCAAGAAGTATTGTGTCAGCTAGTGGCATTTCGAGAGAAGCATAACTTGACCGGATGGTGGGAGACAACAACACGAAGGATCCTCTGTGGGTGTCAGGCAGATGTGAACAACAGAACATCCCAGCGTCAGCGGCACCAGGACCTGCGAGTCCCACCTCTTGGAACCTGGGACCAGTGCTTTTTCTGGGGGTACCCAGGGGTACACGTACCCCTAAACATTTTGGGAATCTTTGTGCTTTTGTCCATTTATTGTATTTATTTTTCCTGACTTGAACTTTAAAAGGGTGATTTTCTTGAATCAAAATGAGAGCACCCCTAAACTTTTTTTTAGGGCGGGGGAAGCACTGCCTAGGACTCTAGAGAGACTGCTTCTGGGCCTGGGGCCAGAAGAGGTTGGCTTCTGGATCAGGCCAAAGGAGGCGCATCTGGTTCTCACAGTGTCCAGCCAGAAGCCCCAAACTGGGAAGCCCAGAAGCGTAACTGCAGCAACCCCCTTGCAATTCCCAGCAGATGATATTCCCAGGTATACTGCCTCCAACAGGGGGAGGAGGAGACTAGGAGCCGTTGATGCTCTCTGTTGGCATGCAGCCAAGGAAAGGGGGGCAATTGGCAGGACCCCAGCTGGCTCCAGACGATCTCCAGTCCTTGGTGCAGCATCAGCGACCTGAGCTTCAGAAGCTGGGGCAGGCTACTCAGCAGAGTAAACATTGCACAACAGAAGTGGCAGAAGTTGTGTGAGCATATTTGCAAACAGTTTATTCAGCATGCAGCAGGACAAAAGGAAAACATGTCCAATCTCCTTGGTGTACAAGCAAGACAGCAAAAACAAAAGCTATACACATACAGAAGTTCCCAGCAAGCTGTGCTGGAGTGTAAACAGACATGTGACATGCAACAATTCCACACGTCTGTTCTGAAGGTGGAACGGAATATCCTCACACTATCCTCCATTTATGAGAGCCCTGCCTGTGTGCAGGATTGCAGGTTAAAGGTATAGGGACCTCTGACCTTTAGGTCCAGTCGTGACCGACTCTGGGGTTGCGGTGCTCATCTGGCTTTATTGGCCGAGGGAGCCGGCGTACAGCTTCCAGTCATGTGGCCAGCATGACTAAGCCGCTTCTTGCGAACCAGAGCAGCGCACGGAAATGCCGTTTACCTTCCCGCCAGAGTGGTACCTATTTATCTACTTGCACTTTGAGGTGCTTTCGAACTGCTAGGTTGGCAGCAGCAGGGACCGAGCAACGGGAGCTCACCCCGTCATTGCAGGGATTCGAACCACCAGCCTTCTGATCAGCAAGTCCTAGGCTCTGTGGTTTAACCCACAGCGCCACCTGCGTCCCATGTTCCCCGGACTCTCGCCTGGCGCCCTCCAGAACTTCGCGTCCTGGTGTCCCGCGCCACTAGCCTCAATGGGTAAGATGGGCCCGTCTCCAAATATCTCAAGGGCTGCCCCACGGAAATCAGAGCGGGCTTGTTCTCTCCAGAAGGCAGGACCCAAACCAAGAGATTCAAATAGCAAGGCAGGAGACTCCAATTAAGCATTAGGAAGAATTTGCTGAGGGCAGGAGCTGTCCAACAGTGGAACAAATTCCCTCATTGAGCTCTCCTTCCTTGGAGGTTTCTAAGCAGAGGATGGACAGCCGTCTGTCATCACCTGGATGCTTTAGATGTGATTCCTGCATTGCTGGGATTTGGACCAGAAGACCCTCATAGCCCTTATGATTCAACCATTCTATGAAAGGGGTGTGAGGAGATGGGGGACTTGGCTGTGCCCCCTAGGTTCCCCCCTAACTCCTCCCCATTTTGAAACGGCTTATCAGCTCACGTGCCTCCTCCCTCAGTTGCTTTGCAAGCCTGTCTAACGTCCGACCCCCACTGCCCCCCCAAAAAAACCCAGGTTGCTGAAACACTCTGGTCAATGTCTCAACCTGGTTCCTGTTGATGGCGCGTGAATCTCATCCTCTCCAAATTCACTTTCTTCCCTCTTCTCTCTCTCCTCTCCAAGGCGCAGACAGTCCTGCAGCGACCCACGCTGAATTAGGCCCCAAAGCTGTGGGGGACTTGGTCAGTCTTCCTGTTGTGATTCCAAAAGGGACCATTTTCTCGGGTCTCATATTGAGGTCTGCCGGCCCACCCAGCAAGGCCGCCGCTATGTGGGAGCAAGGGAAGCCCATCACGGTCCTAGACCCGAGGTATTCCGAAAGGGTGTCTTTCCTGGAGGAGGAACCTGCCTTCCAAATCCATAACCTCACCTTGGAAGACGGAGGAGGCTATGACATTTCGATGTTCACCCAGGAAGGCTCCAAGACACTGAACCGCTACACGCTCTTCGTCTTCCGTAAGTAACTTCTAAGAACTGCAAATTCAAGTGCCTCCCATGCGCATTTGAAGCACCCGCCCCCAAGAATCCTGGGAACCCCAGTTCCCCACCCAGAGAACTACACTGAATAAACTACGGTTCCCAGGATTCTTGGAGTGGGAAGTTGTGCACTTTGTACGAGTTATAGATGTATTTATTTATTTTGTTATTTCATATGTACACCACTTGATTATTTTTTTAAAAATGACAAGAAAATCAAGGAAAAATCACAGCAATACTTTAAAACATACAAAAGTTAAAATACTAAAGCAGATAGGTTCATAAATGTATGGTAGGGCTGTGGCCTTAGCTCAAGGCAGAGAATTTGAACTTAATAGTAAAAGGGCACAGGCTGCTATCAGCTCAAAGAAGAATGCCCGACTGGCATGTTCTCTCCCTCCTGCTCATTCGTTCGGGAGCTTCAAAAGCTTTCTTCAGCCCAAACATCACTGACATCGGCACACTTTGGGATCCGCAGAGTTTGTGCATTTCGCATAACAGACCTCAGCAACTCAGCATTTTGGCTAATCTACTTTATTTGCATATAAACACACACGGAGCACTGCAACACGGCTCCCTCTCTCTCTAGCATCAGACAGCAAAGAGAAAAAGAACAAAGGACAATAGTCCCACTTCACGGAACACAGGAACACAAACATCCTGTCTCCATCACGTCCCACTCGGTGGAGTCAAAACATACACCGTCATGTGAAAGACAACAATCCCATGACTGCAATCACGGAGCAGGGATCCTAACAGGCTCTCCGTCTGGCAAGGATGCTTTAGCAGCGATCGCTGCACTGCAGGAAGTTAGACTACGTGACCCTTGGAAACTCTACGATTCTGTGACTAATCAAAGCCGTGTCTGGCAGCTACTAAGTTCAGGAGTTTTCCAAGAAATTGTCAGTTCCTCAACCGAGAAGTTACACCAAACTCGAGAAGGGAAGAAGCTGCTGCTTTTAGTTTTAAATGTTGCAACAGCAGCTAAAATTATCCTTCTTCAGCAGATCTTATTTGCTAGATGCAACCGTCAAACTTTGAAGCAAAGTGAGGGCAGGCAACTGACTGCTTGCTTGGCAAGAACGTACATAACCCTGGCAAAGGAAAAGGGTGCAAAACATCCTGGTTGTCAGGCTGCAGTTCAGTGGTAGAGCAGGCACTTCACGTCCAGACGGCCCCAGGTTCCCTCCTCCATGGCATCTTGGGGGAAAGGACTCCTGCCTGAAATGTTGAAAAGTGTTGAGTGACCACTCTCAGTGAGGTGTCTTCACCCTTTCCAGACCCAGGACTTGTGAGAATGCTGTGGAGAGCAGGAGAGGATATATTGGTTCTATATTATCCTTCCTCACTCACACTAGTCAGTCAGTAGCACAGTACATTCCCCACTATATAGCAGGAAGCTAGCTGGTAGATTCATTTGAATTTCTGTTCATCCTGGTAAATTCCTGGTGTTTTGTTTTTCCTGGTAAATTCCCCTTTTAAAGGGACCCCTGACCATTAGGCCCAGTCGTGGTTGACTCTGGGGTTGCGACTCTCATCTCGCTTTATTGGCCGAGGGAGCCGGCGTACAGCTTCCGGGTCATGTGGCCAGCAGGACTAAGCCGAACCAGAGCAGCGCACGGAAACGCCGTTTACCTTCCTGCCAGAGCGGTACCTAAGATGAACTTATAATGTCTGATTTCAATAGATTTTTCAAGTGCTTAGCTCAGTCTTTTGTTTTCTTTATCTTTTTAGGTAAGTTCATGAAGATACCAAGAAAAGGTAAGTTCGGTGTTGTTCACAATACTGAGAGATGCTAGTGAAGTTGTAGATAGATGTTAATGTCTGCAACTTCGTTAACATCTATCTACAGCTTCACTGGCATCTCTCGGTATTGTGAAGATAAAGAAAACAAAAGACTGAGCTAAGCACTTGAAAAATCTATTGAAATCAGACATTATAAGTTCATCTTAGGCTGGGTAGTTCGCAAGTCTCTGTGGCTTTGCATAAGGTCTTGTATTTTTCTCAGAAGATTGAGAAAGAATGCATAACCATTTTGGTAATTATTGTGTGTATATTAGCCGCCAACGTATTGCACGAGTCGTACTACTTCTATCAGCAGCACAGGTGGCATTTTTCTAGCGTTATTGTTTTTGCCAAACCTTGGCAGAGCCCACGCTGGATCCGGCCACGACCTGTCTCTCCATCCGCCACCTTCCCGGGGAGTCTGTTCCACAGTCAAGCTGCTCTTCACACCAGGAACTTCCCAATGTTTAGTCTCGATCTCCTTTCTTGAGATTTGAATCTGTTGGTTTGTGCCCTGCCCTCTGGGACGGCAGGTTGCAAGGTGGCTGCACCTTCCCAGAGTGGAAGATGGCTGCGATTTCTTGACCCTGTCCTCCCTCTTGCCCACCCCCTCCCTCCCTCCCATTTCAGACATCAACACCACGGGAGAAAGACTTGCCAACAGCTCCTGCAAGCTCAATTTGCTGTGTGAGGCTGGAGCTGGAGCCAAAGTTCGGGTGACTTACTCCTGGAAGAATACAAAAACAGGGGACACGGCTTCTGGCAACGCCAGGCTGCACCTCACCTTGAACGCCAAGAACAGTGGGGATTCTTACACCTGCTCCGCGCAGGCCTTGGGGACCCAGAAAGCTTGGAAGGTCGTGCCCTATGATTCGTGCCCTAAATCTGCAGCTGCAGGTGAGTAATATTTTGATTTATTTCCCGCCCGTTGCCATCACTTCCTGCCACTCAATATTGCAGTGGTTCAGAAGACCAAAGACGGGCACCGTAGCCTGTGGTCGGTCAGTCAGTTTTATTGCACATAGCCAAAGGCTGCCGCAATGTACACAGGATCATTCAACAACTAAAAGAAAATATGCTGGATTAATGCAAAAAACTTAAAACATTTCTCTTATCAAGACATTACCTACTCTAAACAGAGCTATAAAAGTACCTTAATATACAGGTTAAGACATTAAACAATAAAAATGTATAGACTAAAATCACCACATGGCCACTAATAGATTAAAAAATAATGTTAATTAATACAATGTGCAATCATATTCGGAGTTTGGTGATAAAGATAGAATACAGCTTGATGTAGATAGGGTCAAATAAATTCATCTCCTTTACAGTTGGTGGCTACCTTGGCTATATAATTTGCTCTAATTTTCCTAGCGGCAGTTGCAAAGAGTGCTGCACGCCAGGTCACATACTTACCTGTGTCTGCGAGGAGATATAAAATCATGTCAGAGGGGTTCTGGCCAGGGGACCTTGTCATTATAGGTGCTAAAAATCGTTCTCTTGCTTCATTATATAAGAGGCAACAAAAGATAGAATGCATAAGGTCCTCAGGACCCCCCCCCCCAATGCAAACACGTTCGTTTGTTGGTCTGCCTCTGTGTCTCCCATTTCTATAAGCAGAGTTTATTGTATTTAATCGTAACTCTGTAATAGCTTTCGGAAGTTGCACAAAAGTCAGTTCATTAAAATAAGATGTATGCTCATAGGCCTCTCTAAGTTTAAAATATAATGGGGTGTGTTATGTACTGAGTTAAATAGGATCCAAAATGCAGCAGTCTGATTGGTCCTAGAACAATAGAATCCAGAATGCAGCAGTCTGATTGGTCCACAGGAGCCACCCAATCCAGTTCCAGGTGGAAATGAATCCGCAACCTGATTGGCCTACAGGAGAATCCCGGAATTAGCCAATCACATGGGGCCCATTGTGTAAATAATGTATTTAAAGTAGACATTCTGGGGGAAATTCCATTCCTCCTCACCACTATGAGCCGAATAAAGAGCATGAAATCCACTCTGGGCTCTGAGTATATTTCAGGGTGCATGTGGATGTGTACATAGAGTTTAGGTTGTTTTTAGTTGCCACTGCCCTTATGGTTCGTTTGAAAATATTTTTCTGGGAATATAAGGGAGGTTCTTTGATCTCGGTCACTGAGAGGTCCTATTTGCCCATCAGTTGGGCAGCGTGATGTACCCAGTTTTTAAGGGGTAATCCATTTGAGACCGTAGCTTGTGATAGAAAGGACAGGAGGTCACCTCCGAAAGGATGTTGCAGAATTGGGGAAGGTTCAGATAAGGACAAGCGGAAGGGTCACCGGGATGGAGCAATGGTCGCAGCGTTTGGGGCTTTTTAGATTAGAGAAAAGGGGAGGTGAATAAAACGAGGCACAGCCTTGAGAAAGTGGTAGAGAAAAGCTTTTATCCCTCTCTCATAGTTGATGGGCGTCTGATGAGGCTGGACGTTGGAAGATTTAGGACAGATAAAAGGAAGGACTTTTTCAAGCAGCGCACTGTTAATGTCAGTTTGCATTTCTTAGTGCAAAAAGTATTGATCTGATGCCCTGATCTTTCCTATTCTATTCTAATTCATTCAAGAGGGTTCTGGAAGCTTCTCTGTGTGAAAGAAGCTTTGCAGAAGGTTCATGAGGTTTGGGTTATTCCTTCAGAGAAGCTGAGTACAGCTGACTTAGACTGGTTCTCTTATCTCTTTCTGCCAAGGTCATGCTGATTATAATATTAAGGCCAGAAGGAGCCTGGGCTTCACTTTCTGTCTCTCTTTCCTTCTGGTGTTCTGAACAAAGCGTTAAGGTTTAGTCTTATTATAAGTTACTGTAAGCTTAAGTTAAACCTGCTGCAACTGGATTTCTTAAGGGCAGTGCCAATCCTGAATGTACAGTGGACACTCGAGTTGCAAACGTGATCCGTGCGGGAGGCACGTTTGCAACCCACAGCATCCGCAACCCGCCGCACCGCATCTGCACATGTGCGGGTCACGATTCAGCACATGCGCAAGCGCCGAAACCCGGAAGTAACCCGTTCTGGTACTTCTGGGTTTGGCACGGTGCACAACCCAAAATCACGCAAACCGAAGTGTCTGTAACCCGAGGTATGACTGTACAGTGGTTATTTCGGGTTAAGTACTTAATTCGTTCCGGAGGTATGTTCTTAACCTGAAACTGTACTTAACCTGAAGCACCACTTTAGCTAATGGGGCCTCCTGCTGCTGCCACACCGCCGGAGCACGATTTCTGTTCTTATCCTGAAGCAAAGTTCTTAACCTGAAGCACTATTTCTGGGTTAGCAGAGTCTGTGACCTGAAGCGTATGTAACCTGAAGCATATGTAACCCAAGGTACCACTGTATTGGATTTGTGACCATTATGCTCATTTGCCTTCAGTAGCAGTAAAGCTCTGCTGGATGAAATTTGAATTGCCTCTGATCTATTTTGGGGGAATCCCGCAATGTGTTTGTTGTGGAAAAATCTAGGTGTGAGGCTGCTCAGTCCCCCAGCTCCTTGGGCAGAGTCCGCGGGTCCCTGCGGAAGAAAGGAAGGAGTCCAGCCAACCGGAGCAAATAGCTGTAGACCAAAGTTTAGTGCGCAACAGGTTCAAAGAGGAAAGTTGAACCCCGAGGATGGGGTGACAAGGACTTTTAAAACTCTCCCACCACATCCCAGAATACAGTTCAAAGGGGAGGGGTTAACCTTGGCAAACATGTCCAGACAAGTCCTTGGTACAAGATTAGCATAAGCAGACATGGCAGGGCAAGACTCAGGTATAAGATGAGCATAGACAAATATGTTTTAAGCACCCACCACCCAAAAGTACAATAGGAGTTCCTTTGCATGTCTGGAGCCTGAGGCGAGTCAGGGGATGAGATTTGGCTTCCTTTGGCTAACAATGAGCCCAGCAATTGTCACCTCTGGGAACTTCCTGGACTCCCTTTTCAAGGGGAAAATAGCTTGGGAATGGAGGAAACTGGCAAAGGAGTTGATTTTATATTCTTTTTAAAGCTAGGTAACTTCCCTGAGCTGTCAAGTTGAAAGGATACATTCAGGCATAATATTTGTAACATTTAACTTTAAAGATGTGCACCCCCCCCGTAACTGTAACAGTGTTTAAGTTAAAATAAAAAATTCCTTCCAGTAGCACCTTAAAGACCAACTAAGTTAGTTCTTGGTATGAGCTTTCGTGTGCATGCACACTTCTTCAGATACACTGCTAAGTTGTTACTCTGTTAACTATGCATTGGAATCTGCTCTGGATCAATCCTGGGTAGAATTTCAGTGACAGTTAAACAGTGGAACTCTCTGCCACAGGAGGCAGGAAGGCCCACCAACCTGTAAAGGAGGATTGGACAAATTAATGGAGGAGGGGGCTATCAG
Organism: Podarcis liolepis; assembly: GCF_965112155.1. Taxonomy (NCBI): domain Eukaryota; kingdom Metazoa; phylum Chordata; class Lepidosauria; order Squamata; family Lacertidae; genus Podarcis; species Podarcis liolepis. The sequence goes on along the minus strand of NC_139566.1, from coordinate 523,367 downwards.
GGGAGGGGAGAGGGCTGCCAGCCACCATGAATCTGCTCTGCGTCCACCGGCGGAAGCAGTTGAACACCTGTTGGGGGAAACTACCGGAGGGGAGAGTGGCTCTGACGCCCGGATCCTGCGTGTGGGTTTCTGTAGGATAGCGGGCTAGATGGGCCATTGGCCTGATCCTGATTCTTATGCACCTCCTCTCTCTGATGGGCACCCCTTGACTCCCCCAGAATATTGTTGTACTACAACTTCCATCATCCCTGTTAAGGGAGAAATCTGGGGGCTCCCTTGGACCAAAAACAAGGAGACCAGCCAGGAATCCCAGAGCAAAACAGCAGCCAGTAGGCTTGGTCTTGATTGAAGACTGTCGCGACAGGACTCCCACCTGCCACCAGGTGGAACAAGATGGAAGCCCCCAACAAAAGAGAACCCAAACTTTTATTGGCTGCTCATCCCCATGTTACACCCCCCCCCCAAACTACATCACTCATACATCACGGTTACATCATGAAAGGGGAGGTCTGGTGGCCGTAATCTGAGCATCCTGGACCCTGCCCCATGGTTCCCCTTGCCCTCCACCAAACACCCATCAAGTGGAACAAAAAAAAAGATCTTTACATTTCCCTGTTTCCCAGCCCAGTTCATCCCACCCTTTTGTCTTCATCTGGGTTTGCTCTTTCTGGAATGGCTACCTGTCTGGCACTCAGGTATCAGGATGCAAGGGATTATCCCTCAGGCAGAGGGGCTGCTGAGGAGCTGAGCTCACAGGTCTATAGGAATTTCTGAAGTTTTCCCAGTGAGTCAGTACAGAGATACATCGATCAGTGAATTCTTACATTTGGTATTGTGAAACAAAGGCCCTTTGAATGGATAGGAAGAAACTGTGAATTGTGCTGGTTTTGGTAGTGGGCTCATGTGCATGAGATCTGCTGGAGGGGCAACCCCCCCAACCTATACATAAATTCCTGCAACATCCCTAAGAGGTGAGGGTGGAGAAATTGGGGTCGCTTGCATTATAACTTGAAGCTGTTTAGCCCAGGAGCGGAGGACTGGTGCAATTCAAGTTACAAATCACAGCCTGGACTGCACTTCCAGATGAGCTGATATGCAGACAAGCTAAAGAGACTATCTGTCAGAGCTGCTTGAAGATCCTAGCTCACAGAGGATCACGCTAGCCAGCGGTCATTAAGTAAAAGTCTTTATTGAATTACAGTTTCCATTCTCACGCTGCTGCGCGCAACTCTACGCCTAGTAGCTAGGTCGGCGAAGCTCCGTCTGAGTCTCCGCCCTGTGTGCACCAACTTAATATCCTAGCCTTGCTCCACCTTTTCCTCCTGACTGTCCTCCTCTGGGTCCCTCTACCCCCCGGGGCTTCTTCCTTCCGGGATTCTTCTGACGCTGACCCAGACCCTCCTGCCTCCTTGCGCCGGGCTTTAGGACCTGGCTCTCTTTCGGGGCTGCTTACTGCGCCGCCTTCCTCTGCATTTGAACTTGGCGCGCGCGCCCAACCTTCCACTTTCCTCTCAACCGTTTCTTCGCTCCCCGATGGAGGTGTGGCCATCCCCGACTCATGTCCTCCCTCCTGTGGAGGTGTGGCCACTCCTGACTCATGTCCTCCCTCCTGTGGTGAGCTGCCAGCGCTTCCCCCCTGGCTCCCTTCCTCTTCCCTGCTTCCTGGCGGTGACGCTGGTCCCGATTTCCAGCTGCTCCCCCCTGAGTCCTCTCTGGCTCTGTCTTCCTGGGGTGCCCCCCCTAGACTCCCCCCTTGCCCTCGCCACTGGTGCTCCTTTCTGTGAATCCTCTGATTCACTGGAAAGACTAGGAGATCTCGGGTCGTCGTCGTCACTCATCTTTTCTTCTGCCTCCTCCCCTTCGCTCTCTGTTTCCTCCCTTGCCCGTGCTTCTGCTCCTAAACCCCTGACACTATCAATGGCCAGAAATATTTTTGAGATTTCCACATCTCATCAAAATAATAAGAACAACAATCCTATCCTGTTGGAGCATCTGGAATCCAAACTACGCAGCAAATATTTGAAATAATCAAGCTTGCCAAATTTACATTATTATTTCCCCTTTTTGGAGAATAGCGCATTTGTCAGCTGGGCTGAGACGATGGCGTCATTTCTGAAGTGCGCCGGAGCAAATGTTCCCTCTCCAGAACGCTTTTAGCCGTTCCCCTGCATTATGCATTGCAATTCATTATTTGGTATTCATCCATTCTTTTTGAAGTCATTTAAGTCATTATTTGCCTAACCCCTGGAACACGGGGAGGCTGTTGGAGAGAGAAAGCAAAAAGGTAATTATATCTGCCATGCCAAGCAAGCATGTATGTGGCGTCTGGGGGCTTCTGCGAGCTTTATTTTAATTTATTCATTTCATTTAGAACCAGCTCATTCTGAAAGCCATAGGTGGCCACATCTCCCTGGGAAAGTATTTACGGGTTGGGATGTGGGTACCTGGATGAAGAGCCTTTTCTCACACGTCCTCTGAGTTGAATTCTCCGGGGGGGGGTGCTTTTCCTGATTGCCATCCCTCTACCCTCTGAAGCTCAATGGGCAATTGGGTGGGGGATAAGACTGAGATGGTCCTTTTGGGGGTGTTGTGCTCCCCCATCCCACCCCCAAATAATATATAATAATAATAGATTACTTATACCCTGCCCACTCTGTAGGGCTTCCAACAAGAGATTAAAAATACATTAAAACCTCCGTCATTAAAAAGTTCCCTAAACAGGGCTGCCTTCAGCCCTATCTGCCTTCTAAACGTCAGATAGTTGCTTATTTCCTTGACATCTGGTGGGAGGGCGTTCCACAGGGCGGGCGCCACCACCGAGAAGGCCCTCTGCCTGGTTCCCTGTAACTTGACTTCTCGCAGGGAGGGAACTGCCAAAAGGCCCTCGGAGCTGGACTTCAGTGTCCGGGCTGAACGATGGGGATGGAGACACTCCTTCAGGTATACTTGGCCTTTGAGGCTGTTTAGGGCTTTCAAGGTCAGCACCAACACTTTGAATTGTGCTTGGAAACGTGCTGGGAGCCAATGCAGGTCTTTCAAGACCAGTGTTATGTGGTCTTGGGGGCTGCTCCCAGTCACCAGTCCAGCTGCCGCATTCTGGGTTAGTTGTAGTTTCCGGGTCATCTTGAAAGTTGCCCAACCCACTAAGGAGGATAATAACGCAATACAGTGGTACCTCGGGTTACAGACGCTTCAGGTTACAGACTCCGCTAACCCAGAAATATTACCTCAGGTTAAGAACTTTGCTTCAGAATGAGAACAGAAATCGTGCAGCGGCAGCGGGAGGCCCCATTAGCTAAAGTGGTACCTCAGGTTAAGATCAGTTTCAGGTTAAGAACGGACCTCCAGAATGAATTAAGTACTTAACCCAAGGTACCACTGTACAAAACAGTGATGATTAATTGCACATTTCCCCCCAAAGCCAATTAATTCAGCAAAATGGATGAATCTGATCCAGTGAGACAGGTGTTTCCAAGTCTGATATTCCTTTGCGCCTCCACCTGCTCCTTCTGTTGTGGCTTCTCCATCTAGTCCAGCCTCCTCTTCTCACAGTGGTCAGCCAGATGCCTGTGCAAAACCCACAAGCGGGATCTGAGTGCGAGAGCAACTCTCTCCCCTCCTGTGGTTCCCAGCCACTGCCACTCAGAAGCATCGCAGAGCCATCGTGGCTGGGAGCCCTCGAGAGCCCTCTCCTCCTCCTCCCTGAATTTGTCCCATCCTCTTTGAAATATACTCGGAATCGAGAGTGGACTTCATGCTCTTTAGTGGTGAGGAGGAATGGAAGTTCCCCCAGAATGTCTGCTTTATATACATTATTTATACAATGGGCCCCACGTGATTGGCTAATTCCGGGATTCTCCTGTAGGCCAATCAGGTTGCAGATTCCCTTCCACCTGGAGCTGGATTGGGTGGCTCCTGTGGACCAATCAGACTGCTGCATTCTGGATCCTATTGTTGTAGGACCAATCAGACTGCTGCCTTTTGGATCCTGTTCAACTCAGTACATGTTACAGATAGGTAGCCGTGTTGGTCTGCCATAGTCAAAATAAAAAAATTCCTTCCAGTAGCACCTTAAAGACCAACTAAGTTAGTTCTTGGTATGAAATTTCGTGTATCTGAAGAAATGTGCATGCACACGAAAGCTCATACCAAGAACTAACTTAGTTGGTCTTTAAGGTGCTACTGGAAGGAATTTTTTTATTTTAACTCAGTACATAACACTCTTTCAAAGCCATCCAGGTTGGTGGCCATCGCTGCCTCCATTTAATTGGGAACATCTCCCCCTTTTTGTCTTTGCAGGACTTTTCGCGGCCGGCCTGTTCTTCTTCCACGTTGCCAGAGCTGTTTGGGCACCTGCCCTCATCACCGTCTTCATGCTCCTGTGAATAGCCAGTGGCTCTGCAGCTGCTTCCTGAGCAAAGTGTGGAAATCCAGCCGCCTCCTGCCGTTTCCCAGTGCTCCCACTTCTCGTCCGCCCCTTGCTCTGGTTCCCCTTTGCAGTCAAACCTCGGTTGTCAAACGTAATCCACTCCAGAAGGCCGTACGACTTCCGGTTGGGCGCAGGAGCTTCTTGCACTCAAACAGAAGCTGCGTCGGACGTTCGGGTTCCGAAAAACGTTCGTAAACCAGAGCATTTACTTCCTGGTTTTCGGCTTTCGGGAGCTGAAGCATCCAGAAACGGAGCCGTTCGAGAACCGAGGTTTGACTGTATTAGGAAATGAGAGAGAAAAGAAGAAGTCTGAATTAACATTTGCTAATTATGCCCCGTGATCCCGCTGGTTCCTCCCACTATTCCTCTGCGCCCAACCAGTACCTGGCAGGGAGGCACACCTCAGGATCTGCTGAGATTCCTGCACTGAAGGGGGTTGGACTAGATGACCCCTGGGTTCCCTTCCAGCTCTGCAATTCTGTGATTCACACATGCTTCGGTGTTCCCAGGCATCACCTTCCTATTTCCCAGTGCTGATCCTCTGAAACCACTACCTTGATTTTGTCCCTAACCAAAGACCAAAGGATGCTTCCTATCTTCCTATTTAAATCATCCCTTTGTGGAGAACCATGAGGACTAGCGTCTTATTTTTAGAACAAAGGGTGTAGCTCAGCGGTACAAGAAGCTGAAGGCTCCATGTTTGACCCCCAACAGCATCTCCAGCTAGGGCTGGTCTGGAACCCCAGAGAGCCATTGCTGGTCAGGGTGGACCAACCTTCCCCAACCTGGTGCCCTCAAACTGGTGCTAAACTGCAGGCTTCTGGGATCCTTCCTCAGGGTTCAATCCCACGGCAGGCAGGGGGGCAAGGGTTGGCAGGCCTGGGCATCCTACGAGGACCCACATCCCCGCAGTTGGCATGGGTGGAAACGATCAGTGCATTCCACTCTTCTCAGTTTCTTCAGTCTTAAATTCAGTTCTCTGCTTTCCTTGCAGCAATTTGCCATTTTATTTCTTGAAAATCCTCATGGAAATTGGCCTGCCTTTCAATGTGAATTCCTCCTAACGGAGGCTGTATGAAACTAAAATACCTGGGTTTGTGGGGGGGGGTGTCCCCAACCCCCCAGGCATTCTTGCATGTTATTTCCCTGCTACAATATGTTAACATGAAAGAACCCTTTCCCTTAATAGATGCTTCTTCTGTGGGTGTGGTGTGTTTTTTTTTTGGGGGGGGTGTAAAATATTCTTTGGTTGGAGAACTTCGTTGCAATATTCAGATCAGTTTGGGTTTCGAAAGACGGGTGTGTTTTGGTTCTTGTACAATTTCAGAGTGTGCTAATTTCACCAGTTTGACTTTTCCTTGCTGCAAGGAGGGGGCAAAAATAACATGGGGGGGGAGGTAGGATCACCAAAAGCCCTGCAAAGCCCTGGCGCTGGCCCTGTTCAGCCCATTTGGTAGTTTCCTGGCAGGTCGCCCTCTTTGCATGCAGAAGGTTGTAGGTTCGATCCCCGGCGACATCTCAAACCTCAGAGAGCTGCCTCTGGCCAGTGCACTCCAGACTTCCCCAACGTGGTGCCCCCAGGATGCTCCTTGACTCCGCAGATCCCGTCGGCCCCAGCCAGCACAGCCGACAGCAGAGGGCGATGGAGATGGTCGCCAGAAACATCTGGATGGAACAAGAATCTGGAATCCTTTCATGGTACCACTCTGGCGGGAAGGTAAACAGCATTTCCATGTGCTGCTCTGGTTCGCCAGAAGCAGCTTAGTCATGCTGGCCACATGACCCAGAAGCTGTACGCCAGCTCCCTTGGTTAATAAAGGGAGATGAGCGCCGCAACCCCAGAGTCCACCATGACTGGACCTAACGGTCAGGGGTCCCTTTTGCTTTATAGCCAGAAGCAGACAAAGTCCTCAAACAGATGGTTAAGCTTCAAATAACCTTATCCTCTTCTTTCGAACCAAAAAAAGATATCCTCAACTCTAACCTGTCCAGCAGGTGGCAGCAATAAACTGTGTTGGGTTCTGAAAGAGGTTTTTTTTCTTCCCTTAATGTGATTTCTTTCAATGGCAGGGCATATCCAGCAGGGAAAAGGAGTTTGTGAGTGTGTCTGTGGGGAGGAAGGGATCATGATGACCCAGCCTGATGAGGAACAGTCGAGGGAGTTGGGGGTGTTTAGCCTGGAGAAGGAAGACTGAGAGGGGACAAGAGAACTGTCTTCAAACACCTGAAGACGGACCAAGCTTGTTTTCTGCAGCTCCACAGCGGGAGACCTGAAGCGATGGACAGAAAGGGACAGGGAAGGAGATTCCGACTCAACCCAAGCGAGAACTTTCTGATGGTAAGAGCCTTGAGACAGCGGGACGGACGCCCTCTCCTTCCTTGGGAGCTTTTCAATGCAGGTGGGATGGCCATCTGCCAGGGATTCTTGAGCCGTGATTCCTGCATTGCAGAGGGTTGGACTACATGACTCTTGGAGTTCCCTTCCAACAATTCTCTGATTCTAGGATCGGAAAAGGGGGTGTCTGCCAGGTTGTGTGAATGAGCATCCGGGAAGTCAAGACCCTCGGGGGCATCCCTTGAGCTCCTGCATTGCTCAGATGGCGTAGTGGTTAAGAGCGGTAGTCTCGTAATCTGGGGAACCGGGTTTGCATCTCCACTCCTCCACCTGCAGCTGGTGGGTGACCTTGGGCCAGTCGCACTTCTCTGAAGTCTCTCGGAGGAAGGGAAAGGAGAATGTGAGCCACTTGGAGACTCCTTCGGGCAGTGATAAAGCGGGATATCAAATCCAAACTCTTCTTCTTCTTCTCAGGGGGGTGCATATGTTCTCCCCTGGGCTGGGTCAGATGAAGGCAGGAGCTGGTGCTTCAATGGCGTAGTGATTCAGGTTGCAAAATGTCGGGAGGGGCAGGGGGCACCCTTGGATCATGGCCCTCCTCTGCCGCAGGTGAGGGCGACTGATTTCCTGGACCTCCTCTGTCCATCCTATGCAGAACAAGGCTGTGTGTGTGTGTGTGTGTGTGTGTGTGTGTGTGCGCGCGTAGGGTGCTGTTTTGTGGTGGCACCATTGACACACTTTTGTCAAGGTATGGGAACCAGCTCTTCCAGTGCTTTTTTTCCTGGAATAAAAGGTGGGGGAACTTGCCTGTTTTCTGCAGCTCCAGAGTGGAGGACAGGATGGATTCGAGTTGCAAGAAGGCAGAGGCTGACTAACATCAAGAAACAAAATAAAAAATTTCCTTCCAGTAGCACCTTAGAGACCAACTCAGTTTGTGTTATATGGACTTGCCGATCGTATGGTTGGCAGTTCGAATCCCCGCGGCGAGGTGAGCTCCCGCCATTCGGTCCCAGCTCCTGCCCACCTAGCAGTTCGAAAGCACCCCTAAGTGCAAGTAGATAAATAGGTACCGCTTTATAGCGGGAAGGTAATGGCGTTTCCATGCGCTGCGCTGGTGCCGGCTTGCCAGAGCAGCTTTGTCACACTGGCCACGTGACCCGGAAGTGTCTGCGGACAGCGCTGGCCCCTGGCCTCTTAAGTGAGATGGGCGCACAACCCTAGAGTCAGACATGACTGGCCCGTACGGGCAGGGGTACCTTTACATATATATATATATATATATGCTTTCGTAGATTTTCACGGGTACAGGAATGCAGGTTTTGATGTCTTCGGGTGTCTTCCCGTGTAAGAGTTGGGGTGTCTAGGCGACGTTTCGACGAGGTCTCACTCGTCATCTTCAGGCTGGTGCTTTCGGCTTCTTGTTACTGGAACAGAGCCCAGTAACAAGAAGCCGAAAGCACCAGCCTGAAGATGACGAGTGAGACCTCGTCGAAACGTCGCCTAGACACCCCAACTCTTACACGGGAAGACACCCGAAGACACCAAAACCTGCATTCCTGTACCCGTGAAAATCTACGAAAGCATATATATATATATATATATAGTTATTGTTATTTACCAATAACAAACTTAGTTGGTCTCTAAGGTGCTACTGGAAGGATTTTTTTAATTTTGTTTCGACTACAGCAGACCAACACGGCTACTACCTGTAACATTAAGAGGAGTCTCCTATTGCATCTCCTTCCTTCCTTCCTTCCTTCCTTCCTTCCTTCCTTCCTTCCTTCCTTCCTTCCTCTCTCTCTCTCTCTCTCTCTCTCTCTCTCTCTCTCTCTCTCTCTCTCTGTCGGTGATGCGCTAAGTGGTGACTCTCATTCCATCCCCTGGATGTTGGCAGGCAGTTGAGGAGTCTCCAGAAATGATATTTAGCCCAGACACTTTGGGTCCCCTCAGGACTCTCGGTGACATCTTTGCGAGAGACATTAGGCAGCTCTGGGCTGCGCTGGGAACTGGAGGGAAGGATTTGATTTCTCTCTCTCTCTCTCCCTCTTGCCCAGGAGGGAATCCCAGGCTGTAAGGGATGTTGGCCCCTGAGCTGTCAGAGTCTGAGTTCCCAGCATTGCAGGCAGGCGGCATTTTGCCTCTCTCCTGAAGGACCACATGAGCAAAAAGGAAGCCTCTAAATCAGTCAAGCAGCATTCAACGGATCAATCGATCAGTCGCCTTATTTGTATGCCGCCTTCCCAAAGTTAAAACCCTGCTCAAGGCAGCTTGCAACGCACTTTTTAAAATTGCAGCCATAACAAAGTTACAGATAGGTAGCCGTGTTGGTCTGCCATAGTCAAAATTAAAAAAAAATTCTTCCAGTAGCACCTTAAAGACCAACTAAGTTAGTTCTTGGTATGAGCTTTCGTGTGCATGCACACTTCTTCAGATAAGAAGTGTGGTATCTGAAGAAGTGTGCATGCACACAAAAGCTCATACCAAGAACTAACTTAGTTGGTCTTTAAGGTGCTACTGGAAGGAATTTTTTTATTTTAGCCATAATAAAAGTAGTCATAAACCATAAACGAGACATCCAACTGACCAAATTGAACCATTTCCACCTGGCAGTGGAAGTCTTTAAGCAGAGGCTGGATGACTGTCTCTCAGGGATGCTTGAGTTGAGATTCCTGCCTTGCACCGGGTTGGGCTAGATGAGCGCTGAGGGACCCCTTCCAACTCTACAATTCCATGATTATGTTATTCTAAGATCCAAAATAAAGATAAATTAACAGCAGCAACAGCAACAATGACCCCCCCAACAAAAACATCTAAACAATATCTCAGCTCAGGATTCGAACCCGGAGCCCTCTTCCCCTCCTGCAGTTTCCCGTCACTGGTATTCGGAAGATTTTGTCCACAGAGGCACAGACCACAGACATCGTGGCTAGCAGCCATTTATGTATTTATTTTACAGAAACTGTGCACCGCTTGAATGTAAAACCAAAAGACTGAAAGTTAAAGATAAAACAAGATAAAACAAGAAAATCGGGGGGGGGGGGAATTACGACAGTTTGAAACATGCAAACAGTTAAAATACTAAAGCAGATTTAAACACACACCAGCTTTCTAAAACTCTGGGCAGACTTATCTAAACAAAAATGTTTTTTTGTTTTGTTTTTTGCAGGCGCTGAAAAAAGAACAGCGAAGGCACCTGCTTGATATCAATAGGCAGGGAGTTCCAAGGATAGGCATTGCCACACTAAATGGATGAGTCCTTACAAATTTCAGAATGGGTGTTATGTGGCACCTGCGGCCATGCCAATTCCACTCCTTAAAGTGATTGAGAGGGCACATGTGGGCTCAAGTGATTTCAAAGGCAGGCGGGTTCCAAGTTGTTAAGGGCTTTGTATATTAGGAATAAGGGGACTCAGGTGGCGCTGTGGGTTAAACCACAGAGCCTAGGACTTGCCAATCAGAAGGTTGGCGGTTTGAATCCCCGTGACGGGGTGAGCTCCCGTTGCTCGGTCCCTGCTCCTGCCAACCCAGCAGTTCGAAAGCACGTCAAAGTGCAAGTAGATAAATAGGTACCGCTCTGACGGGAAGGTAAACGGCGTTTCCGTGCGCTGCTCTGGTTCACCAGAAGCGGCTTAGTCATGCTGGCCACATGACCCGGAAGCTGTACTCCGGCTCCCTCGGCCAATAAAGCGAGATGAGCGCCGCAACCCCAGAGTCGGTCACAACTGGACCTAATGGTCAGGGGTCCCTTTACCTTTACCTTTATACTAGGAATAACACCTTGAACTTGGCCTGGTAGCAAATCAGCAACCGGTGCAGAACTCTGATCACCAGTGTTGCATACAGACAAGGCCTCACTCCTTTCAGCAACCTTGCTGCAGCATCCTGCACCAGTGGTCAAGTGCTAGGGAAGCCCCACAGAGAGCGCATTCTCCTCCATGAATTTGTCCAAGCCTCTTTTAAAGACACTGGATTTGGTGGCCGTCATTGCCTACTGTGGCAGGGAGTTCCAGAGTTTGTGCACTGAGTGTATGAGAAAGAGGATCCTTTTGGCAGGTTGTGGAATTGGCAAGACTTGACGGCTGCAATGCGCTCAGTGTGGGGCTGCCCTTGGGGTCTGGGCCAAAGGCTCCAGCTGGTGGAAAACACAACTAAACAGTTGCTGGGGTCAAACTCTGGTTCTCAAAATCTTGCAGAGCCTTGCCATTGGTCCCCCATGGCCCAGATTCAGGGCTCACATCTGCCAGAAGACATGCAGTCCATAGGGGGGTCCTGTGGAACTTCCTCCCACCTGAGAACAGGCAGGCTCCTTCCCTGTTGAACTTCAGGCGCTTAGTACAGGACTCTCTCTCCCAGCAGGCATTTCGTAAGTGAGGTTCCCCCCCCCCCCCGATTTTAACCGATTTTATCTCCACTGCTTCTTTCGTAATCTCAGCTGGGAGGGGAAACAGTATATCAGATCAAATAAAATCATTTATTATATGGTCGCAGACCAGCTCCAGCAGAGCAGACGAGAAAGAAAAGAATGAGCTTTAAAACATGCGATTGTTTAAAAAGCATTCTACCAGAAGCCAAAGAACAGGGATTCAAAGGGATTCAAAGGGATCCGACTAAACACTAGGAAGAACTTTCTGATGGTAAGAGCTGTTCAATGGCAGAATGGACTCCCTCAGAAGTTGGTGGGCCCTCCTTCCTTGTAAGTTTCTAAACAGAGGTTGGAATTAGCTGCAATTCCTGCACTGAAGGGGGTTGGACTAGATGACCCCTGCGGATCCCTTTCAACTCTACAATTCTGTGATTCTATGAAATCCTGCGCAGCCCCCAGACCTCTCAGCTCAGGAGAGTTCAGGATGGGGAGAGGGGGCTTTGACGAGAGGGGCTGGGGGAAAGAAGAGCTCCTTTTAGCAGAACCAGAAAATTCCTTCCTTGTTTAATCTCCGCTTCCCTGCCCACTGCTTTTCCAGCTGCGTGAAACATTGATCAATTTGGTCGCAGTGAGGCGGCAGGATAATAAACCCTGTTTGGGATTCGGAAAGAGAAGAAGCGGTGGGGGTGGGAGAAGGAGCTGGGGAAGGAGAAACACTGGGGGGGGGGAGCAAGCAAGGAATAATCTATGGTGCCTTGTCCTCTGTCTCCACCGCCCTGGACCCCAGGAGCCCTGGGCAGAAACACGCCTTCCTTGCATGCGGAAAGGTTGAAATAAGAATGGACAATGAGACCGTTGGATCAAGCCAATGGCCTGGCATCATCATGGCCAAATACCCCTACAAAGGGACGCGGGTGGCGCTGTGGGTTAAACCACTGTGCCTAGGACTTGCCAATCAGAAGGTCGGCGGTTCGAATCCCTGCAACAGGGTGAGCTCCCGTTGCTCAGTCCCTGCTCCTGCCAACCTAGCAGTTCAAAAGCACGTCAAAGTGCAAGTAGATAAATAGGTACCCCTCCGGTGGGAAGGTAAACGGCGTTTCCGTGCGCTGCTCTGGTTCGCCAGAAGCAGCTTAGTCATGCTGGCCACATGACCCAGAAGCTGCACGCTGGCTCCCTCGGCCAGTAAAGTGAGATGAGAAACCCCAGAGTCGGCCACGACTGGACCTAATGGTCAGGGGTCCCTTTACCTTTACCCCTACAAACCTAGGAAGCCAGATAGACTGCCTCTGCAACTGGGGTTCCATAAGTACGTAAGAAGGGCGTGCTGGATGAGGCCAATGCCTGTCTGGTCCAGCATCGTCTTCTCACAGTGGCCAGCCAGATGCTCCTTATGGGAAAGCTTCAAGCAGGATTCGAGCACTGCTGCCCTCGCGTCTCCTTCATTTCATTGGTATTCACAAGCATTGCTGCCCTTAGCCCTCGTGGCCAGTAGTCCTCAAGAGCCCCCTCTTCCTCCATTAATTTGTCTGATCCTTTTTTAAAGCCATCCAAGTTGGTGGCCATCATTGCTTCCAGTGGCAGTGAGTTCCATAGCTCCACTGTACGCATCTGCTTTCAGATGTCTTCTAAAACGTACATCGAATGCAGCTGTCCTCAATAATTTGCATTTTCTTAATTTTGCAATGCCAAAATCCTTCAAAGTCCTTTCTTTTATCTCTCCTGAATCTCCCAGGGTTCAGCTTCAAGGTTCAGCCCATGAGTTCTGAGAGAAGGAGGAAGTTTTCTGTATCCAGGAATCGCCTTATAAGCTTCTCTCAGGTCTCTCTGACTTGCCTTTTATTCAGACTAAGAAGTCCCAAACGCTGCTCCCTTTCTCCCCAGGGGATCCGCTCCATTCCCTTTTCTCAATCGTTTCCAACTCTGCAATATCCTTCGAACTTCCCGGACATCCAGATCAGGGGAAGGGGCAAGGAAACACAGGGCCTTCTTCGTGCTGCAGCTGACGATGCAAAGCCGTGAGCCTCTTTTGGGAAATCCAGGGGGGATCAGAGGCTGGAGCCGGCGATGCTTGAAATCTGATTGACAAGGAGATTTATTTCCACAGTGCCATCAACACCCAGAGCCTTGTGGCACCTTAGAGGCTGAGACATGTTTGTAAGGCCACCAACATTCACAGACTTCAGTTCTCTTTGTCAGTCAGCTGAGATCCTTGTCTTCCTTCGCGCAGCGTGTGGTTAAACTGTGGAACTCCCTGCCACAGGGAGGATTGGGGGAATTCATGGAGGAAAGGGAGATCCTTGGTGCAGGAAAACCACAGGAGAGGAGAGTTGCTCTGCCGCTCGGATCCTGCTGGCGGGTTTCCTGCAGGATACAGGGCTGCATGGGCCATTGGCCTGATCCTGATTTTTATTCTTATTCTCTCTCTCGGGTGGACACCCTTTGACTCCCCAGAATATTGTTAAACTACAACTTCCATCACCCCTAAGAGGTGAGGGTGGAGAAATTGGGGTGTTTTAACTTGAAGCTGTCCAATTCACAGTGCCCCAAAGCTGCTGCTGCTATTATTATTATTATTATTATTATTATTATTATTATTATTATTATCCACCCATCCGACCAGCTTGCACCAGCCACTCTGGGTGGCTTCCAACAACATTTTTAAACGCCAAAAGCCTCAAACATTAAACTCCTCCCTGTACACATCTGCTTTCAGATGTCTTCTAAAATGCACATCAAACACAGCTGTCCTCAATAATTTGTGTTTTCTTAATTTTTCAGTGCCAAAATTCTCCAAATGGAGAAATGCAAGTCAGATTAGACTGACTAATATTTCTATGGTGAAAATAGGGACATCCTATTCAACAACAACAATAATATTTGTACCCCATCCATCTGATTGGGTTGCCCCAGCACTAAACATTAAAAAACTTCCTTATACAGGGCTGCCTTCAGACATCTTCTAAAGGTTGTTTAGGTACTTATCTCCTTGGCTCGGGGTCACATAACTCCACACCCTCTGATGAAAATAGGGACTTCTTAAGGAAAACCGGGACATTCTGGGATCACATCTGAAAGTGGGACGGCTTCTGTAAACCTGGGGTTGCCCCTGGAAAATAGGGACACTTGGAGGCTCTGTAGACAACAGAGCAGGCTTCCTCAAGCTCGGCCCTCCAGATGCTTTTGGCCTGCAACTCCCATGATCCCTAGCTAGCAGGACCAGTGGTCAGGGATGATGGGAACTGTAGTCTCAAAACATCTGGAGGGCCGAGATTGAGGAAGCCTGCAAGAGAGAGAGAGAAAGACCAGCACAAGGCAGCTTCTCACATTCCGAAACAGGAAAGGGCTGTGTGGTTAGAGCAGCCTCTCTCCACCTGCAGGTCCCCAGATGTTGTTGGACTACAACTCCCATCACCCCTGGCTAGCAAGGCCAGAGCTCAGGGATGATGGGAGTTGTAGTCCAACAACATCTGGGGACCCACAGGTGGAGAACCGCTGGGTTAGAGTAAGGTTACCAGAGGTGCCCTGTGATGGCCTGGGATTCCGAGTCTGAGAGTGAACCGGAGGAATCCCAGCCGGCACAGGAGTCCCCGCCTCCAGGGCCGGCTGAACTGGGGCAAGGCCTAGATGCTGAGGAGCCTGCACCTGTGCCAGATCCTCAGGGGCAGGCACCAGGTGAGACCATTCTGGCCCCAGAGGTGCTGGAGGACTCAGTGGCTACAGGTGAGCCTCCCCCGGGGCCCAGTAACCCTTCGGCCTCTCCTGAACTGCAGAGGCTTAGGGCAGAGAGGCGAAGGGAACTGGTCTCTCCCAGGAGGAGTGCTCGCCTTAAGGCCAGAGGAGGCGGGGCTCCTGGGGGCCGGGACCGCCCCCGGCCTTAGAAGAAGATAAAGGTCAGGCAGCCTGGTCCCAGGTTGCGGGAGCAACGTCATTGTGGAGTACCTGCATTTACCCAGACCTAGATCTGCACTCCCGGTGTGCCTGTTCCTCGCCCGGCTTCCTGCTCCTGACTCTCCGGTGTTCCTGTTCCTCGCCCGGCTTCCTGCTCCTGACCCACCAGTGTTCCTGTTCCCCGCCTGGCTCCCTGCTTCTGCTCTACCAGCGTTCCTGCTCCCCCGCCCAGCTCCCTGTTTCGGACCTTGAGTCTCATCTAGTGATCGTCTACCATGCTAGTGACTCTGGACTGAACCTCGGCTGCGGTATTAGTACCTTCCCCCCCCCCGGGACCAACACATGCCCGTTTCCCGGGGGCAGTCCCCGGATTTACAAATCAGTCCCCATACAAAATCCATTGAAGTTGAAAAGTGTCAGCGGATTCATTGAAAATAACCTGGTAACCTTAGGCTAGGGGATCTGCCCTGTGTGCAGAAGGCTGGACTCCCACTCAGCACGGGGAGGCGCTGAGAGCCACTGCAGACAATACACTTGTACCTCAGATTATAGACGCTTCAGGCTACAGACGCTTCAGGTTACAGACTCCGCTAACCCAGAAATAGTACCTCAGGTTAAGAACTTTGCTTCAGGATGAGAACAGAAATCGTGCTCCAGTGGTGCGGCGGCGGCAGGAGACCCAATTAGCTAAAGTGGTGCTTCAGGTTAAGAACAGTTTCAGGTTAAGAACGGACCTCCAGAACAAGTTGAGTTCTTAACCCAA
Source organism: Podarcis liolepis (assembly GCF_965112155.1). Lineage (NCBI taxonomy): Eukaryota > Metazoa > Chordata > Lepidosauria > Squamata > Lacertidae > Podarcis > Podarcis liolepis. Next base: position 507,589 of record NC_139566.1, on the reverse strand, counting down.
GGTACCAATGTATGCTGGCCACATGACCTGGAAGCTGTACACCGGCTCCTTCGGCTTGTAAAGCGAGATGAGGGCTGCAAACCCAGAGTCGGCCACGACTGGACCTAATGGTCAGGGGTCCCTTTGCTGTTGTTTAGTCGTTTAGTTGTGTCCGCCTCTTCCTGACCCCCTGGACCAGAGCACGCCAGGCCCTCCTGTCTTCCGCTGCCTCCCTCATGCTGGTAGCTTCGAGAACACTGTCCCACCATCTCGTCCTCTGTCGTTCCCTTCTCCTTGTGCCCTCCATCTTTCCCAACATCAGGGTCTTTTCCAGGGAGTCTTCTCTTCTCCTGAGGTGGCCAAAGTCTTGGAGCCTCAGCTTCAGGATCTGTCCTTCCAGTGATCCCTCAGGGCTGATTTCCTTCAGAATGGAGAGGTTTGATCTTCTTGCAGTCCATGGGGCTCTCAAGAGTCTCCTCCAGCACCAGAATTCAAAACATCCATTCTTCGGCAATCACCTTTTTACTGCTGTAGTGAGTTGGATGGACCAAAGTTCTGACTCAGTCCAAGACAACCTCCTGCTTTCCTATTTAACTCAGAACCATGAGGACTGGAATCTGACTTTAGCATAAGGGGGAGGGCTCATAAATCTGCAGGACACCTGCTTCTCATGCAGAAGGTTCCAGGTTCAGTCTCCAGCAGCAGCTCCAGTTAGGGCAGGGAGAGACCCCCCCCCCCCGCCACAGACCCTGGAGGTCCCGGGATCAATCTGCAGCCTTGTCAGGGAGGGCTGGGAAGGTCTCCTGCCCCAAACCCAGGCACTGATTTTTAGCACCTGACTTTCCTCTTTGATGCAAATGCCAAGATCTGAACTGCTCCACCTCCTGTTTGTTCGTTTTAATCACATTTTTATCACCTCACTTAATAGTGGAGGAAGTTGTGGACTCTCCTTCCTTGGAGGTATTTAAGCAGAGGTCCGTCTAGTTCAAGCCATGGTTTTCCCAGTCCCAGATGTACGGAAGTGAGAGCTAGACCATCAAGAAGGTTGATCGCCGAAGAATGGATGCTTTTGAATTCTGGTGCTGGAGGAGACTCTTGAGAGTCCCATGGACTGCAAGAAGATCCAACCTCTCCATTCTGAAGGAAATCAGCCCTGAGTGCTCACTGGAAGGACAGATCCTGAAGCTGAGGCTCCAAGACTTTGGCCACCTCAGGAGAAGAGAAGACTCCCTGGAAAAGACCCTGATGTTGGGAAAGATTGAGGGCACAAGGAGAAGGGGATGACAGAGGACGAGATGGTGGGACAGTGTTCTGGAAGCTACCAGCATGAGGGAGGCAGTGGAAGACAGGAGGGCCTGGCGTGCTCTGGTTCATGGGGTCACGAAGAGGCGGACACGACTCAACAACTAAACAACAAGCAGAGGTCGGAGGGCCTTCTGTCCTGGTTGCTTGAGCTGAGATTCCTGCCTTGCTGAGGGTTGGACTGGATGACCCTCGGGGTCCCTTCCAGCTCTGAGCTTCTCTGGTTCTGTGATTCTCCTTCCCAGATTCTAGCCTGGGAAGACGATGGCGCCGTCACTTTCCATATTTACAGCCCCGAATCAGGAGGGAGGCCGTAATTCAGCCTTTCGCAAAACACCCCTTAGTTTATAATAAGTGAATTATTTACTGGCGACCCTGACTAAACGCTCCGCAGCATGAATTATGGAGCGACAGATCTGTCAAGAAGTTCCCATAAATAAGTAATCCGGTGCCGTCTTAATGCTCCCACTAAATTACTCGCACCGGCTCCCGTCTAAACGCTCTCCTGGGAATATCACTCATGGCCCGGCTGCTTTCATGAATCAGGGCTGAGGAATCAGGCAGAGCTTCCCAAGGCTGCTCCCCTCCGTGCTCTGGAGGGTCTCCTCGAGAGTCGCTCCTCCTCTCCTCGCCCTCCGGCACCCGCAGAGCCTCAGGGGAAATGAATCAGTTGGGGGCGGTGGGGCTGAGGTGCTACTTAGATGCGTTGGCCAGAGCTGCAGTCCTAGAGGACATGGACTTTTGGGGGTGCGGTCCCTAGACCTCTTCATCAGGCCTCCGGGACGGGGATCCTGATGGGAACAAGAGTAGAGTATGTAAGTATGTCAGGAAAGCCTGCAGGATCAGGCCAATGGCCCATCTACGCCAGCCTCCTGTTCTCGCAGTGGCCAACCGGATGCCCCAAAGCAGGATCCGAACACAGGAGCCTCCTCCATGAATTGGCCTTATCCTCTTTTAAAGCATCCAAGCTGGTGGCCATTCCTGCCTCCTGTGGCAGGGAGTTCCACAGGTTAATTCTGCGCTGTATGAAGAAGGGCTTCCTTTCACCCGTCCTAAATCTCCCAGCATTCAGCTTCAGTGGATTCCAGTGTTAGGGGACAGCGGGAAAAGCTTCTCTCTGCCCGTTTTCACCATTCCATGCATCCTTTCTTAAACTTCTATCCTGTTGCCTCTTCCTCACCTTTTGTCCAAACTTGAAAGTCCCAAATCCTGCAACCTTTCTCCGCAGGAGTGTCAATCCAACCCCTCAATCAGTCTGGTGGCCCTTTTCTGAACTTTTTCCAACCCATTTTTTGGGTGGGGTTGAAGCAACCAGAACTATAGACACCCAAAGTACCATATATTCCAAATGTGGTTGCACCATAAAGGTAAAGATAAAGGGACCCCTGACCATTAGGTCCAGTTGTGGACAACTCTGGGGTTGCGGTGCTCATCTCGCTTTATTGGCCGAGGGAGCCGGCGTACAGCTTCCGGGTCATGTGGCCAGCAGGACTAAGCTGCTTCTGGCGAACCAGAGCAGAGCACAGAAACGCCGTTTACCTTCCCGCCAGAGGGGTACCTATTTATCTACTTGCACTTTGACGTGCTTTCGAACTGCTAGGGTGGCAGGAGCTTGGACTGAGCAACAGGAGTTCACCCCGTCGTGGGGATGCAAACCGCCAACCTTCTTATCGGCAAGCCCTAGGCTCTGTGGTTTAACCCACAGCGCCACCCGCGTCCCTATGGTTGCACCATAGATTTGCATAAAAACATTGTTGACCATGAGAGAGAGAGAGCTCTCCCCCCACAAAAAAAGGTTTTAAAATTTAGGTGATCTTGGATCAATTTTGGGGGGGCTTGATTGATTGATTGATTGATTGCCTTTACATCCCACCTTTCCCCTCACCCAAGGAGCTCTCGGTGGTTTACATGGTTCTCCCTGCCTCCTAATTTAACCCCCACAACAACCCTGTGAGGAAGGTTAGGTTGAGAGAAGCAGCGATTGGGCCCCGAGGTCACATCCCGTGAGCTTCATGGCTGAGCAGGGGGATTCAAACCCTGGTCTCTCCCAGGTCAGTACTCTAACCACTACACCACCGCTGCCCCTCATGGCATCCATATCTAAAGGTGCTGTTTTTGTTCCTCGGACCCTCCAGAAAATCCAATTTCTACCAGAACTGGTGTCCAGGCCTTCCAGCTGGAGTGCTGGCCAAGATCTCTGGTGGTCCCAGGCTCATTATAATATTTTATAGACCCTCGTATATCCTTCCCAGAGTGCGCTGCGTGTTTTATCGGGCCTGTAACGACACCCAGCAAATAAGCCTCTCTCCGCCTTGCCCTCTGTGGGAGACTATATCTTTGCCATCAAAGGTCTTTTGCATTCATTGTTCCCCATCACACAGGGATAAATATTATTTTTTCACCGCAGTTAATTAGAGGCGTAGCTGGGCAGTAAATAATGCGGCTGCTGTGACGGCTGCAAAGTTGCACTCTCGACGTGCTCTGGGGTCATAAAAGCCAGCGTGCCGTCCTTGGAGAAGGCTAGTTTGGGGAGGTTTTATGCCGCCTCGTATTTCACCAGCAAATTGGAGGTTTGGAAGAAGAAGTTAGTGGGAAGACAAGCAGAGGGGAAACAGAGTAAGGGGTCCACACTGGAGATTCCTGCATTGAAGAGGGTTGTTGCACCAGATGACCTTTGGGGGTCTCTTCCAACCCGACAAATCTAGGATTCTATGAGGTTAATCATTGCGTGCAGCATCGATTGCAAACGCAGAGCAGGCAGGCGCAGGGTCACACCCAACTGAGTTCTACTCCAAAATATGAATAGGTCCACTGAAATGCATGGGGGCAGGCATCTATTTCATATATAATATTTTTTATTAATTTTAACATATAAATTATAAAATGTAACCACAAAACTTATCGCTTATACAATCTTTTTAGACTTCCATCAGCACCTCTGATGATCCACCGTTTTAACCACTTCTTATGCATTTCTTAACTTTATATTGCCTTTACATCTCTTAACAAATCCTCCTCCCCCTTCTCCATTTTTACAATACTTCTAATAATACTCCTCACAAAACTTCTTGCAACCCTACAAACGTTGTCTGTTCTTCACAATTACTTTTCAAATAGTCTGTAAATTTACTCCAGTCTTCCGTGAATTTCTGGTCTCGCCGGTTTCGAATCCTTCCTTTTAGTTTGTCTAATTTTGCATAGTCCATTGACTTCATCCTCCATTCTTCAATCGTCGGTAAAGGCAGGCGTCTATTTCCAATAGGTAGGACAAACATTTGGCACAACCCATGGCTTTGTGAAAGAACTTACCGTTTACTTGCTTTTCAACAGGGATTTGAGGCGGCCGAGATTTCCGCCCGACCCATCTTCGACGCCAGCAGCGCTGCTTCCGTTCTGCTGCAGCTTGCTTTCTGCCAGAGACAATGTTACCTGCCTTGCTGCCCACGGATTGACCTAACGCACATTCATTTCAATGCAATGCAAAAAATGGAAATCCGGGGATGCTTCTGAATCCCAGGTGCTGGAAACTCCTGGAGGGGAGAGGGCTCTTGCACCCGGATCCTGCTCGGGGGTTTCCCTTGGGGGCATGTGGTCAGCCGCTGTGGAAACAGGAGGCTGGACTGGGGGGGGGCAGCAGCCGGGCTCTTCAATCTGTACATATCTCAATCCTTTCCACAAATCCATCACTACACTTATATCTCCTCCTCACTCCAGGTCCCTGGCTCTCCTCATCCTCACAAAGGCCCTGGGAGCTGATTTGAGCGGGTTTCGAACTCTGGTCTCCCAGGAAACCTAGTCCAAAGATCTGAGATCCTGCCAAAACACGCAGGGTTTGTGCTCTTGGGAGTTACGTTGGTGAGAAGTTTGGAGCGGGGTGGGGGGCAGGGTGTTTGTAAAGGGTCCCCATTAGCTCTCCTTTCTCCTCCTCCTCCGCCCCCCAGATTACATTCCTTGCCTTTATTCTTGGTCTACGTGGAACCAGAGATAACTCCATTGAGCTTCAGCTTAAGACCTTCTGAGCTGCTCCGATTAAGCCTGCCGCTCCTCTCCTCTAAGCCTCCCTTTCAAGTCCTTCCCCCCCCTCCATCTCTTTTCAGGCCTTCCTCCTCCTCCTCCAAGATTGATTTAATTGCCTCCCCGTCCGCAGGCCTCTCATCACCCAGCTGCACTTTTTAATCATGATATTATGGCACAAGTTTGAGGCCCGACTAATGTATTATTTTAATCAGATGCTCTCCTTGAAGAGAGCTTTCCTTCGGAGGAGAGGGCGGGAAGGAGGGAGGAGGTCTCGGCCGTGATTTGTCAAAAACCCACAAATTTCCCTGTTGCGGAATAATTCAACGGCTCTGGGTTGCGGGGGGGGGGGGGAGGAGACTTTGGAAGGAATTTGCTCGTGATGGAAGAAAAGATGGACGGGTTGGGGGCTGAGCAGCTGCAGCTGGGGCTGCCCCCCATCCCTAGAAAAACGTCAGCATCCTTTTCGGAGCGAAAAGTGTCCACTGTTCTGTTAGGACTTCAAAGGAGACGTCTTTTTTCACGTATTCAGGCTCATCCTGACCTGTCCTTTATTTTGCCCAACCAAAGGTGGTAATCTTAGCTACAGCAAATGGAGGTGGAGTTTTTCCTTGGACACAACCATATTGAAATTGATGGAAATTGAATTGAAATACTTTATTGTCACTTGTACAACCTGTATACGGTGAGATTACACAAGCACAGCCCCCACTCAGCTCTCTTAGTCTTAATTCCCCTCGTTTACTGACACTTGCCCTGTTGTTCTCTTTTCATTCAGCAGCCTAACAGCCCACGGATAGAAGCTGTTCTTTACCCTGTTGGTGCAACTAATCCTGCTTCTATATCTTCTGCCTGAGGGCAGGAGATCAAGAAAGTGCTGGCCAGGGTGTGAATAATCATCCCTGAGAATTTTCCTCACTCTCCTGAGGCAATATTCTTCCACTATTTCATCCAGCGGATTCACAGGACAGCCCATAATATCTTGTGCTGTATTCACCACCCTCTGTAGGCACTTCCTATCAGTTGATGTCAAACCAGCGTCCCACAGGAAAAAATGGGGCAGCAGCCATTCAGCTGGCAAGCCCAGCTCAAGGCGCCAGGGCCAGGATCCATATAAGAACATAAGAGTGAAAGAAAGCCTGCTGGATGAGGCCACTGGCCCATCTAGCCCAGCCCCCTGTTCCCACAGGGGTCAAGTGCCTCCAATGACCTAGGAATCTAGATAGAGTACCTCTGGACCTGGAGGTTCCATAGGGAGCTAAGAAGACCCTGCAGACCAGGCCAAGGACCCATCATGGTCCAGCATCCTATTCCCACGGTGGTCAACCAGAGGCCTCCTTGGGAAACCAGCAAGCAGGATTCAAGCACCACAGCCCTCTCCCCTCCCAGGACCTCCAGCACTGGGATTTTGTTGTTGTTGTTGAGTCGTTTAGTGGTGTCTGCCTCTTTGTGACCCCCTGGACCAGAGCACGCCAGGCCCTCCTGTCTTCCACTGCCTCCCTCATGCTGGCAGCTTCAAGAACACTGTCCCACCATCTCGTCCTCTGTCGTCCCCTTCTCCTTGTGCCCTCCATCTTTCCCAACATCAGGGTCTTTTCCAGGGAGTCTTCTCTTCTCATGAGGGGGCCAAAGTCTTGGAGCCTCAGCTTCAGGATCTGTCCTTCCAGTGAGCACTCAGGGCTGATTTCCTTCAGAATGGAGAGGTTGGATCTTCTTGCAGTCCATGGGACTCTCCAGAGTCTCCTCCAGCACCAGAATTCAAAAGCATCCATTCTTCAGCCATCAGCCTTCTCGATGGTCCAGCTCTCACCTCCATACATCTGGGACTGGGAAAACCAGAGCTTTAACTGGGGTTTAGAATTGTCCAAACATTCAAAAGTGAATTGTCAACCCAGGAAGGATCCAGAGGAGGGCGGGGCATGTGTATAGCCAGGTCTTCCTTCACCTGGATCATCTTCTCCCTCCCCCCCCCACAACATCCAGTGCCGGATTTACGTACAAGCTAAACAAGCTCTAGCTTAGGTCCCCACTCTCTTGGGGCCCCCAAAAAATGTAAAGAAAAAAACCTGGATGTACATTTCCAAAATATAAGGTAAAAAAATAAAACCTACATACAGGAACAGTGTTTTGTGTTGTGTGGGCTCCTGTGTGTTATGTGCAAATGGCTTTAGATACCTATTAGGTCCATAAATTACTATATAGCATAGATTCAACGCAAAAAATGGTGGCAATTTGTTGTTGACAAAGGACAGCTGGACATATAAAAGGCCCCATTACCTTCAGGAGCTGAGGGCCTCATCAAAGCTCAATCCGGCCCTGACTACATCATTCAACTATCATCAACTCATTCTCTTTTCTCACACATCTCCCAAACCCTTCCCTCCATCTTCTCTCTCTCCCCCCCCCCCCCGCACACATGCACACTCACCAACACACCCCATCCTCCCCCCATTTTCTCTCTCTTTCTCGCCCCACCCTATCTCATCTACCTGCATATAGACACCCACCCACTTTCTCTCCCCCCCGACTCCCCCTCCTCATCCTGTGGGCGCTGGACCCCTGCTGCTCCCTGCCCCCCCACCCACTTTCAGGGGCGGCCCCCAAGGCGCCTGCAAGCGAGGAGGAGAAGGCAGCCGGGGACTACTCTGCGCACGCTGCTGCATCTCTGGAACAGCCAAATTATGCCCGTGTTTTGTTTAATAATTGAACACAAGTTTGGGGACAAATTACTTATTTAGAGGAAACAGCGTGTTAACAACGATGAGCACCTAATCTTTTGTGATGGCGTGACAGGCTTGTTAGCACCCCTTTCCAGGAGCCCAGGAGCCCACTGGGCAGAGAGAGACGTCCTTCGCGGAGAATTGGCTAGCTGCTCTGAAGATGGCAGTGCGTTCCAGGAATTGGTGAATGGGGCAGGGAGGGGTGTGTGTGTGTGGATGGCACCTCCGTCAAAGCAGCTCTGGCCCACGGGGCATACAGCTTAGCTGGCATTGGCACTTGTCAAGCTCTGGCACTGGGTCTCCCCTGTGAGTTTTGGGAGCAGAGCCAAGCAGAAGAGTCTGGGCATGGGATGGAGAGCGCAGGGGGCAAGGCTAGGCCTACCAAGCGCCTCGGGGCCAGATTTGGGAGGGGTGGCAAAGCAGGGTCCCAGCTCCGCTGCTCCCTCCCACCCTGACTAGCCTTCTTTTCACTCTCCCCCGCCCCAGAGGAGCCGCCTGAAGGCGATCTCTAAAGCAGCAGCAGCAGCAGACTTCAGAAGACACCCAGTCGGACCCGCTGCTCAGTGTCTGCTCGACAACCCTGAACAAATACAGCACGATGGTGTCTGACACACGTTCAGCCAGATGGCCTCAACAGATTGGAGAACTGGGCCCGACCTCACAAAGCAAATTTCAAGAGGGGCAAATGTCAGGTTCTGCACTTAGGCAGGAAGAACCAGATGCACAAATGAAAGATCGAGGGGTCTTGGCGGACCACAAGCGGAACATGAGTCAACAGTGCGATGCGGCAGCAAAAAAAAGCTAAGGCTATTCTAGGCTGCATCAACAGACGTCTAGTGTCCAGATCAAGGGAAGTCATAGTCCCACTCTATTCTGCCTTGGTCAGACCACACCTGGAATCCTGTGTCCAGTTCTGGGCGCCACAAGAACACTGACAGGCTGGAAGGTGTGCAGAAGAGGGGGAGCAAGATGATCAAGGGTCTCGAAACCAAGCCTGATGAGGAATGGTTGAAGGAGATGGGTATGTTTAGCCTTGGAAAAGGGAGACTGAGAGGAGATGTGATAGCCGTCTTCAGATATCTAGAGCAGTGTTTCCCAACCTTTTTTGGGCAAAGGCACACTTGTTTCATGAAAAAAATCTCGAGGCACACCACCATTACAGCCCTGTGACGTCAGCGCGCAGCGTCACGCCGGGAGGGACATGAATTGCTAGCAAATTACATAATCACCTCCTTGAGGGCTGGCTCATCTTCTCCGAAGGCAGAACCCCATTAATTAACAGCAGACTCACACCATAGCCAAGACGAGGGGGGAAAACCTCAGTCATGCACAGTCATGCACATGTGGGGGCTAAATGAGGACGAAGACCGGGCAGAGAGCAGGGTTCAAATCACCCCACCTGGCCAGGACAATCCCTGGGTGCTCCCTTGGGCCACTCGCCTGACTCACCTCGCAGGGCTGTTGTTGCGAGGATAACACAGGGAGAACCACACGCGCCCCCGGAGCTCCTTGGAGGAGAAAGCGGGCGATGAATGCAATGCACGAAATATATGAGAGGCGACCAGGTTTTGCAGGTGAGGGGCCCCCGCCAGCCTCCGCTTCCAACACCCGGCGCAACGACGCCGAAGTTTCCCCCCGGGCTCGGCTCGGGGAGCAGCGCTGCTCCCCCCCGGCTCCCCTTCGCCCTCCCGGCTCTCTCTGCCGCCCACTGGGGACCCCCCTCACCTGCCAAGTCCGGAGCGCCGGTGGAAGTTGCATGCATGCATGCAGGGCGCCGCGTTGCCATTGCATTGCACTGCACTCCATGCAACGCCTGCTCGCATGCATTGCCTTGCACGCCCGCCAAGGGGTCTCCCCACGGTCCGATGCGTCCCCTCCGGCGCGGATGCAGCATTGCAAAAATAAAAAACCCCCGACGCAGCCCTACCTGGGGGGCAGCCTCCGCCGCTCCGCCTCCGCGGGGATCCCCGGGCTCCATCCTGCCGCCCGATCTCCGCGGGGGCGCAGGCAGGCCGGGAGAAGAGCGCTTCAAACAAAACGCCCGGCCCGCCAGGCCACGCTGGGAAACGTAGTTTGTGCACCCAGCGCGGGCGCGGAGCCCAAGGGCGAGGGGACTACGGATCCCGGCAGGAGGGAGGCGCAGAGCGGGAGGGAGGGAACCCCAGGGGTCATCTAGTGACGGCGCCCCAATCGAAAATTTGACTTTAAAAAAAATAATCTTTCGAATTTTTTAACTTTTCCCGCGGCACACCAGGCAACATCTCGCGGCACACTAGTGTGCCGCGGAACAGTGGTTGGGAAACACTGATCTAGAGGGTGGTCTCATGGAAGAGGGAGCAAGCTTGTTTTCTGCTGCCCTGGAAGGTTCCAAGAGCTTCAAGTGAGAAGAAATCAGTGCCTGGCTACCAAACAGGAATGGGGACAAATCCAGTTCGATTGGCATAATGTACGGACCTAATTTGGCCATCCCAAAACAATATGTGACCCAAAACACAGCGGTCCCTTCAGCTCTGCCCTCTCTGAGCCCCTGTTCAGAAATGGGTCTTTCTTGCTGAAAGGATGCGTCAGTTTGCTTTCCCTGCCAGAGGGGGAGAGAGCCGGTCTCTCTTGCGCCCACTGCTGGCTTGAGACGGAAGTGCCTCCATGAGGGTCGCATGGTTTATACAGGAACACACTTCCAGTAGTAGTAGTAGTAGTAGTAGTAGTAGTAGTAAGTACCCGCTCCCAGATCTCCCTAAAGGTAAAGGTAAAGGGACCCCTGACCATTAAGTCCAGTCGTGGCCGACTCTGGGGTTGCGGCGCTCATCTTGCTTTATTGGCCGAGGGAGCCGGCGTACAGCTTCTGGGTCATGTGGCCAGCGTGACTAAGCCGCTTCTGGCGAACCAGAGCAGCGCACAGAAACGCCGTTCACCTTCCCGCCGGACCAGTACCTATTTATCTACTTGCACTTTGAGGTGCTTTCGAACTGCTAGGTTGGCAGGAGCAGGGACCGAGCAACGGGAGCTCACCCCATCATGGGGATTCGAACCGCCGACCTTCTGATCGGCAAGTCCTAGGCTCTGTAGTTTAACCCACAGTGCCACCCGCGTCCCTCCTGATCTCCCTAGAAGGCTAAATAGGAATTGTTTTACACCATTGATTTTAAAAATGGGACTGATTCTCCTGGATCAACAGGGGCAGTTTCTGAGTGTGCAGTTTGGCCTCTCGACCTGGTTTACTACTACAGTCGCCTGGGGATGGCGGCTGCTCCATGAGTTTGGAAATGGACGACACTCTCCTTTTCTTTTGGAAGGGACAAGTCAGTTCCTCTTCCTTCCAGCAGTGGGAGGGGGGGTTGCTCTGCCTCCCTCCGCTGGGATAAAAATCTCACACTTGTATTGACATCACAGATGCCACTTGCTGGCCAAAGGGGCCAAACCATCCTAGCCTAGTTCCCATCTTGGCTAGTTCCTCCTCTAAGGTTCATGGCTTGGATTCTCCTTTGAACCCCGAGAGAAATCCCTCCCTCTTCTTTCTCCAGGTACAGCTCTCCACCTCCACACCCTCCTGGGGTGCCAGTTCCTTCATTAGAAGAGGAGGGGGCGGGAATTTCATAATGGGCAGAGGATCTTCCTGAGACTTCCATCAGTTCTGCCTGGGGGGGGGTCCAGATTCCTCTCCCCAGAAGGCCAGGCTGTCCCTGAGGCAGAGGGAGAGATGTTTGCCTCTAGCAAATGGTTATGGAAATGCCTTTTTCAAAAATATCCTTTTACGGGGGTGGCAGTTCCAGGATGAGCCTCTAGTGGCGATCGCTTGCAGCAATGGGCTCCGTCTTCCCACGAAGACCCCCCTTTTCTCTCCCCCCTCCCCCAATACCAAATGAGAAGGAGAGAGAAGGCAAAGAGTTAGCCCAGGAAATCCTGCTGCCATTGCAGGAAGGTTTGGATTCCATTTGGGGGCAGTGGTTGGAGAAAAGGCAATTCACAAGAAAGTTGGGGGTTCAGAGAGTAGAGCTCCTGGCTGCGAGTTCAAATCCCTCCTGGTTGACTCACAGCTCTTTTACAGCTCCTGCCCTTAAAACCAGGACGCCGCTGCCAATCAGTGTGGACAGTATGAAGCCAGATGGACCAAGCCCCTTATCTTAGAATAGCTCCTCAGTTTCGAACCATGAGGACTGGAATCTTCCTTTAAATTTAAGGGGGTGGGGCTGCAGGTCGGTGGGTGAGCATCTGCAGAAGCCCCCTCAGCATCACCAGGTGGGCGAGTCTCTTGCCCTTAAAACCTGGGCTGCAGCTGCCAGTCAGAGTAGGGAACCCTGGGCCTGATGGACCAGCAACCTGGCTCTTCCCGAAGCAGCTTCCTGCGTTCCTGTTTGTGCGTGTTCGGGGCTTGCATTTTGGGTTGGGGGGCTCCCCCCTCCTCCGCTCCCTCTCTCCCCGCCTTGGGGCGCCCCCAGCTTCATTCCCCCTCCTTCCATCTGCTCCAATTACCTGCCGCTCTCCTAATGAGTCTCTCCCTCCGCCGGGAAGAGCTCTACCTGGCAGCCTCCCTCTTGGCGAGCCGTTAATTGCCAGAGAATGGAGGTCACCCCCCCGGCAGGAACGGCGAGCGGGCGCCGGGGAGGGAGAGCCGGTAATTGCCTGCGAAGCAGAGCGCGCGGAGGGAGGGGCGGGCGCGGAGCCCGAGGCCTCCAGCCCTGCCAATTATTCGTCGGGGAGGCCCCGCTTCCTGCGCCGCAGTCCCCAAAGCCATCCGAGGAGCCTGCAAATTATTTCCCTGCTCCCTGTTGCTCCGCGTCAGAAGGCTTTCATTTTCTTCCCTGCTTGCCTTCGCGTCCCCGGGAAAAAAGGGGGGAGGGAACCCCACCATTTGCTTATGACGGCAGAGGCGCTTCTTGAGCATTCAGAGGAGCCCGGATCGGGCCAAAGGGGCGCGTCTCGTCCAGCATCCTCCGCTCGCAGGGGACAAAGAGAACCTGGGCGTCCAGATAGACTGCCTCTGCCCCTGGAGGCTCCATAAGGACGCGAGAAGAGCCAGGCTACTGGATCCAGCCAATGAGCGATCATAGCGCAGCATCCTGGTCTCACAGTTCTGGGCCCATCAGCCAAAACCAAGACAAGGTTCTAGTCCTCACCATTCCGAAGACAGGACTAGTTTGAATAGAAGCGCCAGAAACTGCCTGGCATGGACAGGCTTGAGGGCCGAGTCGGTGGGGGGGGGGGCGCATGCCACTGGGGGGCAGGGCCAGGAGCAAAGTGGGTGGGGCAACATATGCTAATTTACACCCCCGCACCTCTATCCAAGCGGGCAAGATGCAAAATTTAGTCTGCATTCAAGGACAGATTCCAACCAGGTAGAAATACTCAAAGAAGGGGCGGAGCAAGAGCGGTAAGGGGCGTGGCCTGGGGATATGGGAGCGGCCTAAAGATGGGGGCGTGGTCTGGGAGAGGGGGCGTGGCTTGGGGTAAGCGCTGTGGCTAAGGGGGACCCTAGCTTGGAGAGCATCCCCGGCGCCAGAAGCAGAGAGCTTCTCATTTGTTGCGCCCGCTTTGGGGCCTAATCCTTCCCACCCGTGATTTGGATAGAAAACCCCACTCCCTGCTGAACCCTCTTTCCCCTTGTCGACCAGCGCCTGGGACGCCCCTGATCCCACGAAGCTTGCGTGGGTGATTCCTGCTGGTGAATCGAGCCCGTGGGCCAGATCCCGCCGCGCTTTTTCTCCACCGGGGCACAAAACCTGCCACTCCTCCTCCAGGTTAGCTGCGATTCCCGCGTTGCAGGAGCGGGTCGGACTAGATGCCCCTTGGGGGTCCCTTCCAACTCCACCATTCCACGACCCTGTCCCCTCGGGGCAGCAGAGGCCCCGGCTGCCAAGTGCGCTGTGGGGAGGGGTGGGATAAGCGCTACCCCCCCCCCCACTCCGCTTGGCAAGGAGAAGAAGAGCCGTAATGAGCGCCTTCCTTCCTTCCTTCGCTCGCTCTCCCGCCTCCCCTTCTTTCTCCTCGGGCGCCCGGAGCGGCGAAGCGCTGCCCGTAATGAGCCGCGGGCGCCGCGCCCGCCTCGGCGTGGCTTCCTGGAGGATGCTCGGAGACATTAGGCTCCGTATAAATATCGCCATGATTGTTATGATGATTGTCACAGATGGGCTTTCATCGGGCTCGGCGCGCGGCGGGGGGAGCCTGTTGTGCCGGAGGCGCTGGAGGAAGGGCGGGGAGGGAAGGCAGGCAGGCAGGCAGGCGGCGAGAAGGGAGCCCAGACAGGCTTCCCGGCTTCGGGTTTGCTGGATCAGGACCCGTCTCGCGCAGCCTCCTGTTCGCCCGGTGGCCAAGCAGGTGCGCCAAAAGGAAGTCCCCGAGCGCAAAGACAGCTCTCCAGTTGTGCGCCCCCGCTCTCTGGCATTCAGAAGTAGACTGCCGCTGGGCGTGGAGGTTCTCCCTGCGGCGAGTCAGGCCAAAGGGGAAGAAGCATCCAGCCCGGCCTCTTGTCCTCACCGTGGCCAAATGACCCTAAGAAGCCAGGATTCGAGATAGACTGCCATGGAGCTGGAGGTTCCATCGGAACAGCACGCTGCTCTGCCAGGGGCCCCGAAGGGAAGCCCGGGAACCTGAGCGCAAGAGCGGCTTCCAGCGACTGGGACGGGCCCCCCAGGCCTGATTCAGAGCTGTTCCGACGTTCTTGAGCCCCGGACGGTGCTCCCTTGGAGAGTGTGGCATGTAAGCCGAGAGGGCAGCAAGCACGACCTTCACACTGTGGCCACTTCAATGCACCGGGTGGGTGTCCTTAAAGCCCCAGAGCCGTCCAAGGTCCTAAAACACTATGCGGAGGCCGTGCTGTTAAGTGGGGCGGGGCCCGATAAATAATTGAATGCACAACACATTCAAAGGCGCTCTCTTTTGACCTATTTCCGTCCTTCCTGGCACCCGCATCCCTGCTTTTCTTGCCCGTGTCCGAAGGTGATTCCTGCATTGCAGGGGGTTGGACTAGATGACCCCCGGGTCCCCTTCCGGCCCTGCCATTTTATGGCTCTGTATGCGTTTTATTGTGAGGAAGCGAGAGAGCCACGCTGCGCACGGCCAGGCTGCCAGTCCCACACAGGGCCCAGTGCCGGCAAGGGGCGAGAGAGAGAATTATGGGAGCGGGGGCCGGGGGGGCTCCTTGGCACTGCGGATGAACCCGCTTCTCCCCCTCCCTTTCCTCCGCCACCTGATGCAGCCAGCTCTGCGCAAGCGGCAGGCTCCCGGCTCCCTGCACGGCGGGTTTTAATTTTGGCGCATTTCACACCGCGGGCTTCCCCGTAATTGTGCCTGGCGAGCCGGTTAATTTGATTCGCCAGCCTTCCCAAAAGAGACCCTCTTCAGAAAGCCACCTGACTGGCAACGCGGTTCAGAGTTGCCTTCTGGAGGGCTCCACACACACACACACACACACACGGTTTCCATCTTTGCCCATGGAATGGCAGTGTGGTCCATTGGTTAGGGAAATGCGTGTCGCTACTGCCCTCTGCAGGGTGGCTATGGAAGCGCTCAGCTCCGGACCGTGAGACCAGCTCCTGGCTTCTGTCCAATCCTTTTAAAAATCCATCTAGGTTTGTGACCCCCATTGCCTCCAGTGGAAGGGAGTTCCACAGTTTAACTCTGTGCTGCGTGAAGTATTTTCTGTTATCTCTCTTGAATCTCCCAATAATAAAAAAAATTCCTTCCAGCAGCACCTTAGAGACCAACTAAGTTTGTTATTGGTATGAGCTTTCGTGTGCATGCAGACTTCTTCAGATACAATACCAATAACAAACTTACTTGGTCTCTAAGGTGCTACTGGAAGGAATTTTTTTGTTTGTTTGTTCCGACTATGGCAGACCAACATGGCTAAAGGTAATGGGACCCCTGACCATTAGGTCCAGTCGTGGCTGACTCTGGGGTTGTGGCGCTCATCTCGCTTTATTGGCCGAGGGAGCCAGTGTGCAGCTTCCGGGTCACGTGGCCAGCATGACTAAGCCGCTTCTGGCGAACCAGAGCAGCGCACGGAAATGCTGTTTACCTTCCCGCCAGAGCGGTACCTATCTATCTACTTGCGTTTTGAGGTGCTTTCAAACTGCTAGGTTGGCAGGAGCAGGGACTGAGCAACAGGAGCTCACCCTGTCGCGGGGATTTGAACTGCCGACCTTCTGATCAGCAAGCCCTAGGCTCTGTGGTTTAACCCACAGCGCCACCCGCGTCCCTTAGTAGCACCTTAGAGACCAACTAAGTTTGTTCTTGGTATGAGCTTTCCTTTGTATGCACACCTCTTCACAAAAGCTCATACCAAGAACAAACTTAGTTGGTCTCTAAGGTGCTACTGGAAGGAATTTGTTTGTTTGTTTGTTCCGACTATGGCAGACCAACGCAGCTACTTACCTGTAACTAGAATATCTCAATGTTCTGGTTCCTTGGAAGTCCATCAGTTCCAGAGTTAATGCGAGATGAAGGAAAACTTCTCTCTAGCCTAGAAAATCTCTTTCTATCATTTTATAATTATTTTTGGATCAGGCCAAAGGGGGCCTATCCTGTCCAGCACCCTGTTTTCATAGTAGCAGCCAAACAGACTACACCCTCAAAGCAAGGCAGTGCTGGGAAATTCAGGACAGGCAGAAGAGAATTGATCTGCGGAACTCGCTGCCACAGGAGGCAGGGATGGTAAGCAACTTGGATGGCTTTGAAAGAGGGTTGGACAAATTTGAAGACTTCTGAATCCTAGTGCGATAAGACACGGGCCAGCAGCTGGACTTGCAGGAGGGTGGAGAAGAGGCTGACCACCACTGCCCTCCTGCTGCTGCCAGTCTCCTCTGGAGTAAGCATGAGGGGGCAAGCTGCCTGCCATCTTTCTCTCCTCTCTGTGCTTTATTTAGGCCAAGCTCCTTGCAGCGCAGCAAGACCAGGCCAGGGAATGGTGAGCTCTTGTTTTGCTTTGTATTTATGTAATTAAGCTGGATCATTTTGTGATATTGAATTTATTCTGTGTTCACCAAATCGTTGCTTTTTCTCATTTCTGAATTTACAGGCCTGCTCTGTATTTTGAATATTTTGCATTTCTGATGCTCCGCACTTCGGTGTTTTGGATGTTTGCCGCAAGCCACTTTCGGCGGAGCTCGTTGCGCAAAAGCAGCATGTGAGAAAACTCAGTCCATCAATCAATCCATCCCAGAAGAGGAGAGTTGCTCTCGCACTCAGGTCCTGCTGGGGGGCTTCCCCTATGACTGGCCACTGTGAGAACAGGAGGCTGGGCTAGGTGAGACATGGCCTGATTCAGCAGGTCCTTCTTCTGCTCTTATATTCAGTCCTGGGATGGAAGGCAGCCAAATCCTCGTCCGCAGATATCTCCGAAGGGCAGAGGGGTCTGGGGACTGTCGATTTGTCATTCTCAGTCCGGCAGCAAGCCGCATGCCACGTCCCGACACGAGGAGCCATTATTGCTTTTAATAAAACATACTTTATTTTAAGTGGCTGTTATTGCATTCATTAGTCTTGCTCGTTTCTTACCTCACTGCTCCGTGACAGCTGGACCTGGCAGCTGGCTGGGGGGGGGGGAGGCTTCTCTGAAACGGCCGGGGGGCAAAAGCCAAAGGGCGGCTCACACAAGGACACCAGGGGACAGTGCGGACAGATGACCTCAGGGCGGCTCAGTTGTGAGCTGCGGCGGGAAAGTCTTTGTCGACTCAGAACTGGAGCGCGGATATGATGTAGAATTAGGGCTTAAAACACCCAAGGACTCTACTGAGGGAAGATTCAAGACAGATGGAAACATAGTTCAACTGTGGAACTCCCTGCCACTGGAGGCTGCAGTGGCCAGCGACCTGGATGGCTTTAAAAGGGGATTAGACACATTCATGGAGGAGATGACTATTAATGGCTGCTAATCAGGATGGCTTTGCACTGCCTTCACGGTCAGAGGAAGCAATGTTTCTCAAATGCCAGTTGCTGGAAGCCAAAGAATGCAGGAGTGCTGCTGCACTTGGGTCTAGATTCCAGGTTCCTCAACCAGCCTCTGCTTGGCCACTGTGAAAACTGGATGCTCCATTAAATGGGTTGCTGGTCACACCCATCAGGCTCCTCTTGTGAGGCAATGATGTCCTCTTAACTGCTGCATCTCGCAGAAACACCACACGATTCCTCTTGTTGTTGTTGTTGTTGAGTGGTTTAGTCATGTCCGCCTCTTTGTGACCCCCTGGACCAGAGCACGCCAGGCCCTCCTGTCTTCCACTGCCTCCCTCATGCTGGTAGCTTCGAGAACACTGTCCCACCATCTCGTCCTCTGTCGTCCCCTTCTCCTTGGGCCCTCCATCTTTCCCAACATCAGGGTCTTTCCCAGGGAGTCTTCTCTTCTCATGAGGTGGCCAAAGTCTTGGAGTCTCAGCTTCAGGATCTGTCCTTCCAGTGAGCACTCAGGGCTGATTTCCTTCAGAATGGAGAGGTTGGATCTTCTTGCAGTCCATGGGACTCTCCAGAGTCTCCTCCAGCTCCATAACTCAAAAGCATCAATTCTTCGGTGATCAGCCTTCTTTATGGTCCAGCTCTCGCTTCCATACATCACTACTGGGAAAACCAGAGCTTTAACTATACGGACCTTTGTCGGCAAGGTGATTCCTCTACAGGTGGGCAAAGTGCCCATCACTGTCCCTGGCCTGGGAGGTTCTGTAAGTACACAAGCCAGGACTGCTGAATCTTCTCATCTGCCCATCTAGTCCAGCCTCCTGTCCTCACAGTGGTCAAATGCCCCTAAGGTAGACTGCCCCTGGACCTGGAGGCCCCATGAATAGAGCCCAGCTGCTGAAACAGGCCAAAGGGGTTCCGTCTAGTTCAGTGTCCGGTTCTTACAGTGGCCAACCAGTTTGGCAGCCAGCATTTAAGAGCCCTCTCACCTCCAGCCATTTCAAACAACTGCTGTTCAGCGATGTCGCTGCCTGTGAGATGCTCAGGCTACCACCAACGTGGTTGCTGCCCACCCGTCTCCCACGTGGCTGTGTGAACAGGCCTCGTCTGCCGGCTCATCTTCCTTAGAGCAAACCTTTCCGACATCTCTCTTTCCTCCCCTCTCCCCTACCATCTTTCCCTCGAGCAAATTATTCCTGCCTCACCTGTTAACTTAGTTCAACTGACACAGCTAATTGTCTAAAAATAACCCTCCACTGGTCCCAGATCCGTGTGAAGGAGGCGAGACAGGGAAGGCGAGGGAGCCTAGGAGGTCCAGGTTTCCCCAGCGCAAAGTGTGGGAATGTGAGCATGGCATTCTGGAGCAGCTTTGCTCAAGGACAAAGCCAGCAAAACGGGTCGAGGAGTTGATGTTGCTTTTTCGGACAGCTCCTTTGCCAGGAGACCGTGTGGTCCATCTGCCGTCTGCGCAAGAAGCCCATTTCTCCGTGAAAGGGGGTGTGAGGTCTCCTGAGTGCCAAATGTGCTTCTTTCTAAACTATATCGAGGGCTACCAACTATAACACGGGCCTTTTTTCTTTGTCACGCTTTTTAAAGTGTGGTTTATTTCAAAGAATCCCAAAACTGCAGAGTTGGAAGGGGTCTCCAAGTGTCATCTAGTCCAGCCCTCTGCAATGCAGCAATCCTAGCTACAGAATCCCAGCCGGGTGTTAGTTGGAGTCTTCTTCTTTGCATTTTGAATCCGCTTGCTTGGCTCCTACTCCCTGGAGCAGCAGAAAACAAGCTGGCTCCATCTTCTGTGATTTAGCCTGAAAGAGAAAGCTCATTTCTGGCGAGAAGGCAGCCCCCCTGCTTGGCTGTTAATTGATTGACCAATGAATTAAAAAGTTAATTACATGTGCTGGGCAGTGGGAGAACACAAGGGCCGTGGCTGAACAGTCTCCTCTTCTTGCCTTCCACCTGCACCACAAAAGCCAGGAGGGTCATAAGAAGGGGACTTAAAAATATCCTAAGTCACTGGTCCCACCCAGCTCAATACTGTCAACACTGAACGGCAGTAGCTCTTCGGGATTTGGGGCTCAGGGGTCTCTCCCAGTCCTACCTGGAGGTGTTGCCTGGGATCAAACCTGTGACCTTCTGCATGCCAAGCAGATGCTCTGACCACCGAGCTGCAGCTATGCTAAAGTAAGACTCCAGTCCTCATGGTGCACATGAAAAGGCTGCTTTAAACAGAAAAGCAGGAAGGTGCCATCTAGTGATTCTGGCCATCCCTGGCTGGCAGAGGCTGCCCAGGATTTCAGACATTTAAAGAATCCCAGGAGTTTATCCCTTACAGTCGTTCCCAGCATCCCGAAAAACTACTTCTCAAGATTTTTCCAGGGGGGGTGTTAAGGAGAATGGGATTTGCTGTGTATTTTTTGACATGGGGTTTTTCCTTTGGCCGTAGCTCTCTCGTGTGATTGGCTGACTGTGAGTCACATGGGAAAGGCATTCCATTCCGTTGTGACTGTTATTCCAGCAACTGTCGTTTTTTAACTGCCTTTTCTTCTCTCCTCTCTCTGTGTGTGAGGGAGAATGGCTGAGAGAGAGAGGTTTATTCAGGATCCTGAGTGCCTGTCAGGGTGATCTGCCTGAAGTGAAGCAGACAGAGGAAGATCCCAAAATGTTAACAGGGAGAATCCTGTGCAGGAACAAAGTGAATAAGCATGAGATTGTAGCTATATTCTCAGTTATATGTTAATGAAAGGAAAGAATATGAGTCTGGACATTGCATATCATATATATGTGTGTGTAAAGCTCCTTGATGTGCTTGGCTTGGCAGGGGGTTGGACTCGATGGCCCTTGTGGTCTCTTCCAACTCTATGATTCTATGATTCTATGACATGGGTGTACACACACACACACACACACACACACGGGGAGCCAAGGGCTTTCAATGCAGTGTGTGAAAGGTAAAGGTAAAGGGACCCCTGACCATTAGGTCTAGTGACCAACTCTGGGCTTGTGGCGCTCATCTCACTTTACTGGCCGAGGGAGCCGGCGTACAGCTTCCGGGTCATGTGGCCAGCAGCACTAAACCGCTTCTGGCAAACCAGAGCAGCGCAAGGAAATGCCGTTTACCTTCCCGCCAGAGCGGGACCTATTTATCTACTTGCACTTTGACGTGCTTTTGAACTGCTAGGTTGGCAGGAGCAGGGGCTAAGCAATGGGAGCTCACCCGTCACGGGATTCGAACCGCCGACCTTCTGATCGGCAAGCCCTAGGCTCTGTGGTTTAGACCACAGCACCACCTGTGTCCCTTAGTGTGTGAAAAGGGCGACCCAAGTGATCAGAGGAATGGAGCCCCGCTGCTATGAGGAAAGATAGCAACTTGGGACTTTTGGGTTTGGAGAAGAGGCAAATAAGAGGAGACATGATAAAAGTTTATAAAATTGTGCCTGGCATGGAGAAAGGGGACAGAGAGAAGTTTTCCTCCCTCTCTCCTAACACTCGAACTGGTGGACATCCATGGAAGCTGGATGTTGGCAGATTCCAGATGGATAAAAGAAAGCCCCTTTTTCACGCAGCACAGGGTTAGACTGCGGAACTCCCTCCCACTGGAGGCACCAACCTGGGTGGCTTTAACAGAGGATGAGGCAAATTCACGGAGGAGGCGGAGAGGGCTGCCAGCCACAAGGGCTCTCTGGGTCCCTCCAGAGCATCCCAGGAACTCTAGCCCACCCCTCACAGAGCCGCGACCCCCAGCATCCCTGGCAAACTACGCTTCCCAGGATCCTTCGGGGTGGGGGGGGGGAGAGGGGAGCCGCGCGCTCCCGGGGTGGGGCGTGCGGACGCGAGCGAAGACTCATCTTTGCTGCTTTCCGCCAGAGGCCGCCATGCCCCCCTCTGGCCGCCAGAGAGCAGCAGTGAGCTTCCAGAGACCCCCTGCGCGTTCCTAACTTCCAGATCAAAGGGAAGGTCAAAGTTTTTGCCCCGTCCAGGGTGGTGTAGCCTAGTGGGCAGGCGGGGGGGGCGCAGGAGGAGGATTAATCCCCTCTCTGTTCCCCCTCCCTGCCTCTTCCAAGCCCCCTTCCTGGGGATTTGGCAGGGGGGGGGGATGCAGCCGCGTTGCCATGGAGACCACCGCCTGGGGCAAAGCAGACTAGAGGAGAAATCCAGAATTCTCCCCGCCACCCGCCAGCCAATAGCCGGGGAAGCGAGGCGAGGCGAGGAGACGGGGCAGGAGAGGGTCAGGCGCTTCAGAGAAGACGTCCCTTTCTTTGATGTTTTCTCGGGGGGGGGGGGGGTTGCGGAAAATAGCGGGTGGGAGCCCGGAGGAACGTGGCGCAGTGGCGCCTAGTGGTTAGAGGGCCGGGCTGGGACGCAGGAGTCCGGGGTTCAAATCCTCACTGGCCATGAGTGAAGCTGGGGCAGGTCACTGCCTCTCAGCCTGACTTCGGGGTGGGGGGGTTATGGGGAGAACCTTGCCTGGCACCTTGAGCTTCTTGGGCCAAGCAGCTAGGCAGGTGGCGGGCAGAACTTTGGGATGGGTCCAAATGGAAACACAGGGAAGGGCAGATGCAGGAATCTAGTGGTGTGGGGGTGGTGGGGTTTTGTGGGGAGCGGTCCTCCACTAGTGGGGAACAGTGCTGACTGGCATGCTGGCCCTCTGCCAACATCAGCGCCCCGTTGGCACGGCTCAGATTTGTGGTGGCTTGTCGTACTGAACACACAACCTGTGGGTGGGTGGGTGCCAGGGGGCGGGTGTCTTTCCACTCAAGGCCTGACTTGGGGGCAGCTCCCTGCAAAAAATACTAAAAACACAATACATCATCATACACTAAAAACATCCCTGGATCTTCGGGTGTCTTTTAAAAGTGATGTAACTCTTTATCTCCTCGACAGCTGGCTGCCAAGAAGGCCCTCTGCCTGGTTCCCTGGAACTTCACTTCTTGCAGGGAGGGACCCAGTCGAAGACCCTCGAAGGAGGACCTCAGGGTCCAAGCTGGGGGGGTGGAGATGCTCCTTCAGGGAGACCCACCTTTGGATGAGATAGCCCAGGTAAGAAGAGGGCCACAGGCTGTCTCTCTCTCTGCTGTTGCCTGTGGGAAGATGCCTTCAACCCTGCAAGGAGAGAAGGGGTGGGCCTTAAAATCTGGCCCTTTCCTCTCCCAGATGTGAGAGACTGCACAGGCAGAAGAAGAAGAAGAAGAAGAAGAAGAAGAAGAAGAAGAAGAAGAATTTGTTATTTATACCCCGCCCATCTGGCTGGGCTTCCCCAGCCACTCTGGGCAGCTTCCAACAAAATATTAAAATACTGTAATACATCAAACGTTAAAAGTTTCCCTAAGCAGGGCTGCCTTCAGATGTCTTCTAAAAATCTGGTAGTTGTTCTTCTCTTTGACATCTGGTGGGAGGGCGTCCCACAGGGCGGGCGCCACCACCGAGAAGGCCCTCTCCCTGGTTCCCTGTACAGTGGTACTGCGGATTAAGTACTTAATTTGTTCCAGAGGTCTGTTCTTAACCTGAAACTGTTCTTAACCTGAAGAACCACTTTAGTTAATGGGGCCTCCTGCTGCCGCCGCGGTGCCAGAGCACGATTTCTGTTTTCATCCTAAAGCAAAGTTCTTAACCTGAGGTACTATTTCTGGGTTAGCGAAGTCTGTAACCTGAAGCGTCTGTAACCCGAGGTACCACTGTAACTTGGCTTCTCACAGTGAGGGAACCGCCAGAAGGACCTTGGCGCTGGACCTCAGTGTCCAGGTAGACCGGTGGGGGTGGAGATGCTCCTTCAGGTCTACTGGACAATGATGCTCTCGCCATGCGCACCCCAGTCACCCTCCAGTTGCCTCCAGGAGCTGCGCAGTTCAGAGGGCCTCTGGTCCCTGAACCAGGGAAGCCCCTTTGAGGTGAAAACCCAGCAGCAAAGTACCCGAAAGGTTGTGCAGGAACCCCTCTGGGAGGTCAGAGAGAGCGTGAGAGAACTGCCTTTGCAAGGAGGGAAATAAACTTTGAATTGCCTTCAGCTTGAGGAAACCTTTGTCTGTGTGAATGTCTTAATTCTCTGCCTCCTTCGGCCCCTGGTGGTGATTCAGATTTGCCTGGAGAGTCGTCAAGAGACGCCCATCACCACTAAACTTCTCAGACAGATTTCGGCAACCCAGATGGCGCCTGGACACCCGTCCCCAAATGATCCGGGGAACTCCTGTCTGAAAGCGACACGGTGCTCCAGAGCCAGATCCCAGGCGTCTTTTAAATGTGATGGGGGAGACGGCTTACTCCCAGGAAACTCACGCAGGAATGTAACCATGGTTTCTCCCCCCCCAAAAAAAGCTCATAAACCTTCTGATCAAGTCAAATCAAGGAGCTTTACTCTCAAGTAAATGGGCCTAGGAACCTGGACTTGAACCCCTATGTCTGGTTGCCACCCGCTCCAAGCAAGACAGTGCAGTGTAGTGGTTAGGGTGTTGAGCTAAGATCTGGGAGAAACCCAGGTCCCAACGGCCATGAAGCTCAGTGTGGTGACTTTCGGCCAGTCTCACCCACCTCACAGGGCTGTTGAGAGGATAAAATGGGTGAGGGAAGAAGACTGTGGGCCACCTTGAGCTGCTTGGAGGAAAAAGGTGGAGTAGTCAGGTAATGAAGACAGGAGTGCCTGGCGTGCTCTGGTCCAGGGGGTCACGAAGAGGCGGACACGACTAAATGACTATACAACAACAAGTCATGTAATAGGGACGCGGGTGGTGCTGTGGGTTAAACCACAGAGCCTAGGACTTGAGAGCCAGTGTGGTGTAGTGGTTAAGAGCGGTAGTCTCGTAATCTGGGGAACCGGGTTCACTTCTCCGCTCCTCCACATGCAGCTGCTGGGTGACCTTGGGCCAGTCACACTTCTGTGAAGTCTCTCAGCCCCACTCACCTCACAGAGTGTTTGTTGTGGGGGAGGAAGGGAAAGGAGAATGTTAGCCGCTTTGAGACTCCTGAAGGGGAGTGAAAGGCGGGATATCAAATCCAAACTCTTCTTCTTCTTCTTCTTCTAGGACTTGCCGATCAGAAGGTCGGCGGTTTGAATCCCCGCAATGACGGGGTGAGCTCCCGTTGCTCGGTCCCTGCTCCTGCCAACCTAGCAGTTCGAAAGCACGTCAAGTGCAAGTAGATCAATAGGTACCGCTCTGGCGGGAAGGTAAACGGTGTTTCCGTGCGCTGCTCTGGTTCGCCAGAAGTGGCTTAGTCATGCTGGCCACATGACCCAGAAGCTGTACGCCGGCTCCCTCGGCCAGTAAAGCGAGATGAGCGCCACAACTCCAGAGTCGGCCACGACTGGACCTAATGGTCAGGGGCCCCTTGACCTTTACCTTTTAGTCATGTAATAAACAAACAAACATCAAGAAGGTACTTTGCTCTCAAGTTCTTCTTTGGCGATCCCTCATAGCCAAGTAAGATTGTCTTCCATAAAGACGGTTTTAACAATGAGTCCGTAAGTGACGGCGGAGGCCAGTTCTGGATCCAAATGGGCCAGGAAGGCAAACCTTGACCCTTGAAACGTAGGCCTGGTTTTCCTGCTTTGCTAGGATTCCTTCCTGCCAGTCATCAGACTGATCCTCAGCTGATCTGCACAGGGAGCGCTTTGTGCACAGAGAACTGGACATGCCCCACGCTCCCTGCTGGCGAACATTCAGGCTTACTCGGGAGTAGCTGGCGTTGAGATCCATGGGATTTCCTCCCACCGGGGAAGGCAGCTTCCTAGGCTCCTGTTCAAACCAGCCCTTTACTTAGAACCATGAGGACTAGAATTCTACTTTATTTCTTTGGAAGAAAGATACAGCTCAGCAGGCAGAGTATCTGCTTCCCACACAGAAAGCCCCAGCTTCCAAGCAGGGAAGGACCATCAGCGCCACCTGGAACCCAGGCCAGTGGCTGCCAGCCCAAGTTGACCACCCCAGAGGCTGAATTCATTGTCCCTCCGCTCCTTTGCCATCCAACCACATGGCATCTCCGTGAGGCTGGCCTGGACGACCCTGAGGGTCTCTTCACTTCTGTCATTCTCACATCTGGCGGGCGCCGGGTTGGAGAACGCCGCCGTCCCCACCAGCCCCATCTGTAAGGCCTATGCCTGAGGAGCCTTTAAAGATAAAGGTAAAGGGACCCCTGACCATTAGGTCCAGTCGCGGACGACTCTGGGGTTGCGGCGCTCGTCTTGCTTTATTGGCCAAGGGAGCCGGCATACAGCTTCCGGGTCATGTGGCCAGCATGACTAAGCCACTTCTGGCGAACCAGAGCAGCGCACGGAAACGGCATTTACTTTCCCACTGGAGCAGTACCTATTTATCTACTTGCGCTGGCGTGCTTTCGAACTGCTAGGTTGGCAGGAGCTGGGACAGGGAGTTCACCCTGTCATGGGGATTCAAACCGCCGACCTTCTGATCGGCAAGTCCTAGGCTCTGTGGTTTAACCCACAGCACCACCCGCGTCCCTCTGAGGAGCCTTTACACGGGAGTAAATCCGGATCGGGGCCTCCCCTGCCGAGCCGCGTCCACACGTGCCAGAACTTTGCCCAAGTTGGCCGGAGAAGCGGGTTGAGCCTCGGCGCCTCCTCCGCCCGCTCCTCCCCCGGAGGCCAATCCGGAGCGCCTCTCTCCCTTCCCCCGGCGCTGCCTGCTTAGCTCTCTTCTCCTCCTCCTCCTCCTCCCTCCATCCCAAAGTGGTTCCCGGCGCGCTCCTTCTTCCCTCCCTTCCTCCCTCTCTCTCTGCCTCCCTCCCTCTCTCCTCCTCCTCCTCCTTCCTCCGCCTTTTGTGCTACCAGGAGAGGCGCCGGAGCCGGAGCGGAGCGGGTCCCCCGCCGGACTTGCTGGTGGCGGCGGCGGTGGCGGAGCTGCTGGGCGGACGACGGAGCCCCGAGCGAGCGACGGACCCCGGCCGGCCCTCCGGGAGCGATGCTGGTCCTGGCCGTGCTGTGGGTCTTCACGGGAGCCGACGCCGCTTTCGCCCAAGGTAAATCCGGAGCCGGATTCGGAGCGGAGAGAGACTTTTCTCTCGCTTGTTTTGCGCCTCGACGGCAGCGCAGAACCCAGGCTGGCTTGTTCCGTTCGTGGCGCGCCGGGGAGAGGCGAGGTTTTCCGCTCCCCTCCGGGAGAAAAAAACTTGGAGGGGGGGGGAGAGATTTAGGAAAAGTGTGGAGCGGATCCCAGGACACCCCCCCCCAGAAAGGAGAGAGGCGTTCCCACGGGTGGTTGTTTTTTTTGGGGGGGGGTGTCTGGATTTGCAGTGCTCATCGTGGAAAGGGGGTGCAGTCGGACTGAAATGGGGGGATGAGCGTCGTTGCTTCCGAGGAGGGTAGTTTGGGGGGGGGGCGGAAGGAAGGAATGAGAGTCGCTCCTGGCCCCGCTTCGGATTTGCAACGGGTGTAAACAGGAGGGGAAACTCCGATGAAGCTGATGGTTTTTTGGGCGGAGAGGTATTTTAAAAACGGGGGTCCCGATTCTGCGGCCGGGGCGGGAGCGAAACGAGCGTTAAAGGATCGAGGGGAAAGAGGATCGGGCCTGTTTGGAGGGCGAGGGCGAAGTTAACTGGATGAAGCCCCCCACTCCCCCCCAAAAGTAGGATCGGGATCAGAGCGGTGGATCGGTCCTCTAGGCTCGTGCATCGTGGGCGAGGAAGGCGGCGGATCCAGCCACGTTTTCTCCCGATCCTCCTCGCTCCCTGCTTTGTGGGCTTCGCTCCCAGGCAATCCGCAGCCTTAGAAAGACCGCGTTACTCGCGAGGAGGGAGCCTTGAACTCTGTGCGATTGCGGGGCGGTGGTGGAGGAGATCCTGACTCGCGAGTAACCTCCATCCGGAAAGAGAGACGAGCCAGCAGCCCAAAACAAAGCCCATCTCCCTCCTTCCATCTCACGCCCGCCCCACATTTGGAAGCCAAACTCTGGGGTTTTTTTGGCTGATGTGGGGAAAAAGTTCAGGCCGAAAGGGCTTTAAAGGGTTTCATTTGCGGGGGGGGGCAGAGAGAGAGAGAGATGGAAAAAGTGAAAGTGACTCGATCAGGGTGCGCGCGCGGGGGGGGGGGGGCGATGTTTGAGGGATCCCAGTGGGAGGAGGCGGAGGGAAATGTGTTTTTTCCCCTCCCCTTTTCATTTTTGGAGCCTGAAGGAAAGTTAAAAACATGTCAGGGGGAGGAGATGTGAAGTGGGGGGAGGAGGAGGAGTGGGGAGGGGGAATAGGTTGGGATGGGGGGGGATTTCCCAGGCACCCAAACCTCCCCCCCCCGCCGCCTCCCAATCCAGCCGGAGGGGGAGAATTCTTTCCAAGGCGCACGCCGGAAAAGATTTGGTCCTGGGGGGCGCTGTTGGCGTGGAGGAGGGACTTGGGGCTCGCTGCAAGCGAGGATGGAGCTGGTCGTGACCCATACTTGGGGGGCGGGTGGGGGGCTGGAAGAGAGAGAAAATGAGGGAGGGGTGGCGAGAGCGCCTGGTGCCGGTTTGGGGGACGCTGGGGGGGCAGTTGAATCAGCGCTGATGGCCGTATCTCCGCCGTCTTCTCTCTGCAGATTCGGGGTGGGGGGCTGGTGGGATGCGGTTGCAAAGGGCTTCTTGGGGGGGGGAGCTTTGCCACTCCCCACAACTCCTGGGGGTGGAAGGGGGGCGTTGTAGTTCAGCAGCATTGCGGGGGGGGCGTCGGTTCCCCACCCCTTTACCCGCCTCGTCTCTTGCCTTGATATCCCTCCTTTTGTTCTCTGAGCTGAGCATGCCTGGGTCTCCCCCCTCCTCATTTAACCCCCACAACAACCTTGCAAGGTGGGTCAGGCCGAGAAGGATAGAGACTGGGCCCAAATTCGCACCCAGGGCCAAATGGGAAGATGTCTTAGAAGGGACCACGAGGGTCATCTAGACCAACCCGCTGCAGGGCAGGAATCTTTCGCCCTACCATGGACTCCAACCCAGAACCCTGAGATTCAGAGTTTCGTGCTCTACCAGCTGAGCTGTTATTCCTGGTTCAAGCCCTCTTGTGTCTGGGGCCCTGGTCTGATGCTCTAACCGCTACACCACACTGCCTCTCTATTATATGTGTGTGTTTATACCTGTGCGGTCCTCTCAGCCGCAACCAAGCCCTCTATTTGCCGTGTGTACAGAAGCTCTGGGTCCCTGTTCTGGAGTCTGTGGGGCTTGAACTAGGTGGACAGTGGTGGGTGAAACCTTGAAGGTGCTTGGCTTGCAGAAGGCCAGCAGAGTGGAGTCTGCCTTGGGGCACTTCTGCTGTGGGACGGAGGAAGATGAAGGTTCCTTGCGCCACTGCAACACGCTAATAGAGCCTCCCCTTTCAGCGGCAGTCTACCCTGGGACGCCACAAAGGCTGACAGGATTGGGGGCAAGGTGGCTTTGGGCCTGGTGCAGATTTGGGGGGGGGGATATGTGGTGGCGAGGTCCTTGGCTTTAGGATAAGGAGGACTCTCTCTGGTCCTCGGAAGCCCTCTGTGAGAGGATCACATGGTGCGTGGTTAACCTGTGGAACTCCCTGCTGCCGGAGGCAGTGATGGCTTTGAAAGAGGACTGGGTGAATTAATGGAGGAGGAGGAAGAGGAGGAGCCCATCTGGGGCTGCTGTTTGCCCCAGTGGCTTTTGTCTGCCTAAACCACTGGAGCCAGCAATGCTTCTGAATGCGCAGCAGTGGGAAAGAGTCTTGAGTTCAGATTCTGCCAGCTGGCCCCTCTGAGGCAGGATGGGTCATTGCCCTGAGCCAGCAGGCTCTCTTTATGGTCTGATACCCTCTTACTCTGAGTAGACCCATTGGAATTAATAGACCTAATACAGCCATTTCCTTCAATTCCATTGGATGGGGTTCAGTGCTAGTCTTCCTCCTGAGTAAAGCCCATTGAATTGGAATACGCAGGTCCGCTGATTTCGGTGGGTCTACTCTTGAGTAGAACTGAGCTGTTTGGCTGTGAAAGGGACTCCCAGGGAAGGCGGTGGACTCTCCTTCACTGGAGGTTTTTAAAGAGGCTGGATGATCACCCCCCCTCCATTCTTCAGCTGCCGGGGGCTGGACTAGAAGACCTTTAGGGATCCCTCGTTGGAATATAACCTGGTAGGTCTACTCATGAGCACGGCTAGCATTGGAGGCAGCCCCATTATTGCAATATTTCAAGCCCCTTGCTAAAAGGAAAAAAAGGTGTCTTCTGATGGGCTGGGGGTCCCAAACTGTGTTTCTCTTTGAAATGCTATAATCTCCCCCCCCCCAAAAAAAATCCTCTTTTGAAGAAAGCTGTGTGTGTGTGTGTGTTGGGGGGGAGAGACTGAATTATTGTGTGTGTGTGTGTGTGTAGAAATCTCTGGGCCCTTCATTGGCTGAGATCCCACTCATTTTTTGCATGGGGGGGGGCTGAGTTGTCGAGCTCCTCCCCTCTGTGACCACATTCCTTATAATTAAGAAGAAGGGGGAGGGGGAGAAGCAGCCTCTTTGCATAGCCTGGAGGGGAAAAGGAGAGAAATTGGGATTTTCAAATGCGGGAGGGGGCAGGGGAGGGATTTGTAGAACCTCAGAATTGGAAGGGACCCCCAGAGCTATCTAGTCCACCCCTCTGCAATGCAGGGAGAGAGGGGGACCTTTCAAAGAGAGCCAAAATGGGTTTCTGCTTCTCCCCCCCACCCCCCACTTCCCTGAGGCCTCCTCCACTGGGTGGTTTTTCTGAGTTATTTGGGGCTGAGCAGCACCGGAAAGAGAGCTTTCTATTGAAGCCAATTTAAGGAGAGAAGAGGGGGGTGGAGACCAACTGGGGGGGGGAATTACTCTGAAATAAAGGCATGTAGAAGAAATTGTGTTAATCGGGGAGGTTCCAGAGGGATGGATGTCCTTTGGTGTGTAATTCTCTCTTTTTTGCTTCCATGGGGTGGTCGGCCCCACCGATGCTGATGAATCCTGGTCCTTGTTTAGGCGCAGGGCATGATCCAATCTTGACCGCGCGAACGTAGCTATGGTTTACGCCAGGTATAATCCAGGCTGGAGTTCTTCCCCCTTGGCTGCCCGGATGCTGTGAGACTACAATTCCCATCGTCCTGCGTCAGTTGTCGTGGGTGATGGGAGTTGTAGTCCAAGGATGCCTGGGAACGCAAAGGTGGAAGGACTCGGATCCACATTATGAGCTTAAAACACACACACACACACACACACACACACACACACACACACACCTGTATTTCAAACTCTGGATCAGGCCAAAGGGGACTCCTCTAGCTCAGCCTCCTGTTCCCACAGTGGCCAACCTGCCAGCGGGACCTGAGTGCAAAAGCAGAATTCTCCCCACTTATGACTGAGAGGGAGAACAGAACAGTCGTGGCCAATGGCCATTGTGTGTCAGAATCCAGTTCAGAAGGCATTTGGACTGGGGCAAACTGGCGGTGGTCCCAGGTGTTGGAGGGAAGGATGTGGGGGGAGATATCTGTGGGTGTGATGCAGGGCTGGGGTGTGACTCTGCGGCCGATCACCTGCCTGGCATGCAGAAGGGCAGAACTTCCCCTGGGATTATACAGTGGGACCTCGGGTTACAGACGCTTCAGGTTACAGACTCCGCTAACCCAGAAATAGTACCTCGGGTTAAGAACTTTGCTTCAGGATGAGAACAGAAATCGTGCTCCAGCAGCAGTGGGAGGCCCCATTAGCTAAAGTGGTGCTTCAGGTTAAGAACAGTTTCAGGTTAAGAACGGACCTCCGGAGCAAATTAAGTGCCACTGCAATGAAATGATTTTAGATGCTGTATTATTTTACTGTTGTTAGCCGCTCTGAGCCTGGCTTTGGCTGGGGAGGGTGGGATATAAATAAAAAATTATTATTATTATTATCATCATCATCATCATCATCACCACAAGGACTTGAGGGAAGGCCCATGGCACCTGCGCTGCATGCAGAAGGTCTCCCACATCTCGAGAGGGGGGGGGGGCTTGCCTGAAACCCTGGAGAGCCGTGGCTGCCAGTCAGTGCAGGCAGACAGAGGCCCTGACTTGGAGAGAAGGCAGCTCCCTATGTGGGAGGGCTGGAGCTCAGTGGTTAGAGCACCTGCGCTGCATGCAGAAGGTCCCAGGTCCCACCCCAGGCGCATCTCTGGAATAGCAAAGGAGCTGTGCATGTATTGAAATTATCCTGAGAAGGAGGGAGTGTTTACTGGGGGGGGGGCAGATGAGGCTGAGCAGGAGGCAGGGGCGGCTGGGCGCTCGCTTGTGTGGCGAGGCTGGATGAGCCTCATCACTCTTCATTTCTCGCTAAATAATTTTCTGTATTTTATCTAAATGAAAGTCATTCTTCTTCCCCCTCCCCCCCCCGTCCCCCCACCCCACCCTCTTTCAATCTCCTGCAGGGCTTCTCCCCACAATGGTGTGTCACAAATTGAAATATTCATTCATTTTCCGAGGCCTTTTTTTTTCTCTCTCTCTCTCTGTCCGCATGGATTATTTTTCATTTTCTCCTCTCTCTTTTTTTCAGGGGAAAGGATGGGGGAAATTTAAAACGGAAAAGATTAAAGATAATTGTGTGTGTGTGTGGAGAGGAGGGAGACCATTGAAAACAGAGCAAAACTCAATCTCTTTTTACAGGGGTTCAGTAAACACCCCCAACACATGCAATCCCATGTTGCAATTCGGGGATATCAGATGGGGTCAGCTCTTCTGCAGGGTTGCCAACTTTTGCCGCTCTGCTCCTCAGCCTTTTCACGGCAGCCAGGAGCTCGGAAATTTAGGAGGCGGAAAATTTCACCTCCTCCCTCAACATCCCTTTATCTCCTTGGTAAAGCAAAGTTAAGTTGTTAACTGCAGAGGAGCAAGGGCAGAAAAAAATGTTGGCAACCCTGCTATAGAGGCAAACGCTTTCCAGGATTAACATGGTGGAGGTTCTTGGATGGAGATGAGAAGGTTGGTTTTGATAGCACGCTCTTTCTCCATGGCGTATGGAAGCATTTGCTTCTTGCCTGGTCACCTGCAACGAATTGGAATAGTTTCTAGGCGACCAAGCAGTGGTGATTGCGGAATCACAGAATTCTAGAGTTGGAAGGGACCGCGAGGGTCATCTAGCCCACCCTGCTGCCAAGCAGGAATCTTTCACAAGCCTGGGATTAAGAGCCTCGTTCTCCACCGACTGAGCGATCCCACTAGCTATAACTCTGGAGAATTGACTTGGGGGGGTGGGCATTGATCTATATATCATTTCATTCATTTAGTCCGTAAAAATTTAATGAATACAGTCATACCACTTGTTACGTTTGCTTCAGGTTAAATCTTTTCAGGTTGCATCTCGCGGTGACCCGGAAGTACCGGAAAGGGTTACTTCCGGGTTTGCCACTCATGCATGCGCAGATGCTCAAAATGACGTCATGCGCAGAAGCGGCGAATCACTACCCACAGACACGGGTTGCATTCTGTTCATGTTGCGAACGGGGCTCTGGAATGGCTCCCGTTCGCAACCAGAGGTACCACTGTAAGGTAAAGGTAAAGGGACCCCTGACCATTTGGTCCAGTCGTGGCCGACTCTGGGGTTGCGGCGCTCATCTCGTTTTACTGGCCGAGGGAGCGAGCTGGCGTACAGCTTCCGGGTCATGTGGCCAGCAGGACTAAGCCGCTTCTGGCGAACCAGAGCAGCGCACGGAAACGCTGTTTACCTTCCCGCCAGAGTGGTACCTATTTATCTACTTGCACTTTGATGTGCCTTCAAACTGCTAGGTTGGCAGGAGCAGGGACCGAGCAACAGGAGCTCACCCCGTCATTGCAGGGATTTGAACCGCCGTCCTTCTGATCGGCAAGTTCCAGGCTCTGTGGTTTAACCCACAGCGCCACTGTACTTGATTGTAAAACACATCCACACAACCTCTGGGCAGATTTAGGTGCTTCTCAGAATTCCAAACCAGAGGACTGGACAAATTCCAGGAGAACACGGCTATTGAGGGCCACTGCTAGCCACAATGGCTATGCCCTGTCTCCCTAGTGAAGAGGAAGCAATGTTTTTGGAAGCTACAGGAGACAAGAGGGTTGCTCTCGTGCTCGGATCCTGCTGCAGGTTTCCCTAAAGAGGCATCTGTGGTTGGCCCCTGCGAGGACAGGAGGCTGGACTAGATGGGCCCCCTTTGGCCTGATCCAGCAGCCAGGATCTTCTGTGGTCCTTGTGGAACCTCCAGCTCCAGAGACAGTCTATCTGCATTCCCAGGTTCTTTGGGGCAATTGGCCCCTGTGAGTGGGGACAGGAGGCTGGACTAGACGGGCCCCCTTTGGCCTGACCCTGCTGGCTCTCCTCACGTTTTGACGTCTCCTGGCCCCGTAGCAAGGAAGCCTCTCTCGCTGCCGCCGCTCTGAGGTTTTCCTGCCCACCTCCTGTAAGAAGCGGCGTAAATATTGTGAGTGGCACTCGGGAGATAATAGCAGTCTGACTGCAAATTGATTAGTGCTGTGTGGAAACTGCCAGCCTGGGCTGCCCACGCAGACCGCCTGCCACTTACCTGCCGGGTTCGCTCGGAGGGAACAGACGGAGGCGGGGGGGGATGGGTGCGGAGGAGCAGCAAAGGACTTTGGTAACATGGCGCCCGGAGCAAGGACTAAATCTTGAGCTCCTCCGCCCCAACTATTATTTTCACGATAATTGGTACAGTTGCGTTTTAGGCATCTTCTCAGTCGGTATCCATATAAAACAGCTATTATTATTATTAATATTATTATTGTTTTGCACCCAGTTATTATTAGCCTGCACCACCCTAAATCTGGAGCTGGCGGGGAGTCCGATTAAAACCCTCCTCCCGTGGGGAGAGGGAGGAGCTCAGCTCCCTAGAGACCAGGGAGTTGCGTGGAAATGCAGACATCTGCGGCTGTACTTTGTACCCCATTGCTGTCTCTAACCATTGGCCCTGCTGGCTAGGGCTGGCTGGAGGAAGAGCCCCACAGCCTCTGGAGGGTGTCATTTTTGCTGCACCTGCTTTAGGGTCCTGGTCAGGGGTGGGGCGCCTTCCCCACTAGTCCCATCATCGCCCCAACCACTGGTCATGCTGGCTTATTTATTTATCGCAGAGAGAGCCCAGCTTTTTCTCCCTGGCAGTTAAGGGGTGTCATTCATGGTCTTCCTCTGCTTATTTAATCCCCACAACAACAGCCCTGTGAGGTGGGCTGAGAGGCAGGCGCTTCAGGGAAGTTTTTAATGTGTGGCATTTTTAATCTTTATTGGAAGCTGCCCAGAGTGGCTGGGGAAGCCCAGCCAGATGGGCGGGGTACAGATAATAAATTATTATTATTATTATTATTATTATTATTATTATTATTATTATTCATGGCTGAGTAGGGGGGTTCGAAGGCTCCTCTCTCCTGGGCCCTAGTCAGACCCTCTAACTACTGCAGCACACAGCTCAAGCCTTACTTGAGAATAGCTTAGGAACATGGGGACCTGCCAAAGTTTGTTCATTCTTCACGATCATGAGGACTTGAAACTTGGATGGATAAAAATTAATAGAAGGATAAGAAGGTGATTAAAGAAGAAGAATGAAGTGGCGACATCAGGAAGCAATGGACATATGCTTGTAGCAGGCGCGGGGAAGCTAATTATTGTTTTTTAATTGTATTAAATTTAAATAATTTGGATAGATTTGTTAAAATTTGGAGAACTAATAGAAATTAATATATATAAAAGAAACTTGCATCCTTTTAGAAGAAGGCCAGTCACTCGGTGGCAGACGGTCCCAGTTTCACTTGCCAGTGGCCTCTTCCGGAGGGACTGGGAACGCCCTCTGCCGGCAACCCTGGAGAGCTGAGGCTGCCAGTCAGTGTAGGCAACATTGCAGTTACCCCTGCACCAGCCCACCTGTTCCTGGGCTCCCTTTCCAGAGCCAGCACTCTGCCCCACAATCACTGGCGTGAGGGTGGGTGGTGCCCCTGAGCTCGTGCAGAGCGCCGCTGCCTCTTTTCACTGCCTCCCTTTGTGTCGAGGGAGGGCTCTGAGATTGAAGGGAGCGTTTTCGGTGCGTTTCCTCCTCTGCCGACCTCTGGAGAGGAGCCCAAGGTTGGCGCTGCCTGCTGACGGGAGAGGAAAGGGCAGGCAGGCAGCTTCCCCAGCCGCCCGTCTCGGCTTGTCTCCCGAATCTCCCTTTCCGCCCATCTCCGGCTGCCATGGCTGTCTATCAATCAGACTCGCACTCGCCTCCCGCTCTCCTTCCAAGTCAAAACGGATCCTGCGGAGGATGGCTCTCCCCCCGGGACTCTCCTCGCACTCGTCTCCACGGTGTTTGGGCAGGCCTGCGTTGGAGGGGGCAGCCCAGACTTTGGGGTGGGGAGGGGAGGCTCTCCTTTGCCGGGGGGGAGGGGGGAAGTGTGCGGGAACTTCCTACAATGTGTGGAATCCCAGAACGGTCGAACTGGAAGGGACCTCAAAGGTCATCCATCCCAACCGCCTGCAATGTAGCCTCGCCCAAGTTT
Source organism: Podarcis liolepis (assembly GCF_965112155.1). Taxonomy (NCBI): domain Eukaryota; kingdom Metazoa; phylum Chordata; class Lepidosauria; order Squamata; family Lacertidae; genus Podarcis; species Podarcis liolepis. The sequence goes on along the minus strand of NC_139566.1, from coordinate 471,297 downwards.
CCCAGCAGAAGCTGAAGTGGGCAAGAGCGCCTCTGAGTGAAGTGCAGAGTGCCCAACTGGTTCCGGTCCTAGCCCCTCCCCTCCGCTGTGGGTCCTGGAGGCCAGAAGCTCTGGGGTGCCTCTGCTCTAAATCCAGGTGTTGCTGCACCCCTTTCCGTCTGCGCAGCGGGTTGGGCTAGATGACCTTGGGGTCTCTTCCAACTCTACAATTCCACGATTCTGCGTTAGGGAAAATGGCTTTGCAAACAATGTGCACATTAGGCAAAATTACATTATTTGGGTAGGGGGGGGAGGGCAGCTAATTTAATGATGGTGATGATGATGATGATGATAATGCAATAAGCGTATACTAGGATAAATTTGGGGAACGCAGGTGGCGCTGTGGGTTAAACCACAGAGCCTAGGGCTTGCCGATCAGAAGGCTGGCGGTTCGAATCCCGGCGACAGGGTGAGCTCCCATTGCTTGGTTCCTGCTCCTGCCAACCTAGCAGTTCGAAAGCACATCAAAGTGCAAGTAGATACATAGGTACCTCTCCGGCGGGAAGGTAAACGGCGTTTCCGTGCGCTGCTCTGCTTCACCAGAAGCGGCTTAGTCATGCTGGCCACATGACCTGGAAGCTGGACACCGGCTCCCTTGGCCAGTAAAGCGAGATGAGAGCCACAACCCCAGAGTCGTCCATGACTGGACCTAATGGTCAGGGGTCCCTTTACCTTTATCCCAGTGTAGGGATGGGGAGCAACAGGGCTGGTTCTTGCCTTTGCACAACAAAGTGAGATTCCACCAGAGGTTCCTGCAATCCACCCAGGCAAGCGGCTGATTGCTGCCATTGCAGAGGGTTGGACTAGATTACTCTGGGGGTCCCTTCCAATGCTACTATTCTGGACATGATTGCAGTTCAAGAATGTGAAGGGTGTGTGGGAAAGGGCCTGTGTCCTTAAGGAGGGTGTGTGGCCTGCGACTGGGCGAAGTGCCAAGGGCCAGAGAGTCTGTACTGAGATATCCCTGGGTTCTAGATTTGCTCTTGCCATACCCCTGCGAGGTAGGACAGGGGGACCCCGTTTTGCAGGCAGAAAACTTGGCAAAGGCTAAAGAACCTTTTAATGAGGGTGAAAGTGGAGAGCGCAAAATATGGTCTGAAGCTCAACATCAAAAAAAACGAAGATCATGGCCACTGGTCCCATCACCTCCTGGCAAATAGAAGGGGAAGAAATGGAGGCAGTGAGAGATTTTACTTTCTTGGGCTCCATGATCACTGCAGATGGTGGCAGCAGTCACGAAATTAAAAGACACCTGCTTCTTGGGAGAAAAGCAATGACAAACCTAGACAGCATCTTAAAAAGCAGAGACATCACCTTGCCAACAAAGGTCCGTATAGTTCAAGCTCTGGTTTTCCCAGTAGTGATGTATGGAAGTGAGAGCTGGACCATAAAGAAGGCTGATCGCCGAAGAATGGATGCTTTTGAATTCTGGTGCTGGAGGAGACTCTTGAGAGTCCCATGGACTGCAAGAAGATCCAACCTCTCCATTCTGAAGGAAATCAGCCCTGAGTGCTCACTGGAAGGACAGATCCTGAAGCTGAGGCTCCAATACTTTGGCCACCTCATGAGAAGAGAAGACTCCCTGGAAAAGACCCTGATGTTGGGAAAGATGGAGGGCACAAGGAGAAGGGGAAGACAGAGGACGAGATGGTGGGACAGTGTTCTCGAAGCTACCAGCATGAGTTTCACCAAACTGAGGGAGGCAGTGGAAGACAGGAGTGCCTGGCGTGCTCTGGTCCATGGGGTCATGAAGAAGCGGACACGACTAAACAACAACAGCACTACTACTACTGTGGGGCCTCAACAGTGGAGCGTGCTGGGGGTGCTCTGACCATCTCCAAAATGGCAGCCTGGGTGTCCCCCCCCCCCCCGCCCGTCCAACGATGTGTTGATGGCAGATTCCTTTCCCCTCCATCTCACGCCAGGCTGAGTGGATCCATTGTCGCAGCTCAGCCACCCGTGGCAGCGAGAATCAAGGGGTGAGCTGGGGCTGCAGGAAGAGGCAGCCTTGTGGGGGGGAGGGGGCTGGGGAGGGGGCTTGCCCGGGGGGGGGGTGAGGAAAGGCAGCCTCCTTGCATTCCTTTGGGGGTGCCTTGCAAACAGTGGGGGGAGTCGGCAAAGTGCAGGACGTATTTGTAGGATAAGGGGGGGAACTGAGTGCGATCACAAGCCAAAATAAAAGCATCTTCTCCCCTGCCAGGCCCAAGTTGAAGGCCAGCTTGGGTCTATTCATTTCAGTGGGTCTACTCTAAGGAGCTGGATGTGCCTTGGATTGCAGTGTTGGAGAGGACCCCCAGGGGCATCCCGTCAATATGCTTGAGAAAGGAGATTGTGGAGCTTGAAAAGTTTCAGGGCAAAGTCATCCAGGGGGCGGAGCGACTCCCCAGTGACTTTTTAGTTTAGAGAAAAGGCAAGTAAGAAGCGACAGGATAGAAGTTTATAAAACAATGTGTGGCACAGTGGAAACGGGCAGAGAGAAGCTTTCCTGCCCTCCTCCTAACGCTGGAATCCCTTGAAGCTGAATGCTGGGAGATTTAGGATGGATGAAAGGAAGCCATTCTTCATTCTGCGCAGAATTAAATTGTGGAACTCTCTGCCACAGGAGGCAGGAATGGCCACCAGCTTGGGTGCTTTAAAAGAGGATTAGGCCAATTCACAGAGGAGGAGAGCTCCACAGCTGGAAGCAGCTATGCTTCTGAGTACCAGTTTGTGGAAACCAGAGGAGGGGCTCGGACCCAGCTTGCAAGCTGCCCTTTAGGGCATCTGTCTGGCCACTGTGAGAACAGGAGGCTGGACTAGACGGGTCCACTTTGGCCCGACTGGCAGACTCTAGAGTCCGCCACCTTCCGAGGGAGTCTGCTCAGGGGCATGTCCAGGGCAGCTTGGACAAGTGTGTTCGGATGAGAAGCCTGGGCAGGTTTTTCGGAGTCATGACTGAGGGGATTTTCCCAACCTGATTCCCTTCCTTGCACTCCCAACAGCCGTAGTCCAGTCCAGCCCCAGTTGCAAATTCTCCTGCCTTCCATTTATTCAAGGCTCTTCCGTCCTCCTCTCCTCCTGGCAATGCCCAGAGCAGTTAACCAAGGAACGCCATCCTCTGTGCGACGTGTAATGAGCTGATGCGACTTGCTGGCCCCCCAACATAGGGCACCAGCCAGTGGCTGAGCCAGGCTTTTGGATTCAGGCAAGAGGGGAGCGGTCTGTTGAGGCCCATTAACTTTGCTAGCTAAGCAGAGCTTCTGTGTCCAGAGGCAGTCTACCTTGAAACGCCAGTCTCTGGGAAGGGGCTGTTGCCCTCACCCTCCCGCCCTGTTCTTCCACTTCCCAGAGGCTCCTCATTGGTCCCCTGTGGGGTGCAGGGGTCTTCTGGGGGTGGGTCTCTGATGGAGCATGACTTCTTCTTTGGTGTTACGGAAAATCTGGGTGCGTATTTACCCTGCCACCCAGCCAATCGGACCAAGTCCGTGGATTCTAGCGGAAGAAAAGGAAGCTCAGCCGGACGCAGGAGCAAAATGCGAAGATCCGAGTTTATTGCGCAACAGGTTCAAAGTGGAATTGAACCCCGAGCATGGGGCGACATAAACTTTTAAAAGTTCCCTCCAAGTCCCAGAATACAGTGCGACAAAACGTCATGAATACATTAAAAGAAGGCTGGGTTTTCCAGGTTACATCATGAATACATTACAGGAAGGTGGGATTACATGGATTAACATTTCAGGAAGGGAGGGGGAAATATGCAGAGTAAGAGATATGCACAGATAAACACAGATAAGCGTTTCCTGAGTACAGGTGATGGGAAGACAATGGCGGAGATATGCATCGTCTGCCACCTGGCATCGCCCGGAGGAAGGGTATGGCAGAACGATCTGACAGGATTAAGGTCTTCCTGAGTACGTGACCTGTCGCTCAGGGGATCATGGAGGTAGGGGCAGCATCATGGAGTCCATAGGGAGCCGAGTTGAATGACACCAAAAGGAAAGAAATCGGAGTTACGGTTGATTTTATATCAATTTCTAAAGGTTTCCTAAGGTTTCCTATGCTGTCTGACCTATTCCGTATCGGTGATTGAAAGTGGAAACAAAATGGATACATTGTAGCAAGAATGGATACATTTTGACAGCTTTATGAGGCCCTTGGTTTCGGATCCATTGTTCTCGCCGTGGGGGGCCGTCAGCAGCTTGTCAGTAGGCTCAACGAGGCGTGCAAGGGCTCCGTGAGCTAGCTCGTGCAGGATAAATGCATGGCTGTGATTGGCTAAGGCGCAGCCATAGGAATTAGCGGAGAAGCTGGAACGCCAGGTCTACCCGTTCTAAGAATGGAGCGCGAATAGCCATAGGAAGAAATAGGAGGACATGTTCATATATTTGAGCTTATTTCGCTCCAGAAAGAAAGAAGGAAAAGGGGGGAGACGGGAGACGTGTGGTGCTTGTGTAACGGTGAGGGGGCTGAGGGTGGGTGTATTGTGGGCACCCTCGAGGTCATCGCCTCGGTTGTTCAAAGGAGAAGGGGGAAGGAGGTACCCCCCCCCCTTTCCCGGTCCGTATCAGTCCCCCATTCGGAGATAGATTTGCATTAAAGTTCTGTAAGAACTTGCAAATCCTTTCTCCGCACCATTGGAGCATCAAATTTCGGTGATCTCATATTCCCCTTCTCCCAAATGCCTCATCTGTACGTAGTCCGGGAAAGTGGGAGCATGTCGGGAGTGGGAATAGGCTCGAAGAGGGAAGGAGCTAGGAGAGGCAGACTGACGGAGGAAAGAGCAGCAAGGGGTAATACAATGCATAGTACAACAGAGGATGGAGACACAAAGGAAAACAGTTAAAATGATGAACACCACGACTTTCAATAACTGCCTGAGCCAACCCAGCTTGGGCAACCATCCCCATAAGTCCACGTCGGATAGTCCCTCATGCTGGATGTCGTGGAGCTTCCCTGCTAGCTCATGAATGTTATTTAAATGTCCAGTTATATTCAAAGTCTGGTCAGTCACATATGTGCAGCACTCTGTGCCTATTAATGCGCAGGTGCCTCCTTGACTGGACAAGAGGAAGTCTGTCGCGATTCTCGTCTGTAGGCTCAATTGTCTTACCTCGGATAGTTCCGACATGAGAGAGTCTGTGATCTGAGTCGCCTCCTGCATGAACTTAAGGAGGATGTCGGTGAGTCGGAGAATATCCACATGATTTGAACCGGCACCGTAGGCGGGGAAAAGCGACCGGCCTACGGTCTCTCCATTTGCAGCGACATCTGACAGATCTGACAGCTCCTTTTGCTCCCTTTTGTTTCGTTGTCTTCCAGGGGGTAGGTGTGGTACTATTCTAATTCCGGGAACGATGTAGCCAATGAAGCAGGATCCGGACATGTGTGGGCTCACCCATGTGTAAGCGCGGTGTCCACACACCCAGAATAGGCCGCTGAGGTAAGATTCCATTCGGCCTGAGGCAAAAGTTTGCAGCAGCATGGTGTCTGTGGGTTGTGGCTTCCAGTCCAAGGGGTGTCCGACCGCAGCGGCCCAGGCAACAGTAAGGTTAGGAAAAGTCCGGGAGTCCCTAGTGTTGGAGACGGTGACCAGTCCAGTTGGTAGGATTTCTAGAGTGTTGATGCATGTACTGGATCCGATGAAGGTTCCTTCCCTTGAGAAGCTGCGGCAAAGGGGTCCCTTTGTGGGGCCGGTGAGGTAGAGGTATTGATGTGTTAAGTTGAGTGCGGTCAAGTTCCAGGAGGTAACATTTCCGGAACGGAACTGTTCTAGGGTCACTGGTACAGGGACCAGTGGGAGGCTCTGTTGGAGATGGCTGGGTGCGTGAGCGCAAATCCAGCAGTCCGGGTAGGGTGACTCCTTCGCCACCTGGCTGAGAAGCTTAATGTAGGAGTTCTGCTCCCAAGATGATAGGAGATCTTCTCCCGGGAGTGCCGAGTCAGTGCCGAATTGTCGGGGTGCCGTACCAACCGGATGGAGGGGGTCGGTGGTGTTCAGTAGTCGCCTATCCCTGGCGATACCGCCGCATCGCAGGGGTCCGACGTGGTCCCAGGAGGGGGAGAGTGAGGGGTGTATAGGGTGGTGCCACCCTTCGAGATATTCAGCCCCTTTCCACTCATGAGTGACCCCTAAGTCCCATAAACAGCAGAACCGTCGCAGGCAGAGTCCTTGGAGTTGGGGCTTTCGGGTTTCTGGGGTGGAGCGGAGGCATTGGAACCCGAAAATCAAGTTTCCAGAGGGGTGGCTTGATTGCGTATAAGCGTGAGTAGCCCCTCCTGTCTCGACTTCGGTCCAATTTGGGGTTTGTGAGACCTCTCCACTCTCGTAAAGAAGATAAGTCCCATTTCTGCAGGTCAGCCGGTAAGAGGAGTGGTCAAGAGTGAGAGCCGCAGAGCCGATGCGGTGTAAATCCTTGTTCCGGATGAAAAGTTCCCAATATTCGTTTTCGGCGAGTTGGGGAACTAGGGAATGGCGCAGCAGGGTTCGGGACTCAGGAAGGCAGAAATCAAAGTCCCCCATTCGATCAGGGTTTGACCTTCCCGTCTCGACCTCATGATAGTCCAAGAAGTGGTAGTTCGTTTGCAAGCCCGTGCAGTGGTCTGATGAGATGGACGCGACCGAGGATAGGGCAGCGAGGAGAAGGGCGGTGCCAAGCAGACCCATGGTTCGGATGCGTGTAGGGAGGGCGCAGATGGTCTAACGAACAAAGGTGTTAGGTAGGGCGAGGCTGTAGAGTGAAGTTATCAAAGGAAGCTGTTGAATGGAGCTGTCAAATGGAGCTGTCAGATGAGCTGTCAAAAGGCGAAGCTATCAACGAAGCAAGCTGTCAATGGAGCTGTCAAACGGAGCTGTCAGATGAACGAAGCAAGCTGTCAATGGAGCTGTCAAACGGAGCTGTCAAACGTGGTTGTCAGCGCGTCTGAAACGTAGCTTGATGGTGTTGGTATCTGGGATGATTTCAGACGCCCAGTTGGGTGTCGCGGTGTCTGGTCCGGTCTGTTGAGCCCGACCTTGGCCCCGATCTGCTGGTCCGGTCTGTTGAGCCCGACCTTGGCCCCGATCTGCTGGTCCGGTCTGTTGGGCCCGACCTTGGCCCCGATCTGCTGGTCCGGTCTGTCGGGCCCGAACTTGGCCCCGATCTGCTGGTCCGGTCTGTTGGGCCCGAACTTGGCCCCGATCCAGTCCGGTCTGTTGGTCGTCGTTGTCAATATATGAGGCCGGTGGAGCAGGTGGAGTCGAAAAGGTGAAGTCCTCGCCGTTGCTTTCTTCAGTCTCTGGTGGAGGGGGTGAGGACTTGCACCTAGTGTGATGTAACCAAGAATTCTTCTCACCTATTTTCACGGCGGTTGGCGATGTCAAGAGTACTTGGTAGGGACCTTCCCACGCGGGTTGGAGTGGTTCCTTCTGGTAGACTTTGACGAGGATCCAGTCACCAGGGTGGAAGGAGTGAGCGTGGACGTCGATGGGCAGGTTCTGTCCCTCGATGGCCGCGTAGTGGTGGAGGCGCTGTAGTTGTGTCTGGAGCTGAATAACATAATTAGTAAGTTCTGCTTCCCCCAGCTCCAGTTCTGATAGTGGGAATAGAGTGTTGTAGACGGGAGGAGGTCTCCCGAATAAGAGTTCGAATGGAGAGAGTTTCAAACGTCCGGTTGGGGCGCTGCGGATGTTATGAAGAACCAGTGGGAGTGCATTCACCCATTTTAGGCCAGTGAGCTCGCAAAGTTTGCCCAACTGTATTTTTATCTCCTGGTTCATACGCTCCACTTGGCCAGAGGATTGTGGGTGGTATGGAGTGTGGAGGTCCCATTTAATTTGGAGTGCCTTGGCCACTAATTGCACCACTTCTGCAGTAAAGTGGGTTCCCCTATCGCTGTCTAGGCGGCGGGGTATGCCATAGCGGGGAATAATATCCTGTAGGAGGGCCCTGGCAACTACGGATGCGGTGGCTTTTCTGCAAGGGAATCCCTCCACCCACGAGGAGAATTGGTCAACTATAATCAAAGCATGTTTAAAGCCTTGGCATTGGGGCAGATCAATGAAATCAAGCTGCAAGTTCTCAAAAGGGACAAAGGCCCACGGTCTGGCTCCTGGTGGTCTCCTGGGCTCCCGCTTGGGATTGAAGCGATGGCAGGTAATGCAATTCTTTGCTGCTGCTGCTGCAGCGGCCGCTATCCCGGGTGCGTACCAAGATCTAATTACATGCTCCATTAATCTCCCTTTTCCCCAATGTGTTCGCTGATGAAGAAACCTCACTACTTTTGGAGTCCAGGCCTTTGGAAGGACAGTTCTTCCATCGGGGAGGACCCAGACACCCTGTTGTTCGGTGGCACCTAGCGATTCCCACGTAGCCTTTTCATCCCCTGGGGCAGATTTGTAAATTTCTGTGAGATCTAGGTCTGCTGGTAGTTGGAGGGCTTGAAACTCGGATTCATTGTTAGGGATGCGTAAGGCAGCCATCTGTGCGGCTTTGTCGGCTCGTCTGTTTCCTTTAGAAACTGAGTCCCTGCCCTTGGTATGGGCCTTGCAGTGGACAACGGCTATAGCGGCAGGTAGGTGGATCGCTGTGAGAAGTCGCTCAACTAGGGCGGCGTGCGAGATTTGAGACCCGGCAGCGGTTAGAAAGCCTCTCTGGAGCCAAATTTGGCCAGTTGTGTGCACAAGGCCGAAACAGTATTTGCTATCTGTATAAATGGTTATTCGCTTCCCTTCACCAATCTCGCAGGCACGCAGCAGCGCAATTAACTCGGCGGCTTGGGCACTGTACTGGGAGTTGATTGGGTTTGACTCTAGTACTTCGAAGTCGGAGACTACCGCGTACCCAGTCTTTCTAACCCCGTCGATTACTTTAGAACTACCATCAGTATATAGTATTAAGTCCGGGTTCTCCAGGGGAAGATGATCTAAGTCTTCGCGGGGCTTTTCGGCTTGCCGGACTATAGTGGTGCAGTCATGATGCGGGGTGCCATCGTCGGGAAGGGGTAGTAGGGTAGCGGGGTTTAGCGAGTTAACACGTTTAATGGTGACATTGGTTGGGGTTAGTAGGAGGGCTTCATACCGGTTGAGGCGGGAGTTCGAGAAATGGTGACATCCTTTTAAGGTTAGGAGGGTTGAGACTGAGTGGGGAACGTGAAGGGTGATTTCGTGGCCCAGGACCGTCTCTTGGGCTTTCTCGAGGAGGACGGCAGCGGCTGCGATGGCTCTGAGGCAACTGACAGCCCCTTTAGCAGTGTTGTCAAGTTGTAGACTATAATATGCTACTGGCCTCTCTTGATCGCGGAAGGGTTGGGTTAGGACACCGGAGGCTACCCCCATTTGCTCGTGGATGAACAGGTTGAAAGGGATTCGGTAGTCGGGTAGCCCCAGGGCAGGAGCGGATCTGAGTTCCCGTTTTAGTCGTTCAAAAGAGCTGTAAGCTTTTTCTTCCCAGACCAATGTGTCTGGGTGGTCCTGACGCGTCATGATAGTTAAGGGCTTCGTTATTTCACTGTAACCAGCGATCCATGCCCGGCAGAAGCCGGCCATGCCAAGGAAGCCGCGCAGCTGTCGCTTTGTTTTTGGGAGAGGGATTTTAGTGACTGCCTCAATCCTGTCAGTGGCCAGACTTCTGGTCCCTACTCCCAGGATGTGTCCCAGATACTTAACTTCTTGTTTACAATACTGGAGTTTCTTTGGAGATACCTTATGTCCTTTCCTTGCTAGTTCTGATAGGAGGTGTTTGGTATCTATCTTACACGCTTCCTCGCTGGTAGAACATAATAAAATATCATCCACGTAAAGAAGTAAGGTGGAGCTAGCCGGTAGGTGGATGTCCTCTAAGTCCTGGTGTAATACGGCCGAAAAAATTGCGGGTGACTCTACGTAGCCTTGGGGCAGTCTGGTCCACGTTAGTTGGCCAGGCCCCCAGGTAAATGCAAAAAGGAACTGACTAGCCGGATCCAGGGGTATACTGAAGAAGGCAGAGCACAGATCCGCAGCGGAGTACCAGGTCGTCCCTGCTGGAATGGCGTTTAGGAGGGAGTTCGGGTTGCCAACTACCGGGTGTCGGGGTATCACGAATTGGTTCACTAATCTCAAGTCCTGCACAAAACGGTACCGTACAGGTGTCCCCTCCTTAGCGGGCTTCTTGACCGGGAGAACTGGGGTATTACAGGGTGAAGCGCATGAGACTAGGATCCCCTTTTCGAGGAAGTCCTCAATCATGGGTGTTAGACCGTCTATGGCTTCTTTGGGCAGAGGGTATTGCTTGGTGCACGGGAAGGGTAGGTCACTTCGGTAAGTGATCTTGACCGGAGTAGCGGAGAGTAAGAGCCCGACTGAGGTTGATTCAGTGCCCCATAGGGAGGGGGGCAATTCCTTTTCCAGGTCTAGAGGGAGCTCGGGAAACTGTCGATCCGCTTTAGATTCCTGAACGATACCTTGGAACATGGGGATAGAGTTCCCTGGCATATGTAGGTAAATGCCATCCGGGGAGCATTTTATAGTGGCGTTAAGTTTGCAGAGTAGGTCTCTGCCGAGGAGATTGACAGGGCTGCTTGTTAAAAGGAAAGTGTGTTCCGCTAGTAATGGTCCGAGGGTGACCTTGGCCGGTCGCGAGAGTGGGCAAGTGCGGGGTATCCCATCCAGTCCCATCACTTTCTTGGTCACTGTCCCTGGTTCCAGATGACTGTCGGTTAGGGTGGAATAGGTAGCCCCTGTGTCCAGTAGGCATTGATAGGGGTGGCCGTCTATTTCGATAGTACAGACCGGGTCCTCAGGTGACAATGTAAGGACAGGGCAGATGGTTTGGGTCTGACTGGGATCCCCTTCTAATTGTCAATAGGTGCCCTGATCATCGGGAGGTGGTTGGTTTGGAGGGTGCAAGGGGGGAGCAGTAGCATTCGCCCAAGGGTGGGCGGGCTGGTCTATGGCCGGCATTTGGGTCCGGGGTCCCGGTTGTGGTCGGGTTTGAGGTATCGGGTTTGAGGCCGTCTGCGGGGTATAAGCCGCTGGGTTGTGGTTGCTGTAGCCTGGAGTTACGTTGGCTTGCGGGGAGAAAGGGGGGTGGGGATTCCGAACAGGGAAAGACTTTGCCTCTGGTCCCCCGTAGGGTGTCGCATTTAGGTAGGGGCAGAATCTTTTTATGTGTCCCTCTTCTTGGCAGTAGTAGCATCCTCCCGTCCCCGGTCCCCATTGCCTATAGGGATTTGGGGGTCCTCCTCCACGGATCCCTTTTCCTCGGGGGAGTCCCCTGCCTCGATTAGGACCATAGGCAGTGTCCATGCTTAAGGCTAGTATTTGTTCAACTTCGGGTTTTGTTTCCTTCTTCTTTCTTTCATCCCGAGAGTTGTAGACAGATTTTGCGATGGACAAGATTTCACTTACGCTCTTTCCATCGTATCCAATTTGGAGATTCAGAGCTTTTCTGATATCTGGGCATGCCTGATCTTTGAAGAACCCTTTAACGATTACTTCATGCTGTGGGTTTTCGGGGTCTATCCCCCCCCATGTTTTAATGGCAGAGACCAATCTAGTGTAGTAATCGGACGGGTGTTCGTTTGGTCCCTGCATGACCGACTGGACTTTGGTCCAATTAACGGTGCGTCGTCCGGCGGCCTTTACACCGTCTAAAATGGCCTTTTTAAATAGGTTTAAGCACCAAATACCCTCGGTGGTGTTATAGTCCCATTCCGGTTCCACTCTAAGACATTGTGCTGTGAGCGCTTGCAATCCCTGAGGCCGTCCCCTTTGGTAGTCGGGTAGTTCTATGGCTTCCCCGGCTTTAGTTAGGATGTCCGCTTTCTCCGCCTCGTTGAAGAGGGCATTCAGAAGGACGTGGACATCTGGCCAGGTGGGATTGTGTGTGGAGAAGATAGCGCTGACCTGGCGGTGGCATTTGTCCGGGTCGTCCCTCAGTGAGGGCATCTGATTTGACCAGGTTACCAGGTCTGAGGTATAGAAGGGTTGATGCGTGTAAACCATCCGTGGGGGCCCATCAGGTTGGAGAGGAGGGATGGGCAGGGCCCTTAAGGGCATCTGGACAGCAGTAGAAGTCACGGTGGAGCTTACTTGGTCAGAAGTCCCCGGAGTCTCTTTATCACAGCCCAGGGTCCCCGTTGCAGAGCCATGAGGTTCCGTGGGAGTAGGCTTATTCACGACTTGGGTAGAGTTCTCAATGGTGTTGTGGGGAGTAGAAGAGGGGGTTTTAGTCCTAGCTTGTCCGGGGTTTTTAACTTGTTTGACGCCCCCTTTGTCCTTTCTCGCTTGTAGTCGTGTGACCCTCCTATTGTCAGTGTCTTGTGTCTCATCCTCCCCCGTTTCCTCCCCACTACTAGAGCTGCTGTCACTGGATGTTGGGGCTCGCGGTGGTGGTCCTTGATAGTAGAAGGGGACCAGGGTCTGTCGTATATCGTCATCCTCGTAAGGGGGGGGCATTGGCTGTCGCCCGGGATTTAATATAGGCAGTTGGTAGGAGGTCGTTCCCTTTGGGGCTTGGAGCATTCTCCTTACTGTCTCAAAGGTGGCCAGATATTCTAACTGGCGGGGTTTTTCTTCTATCAGGGCTTTCCTTAGGTGGTTCAAGCGTTCTTCATTAAATGAACCCCCCGGTGGCCACCGCAATTCGGGTTTGGCGGAGGCGGTACTGGCGGGCCATGTTTCGGAGCAGAGGTCTTCTAATTTTTCTTTAGATAACAATTTGTGGCCAGGAATCGACTTCCAACACGCAATGACGAATTGGAGAGGAGAGTCGGGATCTCTCTGGGAACGGGATGGCTTCCGGGAAGCCTTCCTCCCAGAGTGAGTCCGCTCATGTTTGGAAGCCTGGGTACCCATAGTATATTTCACGCGTGTCTAGATAGGAAAGAGGAGAGAGGAGAGGGCCGATAAGGATTTGTGGGTCTAGGGCTGTCCGACAAAGGACTTGAAACAAAGAAAGGGAAAGGTCTTTAGTCGCTTGGCAACTTCCTAGGGAGGTTTTAAAGAGCTCTAGCTATCCGGTATTCCTTTCTTCCCTTTTCCTTAACCATTTACCTGGGGTCCCTTTTCCACTCTGCCGATCCCGCCCAATTCCTCATGGGCTATTCCCTCCTGGCAACCTCCTACCTATCGTCAAACTTCTCAGGAAAAGGGGCCCTACTGAACGCCCGCGCCGTGCGGTGCCAGATCGGGTGATCCCTGGACAGAATTTCGGGTCGAAAATCCCCCTTGCTTTCGGAAGCGGGCTTACGATACACGTGGCACGTAGCCCGACCGGTGCGGCTGGGATTGGGATAGAAAGCAAGACCACTTCCTGCCCCCTAGAAAGGACGCTCGGGAAGATCGGAAAGAGAGCTCCAACCCCTTGCTTTCAACTGGGATACCCGTTTGCGGAGAGTCGGCTATCTTTCAAGTCGGATCTCTCCGTCTTACCCTTCGGGCTCCCAATTGGTGCGGCTGGCTAGAGAGTTTAGATAAAGAGATAGAGCTCAGAACCCCCCTTTCGGGTCGAGCAGCGGTCCACGATCTCTCTCACCGACTGGACCAAGAGAAAGACAAGAAGGCACGATAGAGAGGAGGGCAGAGAATTCGGTTGCCAGGAGACTTCCACCCCTTCCCACCAGTGCACTGGATTTTCCTATACTCACGCGTCTTCTACGTCGATCCGATCCCGGGATCGATGAATAAGCCGGCTGGATCCCTTTTGCTCCCCGGCTGAACTCCTGGGGCTGTTGATTACCGCCCGGGAGATGGTCGGAGGTCCAAAAGGGTCTTCTCGGGCAAATTGGCCCGCAGCCGGCTGAAGAATTCGGGGCCCCCGGTCAGCAACCCGGGAGAACCGCTCAGCCCCACGTTGGGCGCCAAGCTGTTACGGAAAATCTGGGTGCGTATTTACCCTGCCACCCAGCCAATCGGACCAAGTCCGTGGATTCTAGCGGAAGAAAAGGAAGCTCAGCCGGACGCAGGAGCAAAATGCGAAGATCCGAGTTTATTGCGCAACAGGTTCAAAGTGGAATTGAACCCCGAGCATGGGGCGACATAAACTTTTAAAAGTTCCCTCCAAGTCCCAGAATACAGTGCGACAAAACGTCATGAATACATTAAAAGAAGGCTGGGTTTTCCAGGTTACATCATGAATACATTACAGGAAGGTGGGATTACATGGATTAACATTTCAGGAAGGGAGGGGGAAATATGCAGAGTAAGAGATATGCACAGATAAACACAGATAAGCGTTTCCTGAGTACAGGTGATGGGAAGACAATGGCGGAGATATGCATCGTCTGCCACCTGGCATCGCCCGGAGGAAGGGTATGGCAGAACGATCTGACAGGATTAAGGTCTTCCTGAGTACGTGACCTGTCGCTCAGGGGATCATGGAGGTAGGGGCAGCATCATGGAGTCCATAGGGAGCCGAGTTGAATGACACCAAAAGGAAAGAAATCGGAGTTACGGTTGATTTTATATCAATTTCTAAAGGTTTCCTAAGGTTTCCTATGCTGTCTGACCTATTCCGTATCGGTGATTGAAAGTGGAAACAAAATGGATACATTGTAGCAAGAATGGATACATTTTGACAGCTTTATGAGGCCCTTGGTTTCGGATCCATTGTTCTCGCCGTGGGGGGCCGTCAGCAGCTTGTCAGTAGGCTCAACGAGGCGTGCAAGGGCTCCGTGAGCTAGCTCGTGCAGGATAAATGCATGGCTGTGATTGGCTAAGGCGCAGCCATAGGAATTAGCGGAGAAGCTGGAACGCCAGGTCTACCCGTTCTAAGAATGGAGCGCGAATAGCCATAGGAAGAAATAGGAGGACATGTTCATATATTTGAGCTTATTTCGCTCCAGAAAGAAAGAAGGAAAAGGGGGGAGACGGGAGACGTGTGGTGCTTGTGTAACGGTGAGGGGGCTGAGGGTGGGTGTATTGTGGGCACCCTCGAGGTCATCGCCTCGGTTGTTCAAAGGAGAAGGGGGAAGGAGGTACCCCCCCCCCTTTCCCGGTCCGTATCAGTTGGGAACCCCGAAATCTTCGCTTATGTGATTACGTAAGTGAGAGAGAACTGGGATGTGGGTGGCGCTGTGGGTTAAACCACAGAGCCTAGGACTTGCTGATCAGAAGGTCGGCGGTTCGAATCCCCACGACGGGGTGAGCTCCTGTTGCTCGGTCCCTGCTCCTGCCAACCTAGCAGTTCGAAAGCAAGTGCAAGTAGATAAATAGGTACCACTCCAGCGGAAAGGTAAACGGCGTTTCTGTGCGCTGCTCTGGTTTGCCAGAAGCGGCTTAGTCATGCTGGCCACATGACCCGGAAGCTGTATGCCGGCTCCCTGGGCCAATAAAGCGAGAAGAGCGCCGCAACCCCAGAGTCTGTCACAACTGGACCTAATGGTCAGGGGTCCCTTGACCTTTAGGTGAGAGAGAAGAGGGTGCTGTGTCCTGGCTGGGGGTTCATTCCAGTCTCCAGCCGCCCCATGACAGAGCAGGGGAAATGGGCCCAGGCAGGATCAGCGGGGCTCTGCGAATCCCAGCCGGCCTTCGCTCCCTGCGAGGAGGAGCTGCCTCCTCATCCCCATCCCTAAACCCTCCTTTAAAAGCCACTTAAGGAAATTGGGGCTGAAGCTGCCAGCAGGGCCTGCCAGGCTGCCGGGGGATTAAGGGGTTTAACTCTGGGCCTTCTGGCCACAAAGCCAGCATATGCTCCCTGCCCCTAAGCCCAGGCAATTTCATCCCCCTCCTGAGCTGCCGCAGAGAGCGACTCGGGGGGGGGGGTCTTTTCCTTGCGCCCTGGGTTGGGGGGCGCCTGGAGTGGAAGAGAGAACTTCTGAGCCCTGGTCCACACTGTGCATCTATTATTATGGTGGTTAATAATACATAATAATAAATCGTAAATAAATAATTATAATAATAAATTATAATATTTGTATTAAATAAAAATAAAGCCTCTGCCATGCTTTAGTTGTGTTCCTTTCCAGCTCCAGAATCCTATGATATTATTATTATTATTATTATTATTATTATTATTATTATTATTATTATTATTATCATTATCATCGTCGTCATCATTTTATTGCATTCGTATGCTGGCTTTTCCTCCAAGTGATTGCCACCAACTCTCATAGCAATAGAAACTGAATGTTGGAAGTTTCAGGACACATAATCTGGGGAACTCCCTGCCACAGGAACCACCTGGATGGCTTTGAAAGGGCATCAGACCAATTCATGGAGGAGGAGAGGGCTATCAAGGGCTAGTAGCCACAGTGGCTGCGCTCTGCCTCTATAGTGAAGAGGCAGTCATGCTTCTGAATGCTTGGGGCTGGAAACCACAGGAGGGGAGAGGAGCCTGTGTTCGAATCCTGCTTTGGTTGGTTTCCCATGGAGGCATCTGCTTGGCCCCTGTCAGAACAGGAGGCCGGTCTAGGTGGGCCCCCTTTGGCCAGATCCAGCAGACTCTTCTCATGTTCTTATGAGCTCCAGGTGACTCTGTTCCTCACAACAACCCTGTGGAGGCAGTGACTGCACCAGTGTCACCCAGTGAGAACTTCATGGCTGAGGGGGGGATTCGAATCCTGGACGCTCCCAGGCCTGAGTCCAACACTCTAACCACTGCACCGCACTGCACGGACTTTCCACCCACCCCACTGGGCTTTCAGGGTACGCTGTGGCTGTGGGGGGAGGCAGGTCCTTGTGGGGGGGGGGAGAAAGCTCTGGGATCTGCCCTCCCCTGCCCTTCGCGGGTCACAAATTCTCCACCCCTGAGCACACACCTGTATGGATCCCCCAGCTTATTTGCATTGATCGTTTCATGTTCAATTGCATCTTGCCTTGTATTGATTCAGAAAATAAATAAATCACGAGCCTCCCTGGTTAATTGGGCTCTTTGGAAAGGCCTACGTAAATCAATTAAATGATAAACCAAATTTGATCCTCCCACCCGCCGTGGAAGGAAGGAGCTGGGATGGGTCTTGTCAGACGGAAAGGGCAGCGAAGACATCGCAGGGGAAAGAAAGGGAGGAGGAGGTTGCAGGTAAATCGTTAGAGAGGGGCTGGGAATTGGCTTAATTTTCTGCTGCAGGAAGGAGAAGCCAGGCATTGGGATGTGAAGAAGCCCAAAGTGAGAGGCAGTGTGGTGTAGTGGTTAGAGTGTTGGGCCAGGAGAGACGAGAGTTCAAATCTCCACTCAGCTATGAAGCTCACCGCGTGACTCTGGGCCAGTCACTAAATCTCTGCCCAAGGGACCTCGCAGGGTCTTTGGTGGGGTTCAGCCTCCCTGGCTTTTTTGTGGGAGCTTTTGGGAGCGACTGTGACGCTTGCACACGCACACACGCCTGCAGCTGCTTCTTCCTCATCCCTCCCATGCTGCTCTCCTCTCCTCTCCCCCCCCCCCTGCCCCAAACTTGTTTTTTTCCTTTGGCAATAGTTACTGGGGGATTATAGCTAACTCTTCATAAAGATTCCCCTAATTGCTTGGCTTACTTCAGGTTTTATCATCAAAGCAGCTGTTATTCCCTCTCTAGCCTCCTTTTTCTTTTTATTATCTCTTAATTAATCACTCTGGCTTTCACACTTAGCAGATAATTAGAGTCCCCAGAGCCTGGCTGCTCATTTTCATAACCTCTTGCTCTGGAAGGCGAGAGGAGGGAAGGAAGGAAGGAAGGAAGGAAGGAAGGAAGGAAGGAAGGAAGGAAGGAGGGAGAGAGAGAGAGAGAGAGAGAGAGAGAGAGAGAGAGAGAGAGAAGAAGGTAGCAGCATCCAAGTAGCATCTTTATTACTGTTTGTGAGGTAGGCTGAGAGGCAGTCTTCCAAGATCCCTCAGTGATGAGAGCTCCACAGCCGAGTGGGAATTTGAACCCGGGCCCCTCCCAGGTCCTGCTCCAGGACTTTAACCACTCTTCCTCCCTGCCTCTGTGTTGTAGATAGTCTGCGGGCGTCCCTCCATCTTATGCAAAGCCCCCTTGAAACTGTGCGTATGTGTGTATGTATTAAATTCATACACCGCCCTCCATCGCAAGGTCTCACGGTGGCTCACAGAATAGAATAAAAGATAAAAACACAAGTTTTAAAACAAGAGCAACAAAGCAACAACCTGCACCTCCCAAAGACACATTTAAAAGGCCGTGGAATATTAATCAGACCAAGGGCTGGTTGAGGAGTTGGAGGAAGCGCAGAGATGGACGGGGCCCGGAGGGCAATGCAGGAATCTCTCTTTTAAAAGCCTTCCACGAAGGAGGAAGCACCACCACCACAAAAATCTATTAGTTCATTGTTTCAAACCTTGGCTTATTTTGGGGGGCGGAGGCAGGGAATTTATGATTCTTGGGAAGTTTTGTTTTGGTGGGCTCCCCTTCCTTGCAGATTTTTAAGCAGAGGCTGGCTGGCCATTTGTCATGGCAGCTTTAGCTGAGATTCTGCCATTGCAGGGGGTTGGACTAGATGGCCACCAGAGGTCCCTTCCAGCTCTATGATTCTGTGGTTCTTTTTACTGGGATTTCTTCTGCCAGCTCCAAAAGTGGGTTCCAACAATAAAATACGCATTGATAAAACAAAATTATTTTAAAAAGCGAGAATGAATAAGCAAGCAATTAAAATGTCATAGCTATTTGGAACATATGTATTACACACACACACACACACACACACACACACACAATGCTTGCATCTGGTTGGCCACTGTGAGAAGAGGAGACTGGACTCAGCAGGCCATGGGTCTGATCCAGCAGCCAGACTCTTCTGCTGGCCTTATGGAGCCTCCAGCGCCAGAGGCAGTCTATCTAGTCTCCTAGGTTCTTCGGGGTAGTTGACCATCATCATCATCATCATTTTTAATTTGTATCCCGTCTTTCTGTCTTACAATACGCAAGGCGGTTTACAAGCTGAAGAAACAAAAAATGTACATCTTATAACAATCTAATGCAATACAAAAATGTGATAATAAAGCGTATCTTTAAAATAGGCAACCTCCATCAAAAAAGTAATAATAATCATCATCATCATCATCATTTATTATTTGTACCCCATCCATTCAACAATCTTTAGAATAGTATAAAATAATAATATCAACATATAAAAGTTAAACAGAAATCCACTCGACAGTTACAATAATATCTAAACTATAATCAATAAAACAACGGCAAGTCTCAGTACATAAAACAATACAATACACCTTGAGAAGCAGAGGCAGGTGGACGGAGGCCTTGCCTGGTGGAGTCTCTCCCCTCACAGTCCACTGTGAGAAGAGGGTGCTGGACTGGACGGCCCCCCTTTGGCCGGATCCAGTGGCAGGGCTCTTCTGATCTCCCCTCAGCGATCTACCTTGATCTAGGGCAGGACCCTGTTTCCCCCAGCTGGCTAGTCCAGAGGTTTCCTGGTTGCCAAAAGCCACATCACCCCCCTCGCCTGTTGGCTGGTTCACCGTCATGGCTGCCTGCCCTGGAGAGAGAAGCGCAGCGCTGACGTCCAGAATGGCTTCCGAAAGGCGGCGGTGGGCAGTTTGGGTGGGCATGCCCAAAGGTGGCCAATATTGGGCTGTGAGTGTTCAGGGAGATAAGTAGAATTGCTCATCAGGAAGTTTCCCCAGCCTGCCTCGCTGAATCCCTACCATAATGAGAATCGGGACTCGGTGGATAAACCACGAATTGGATTTCTCTTAGTGGCTGCGCGGAGGGAGGACTTAGAAGGGAGCGCTTGGTTGGAGTGTTGGCCCGGCAGAAAAACCGACCCACAAATTTAGGCTGGCGAGAGGAACAAAGCACACAAACAACTTTGCAGGAGGGCTTCATTTGGCCCACAAATTCTCCAGAGAGCCAATGACCAGTTCTAACAGTTTATACCAACTTGTGGAGCCCTCAATGAGAACACGTCTTACTGGTTTATGCTGGTCTAAGTGGACGGTCATGTACAGCAACCCAGGTTTTCATGATGTATTTTTTGGGGGGAAGGAGTGTCTCTGGGCTAATTTAAAGAACAAGAGGGGTATTGAACCCACTTTTTCAGGCAAAGTCTGGGATGATTTAGCTGTGGTTCCTGCATTGCAGGGGTGGACTAGATGGCCCTGGGAGGTCCCTCCCAAATCTACAATTATATGGTTAATGGAAGTTTCCGAGCAGAGGCCGGGCGGCCGCCCTGCAGGGATGCTTCAGTTGTGATCCCTGTGTTTCAGCCGGGCTGGATGACCCAGGGGGTTCCATTCCAAGGCAGAATTCTGTGATGCTAAGAAATAAAGATATTTAAAAGAGGGGAAAGGCATCTACCGGGAGACGCAATGCAAGAGATGGATCCTTCCTTCTAGAGAGTGCACTGGTTTTTTAAAAAAGGCAAATTCCATGCAGCGGCTTCCCGACTTTGTTATTTGGGGGAAGGAGGGCGGGCAGATAATAGACTGGAGTCGGCAAGAACTTCGGAGCCGCTCCCTTGATAATGGCAGCCCGAGACCATCCAAGCCGCTGCTGTCTCTTACTTAATTATCTCTGAATGGGTTTTTTGTTCGAGCCTTTAAACATTTACTCTGATTGGGTTGTTGCCTCCAAAACGTCACACACACACAGAGACACACACACACACAATCCTCATCTTCCTTTCTTTGGTGTTTCTATGGAAACACCTCCAGGCATACAATTGTTCTCCTATTTTGTAATAAAAGTTGGATAGGGATAGTTCACCCCCTCTGCGCCTCCAGCAAACACACACACACACCCCAAACCACAACCCTGCGCTTGCTCACAAACTCAAATTTCTGCACATGGAAACACACAGAGATTGATAGTTGAACTGAGATCCTGGCTCAATGGTATGATGACCCCCCACTTGAAAGAACAGCTGCCCCTTCTCTCTTAAAAGTGGGGGAGCGGGGGGTGTAAAAATGAAGTTATTAATGCAGCACGCAGATGAACTGCGGAACTCCCTCCCACTGGAGGCAGGGATGGCCAGCAACTTGGTCTGATCCAGCAAACTCTTCTTCTGTTCTTATGGAACCTCCAGGTCCAGAGGCAGTCTATCTCATCCCAATGTTCTTCGGGGTATTTGGCCACAGTGAGAAGAGGGTGGTGCACCAGGTGGACCACTGGCCTGATCCAGCGGCCAGGCTCTTCATAGGCACAGCAGGTTACATTCAAGGCAGGCGAGAGGCAGATTTCTACAGGCAAACATGAGCACACGAGAGGCATGGTCCCAGCTCCAGGAGGCATCCCAGGCAGACCAAGGATGAGGGGCGTGGCCTGTGAATAGGGGGCGTGGCCTGGGAGCCCCGGAGGAGGACTTTGTCCCGCCCGAGACCTGGGATTCTGCTGCCCTCAGGAGGGAATCTCTGCTGACGCTTCAGATCCCTCTCGAGAGCCCTTTTCGGAGGGTTGTTTTTGTTTATGGCCTCTCTACCTTTTCTCATTGTTCCTTCTGACATCCTCCTCCAATGAGCCTAATTTAAGGCAGCCGAGTCTTGATGGCTCTGTCGTATCTGGGTTTTCCTTCCTCCATTCCTTCGCTCCTTCCTCCGTCCTAAAAGTTGGCATCTTGTCTCCTGCCTTTGCTAATGAGGGTTCCTGCGAAGCGGAGGAAGAAGGGGTGTGTGTGTGTGTGTGTGTGTGTGTGTGTGTGTGTGTGTGTGTTTGCGCTGGCTCCTTCTCTCTCTCTCTCTTAGACCAGGGAAAGATGTTTTCCAGGTTGTCTGGGGCTCATTCGTTTGGCTGCATTTGGAATATGCTGGGTGACCAATTCTGGCCATCTCACCTGGAAAGGAAATTGCAGAGACAGGAAAGGTTCAGGAAAGGGCAAATGACTGAGGGGACAGAGGGACTCCCCTGTGTAGCGTTTGGGATGTTTGAGCTCAGAGTAAGAAGGCAGGTGAGAGGCGACATGATAGAAATTATGCATGTTGGCATGGAGAAAAGTCTTTCTCCCTCTCTCCTGACACTAGAATTCACTGACCTCCAGTGAAGCTGAATGTAGAAAGATTCGGGATAAAAGAAAATTCTTCTTTACACTATGCAGAGTTAAACTGTGGAACTCTCTGCCACAGGAGACGGTGATGGCCACCAACCTGGATGGCTTTAAAAGAGGAGGAGACAAATTCATGGAGCAGGAGAGGGCTCTCCGTGGCTTCTGAATCACAGTTTTTGGAAGACGCAGGAGGTGGGGCGTGTCGCTCTTGGGCTCCGATCTTCCTTGTGGTTTTCCTGAAAGAGACATCTGGCTGGTCACTGCAAGGACAGGATCCTGGACTAGATGGGCCCCTTGGGCCTGATCCAGGAGGCTCTGCTGATGTTCTTATGCAAGAGATCAATCCTTCAGCTTGGCGGTGATTACCTTTGGAACTCCCCGCCCATTGATATTAGGCAAGTCCCTTGGCTGCGCTGCTTTTGGGGCCTGGCTTTTAACATGCAATTTCTTGTTGCAGTGTATATCTTTATAACCCCACTTGATTTCTTTTAGGGGGGGGACTGAGGCTAACTTTGCTCCTGACGTCCAATTTTATTTTAACGTATATTTTCGGTTTCCATGATTTCAGCGGTGTACATATATATTGAAATAAACCCTTAAAAAAGCAAATAAATAAATAACTCTCTGCAGAGCCCAAACACACGCAGCCCCAAGATGCTGCCTCATTTATATGAAGATTTATCTTCCAGCATTCTAGTACTTGCGCGTCACTCAGGGCGACAAAACAATTAAAAAAAAATGAAGGGGGAAATACAATTTATTCTACAAAAACAGCAGACTCCAGAGAGGGAGGCAGGTGCAGGCAGCGCACACAAAACAGAGGCATTTGATTTAAATATATATTTCCAAGGATTTTGGAGGGGATTCCCCCCCCCCCCAGCCCACGGGTCACATTCCCTGGTAGACAGCCTCTGGGGGGGTCAAACACCTGGCAAATATGTGGGAGCAAGGAATACCTTCGCTTTGTATGTTTCAACCACCAGAGGACTTTCCATGCATGTAATCTCTCTCGATCTTCCCATCCAGGGGAGCAAGAGGCATCCTGGCGGGTCAGGGCCAGGAGGAAGCACCCAAGGAGGCTGCGAAGCTGGGCCAGCGAAAGGCATGACGGGGAGAGTGCTGGGGGCCAGATAGAATAGCCTGGAGGGCCACCCCCGGGCCTGAAATGCTGAATTCCTGTTCTTTCCAGGAAAGTGCGCCCAAGACACTTAGGTCATCCTCCACCAACCCAGCCCTCTTCAGATATTGTTGTTGTTTAGTCGTTTAGTCATGTCCGCCTCTTCGTGACCCCCTGGACCAGACCACACCAGGCCCTCCTGTCTCCCACTGCCTCCCTCATGCTGGTAGCTTCAAGAACACTATCCAACCATCTCATCCTCTGTCGTCCCCTTCTCCTTGTGCCCTCCATCTTTCCCAACATCAGGGTCTTTTCCAGGGAGTCTTCTCTTCTCAGGAGGTGGCCAAAGTCTTGGAGCCTCAGCTTCAGGATCTGTCCTTCCAGTGAGCACTCAGGGCTGATTTCCTTCAGAATGGAGAGGTTGGATCTTCTTGCAGTCTATGGGACTCTCCAGAGTCTCCTCCAGCCCCACAATTCAAAAGCATCCGTTCTTCGGTGATCAGCCTTCTTGATGGTCCAGCTCTCACTTCCATACATCACGACTGGGAAAACCAGAGCTTGAACTATACAGGCCTTTGTTGGCAAGGTGATATCTCTGCTTTTTAAAATATATGGGAGTACAAATACCATCTTGAGAACGTAGGCTGCTGGATCAGCCTCAGTGGGGCTCAACTAGCCCAGCTCACTCTTCCCTTGGTGGCCAATTTCCCCCAGGAAGCTAGGAATTGAGAAAGACTGCCTCTGGACCTGGAGGTTCAATAAGAACATAAG
Source organism: Podarcis liolepis (assembly GCF_965112155.1). Taxonomy (NCBI): domain Eukaryota; kingdom Metazoa; phylum Chordata; class Lepidosauria; order Squamata; family Lacertidae; genus Podarcis; species Podarcis liolepis. The sequence continues at coordinate 447,514 of NC_139566.1, read as the reverse complement.
GAGAGCCTGGCTGCTGGATCAGGCCCAGGGGGGCCCATTCAGCCCTGCACCCTCTCCTCTTCTCACGCTGGCCACCCTGGTGCCTCTTCTGGGAAACACATAAGCAAGGCCTGACCATAAGATCAGGGCTCTCCCCTCGCAGGGTTGTTGTGCGGATGATGCAGAGAGGAGGGCAGCCACACTTGCCGCATTGAGCTCCCTGGAGGAAAGATGAGACGTCAGTGCAATAAGGAATCAAGGGGAGGCTGCCTCAAGCCCGTCTCGCCACTGGGCCAGCTGGCAGAGCATCTCTTCGGCTTCTGTGCCTTTCAGGTTCTTCCTTTGGGACTGATGTGGCCACGTATGTGGCTTTCTTATTGTTCTTGGGATGTGGGTGGCGCTGTGGTCTAAACCACTGAGCCTCTTGGGCTTGCTGATCAGAAGGTCAGCGGTTCAAATCCCCACGAGGGAGTGAGCTCCCTTTGCTCTGTCCCAGCTCCTGCCAACCTAGCAGTTCGAAAGCAGGCCAGTGCAAGTAGATAAATAGTTACTGCTGCGGCAGGAAGGTAAATGGCATTTCTGTGTGCTCCGGCATTCGTCACGGTCCTCCGTGCGCCAGTAGTGGTTTAGTCATGTTGGCCACATGACCTGGAAAGCTGTCTGTGGGTAAACACCGGCTCCCTCAACCTGAAAGAGAGGTGAGCGCCGCAACCCCATAGTCGCCTTTGACTGGACTTAACCATCCAGGGTCCTTTACCTTTACCTTACCTATATGGCTTTTCGCAGAATTTAAGGGGCTGGGTTTGCAGACCCCGCAAGAAGCTTGATCTGTGAATCAGGCTGTTGGTTCCTGAGCGCCTCTCCTAAAAGTTCATCTGTGCAAGTAGTGGCTTGGCGTCTTGGCGAGGGCAGCCTGTTGTGCAAACCAGCCTGGGACTGCAAGGCCCGGGGACCAGTTGCACAACCCGCCAGGAACGTTGTCAGCAGATTATTTCTGCTGCAGTTTGTCCGCCTGGAGGGATCCACCCTAATCTCTAGCCCCACAGACAAATGCTGTTGAAAGCCCCAACCCGGCTGCCTGAGTCTGCTCCTCTGGGGTTTCCCCTGCTGACGTCTCCAGGCTGACTCAGAAAACCTTCGCCTGGAGGCACAGAAGTGAGCCAGTGCTGGCTTGCAGGCTTGCGTCCGTTGGCCTCCTGCGTTGCACACAAACACATGGGCTGGGGTTTTGTTGTTGTGCCTGAGCCCCAAGATTTAGAAAGAAGGAACCTAAGAAGAGATGGATCAGGCCCATGGCCCATCGAGCCCAGCATTCTCTTCTCACAGCGGCCAACCAGATGCCCAAGAGGGAAACCAGTGTGACTGGAAAATCCTTGGGCTCCCTTGGAATACCAAACAAAGACACAAGCCAGGAATATAGAAGCAAAACAGCAGCCAGTAGGCCTGGTCTTTATTGCAGAGACTGTTGCAACAGGACTCCCACCCAGCACATGGGAGAAGCAGGAAGAAGCCCAGAACAAAGGCTGGCTCCCACTTTTATCAGTTTTACAAAGATACCCACAACACCCCTAAAATTACATCATGGATGCATCACAGTCGGAGGGTCTGGCGACAGAAACCTGAGCCCCAGGGCTTGCCCCCACCCTTCCCTTGACTTCCACCTCACACCCATCAAGTGATGCAAAAGAGATATTTACATTTCCCTGTTTCCCAGCCAAGTTAATCACACTCTTTTGTCTTGATCTGGGTTCCTTACTGTTTCTGGAATGGCTACCTGTCTGGCACTCAGGTATTCCGATGCCAGAGATTATCACTCAGGCAGAGGGGCTGCTGTGTACCTGAGCTCCCCCTTTAGGGATTATGGCTGCCGTCACTCATGTCCCTTCTTCTTTGGCAATCCCTCCTAGCCGAGTAAGGTTGTCTTCCATAAACATGGTTTTAACAATGAGTCCGTAAGTGACTGTGGAGGCCAATTCTGGATCCACACGTCCTTCCACAGTGGGGACATTGGTTTCCAGGTGGGAGTTGATCACGGTGTGGATTTGCCAAGCGTGCCTTCCTCTTAGCACTTTTCTCCCTTGCGTCCTGAGTTCGAGTGTCTTCAAAACCCATGACACCTTTGGTGAAGCTGTTCTCCAACTGGAGCGCTCACAGGCCAGTGTTTCCCAGTTGTCAGTGTTTATACTACTTTTTTTTAGATTTGCCTTGAGAGAGTCTTTAAACCTCTTTTGTTGACCACCAGAATTACGCTTTCCATTTTTAAGTTTGGAATAGAGTAGTTGCTTTGGAAGACGATCGTCAGGCATCCGCACAACATGACCAGTCCAACAAAGTTGATGTTGAAGAATCATTGCTTCAACACTGGTGATCTTTGCTTCTTCCAGTACGCTGAGATTAGTTTGCCTGTCTTCGCAACTGATGTGTAAATTGTTTTGGAGACACCGTTGATGAAATCTTTTGAGGAGTTGGAGATGGCGTTTATAAGTGGTCCATGTTTCACAAACATACAGTAAGGTTGGTAGTACAAGAGCTTTGTAAACAAGCATTTTGGTTTCCCTGCAAATGTCCCGGTCCTCAAACTCTGCACTTCGGTCGGGAGAAGGCCGCTGTTCTCCCCCTTGGTAGCCATTTCCTTCCTGAACAGAACAACGTTGGAAATTGTGTGGTGTCAGTGCGTTACGTGGTGCTTTGAGGAGACATTGTGTGTGTGAACAAGGTGGGGCTGCACACTGTGTGCTGGAAGGGCAACCCCCTCCCCAATCATTATAAAAATTCCGGTAACACCAGCAAGCAGGTTCCCAGCACAAGAGCAACTCTCCTCTCCTGTTGCTTCCAGCAACTGGTGTTCACAAGCCTCACTCCGAGCCACTGATGGCCTTCTGTTGCACAGCTTTCTCCTCTTTTAAAGCCATCCAAGTTGGTGAGCATCACTGCCTCCGGTGGGAGGGAGTTCCACCGTTCAACTCTGTGCTGCCTGAAGGAGGACTTCCTTTGATCTGTCTTCCACGATTCAGCTTCAGGGGATACCCAGGAGTTTCAGCGTGAGGAGAGAGGGAGGAAAACTCTTCTCTGTCCTCTTTCACCATGCCAGGAATCGTTTTATAAACTTCCATCATGCGACCTCTTTGGGCTTATCCACAACACTCTTTGCCCCGCTGCGTTCGCCCTGGAAAACCTGAGGTTTAGCGCTGAATCAGAACAAATGGCAATCAGGTTCCCAGCAGATTGCCAATTCTTTTGATTTAGCGCTAAAGAGTGGCTTTTCCGAGGTAGAAGGACGTTCCTAGGAAGCGTGGGAGAAGCAGAAGGAGGCTGAAACGTTTGCTTTCTAATTGTGGAGCATTTCGCAGTGTGGATGAGCCCTCCCTCCTCTTTTCCCCAAACTAAAAAGTCCCAAGTGCCGCTGTCTCCTGCTCCTCCCCTTGATCTTTCTGGTTGCCCTTTCCTGAACCTTTTCCAAGGACAATATCCTTTTTGAGACGAGGACTCCGAATGCAGCTGCACCCTAGATCTGCGTGTCAGGACATTGGCAGCTTCCTCCTGCCCTCGCAGTGGCCAAGCAGATGCCCTCAGGGAAACCCTCGAGCAGGACCTGGGCGCAAGGGCGCTGGCGTGGTTTCCAGCCAGTGGGATGCAGAAGCATGGCTGCCTCCAGCCACGGAGCCACAGCAGAACCTCAGTGGTGGCCGGACGCTTCTGATGCTCCTATGGAACTTCCAGCTCCAGGGGCAGTCTATCTGGATTCCTGGGGGCGGGAGGCTGGACTCAACGGGCCCTTTTGGGCCTGATCCAGCTGAGCCATTACCTCCCTAAACATTGTTTTGCAAAACATGCCTGAAGCGTATGGGAAATGTGGTCTTTTGCAGCCACGTTAGTAGGGACAGAGTTTTATTATGGTATGTAAACAGAAAGAGCAGGGCTGGCACCCAGCTCCCTCCATTCCCACTCCTTTCTTTTCCTCCAGGCTTCCTTTTTAAATACGGCTTTTCCCTTGTCAGCAAAAGGCCAAGCCTGCGGCCTTTCTCAGCCCTCCAAAACTCCACCCTTTGAGACTTTGGTTTGGCCTCCCTGGCAAATCTGGCTCCGAACTTTTTTGTTTTTTCCACGAAGGAGAAAATGCAAAGAAGTGTCATGGGCTCCAGGGCAGAAGGAGCGCTTCTTCTTCCTCTCTTCTCTCTGCCTTCCTTGATTTTTCTCTTTCTGAGGCCTCGCCTGCTTCCCTTCACTGGCAAAGTTAAAACAGAGTTTGCAGAGGCAGACAAAGGACAGGAAGATTTGGAAAGGCTCCTTTTTTCCCTCCTCCTCCTCTCCTTTCTCCTCCTTTTCTCTTTCTGGTCTTCCAGTGACTCTGGACAGGAAATTCTTCAAATTCCTGGGCTGTGGAATCACTGCAGAGTTTGCAACCACAAGAGCTGGGAAGGAGGGAGGGAGGCAAAACGCAGAGCCCTGCTTCTCACCTCCTTTTTCTGATGGGATTTGCAAATAATATTTGGGAAACACGGAGCCTGCCCACCAGAACAAGGCAGGGATGCCTGCAGAAGACAGCGGCATTTGCTGCCCCTCCATTAACCCCACAAAGAGACAGATCCTGACCCGAGTGAGGGGTGGGCATGCGCTGGGGTGAGGAGGGGAGACAGGGATACATATATCAAGTTCAGTTTTGCTCCCCCAAAGAGCCTGGTGGAGCCTCTGAATCCAGCCTCCTCTTCTCCCAGTGTGAAATGAGATGCCTCAATGGATCCATCTTGTATTGCCTTTACTGACTGGCAGCATCCCCCCAGGATTTCAGGCAAAGGGCTCCCGGGGTCATCCAGCCCAACCCTCTGCAATGCCGGCATCACAGCTAAAGCACCCTTGGCCGGCTGCCACCCGAGCTCTCTTGAGAAACCTCCCATGAGGGAATCCAGGCTCTTGCCATCGGAAAGTTCTTCCTTAGCAGACCGGAGCTGGCCAGAGGAGTCTCCGGTGGGTGGTGGTAGTGGGGGACAGTGGTTAGAGCTCAGCGCTCTCCCCCTTGGTGGCAGGACAGATCATGAGCAACATGCATGGAAATGCTTTCCACGGGCAGGATGCGCCCAGGCTGCAGAATGCAGCTGTTCCTGGCACACAGATGATGCCCTGAATTTAGAAATAAGCAAAGAGGTGGAATTCTGCATGTGGTTTGGAAGTGGGGCTACATGAAGGAGAGCCCTGCTGGATTACGCCAGGGGCCCAGGCAGCTCCTCTTCTCACAGTGGCCAACCAGAGGCCTGTGAGAAACCCACAAGCAGAAATCAGGCACAAGGGTCCCCTCCCTTGCTGTGGCTTGCAGCTCCAGGCATTCAGAAGCATTGCAAAGCAAAGCCATGGTGGCAAAGGGAAAAGTAAAGGGACCCCTGACCATCAGGTTCAGTCATGGCTGACTCTGGGGTTGCGGAGCTCATCTCGCTTTATTGGCCGAGGGAGCCGGCGTCCAGCTTCCGGGTCATGTGGCCAGCAGGACTAAGCCACTTCTGGCAAACCAGAGCAGCGCACGGAAACGCCGTTTACCTTCCTGCCAGAGTGGTACCTATTTATCTACTTGCACTTTGACGTGCTTTCGAACTGCTATGTTGGCAGGAGCTGGGACCGAGCAACGGGAGCTCACCCCGTCACGGGGATTTGAACCGCCGACCTTCCGATCGGCAAGCCCTAGGCTCAGTGGTTTAACCCACAGCACCACCCGCTTCCCTATTGCCACGGGGACTAGAAGCCCTCGATAGCACTCTCCTCCTCCGTGAATTTGTCCAATCCTCTTTTAAAGCCATCCAGGTCTTGTGGGAGGGAGTTCCACAGTGTAAGGAGGTGCTGTGTGAAGGAGGCCTTCCCTTTAACTGCCCTGAATCTTCCAAGGTTCAGTTTCCTGGGATTTCTTTGCATTTGGGGTGGAGACAGGACTTATTGATGGAGCCAAGGCCACGCCAGCACTACCTTCCATATTCTCAGCTGCCCAGAGAAAGAGTTAAAAAAAGGAAAGAAAAAAAACCATGACAGATCTCAGCTCACATCTGTTTGCCCTGATTTAGATTTGAAAGATAACTCCATTATTAAAAGACATCTCATTAAGACTTCTGTGTTTAAAAGAGAAAAAGACGAATCAGCTTGATGGACTCATGCCAGACTCTTTGGGAAAGATTTCTCTTGCATTAATGATTACAGATTTTTCCCCCCTTCTATTTTCCAAAAGAGAGAGAGGGTGTGTGTGTGTGTGTGTGTGTGTGTCAGTCAGTTAGTGGGGGCTTGCAGAGTCTTAATTAGCCATTGTTCCTAACAGGGACATTACACAAATTAATTAAAGCAAGCCAATAAAATAGTGTTGCTTGGTGTTCTTTGACAGCCTCAGAAATTTAGATTCCTGTGAACAAGACCAAAGCCAGGCTGGGAGGAGAATGAGGCTGGGCAAATAGAGACAAATAATAATATTGGTGCTGTTTGTCTTCACCCATTGAGAAATGGCAGTATGAGTGAATGGTTACAGCGGGGAGGGAAACAATCCCTTGGCGTAGGGCTGGGTGTGTATGTTCTCTGATTTACAGTGAGCTCACCTGCGTGGATAGGGACGCGGGTGGCGCTTTGGGTTAAACCACAGAGCCTAGGACTTGCTGATCAGAAGGTTGGTGGTTCGAATCCCTGCAATGGGGTGAGCTCCCATTGCTCGGTCCTAGCTCCTGCCCACCTAGCAGTTCAAAAGCACTTCAAAGTGCAAGTAGATCAATACGTACCACTCCAGCGGGAAGGTAAACGGCGTTTCCGTGCGCTGCTCTGGTTTGCCAGAAGCGGCTTAGTCCTGCTGGCCACATGACCCGGAAGCTGTACGCCGGCTCCCTCAGCCAATAAAGTGAGATGAGCATCCCAACCCCAGAGTTGGCCACGACTAGACCTAATGATCAGGGGTCACTTTACCTTTACACCTGCGTAGATAGATGTGGGACCATTTTTGTCTTCCCTCTGCCTGGCTCCCAATTTGAGGGCAAATTTCACCCCCCAAACATGGAGCAGAGTTGAATTGTAGAATTTCAGAGTTGGAAGGGACCCTGAAGGTCATCTGCTCCAACCCCTGCAATGCAGAAATCTCAGCTAGATCATTTGTGACAGATGGCCATCCAGTCTCTGCTTAAAAAAATCTCCAGGGAAGGAGCCTTCAAGGGAGTCCATTCCACTATCAAACAGCTCTTCCTGTCAGAAAGTTCTTCCTTTCTCACAACTTGAAGCCATGTGTTCGAGTCCTACCCTCTAGAGCAGGAGAAAACAAATTTGCTTCATCCTCCATGTGACAGCCCTGGAGATATTTGAAGATGCCTATCATGTCTCCTTTTTTCCAGGCTAAGCATCGCCAACCGTTCCTGATAAGGTTTGATTCCCAGTTGCTTTCTGGTGCGCCGGGGAGAAAAGCTGAGAACCAACTGGTGGGTTTTGCAGATTTTGAAGGGGCAACAGGAGAGGTTTCCTAACTGTCAGGGAGGTGGGACTTACCTGTATGCCAACAAGAGATGGGCATCTGTTAGAGGTGCTGCAGTTTTTGAGAAGCCAGGGACAGTCTTGTCTCCATTCCCAGGATCGATGGGGAATTTGGCCGCTGTGAAAATAGATTTCTAGACTGGGTGGGGCAAGGGCCTGATCCTGCAGGACTTACCTTGTCCCCTTAACTTGGCTTCTTTGGTCACTGATGGAAGTCTGTTCCCTCCGTGGCAGAGAGAGAGAGAGAGAGAGAGAGAGAGAGAGAGAGAGAGAGGAAACAATAAAATTATCAATAACAAGAATGCACAACTAGATTAGAATTCAAGAATTTCAGAAAGTTCACACGGCAATAGGAGTGAACGGCGGTTGCTGCCCCTCTTGGAGGTTTCTCTCTCTAATCCAGTGGTGTACAAATGTTATGAATGAACCATAGAATTCTAGCGTTGGAAGGGGCCCCCCAAAGGTCATCTAGTCCAACCCCCTGCGATGCAGGAATCTCAACAAAAGCACCTGTGACAGGTGACCATCCAGCCTCTGCTCAAAAGCCTCCAAGGAATGAATTAAAATAAATGTTTCCGCCAAAATAACTTCCTGCATTTCTTACTGTTACGGAAAAATCCCGGGCGTGGAGTTCCAAGCCACCCGGTGCGTCGGACTGAGTCCGCGGGTCCTAGCGGAGAAAATAAGCTCAGCCGGAAAAAGGAGCAAGATGCGGAGATCCGAGTTTATTGCGCAACAGGTTCAAGACGAGATTGAACCCCGAGAATGGGGTGACATAAACTTTTAAAAGTTCCCTCCAAGTCCCAGAATACAGTGCACGAAACGTCATGAATACATTATGGGAAGGTTGGGTTTCATGGATTACATCATGAATATTTTACACACGTCATGAATATATTTACAGAGAGGTGGGGTTACACTGATTAGCATTTGAGACAAGGGAGGGGGAATGTGCAGAGTGAGGGATATACATAAGTAAACATTTCTTGAGTACCGGTGGTGGCTAGACAAAGGGACAGTGATATGCATCGTCTGCCACCTGGTATTGCCCGGAGGAAGGGTTAGGCAGGACGATCTGACAGGATTAAGAAGTTCCTGTGTACGTGCCCTGCCGCTTGAGGGATTATGGAGGTCAGGGTGTCATCATGGAGTCCAAAGGGAGCTGGGTTGAATGACGCTGAAAGCAAGGAATTCGGAGCTATGGTTGATTTTATATGATTTTCGGAAGGTTCTGAAGGTTCCCAACCTGTTCCGTAGCCTCGGTCAAAGTTGGATACATTGTAACAAGGTTTTGACAGGTTTACGAGCAAAACGGATACATTGTAGCAAGGTCCTGATTGGATTAGGAGGTCGGAAGTTTCGGTTCGATTGTTCTCGCTGTGGGGGGCCGTCAGTAGCTTGTCAGCAGCTTTAATGAGGCGTGCAAGAGCTCGCTGAGCTGCCTGAGCCAGTTCTTGCAGGATGGATGCATGGCTGTGATTGGCTAAGGCGCAGCTCAGTATTTTGAATGGGGACGTAGTATGATACGGTCAACTCGCTTTTGGAATAGGGCAAGAGGGAGGCATAGGAAGAGATTGAGACAGGAAAGAGCCTTTTATTTGTAAGGCAGGGGTATAGTGTGGTGCTTGTGCAACGATGTGGGGGCTGAGGGTTCCAGGAAGGATTGGGCACTGTAGAGGTCATCGCCTCGGGCCCGTTCAGGTAACGATGGAGGGAAATGGTTGCCCCCCCCCCTTCCTCCTTCCGTATCAGTCCCCCATTCGGAGATAGATTTGCATTAAAGTTCTGTTAGAACTTGCAAATCCTTTCTCCGCACCCTATACCCCTGTGATTTCATACTCGCCTTCCCCCAGGTGTCTCATTTGTACGTATTCGGGGAAGACCGGAGCGTTATGGGAGCGGGAATAGGCTCGAAAGGGAAGAGGAGCAGATTGAGTCGGGAGGCGGAGGAGAGAGCAGCAAGGGGAGACACAATGTATGGCACAGCAAAGGACAGAAATGCAAAAGGCAACCGTAAGAGTTGTGAGCAATATGACCTTAATCAATTGTCGGAGCCACCCCAGCTTTGGTAGCCATCCCCACAAGTCAACGTCAGACAGTCCCTCGTGTTGTATGTCATGTAACCTCCCTGCTAACTCGTGGATGTTATTCAAGTGTCCTGTAATGTTTAGAGACTGGTCAGTTACGTAGGTGCAACACTCGGTACCTATTAAAGCGCAGGTTCCTCCTTGACTGGACAGTAGAAAGTCCGTAGCGATCCTCGTCTGTAAGCTGAGCTGTCTCACCTCAGACAGTTCCGACATCAGGGAGTCCGTGATCTCGGTTGCCTCCTGCATGAACTTGAGGAGGATATCGGTGAGCCGGAGGATGTCGACATGGTTGGATCCTGCCCCGTAGGCAGGAAAGAGTGCTCGACCCACGGTCTCTCCGTTGGCAGCAACATCGGATAAGTCAGACAGTTGTTTTTCCTCCCGTTTATTCCTCTGCCTCCCAGGGGGCAGGTGTGGTACTATCCTTATGCCGGGAATGATGTACCCGACGAAACAGGACCCGGACATATGGGGGCTCACCCAGGTATATGCACGATGACCGCATACCCAGAACAAACCACTGAGGTATGACTCCATTCTTCCTGAGGCGAAGGCTTGCAGTAACATGGCGTCGGTGGGTTGGGGCTGCCAGGTTGGAGGGTGGTCGATGACCGTGGCCCAAGCAAGGGTAAGGTTTGGAAAGGTCCGGGATCCCGTCATGTCCGTGATAGTGACATGGCCGGTGGACAAAAGCTCTAAATTGGACGTACAGGTGCTGGAGCCGATGAAGGTGCCTTCCCCGGTGAAGGTGCGGCAAAGCGGACCCTTTGTCGGGCCGGTGAGGTAAAGGTATTGGTGGGTCAAGTTCAACGCAGTTAGATTCCAGGAGGCGACGTCCCCTGACCGGAACTGTTGTATGGTGACCGGGACCGGAACAAGGGGAAGGCTCTGTTGGAGGTGGCTGGGAGCATGGGCGCAGATCCAGCATTCAGGGTAGGGTGCCTCCTTGGCCACCTGGCCGAGGAGTTTAATGTAAGAGTTCTGTTCCCAGGAGGAAAGGAGATCCTCTCCTGGGGAGGAAGGGTCTGCGCCGAGTTTTCGTGGTGCTGTGCCGAGGGGATGAAGGGGGTCGGTGGTATTTAAGAAGCGCCTGTCTTTGGCTATGCCCCCACATCGTAAAGGTCCCACGTTATCCCACGTGGGGGAGCGTGAGGGATGTGCTGGATGGTACCAGCCCTCAAGGTATTCTGCTCCTCTCCAATCGTGGGTAATTCCGAGGTTCCAAAGGCAGCAGAAATTCCTTAGACAAAGTCCTTGTAGTTGCGGCTTTCGGAGCTCCGGGGTCATGAGGAGACATTGGAACCCGAAAATCAGGTTGTCGGAGGGGCTCGTTGCGTCAGTGTAGGCTGGTGCGGCCCCCCCTTTCTCGATTTCGGTCCAATTTGGGCTCCTCAAGAGTTCCCCGTTGCCGAATAGGAAATGGGTCCCGTTCTTGCAGGTGAGGCGGTAGTAGGAGTGGTCGAGGGTGACTGCGGCTGACCCAATTCGGTGTAGGGTTTGGTCTCGGATGAAAAGTTCCCAATACTCGTTGTCAGTCAGCTGGGGTACGAGGGAATGTCGTAGTAATGTCCGGGACTCGGGGAGGCAAAAGTCAAAGTCCCCCATTCGGTTGGGGTTCGACTTCCCACCCGTCTCGAGTCGGTGATAGTCCAGGAAGTGGTAATCCGTGGGTAAGCCGGTGCAGTGATCAGTTGGCATGGCTGAGGAGTAGGTCAAAGTCTGGTAGGCAAGGAAAATGAAGAAGTTCATGGTTAGGGTCCGGGAAAGGCAAAGCATTGGAGAATGGGGAGGTCGGAAGGCTGTGGGAATGAGCTGTTAGAAGAACTGTCAAAGAAGCTGTCAAAGCGCGCTGTCAGTGGAGCTGTCAAAGGAGCTGTCAAAGCGCGCTGTCAGTGGAGCTGTCAAAGAAGCTGTCAAAGCGCGCTGTCAGTGGAGCTGTCAGAGGAGCTGTCAAAGCGCGCTGTCAGTGGAGCTGTCAAAGAAGCTGTCAAAGCGCGCTGTCAGTGCGTTTCAAGCGTATTCGGATGGTATTGGGATCGGGGACGATCTCGGATGTCCAATTGGTTGAGGTGGGCTCCGGTCCGGTCTGTTGGGCCCGATTCTGACCCCGATCTGGTCCGGTCTGTTGGGCCCGATTCTGAACCCCGATCTGGTCCGGTCTGTTGGGCCCGATTCTGACCCCGATCTGGTCCGGTCTGTTGGGCCCGATTCTGACCCCGATCTGGTCCGGTCTGTTGGGCCCGATTCTGACCCCGATCTGGTCCGGTCTGTTGGTCGTTGTCGTCGTCAATGTACGAAGTTGGTGGGGTGGGTGGAGTTGAAAAAGTGAAGTCCTCCCCGATGTTTTCCTCGGCTTCTTGAGGGGGGGGTGAGGACTTACACCTCGTGTGATGGATCCACGAATTCTTCTCACCCAACTTTACGGCGGTTGGTGACGTCAGGAGTATCTGGTAGGGGCCTTCCCACGCGGGTTGGAGGGGTTCCTTCTGATAGACTTTGACGAGGATCCAGTCGCCTGGGTTGAAGGAGTGGGCTTGCACGTCGATGGGTAGACTTTGTCCTTCGACGGCCGCGTACTGGTGGAGTCGTTGTAGCTGTGTCTGGAGCTGAATGACATAGTTAGTAAGTTCTGCTTCTCCCAGTTCAAGTTCTGAGAGTGGGAACTGAGTGTTATAGACGGGGGGAGGTCTCCCAAATAAAAGTTCGTAGGGGGACAACTTCAATGGTCCAGTCGGTGCGCTCCGTATATTATGAAGGACCAACGGGAGTGCATTCACCCATTTCAGTCCAGTGAGTCTACAGAGTTTTCCTAATTGGGTTTTAATTTCTTGATTCATTCGTTCTACCTGGCCTGAAGATTGTGGGTGGTAGGGAGTATGGAGATCCCATTTTATTCGTAAGGCTTTGGCCACTAATTGTACTATTTGAGCTGTGAAGTGTGTTCCTCTGTCGCTATCTAGGCGACGGGGCACTCCGAACCGAGGGATAATGTCCTGTAGGAGGGCTCTGGCCACTACAGAGGCAGTGGGTTTTCTACAAGGGAATCCTTCTACCCAGGAGGAGAGTTTATCCACTATGATCAGCGCATGTTTAAACCCTTGGCAGGGCGGTAGGTCGATAAAGTCCAGCTGTAGGCTCTCGAATGGAACAAATGCCCACAGTCTAGCCCCTGGTGGCGTTCTGGGTTGTCGTTTGGGGTTATAAGAGTTGCAGGTAACGCAGTTCTTCGATGCTGTTGTGGCTGCGACCGCAAGTCCAGGAGCGTACCAGGATCTTTTTACGTGTTCTATCAGTCTCCCTTTTCCCCAGTGTGTTTGTTGATGAAGGACCCTCACCAATTTTGGAACCCATGCCTTTGGAAGGACGGTTCTGCCATCTGGGAGAACCCAAACGTTATTGTGTTGGACTGCGCCCACAGATCGCCAGAGGGTCTTTTCTTCCTCGGGTGCTTCCTCGTAAATTTGTGTAGTGTCTATGTTAAGCGGGATTTGTGGAGCTTGAAATTCCGAATCGTTGTTTGGGGGGCGGAGTGCGGCTGACTGGGCTGCTTTATCTGCTCGTCTATTCCCCTTTGAAATTGGATCTCTACCGCGAGTGTGAGCCTTACAGTGGACGACTGCGATCGCGGTAGGTAGGTGAATGGCCGTCAAGAGTCTCTCCACTAAGGCAGCGTGTGAAATTTTTGAACCAGCCGCTGTTAGGAAGCCTCTTTGTAACCAAATTTGGCCGGTGGTATGCACCAGTCCAAAACAGTACTTGCTATCCGTGTAGATTGTAACTCGTTTGTTTTCACATATCTCACAGGCACGTATAAGCGCTATTAACTCTGCAGCCTGGGCGCTGTATTGCGGGTTTATTGGATTGGCTTCTACGACTTCAAAATCAGTGACCACAGCGTACCCTGTTTTCCTTTCCCCTTCGACAACCTTAGAGCTGCCGTCTGTGTAGAGTATTATATCTGGGTTGTCTAAAGGTAGGTGGTCCAGGTCTTCCCTGGGCTTTTCGGCTTGCCGGACTATGGTGGCGCAGTCATGGTGCGGGGTCCCGTCATTAGGGAGGGGAAGAAGGGTGGCTGGGTTGAGGGAGTTAACTCGCTTGATGGTGACATTTGAAGGTGTTAGCAGGACGGCCTCGTACCTATTTAGTCTGGAGTTGGAAAAGTGATGGCACCCCTTTAATGTTAATAGGGTAGAGACGGAATGGGGCACATGGATAGTGATTTCGTGCCCCAGAACTGTCTCTTGAGCCTTCTCCAGGAGGATTGCTGCGGCGGCTATAGCTCGTAGACAGCTTACCGCCCCCTTTGCGGTTGTGTCTAGTTGAAGACTGTAGTATGCCACAGGTCTCTCCTGGTCTCGGAAAGGCTGAGTTAACACCCCCGAAGCCACCCCCATTTGCTCATGGACGAACAAGTTGAAAGGAATTCTGTAGTCAGGTAAGCCTAGGGCGGGGGCAGATCTCAGTTCTTGTTTCAGTCGTTCAAAGGACTTGTATGCCTCTTCCTCCCAAACTAGAGTGTCTGGGTGGTCTTGGCGGGTCATAGCCGACAGGGGCTTAGTGATCTCGCTGTAACCCGCAATCCATGCTCTGCAGAAGCCAGCCATTCCTAAGAATCCCCGTAATTGTCTCTTAGTCTTGGGGAGGGGGATTTTAGTGACTGCCTCTATCCTGTCTGTTGCCAAACTTCGGGTGCCTATTCCTAGGATGTGCCCGAGGTATTTAACTTCTTGTTTGCAATACTGTAGTTTCTTTGGCGACACCTTATGTCCCTTTCTAGCCAGTTCTGTTAAGAGATGCTTAGTGTCCGTTTTACATGCTTCCTCGCTAATGGAGCAGAGGAGAAGGTCATCTACGTAGAGTAAAAGGGCGGAGCCAGCTGGGAGATTTATGTCTTGTAAATCTTGGTGTAGGATGGCCGAAAAGATGGCGGGCGATTCTACGTAACCCTGGGGCAATCTAGTCCAGGTGAGCTGACTAGGTCCCCAGGTGAAGGCGAAGAGAAATTGGCTGTCCGGGTCTAGGGGTATGCTAAAGAAGGCGGAACAGAGGTCCGCCGCGGTGTACCACTTAGTCTCTGCGGGTATGGCGTTCAGTAAAGAATTCGGGTTGCCCACTACTGGATGTCGAGGTATGACAAATTGGTTCACGAGTCTCAAGTCTTGCACAAAACGATATCTAACTGGTGCCCCCTCTGCCGATGGCTTCTTTACTGGGAGCACCGGGGTGTTGCATGGGGATGCGCAAGGGACTAGGATTCCCTTCTCGAGGAAGTCTTCGATCATAGGAGTTAACCCCTCGATAGCTTCTTTGGGTAAGGGATATTGTTTTGTGCAGGGAAAGGGTAAGTCAGTCCTGTAGGTAATTTTCACTGGGGTCGCTGATAATAAGAGACCCACTGAGGTCGATTCGGTGCCCCATAAAGAGGAGGGCAAATCTCGTTCCAATTCCGGGGGTAGGTTTGGGAATTGTCTGTCTGTCTTTTCCTCCTCAACTATTCCTTGGAAGGATGGGATGGATTCTTCGGGCATGTGTAGGTAGATGCCTTCCTTGGTGCACTTAATGGTAGCGTTCAGTTTGCAAAGTAGGTCCCTTCCCAAAAGGTTTACCGGGCTGCTAGTTAGAAGGAAGGTATGCTCGGCCAGTAGCGGTCCGAGGGTAACCTTGGAAGGACGTGATAGTGGGCAAGTGCGGGGTATCCCATCCAGACCCATAACTTTTCTGGTCTCCGGACCCGGTTTCAGGTGGCTATCGGTTAAAGTAGAGTATGTGGCTCCTGTGTCCAGTAGGCATTGATACGGATGGCCATCGATCTCTATCGTGCAAAATGGGTCTTCAGAGGATAACGTAAGGACTGGACAGATGGTCAGGGTTTGGTTGGGATCCCCTCCTAATTGTCAATAGGTTTCTTGGTCATCAGGAAAGGGTTGGTTAGGTGGGTGCAAGGGAGGTGCCGTGGCGTTAGTCCACGGGTGGGTGGACGGCGTTATAGCGGGCATCTGGGTCCTTGGTCCTGGTGGAGGTCTTTGGTTTTGGGTAGATGCACTCGGAGGCGGTTGGGGTTGATATGTGGCCGTGGCTGGTGGAGGGTTATGAAGGATGGGTGGTTGGTTCCCGTATCCGTAAGTTGGATTTGGATGCGGCGCTGCATAAGTTATATTATTGAGGTAGGGGCAGAATCTTCTTATGTGTCCCTCTTCCTGACAGTAATAACAGGCTCCGGTGGCTGGTCCCCATGGTCTAAGGGAATGGGGAGGTCCTCCTCCTCGAATTCCCTTTCCTCGGCTAAAACCCCTGCCCCTTCCGGAGTTTAAGTCCATACTCAGGGCAAGGATCTGTTCGGTTTCGGGTTTGGGGTCCCTTTTCTTCCTCTCATCCCGTGAATTATATACAGATTTGGCGATTGAGAGGATTTCACTGATACTTTTGCCATCATACCCTATTTGTAAGTTCAGGGCCTTCCTTATATCGGGGCAGGCTTGGTCTTTAAAGAAGCCTTTGACTATGACTTCGTGTTGGGGTTTTTCGGGGTCGATTCCCCCCCATGTTTTGATGGCTGAGACTAGCCGGGTATAGTAATCAGATGGGTGTTCGTTTGCCCCTTGCAAAACGGACTGGACCTTCGTCCAGTTGACAGTACGTTGTCCAGCGGCCTTAATGCCGTCTAGGATTGCCCGTTTGAATAAGTCCAGATACCAGATGCCGTCGGCAGTATTGTAATCCCACGTCGGCTCGGTGCGTAAGCATTGAGCTGTGAGCGGCTCTAACCCTTCTCGGCGACCTGCCTGGTAGTTGGGGAGTTCGATTGCCTCTCCTGCCTTTGCCAGAATATCTGCCTTCTCGGCCTCGTTGAAGAGGGTGTTTAAGAGAACGTGAATGTCTGGCCAGGTCGGTTTATGGGTCGAAAAAATGGCGCTGACCTGACGGTGGCATTTATCCGGATCGTCTCTTAATGATGGCATTTGATTTGACCAATTTACCAGGTCAGCCGTATAGAAAGGCTGGTGGGTATACACCATTCGAGGGGGTCCATCTGGTCGTAGGGGTGGGATCGGCAGGGCCCTTAAGGGCATCTGGACTGCTGCGGAGTCTGCCTGATTTGAATCCGCTTGCTTGGATGTTTCTGGGACCTCTTGAGATTTTTCGGGGTTCTCTTTAGATTTTTCAAGGAGGCTAGGGTGTCCTGAAGTGGCCTCTAGTATTTCTTTGGCTCGCTGCCTCAAGGACAGGAGATTAGAGCTCTCTAAGGTGGCGCTTTGTATTACTCTGGCTCGCTGCCTCGTTAACCGCGGGCTCGCAACCCCACGCGCCCCTTGGTCTTCTACATTCTCATCGCTGTCTGAGTCCTCTCTAGGGGTGGGTTGAATAGTTGGCCCATAGTAGAATGGAATGAGCGTTTGTTCCATGGAGTCATCCCCTGGGTGTCCTTCGTATGGAGGGGGCGGAGGCGACCTTCCATGATTTAAGATAGGTAGTTGGTAGGTCGTGGCTCTTTTAGTGGCTTGGAGCAGTCCTCTGACCGTCTCAAATGTGGCTAGGTATTCTAATTGGCGGGGTTTTTCTTCCATCAGGTACTTCTTAAGGTATTGTAGGCGCTCTTCGTTAAAGGAGCCCCCCTTTGGCCACTGTAACTCTGGTTTTGCGGAGGCAGTTCCAGTGGGCCAGGTGCGTGTACAGAGATCTTCTAATTTTTGTCTCGATAACAATTTGTGCCCGGGAACTGATTTCCAGTAAGAGATGACGAACTCAAGAGGGGAGTCGGGGTCTCTCTGGGACTCGGATGGCTTCCTAGAAGCCTTCCTCCCGGAGCGAGCCCTCTCGTGTTTGGAGGCTTGGGTACCCATTTTATTCACGCGTGTCTAGGTAAAGAGAGGGGAAAAGGGGGTCGTTAGGGGTGTGGGCTTAGGGAAGGTTTTGCTGCTTAGCAACTTCTTAGCGGGTTTTTTTTTTTAGAGAGCTCTTCTTGCCTATTCTCTATTCCTTCTTTTCCTACTCTTCAACTTCTCAGGGGTTCCTCTCCACTCTGCCAAGTTCCACCCAACTCTTTTCGGGTTCCCCTCCTGGCAACCTCCTACCTATCGTTAAATCTCGGAAGAGGGACCCTACTGAACGCCCGCGCCGTGCGGTGCCAGATCGGGTGATCCCTTGATAGAGTTTCGGACGGAAAATCCCCCTTGCTATCGGAAGCGGGTTCACGCACGATACACGTGTTACGTGGCCCGACCGGTGCGGCTGGGATTAATTGATAGGAAAGCAAGACCCCTTCCTGCCCCCTCCGTAAGGGCGCTCGGGAAGTTCGGAAGAAGAACTCCAATCCCTTGCTTTCAACCGAGATGCCCGTTGCAGGGAGTCGGCTGTCCTTTCAAGCCGGGTCTCTCCGTCTTATTTTCGGACTCTCGATTGGTGCGGCTGACTGGAGAATTTGAGAGAAAGAGATAGAGCTCAGAGCCCCCCTTTCGGGCCGAGCGGCAGTCCACGGTCTCTCTCAGCACTTGGACCAAGGGACAGGCGAGAAAGAGCGATAGAGAGGAAGGCAGAGAATTCAGTTGCCAGGAGACTTCCACCCCCCCTTTCCACCAGTGCACTGGGTTTCCTATACTCACGCGTCTTCCTTGTAGATCCCGGGATCGTAGAAGCCGGCTGGATGTCCCTTTGCTCCCCGGCTGAACTCCTGGGACGTTCGATTACCGCCCGGAGGATGGCCGGAGGTCCAGAGGGTCTTCTCGGGCAAACTGGCCCGGAGCCGGCAGAAGATTCGGGGCCCCCGGTCAGCAACACGGGAGAACCGCTCGTCCCTGTTCAGGCGCCAAATGTTACGGAAAAATCCCGGGCGTGGAGTTCCAAGCCACCCGGTGCGTCGGACTGAGTCCGCGGGTCCTAGCGGAGAAAATAAGCTCAGCCGGAAAAAGGAGCAAGATGCGGAGATCCGAGTTTATTGCGCAACAGGTTCAAGACGAGATTGAACCCCGAGAATGGGGTGACATAAACTTTTAAAAGTTCCCTCCAAGTCCCAGAATACAGTGCACGAAACGTCATGAATACATTATGGGAAGGTTGGGTTTCATGGATTACATCATGAATATTTTACACACGTCATGAATATATTTACAGAGAGGTGGGGTTACACTGATTAGCATTTGAGACAAGGGAGGGGGAATGTGCAGAGTGAGGGATATACATAAGTAAACATTTCTTGAGTACCGGTGGTGGCTAGACAAAGGGACAGTGATATGCATCGTCTGCCACCTGGTATTGCCCGGAGGAAGGGTTAGGCAGGACGATCTGACAGGATTAAGAAGTTCCTGTGTACGTGCCCTGCCGCTTGAGGGATTATGGAGGTCAGGGTGTCATCATGGAGTCCAAAGGGAGCTGGGTTGAATGACGCTGAAAGCAAGGAATTCGGAGCTATGGTTGATTTTATATGATTTTCGGAAGGTTCTGAAGGTTCCCAACCTGTTCCGTAGCCTCGGTCAAAGTTGGATACATTGTAACAAGGTTTTGACAGGTTTACGAGCAAAACGGATACATTGTAGCAAGGTCCTGATTGGATTAGGAGGTCGGAAGTTTCGGTTCGATTGTTCTCGCTGTGGGGGGCCGTCAGTAGCTTGTCAGCAGCTTTAATGAGGCGTGCAAGAGCTCGCTGAGCTGCCTGAGCCAGTTCTTGCAGGATGGATGCATGGCTGTGATTGGCTAAGGCGCAGCTCAGTATTTTGAATGGGGACGTAGTATGATACGGTCAACTCGCTTTTGGAATAGGGCAAGAGGGAGGCATAGGAAGAGATTGAGACAGGAAAGAGCCTTTTATTTGTAAGGCAGGGGTATAGTGTGGTGCTTGTGCAACGATGTGGGGGCTGAGGGTTCCAGGAAGGATTGGGCACTGTAGAGGTCATCGCCTCGGGCCCGTTCAGGTAACGATGGAGGGAAATGGTTGCCCCCCCCCTTCCTCCTTCCGTATCACTTACAAAGGCAGAGGAGGGAATATTGGGCCCCCGTAATGGTTCCAGCTCCACTGACTGGAGCATCTGACTTGGGCGTATTTAGGGTGGGTCCCTTCTCTCTCTTGCGTTCCTGCGCTGCCCCCTCTCCCCCCCCCCTTGCAGCCCCGACTGCAGCTTCCAACCCCAGGATGTGCTCTGACTCCCAAGGTCTCTCTGGCCTGCGGATCAAAAGGGGCTCCTGAGCTTCTGAGTGCCACCAGCCCCGCCTGCCTGCCTGCCTTCGCGTCTCCTTTTAGGCCTTTGATGTGAAGGAGGCAGGAGGCTCTCTCAGCTGCCCCCCCTTCTCCCCCCCCAATGCACCTTGCCACAGACACTTCCTCTCTGAACGCATAACCACTCTTGACTTCTCAAACGGAGCCTACAAGGCTTTGTTGACTTGGGGATTAATCAGTCTGAGAGCCATGATAGAATCATAGAATTGTAGTGTTGAGAGGGACCCCCGGGGTCATCCAGTCCATCCCCCTACAATGTGGGTCTGAACCTCTCAGCCCCAGTGAAGGGGGACGTCTCCCAGCAGTCTGCCCAAGCTGTCCCTGGCCGATGGGAGAGGGCTGTTCACAACTTAGGATACATCGCTGAAAAGGCAAGCCTTTTTCCAAATTTCAACTGAGGCTTGCCTCTTCAGCATATATTTTGATTCTAGGAAATATATACATTTCACTAATTCGTTAAAGAAAAATACCCAGAGTGCTTCACTTCAGTAATACAGAGGTACCTCTGGATGTGAACGGGATCCGTTCCGGAGCCCCATTCGCATCCTGAAGCGAACGCAACCTGCGGCTGCACATGCGTGGGTTGCAATTCGCCGCTTCTGTGCATGACATCATTTTGAGCATCTGCGCATGCACGAGTGGCGAAACCCAGAAGTAACGTGTTCCGTTACTTCTGGGTTGCCGTGGAGCGCAACCCAAAAATGCTCAACCTGAAGCAACTTTAACCCGAGGTATGACTGTCGTGGGACCTTCCAAGAATCCTGCCACTCCTCAGGTTTCTCCTGTTATTTTGCCTTGCAGTCTTTGGAAACTTCTGTGCTGTTTAAGTTTTGGAATCCATTGACATAAGATCAGGCTGTGCGCCCTGGCTTCGGTGCGTGTGCAGACTTCCCCTCCTGGAAATGCAGCCGGGATGCCCACGTGCGTCTTCTGCCCTCAGAGGGAGTCTCTTAATGCCAAGGGGTTCTTGGCAGCCGAGCCGAGAGGTTTGGGCATGGCTCTCCAGCCTTGCTTCTCGCCTGCCAACTTTTGAAACCCTGAAAGCTTTTTGCGTTAACTTCAGGAATGAGAGATGCCATGACAATGGGAAAGGCAGGTATTTAAACATTTAAGTGGAGCAGCACGCGTGTGCTCAGTGGGATAATGAAATATTAACTTCGGGGGAAATGTACTTTTATTAATAATTCTGCTGGTTTCGTCGAAACAGAAGATCTAGGCTGCTTTGTGGTGGAGTGCCTGTGGGACGCTTTTGGGGTGACTTCCTACTTGGCTGATTTTATATTTGCAAATACTTTTTTAATTGCATTTTGACCGCACCCTTCCCTCCAGGGATCTCAAGACAGCTGACGTGGTTTACCCCACAGAACAACCCAGTGGTTTAGTTTAGGCTTTGTAAAAAAAAAAGTAAAGGTAAAGGACCCCTGGATGGTTAAGTCCAGTCAAAGGCAACTCTGGGGTTGCGGTGCTCTTCTCGCTTTCAGGCCAAGGGAGCCGGTGTTTGTCCACAGACAGCTTTCCGGGTCATGTGGCCAGCAGGACTAAACCGCTTCTGGTGCAATGGAACACTGTGACGGAAACCAGAGCACATGGAAACGCCGTTTACCTTCCTGCCGCAGTGGTACCTATTTATCTACTTGCACTGGCATGCTTTCGAACTGCTAGGTTGGCAGAAGCTGAGACAGAGCAAAGGGAGCTCACTCCGTCGCAGGGATTCGAACCGCCGACCTTCCGATTGGCAGGCCCAAGAGGCTCGGTGGTTTAGACCACAGCGCCACCCGCGTTCCTTATTCATCTGAGTGGCAGTGACTGGCCTCTGATAACGACACCCAGTGAGCTTCATGGCCAAGTTCAGGATTTGAACCCTGCCCTCTCCCAGGTCCTGGGCCTCATTTAATCCCCACAACAACCCTGCAAGGGAGGTTCAGCCGAGAGTTGAGCCGCACAGCCAAGTGGGAGGATTTGAACCCCGATCTCTCTTAAGTCCCAGCCTGATACTCTAACCACTACACCACACTGAGTCTCACACCCATCTCTTTAGAGCACCTTCCCCCCACGAGTTGGCAATGTCTAGAAGTTCTGGACAGTGGGGCCATATGGGGATGGGGAAGAGGGGAGCAGAGCTGTTTGGGATGGAAGAAACCTCTTTCCGTAGGATTTCTCCTTGCCCCGAAGCAGCTCCACCAAAGCAGCCCTCTCTCTGGGGTGGCATCTAGTGACCCTTCTCTGGCTGTCTTTGAAGAAGAGGAAGACTCATCAAAGGACCGGTGTCTGAGCAGGCTCAGGCCTGTCCAGACTCCCTCTGGCCCAGTGACCTGTCTTGTGTGGTCGGTTGTTTCGTCAGGGCAGAGATGGGGAGGGGGCAGGTGCCTTTGAGGTCTGCCGCCCCTTCCGCCTCTCCAAGCTCTTGCAGGTCCACACGGTGTGGGAGCAGAGATCTGCTTTTGCTGCCCCCCCCCCAATTTTATTATTAGTTTTCCACATTTATAACATATAAAACACACAAAATAAAACACATTACAATACTAAAAAATAAAAAAATAAAAGCACATATTCCTTCTTATATTCATTTTAAATTCCATTGTTAAGTGACTTCCTCAAATCCCCCCAACTGAATTTCATTATATCACCTTGTAACAGTTCTCCCAAACATCTTTCTAAACAATCAGTTCCTTCAATTAACTGTATTCAACTCTTTTCTTATTGTCTTCAATCCATATTACTATACCACATTCTTATTGTGATCCTAGGCCTGTTTAGTACTTTCAAGAGCCTTCTCAATTATCTTATATTACAATATTTAGCTAAATAGCCTTTAAATTTCATCTAGTCTTCTTGGTATTCCTCCTCTTTCTGTCCGCGGAGCTCCAGAAACTCCGACATCTTCATCTGCCATTCTTCTTCCGTTGGTATTTCGAGATCTTCTTCTGCTGTTAATCTGGGGCAGTGCCTCCCCCTCCTGCTCGTTCGCTGCCCCAGACTCAGGTTCAAAGTACTGGAATCTCAGCACCTGCTTTTCACCAGCCCGCCTTGAGGCAGATGAAATCATCTCAGAGAATTGCAATTCACAGATCCTTTTACCTGTGGTTCCTGCATTGCAGCGGGTTGGACTACATGAGCGTTGGGGTGCCTCCCAGTTCCACAATTCTGTGCTCATACACAATTTGGTTTTGGGAAATCGTTGCCGTAAGGTATGTTGGTGGCCTCTGGCGCAGGGGGCTTGAAATGTGTGACTTCTCCTCCTTCTGAAAATGACCACGTGAATCTTCCAACCCCAGAGGCAGTCTGAGTGCCGGCTGCTGGCAGTCAAATTGCAGGTGGCAGCGGTTGTTTCTTTCCTCCCCTGTTTCCAAGTTTCAGGAGTGGGGGACTAAATGGGGGGGTTGATCTCGAGAGACACCCAGTGGTCACATTTCCTTGCCTTTGGGTCCCAGTGTCGGCTGAGGAGGACTTTGATTCAGATGATGCAGCAACGACCCCACTCAAGGTGGTGGGTTTTTTGGGGGGAGCCCTCAGCACCCTTTTTGCACTGCCCCACCCTTGTTCTCCCATCAGCCTCCGACTGTAGGGATGGGTCCCATGCAGACCATTAGTGATGGACCCCTTCTGGGTGGCTGTAGAACTTGTGGACATCCCATGAAGCTGAAGTCCTTCACTCAGCACAGAGTTAAACTGCGGAACTCCCTCCCACATGAGGCAGGGATGGCCGCCAACACGGATGGCTTTGAAAAAGGATTGGATACATTGGCGGAGGAGGAGAAGGCTACTGAGAGCCACAACAGGTGTCAATCGGAGGCAGCAATGCGTCCATATCCCAGTTGCTGCAAACCACAAGAGGGGAGAGGGCTCTTGGGGTCAGATCCTGCTTGTGGGTTTCCCACAGGCATCTGGTTGGCCACTGTCAGGACAGGATGCTTGAATCATCATCATCATCATCATCATTTATTATTTGTACCCCGCCCATCTGGCTGGGTTTCCCCAGCCACTCTGGGCGGCTTCCAACAGAATATTAAAATACTGTAATACATCAAACATTAAAAGCTTCCCTAAACAGGGCTGCCTTCAGATGTCTTCCAAATGTCAGGTAGTTGTTTGTCTCTTTGACATCTGATGGGAGGGCGTTCCACAGGACGGGCGCCACCACTGAGAAGGCCCTCTGCCTGGTTCCCTGTAGCTTTGCTTCTCGCAGTGTGGGAACCACCAGAAGGCCCTCAGTGCTGGACCTCAGCGTCCGGGCAGAATGATGGGGGTGGAGACGCTCCTTCAGGTATACTGGACCGAGGCCGTTTAGGGCTTTAAAGGTCAGCACCAACACTTTGAATTGTGCTCGGAAACGTACTGGGAGCCAATGTAGGTCTTTCAAGACCGGTGTTATGTGGTCTTGGCAGCCGCTCCCAGTCACCAGTCTAGCTGCCGCATTCTGGATTAATTGCAGTTTCCGGGTCACCCTCAAAGGTAGCCCCACGTAGAGCGCATTGCAGTAGTCCAAGCAGGAGATAACTAGAGCATGTATGACTCTGGCCAGACAGTCTGTGGGCAGGTAGGGTCTTATCCTGCATACCAGATGGAGCTGATAAACAGCCGCCCTGGACACAGAATTGACCTGCGCCTCCATGGAGAGCTGAGAGTCCAGAATGACTCCCAGGCTGCGCACCTGGTCCTTCAGGGGCAGTTACCCCATTCAGGACCAGGGAGTCCCCCACACCCGCCTGCCCCCTGTCCCCCAAGAACAGTACTTCTGTGTTGTCAGGATTGAACCTCAATCCATTAGCCGCCATCCATCCTCCAACCTCCACTGGCCCAATCCAGCAGGCTCATTGTATGCTCTGGCTGTTTAGTTGCTCGTGGGGACCTTGGCACCTGGCTGAGACAACATCTGCCATGGCTTGGTCAGGAGGAGCCACTGGGAGCTGTCCGGGTCCTTCTCTGTCTTGTCCCTGAGCCGGGGGCCAATGTCTCAGGGCTGCTGAGGATGCAACTCTGGGAGCATGGACTGATTCAGAGACTGGTTTCGATGCCCTGCGGTGTCTGAGCATCCCAGATCAAGCTGTCTATTTCAGAACCATTGAACTAGGGAAGGAGCATAGCTCAGTGGCAGAGCAGCTGCTTTGCATGCAGAAGGCCCCGGGTTCAGTCCTTGACAGCATCACCAGGTAGGGCTGGGAATGCCCCCAAACTGAAATCCTGGAGAGCCACTGCTGCCAGTCAGCGCAGACAGTGCTGGCCTAGATGGAGCAAAGGCCAGACTCAGTAGAAAGCAGCTTTCTATGTTCCTAGTTAGATCAGCTCTATAGTCAGAACCACGAGGACTGGAAACTTACTTTTTAGCTTCTTTTGTTAAAATGTCCCACTGATTTCAATGGGCTCACTCCAAGTCCTGCTCTTGTGTTTTTTTATAGACCTCTTTTCCGCCAGACCAGGACTTAAAGCGGCTTACCCTAACCGAAACAATATGGTTAAAATTGGAAAGGCAAAGAGCATATAAAAGACAGTTGTTAAAATGTAATTAAACTCTAATGGAATTGAAACAATATATTAAAAAGCAAAGTTCATTAAAATACAGATAGTCAAAACAGTACAGCACTATTTAAAAGCCTTTTCCTTAGAAACCAGTCAGTTTCCAAGGGACTGTCGGGATGGAACAGTCTTTAGCTACTGACTGAAGGACAGCATGGAGGGAGCCAGCCTGGCTTCTCTAGGGAGGGAGGCCCAAAGTTGCCTGGGAGAAGCCACCACCGAGAAGGCCCTCTCCCTTGTCCCCACTAAGGGTGGTGGAACTGAGAAAGGGGCCTCAAAGAAGGAGACTGACAAGCTGGAAGGTGTGCAGAGCAGGGCAACCTAGAGGATCAAGGGTCTGCAAGCTACGCCATATGAGGAACGGTTGAAGGAGCGGGTGTGTGTGTGTGTGTGTGTGTGTTTAGCCTGGAAAGATGAGATAAGATAGCCATCTTCAAATAGCTCAAGGAAGAGAGGGAGCCTGCTTGTTTTCTTCTGCTCTGGAGGGGAGGAACCGAACCCATGGCTTCAAATTGCAAAAAGGAGATTTCAGCTAAACCTTGTTGTTGTTGAGTCGTTTAGTCGTGTCCGCTTCTTCGTGACCCCCTGGACCAGAGCACGCCAGGCCCTCCTGTCTTCCACTGCCTCCCTCATGCTGGTAGCTTCGAGAACACTGTCCCACCATCTTGTCCTCTGCCGTCCCCTTCTCCTTGTGCCCTCCATCTTTCCCAACATCAGGTTCTTTTCCAGGGAGTCTTCTCTTCTCCTGAGGTGGCCAAAGTCTTGGAGCCTCAGGTTCAGGATCTGTCCTTCCAGTGAGCACTCAGGGCTGATTTCCTTCAGAATGGAGAGGTTGGCTCTTCTTGCAGTCCATGGGACTCTCAAGAGTCTCCTCCAGCAAAACCTTAGGAAGCACTTTTTCATGCCTGGTCACTTGAGGGTGGAATGGACTCCCTTAGAAGGTCCCTCCTTCGTTGGAGGTTTCTAAGCAGAGATTGGATGGTCTCCCTCCAGGGATTCTTGAGCTTGCATTGGAGGAGGGTGGGCTAGGGGTCCCTCGCAGCTCTGCGATTCTGTGATTCCATCTCAGAGCCCGTGCAGCTTTGCATGAGGGAACGGGGTCCTTCTGCTCGCCTGGGCCTCTGCTTCTCTAGGGCTCTCTGGGTCACAACCAGCCCTCTGCATTGTGCCCAGAAACAGGCCGGCAGCTGGTGGAGCTCTTGCAACCAGGGAGTCATCCGCTCAGCCCCTGGCTGCTGTGCAGCCCAGTTCTTCTTCGTCCCCTGCTGGGTGCTGAGCCGAGGCAGCTGGCTCCAAGGGATACCGGCTTTGCCTCTCCCCCCCCCCCAAAGACGCTTCTCCCCTCCTGAGAAGACTCCTCCGTCTCCCGCAAGCTCCCTTCTCATCCCTCCACGGCTCAAATCAAGGCTGTCAGCAGCACCAGAGAGGCAGGCCGGGCGAAGCCTCCCTTGTCAGCCCGGATCCTCCTCAAGAGGACGGCTGTCCTCCTTTCCCCCAAAGTCAACTCCGGTTTTCCTTGGGTCTCTGGCAAAGAGAAGCAGAGAATCGTAGCTCTGGAAAAGGGCCCCCAGAGCTCATCTAGCCCAACCCCCCAGTGTGAAAAAACAAATCTGTTCCTTGTTTGCATTGAACTTTTTTTTAGGGGGTGAAGGAGTAGGGAATTGATGCTTTGGAAGCTTAGTTTATTTATTTAATTGGTTTTCTTGCAGCTAGGTCCCAGGGTGGGTTCCTACAATAAAATATGCAGGCATAAAACAAATTATAAAGGAGTGAGAATGATTAAGCGAGCAATTAAAAGCCGTTCCTTATATTGAAAAAATCTCTCCCTCTCTCTCTCTCTCTCTCTCTCTCTCTATATATATATATATTCCACATATATATCATAGAATCTTAGAGTTAGAAGGGACCCAGCGGTCATCTAGTCTAACCCCCTGCAATGCAGGAATCTCAGCTAAAGCATCCCTGGCAGATGGCCACCCAACCTCTGCTTAAAAGCCTCCAAGGAAGGAGAGTCCACCACCATCTTGTGGGAGACCCTTCCACTGTCAAGCAGCTCTTCTTCTCAGAAAGTCCTTCCTGATGTTTAGTTGGAATCTCCTTTCTCGTAACTTGGATCCATGATCCCCTGGTTCAGATGCTTCCCCAAGAGCAGCAGAGAAGAAGCTGGCTTGTGAGGGCCCTTCAGGGAGCTGGAGGTGCCTATTGTGTCACCTCCTGGAGGAAAGGGCTGCAGTGACTCCTGGCCACAATGGCCAAGCGCTACCCTTGGAGGCAGCGGTGCTTCTGAATGCCACTTCCTGGAAACAGCCGGAGGGGAGAGGGCCGCTCTGGCGCTTGAATCCTTCTTGCGGGTTTCTCACAGGCATCTGGTCTGCCAGTGTGAGAACAGGATGCTGGAACAGAGTGGGGCCCCTTTGGTCTGATCGGTCAATCTTCTCCTCTAGCCTCCCCCAACTCCTTCAACTGTTCCTCATCAGGCTTGGTTTCCAGACCCTTGATCGTCTTGGTCGCCTTCCTCTGCACACCTTCCAGCCCAGGGGCCAGCAAACTTTTTCAGCAGGGGGCCGGTCCGCTGTCCCTCAGACATTGTGGGGGGCCGGACTATATTTTGAAGAAAAATAAAAATGCCCCACAAATAACCCAGAAATGCATTTTAAATAAAAGAACACATTCTACTCATGTGAAAACACGCTGATTCTCAGACTGTCCGTCGGCAAGATTGAGAAGGCGATTGGGCCGGATCCAGCCCCTGGGCCTTAGTTTGCCTACCCATGTTCCAGCCTGGCAGTGTCCTTGTGGCGCCCAGAACTGGACACAGGATTCCAGGTGTGGTCTGACCAAGGCAGAATAGAGTGGGACTATTATTTCCCTTGATCTGGACACTAGATGTTGATGCAGCCTAGAATGGCGTTACCTTTTCTTTGCTGCTGCATCGCACTCTTGAGTCCTGCTAAGCTTTGGGGTCTACTGAGACCCCTAGACCCCTTTCACAGGAACTGCTGGCAAGCCAGGCCACAGAAATCCCGAGCTGTGGGGCTCTTTGCTCCCCCAACTCTCTCGCCCTCCCTTTTCTCTTGCGAAAGGCATTAGGCAGCGCCAAACAATTAGCACCGACGATGCTTTTGTGCCGAGAGGCGAGTTATGAGGAAATGATAGCCTACCTTTTTATATATATAAAAAGCACAAGGAATAGGAGATGCTTTGCATTTATATAGCCTCTTCCGCCTGGAACGAAAACCAAGGCTCTTAAAAAGAAAACAAGTGTGTGATATTATGCATGGGCAACGAGGGAAGCTTCTTGCCAGGAGAGGCGGGTGGGAGAGAGTTTTGGGTGCTCACTGGAAGATGCCTTGCAGGGAGCCCAGATTCTAAGATCAGGAACGGAAATGCAAATTGTTTCAGGATCGCTTTCTTGTTGGGCTCTTTAGAGGAACCAAACAGAGACCCCAGCAGACCCTCTTTGTTCCTGAGGCTTCTAGCAAATGGCATTCAGAAGCACTGATTGACGTCTCCGTTTGTGGAGGCAAAGCAGAGCCACCATAGCTTCTAGCCATCAACAGTCCTCTCCTCCTCCATGAATTTGCCCCGTCTTCTTTTAAAGCCACCCAGGTTGGTGGTCCTCACTGCCTCCTGTGGCAGGGAGTTCCACAGTTTAATGAGGTGCTGTGTGAAGAAGGCCTTCCCTTTATCTGGCCTGTATCTCCAAACGCTCAGCTTCATTGGACGTCCACCAGACAAAATAAACTCTCTTTGAGAAGGAAGACTTTGCGTCCTGGCCCTCCGCTCTCCTCCTAAACTTCTGACAATCATCTGCCCTCGCAAGCAAGGAAGCGAGCAAGGGGCTCCTGTGACGTCACGGGGAGTCCTGCAGGTGCAGACATCAGGTGGGGGCAAGGGAGGGGGGCAGCTGGCACCAGGAGGCTACGGTGCGTTACCAAACAAAAGGGCACAGGCGAGAGAGCCAGCCGAGACCCTGGCCAATGTCCGGGGCAGCTGGGCGAGTCACCAGCCCAGGAAGACGGGGGGCCCTGTCACCAGCCTATTCACGGGGAACAAAACCGAGCCCTCCAGCCGCCATGGCCCTTAAAGAATGGGGCTTCTGCGGGGCTGGAGGAGTCAAAGCGGGAGAGGGAAGACGGCTGAAATAACCAGGTCCTTTTGCAATCCTTTGATTCCAAGAGTCTATGCCAGTTGTAAAGTCTGGAACTCCATCCGGCAAGTTCCTGACCTTCATTTCAGAGATCCATCAGAACAGCCCTTGGCAGAGGTGCCAAGAAGGAAGGAAGAGTCTCCCAAATAAAGGGTCCGTGGAAGATTCCTCAAAGCGCCGTCCCCATTAGTTGTTGTTTAGTTGTCTTAGTCGCCTTCGGCTCTCTGTGACCCCGTGAACCAGAGCATGCCTTGGAAACTCACTTTCTTCTCAAAGCTCCTCCTTTTTTATGTCCTTGGAGTTTTCTTGGCAAAATACTGGAGTGGTTTGCCAGTTCCTTCTCCAGGTGGATCACATTTAGTCTAAACTCTCGGCTAGGACCTGTCCGTCTTGGGTGGCCCTGCACAGCATGGCTCACAGTTCCTCAGAGTTATTCAAGCCCCTTTGCCACGGCAAGGCAGGGACCCATTAGTAGGCCACCCCAAAATGGAAGGTGGGTCCAAATGGTGCAACATTTCATCATTTTTCCTGGTAGCAAAACAACCACCTTCTGTTAGAGCTGGAGGGTCTTGGGTCCTCAGAAGCTTTTGCTCTGCTCTTAAGCCATAAACTCAGGAAGTCTACAACCAGGCAGAGGGTTGGCCAAGGCTGGGGAGGAGGAGAGGTCTCTCAATGCCTCTCAGATGGAGGCAGCAATGGTTCCAAATCCCAGTTGCTGGAAATCACAGCAGGGGGGAGTTGCTCTGTGTTCGAATCCTGCTTCGGGTGGTTTCCCATTGAGGCATCTGGCCGGCCACTGTGAGAACAGGAGGCTGGGCTAGGTGGGCCCCTTTGGCCTGATCCAGCTGCTCTTCTCTAGTCCTTATGACCTACTTTTCAAACAGGCCACATGGAAATGACCACGTGGGATCCGTCGCCTGCCGAGTGGCTGGACAAGGAGAGAAATGGGGGACACTTTGGTTGGGGAGAGGGCCAATGTTTTTTAAGGCTGACACCCTCCTGTGAGGAGAGACTGGGGCCACCGTGGCAGAGTGGCCTGTCTGATTTGCAGTTGGCACACGCTGGGCATGGCTCTTTTCAGCAGAGTTGGGCCGCAAGTCTGGCACCCCTGTTTCTGCATGCGATTTCCATATGTTTCAGTGGCATGAGAAGAGCCTGATTAGGATCAGGCCAACGAGCCCCCCCCCCTAATTCTGCCTCCTGTACTCACAGTGGCCAAATGCCCATAAGAACCTAGAGATCCAGATAGACTGCCTCTGGACCTGGAGGCTCCATAAGGGCAGAAACAGAGCCATGACGCTGGAGTGAGTCAGTGTAGTCCATCCTGTTCTCCGAGTGGCCGTCCACAAGCCGGACCAGCGGCCTCATCCTTCTCATGTTCTCCGCAGGCATGAATGTGCTGCGTACAAGTGCAAAGAATTTTTATATGGGGCAAACTTGCCCCTGCCCCCCCCCCCCCAGCCTCCCTTTCTTCCCAAGTCTTCCCAGCAGGCTGGGCTCCAGAATCCCTTTTACTCTTTCTGCCTGGCTGCCTCCTTTCAGGGGGATTAAACTGCCAAAAATAAGGGGAGGGGGCAAAGAAAGAGAGAAAGAGTCGTGTGTGTGTGTGTGTGTGTGTGTGTGTGTGTGTGTGTGTCCTCTTTCTGCACCCAGGGGGGGCTCCTTCTCCCCCAAAGTGACGTAGGCAGGCAGGTGGAAAGATGGTCACAATAACCTTCATAAGGAGAAGAAGGGGGGGGTCCCATCCCTCTCCCTGTCCCACACTTTTTGGGGATGGGGAAAGACCCCCTGAATCTGTGCCACATTGGGGGGGGGGCGGTTTATGTGTCTTCTTTGCTGGCACGGTAAATGGGCAGGCCCTGCCAGGCTGGGGGGGGGGTGCTGCTGCTGCTGTTGCCTTGGCAGAGAGGCTGCCCCCCCCCTTAGGCTTGTGAGATAATTGGATTCCCCTGGCCTCCCATTTATAAAAGGAGAGAGGAGGAGGGGGTGGGGTGGAAGGAATCTCTCTGGAGCGAAAGAATGGGGTGGCGGAGAATAAGGATTCCAGCACCAGAGCAGCGCTTGGAGACCGCGCTTAACCCCTTCGTGGCTGCCCAGGCAGATCGCGAAATTGTCAAGGGGCTCCCAAGGGCCATCTAGTCTAACCCCCTGCAATGCAGGGATCCCAGCTGGTGAGTGCTAACTGAAAAACCTCCAATGTCCCATCTTCCCAGGTCGTCCGTTCCACTGCTGAACTGACTTTACCATCATAAAGTCCTTAATATCTCCTTCCTTGTAATCCTCCCTCCCCTTTTATCCTGAGGAAGGGTCTCTGCCCCAGAGTATACAGTCCTTGGACCTCTCCCAGGATCTTCACCTCTAAGCATATACAGAGTGCCTTCCCTTCTTCACGGCGTACGTGCAGCCGGCTCCCATACACCTACAGGTTTTATTTGGCAGGGCGGACAGCGGATGGAAAGATCTGGTGCAGATTATGGCGTCGGTATATGTGTGAGCATGGGTGGGTGTGTTTTTGTAGTTTTAAACCTTGTGGCTTACAAAGAAGGCAAGGCAGAAAACTGCCAACAAGAGAGATAAGCAACAATTGTGGAACCACGGGGCGGAAGATTCTCTGTGGTGCCCTGGGTCAGTGCGCCTGGCTGCCACCCCGGAGGCTGGTGGTTTGAGTCCACCCAGGGACCCTGGGTTGCAGGGGGTTGGACTAGATGACCCTCGGCTCCCTTCCATCTCTACGATTCCTTACCCCTGTGAAGCTCACTTTTGAAACAGACGGAAAGCAGGTTAAAACTCACATCGGCTTTCTAAATTTCCAGGCAGGCTCATCTGAAGAAGAATGTTTTTTGCAGGTGCCCAAAAGAGAGCGGTGAAGGTACCTGCCGAATGTCCACAGGCAGGGAGTTCCAAAGGTGTTTTCCTATCCCCATGAGCAGCAGCTGTGCTTGGGGATGAGCAGAGTGGCCCCCTCCCCATGGATCTGGGTCTGGAAGTTGCCAGATCTCATCTCTGGCCTTGGGAGAGATTCCTCCTCCTCCTCCTCCAGCTTATCAGCCAGCCAGCAGGAAGTCAGATAACAGGGGATCTGCTGCGGGGCTGGAGGGGTTTCTTCAAACAGACAGGGGGTCAGAGGCTTGACCTCTGCTCTCCGGCCCCAGACATTCTTTGCAAGCCTCACAGAGGTGTCCATACTTTGCAAAAAAACCAAACCCCAAACCTCCTTAAGATGGTGAAAGCGCCAGCCAAGGAATATTGATTCCTCCCCCTAAAAAAAAATGTTGAGAAGCAGGGGAGGGGGGAGGCGACCTCAAGAGGGTTTTGCTGGAGAAATGCCCCCCCACCCACTTTGGCCTAAAATTAAATTTCTGACAGTGGATTTGGCAGATGCAAGAGGGGCCCAATTTGGCTGGATAAAACCAGTGATCATAGCTGTCAACTTTCCCCCTTTTTAAAAGGAAATTCCCTTATTCTGAATAGGATACCTCGCAAGAAAAGGGAAAAGTTGACAGCTATGCAAGTGATCTGTCAACAAGCATGGGATAAATGGGTCAGTTTAGGCTGCTTCTTCTCCCACCCCATATTAAGTTCACTTTGCCACATTTCCACATTAATAATAATGATGATGATGATGATGATGATGATGATGATGATGATTTATTTATACCCCGCCCATCTGGCTGCAATTATTATTATTTTCCCAGTCTTCATGAACCTGGGACCTTCTCCTTGCAAAGATGCATCGGGCGATCTACGATTCTAGTCCTCATGGTTATGAAGAGAAAGCCTGGCGCAAGGAAGATGCCTCACGCAGAGCCCACCTTGGGGGCACCTGGGGACAGGATCCCTGACCAGGGAGGCATGGATCCACACCCTCAATTTAAATCCCATGGCTTCTTCCCCCAAACAATCCAGAAAAAAATGCAATTTATCCCCGACAGCGCTACAGTTCCCGAACTATGGTTCACAGGCTTCTTTGTAGGAAGCCACATGCGTTGAATGTCTGGTGCAGGTGGGAGTTTAGGTGGTCATTTGGCCTAATCCAGCCCCCTGGCTCCTCTCTGGTGCCCCGGCAGCCCTGCCGGAAAGCAAGCGGGTCTCGAGGGGCAGCTGTGACCACCGCCGTCTCCACATGGCACCTGGCAAACCCAGGTCCATATCCTTCGCTCATTCCTTCAATCATTGCCTTTTATTCCACCTTCTTCTCCTAGGAGCTAAGCGTGGCACTCATGGCGCTCTCTCCCCACCCCCTATTTAACCCCCCCCAAAAAAAAACACACCAACCCTGCAGGGTAGGCAAGGCTGAGAGGGAGGGCCTGGCCCCCACAGTCACCCAGTAGAGCATCCTGGCCAAGTGGAGGATTCGAACCCAGATTCCTCGCAGGTCTAAACATTGGCTCAGTCCAGTCCTGAGTCACAGCTGATCTCTGGGTCAGTCTTTCTGCAGACACCTCCTGAAAGTCTATTTCCCTCCCCAAAAAAACCTCCAGCCTCTCTCTCTCTCTCTCTCTCCTTCACTCTCTCTCTCCAGACAAATTGAGCTGTTTGCTATAATGCAGTAAAGCTATTTATTTATTTGAGGGCCTCCCCCCCCCCGCCTTCTCTCGCTTTCTTTTGGGCACCTTCGTGGCACCGAAAATAATGTAATTTCAGTGGCGACTGTGGTGGGATTTATATATTGCTTTCTGAGCCTCGGGGAGGGTGTAAGAGGGGAGACTTTTAAAAATAATAATCCTAATGATAATGTTATTTATTAGGGGGGTGGAGGAGATATTTAGGACATTCTGAGCGGGGAAAACAACAGCCAATTCCACCATGTCAGCCCGTTCCTGGATTTATGCCTCCTCTTGACACAATTTTAATTGAAAAATTTTTCATATGTTTTTCCTGGGCTAATTGCAGTTTCCTCCCACACATGTTTGGACTGGGAAATCTGTCTCTCTCCCTACTCTCTCCATTTTATTCCCTCTTAGGATATTGCGGCAGAAAAAGACTGGAATCGGAAGGGAAATGGGGTGGTTTTTTTCCTCCCTGTTTTTTTTTTCTTTAAAAGAAATTGATTTGGGTGATGAATACGGCAGGAGTTTTGACGTAATGCCTGCTTTGCCATCCGGGTCTCTGAATCTCTCCGCGGATAATCAGATAGCGAGGGGCTCTCTGGGGATCTCTGCAAAGGGCGCCAGAGTCCCAGTTGCGATTGGTTGGGGTTGCAGAGAGAGCAGGCGTGAGTCTTGAGAACTCAGAGGGAGCCCAGGGGTGGATCTGGCCCAAGGATCGAGCCCAGAGCCCTGTTCTCACTGCGCTCGACCAGGTCCCTCTTCTGGGAAACCCGCAAGCAGGATTTGAACCCAGAGCCCTCTGTCCTCCTGGGGTTTCCAGCGACTGATGTCCAGAAGCATCGCTGTGTCCGACTGGGGAGGGCAGAGCATAGCAATTGTGGCTAGTAGCCATCGATAGCCCTCCCCTCCCTGAGTTTAGAGCCACCCGAGTTGGAGGCCACCCCTTTGTCTTGTGGCAGGGAGTTCCACAGTTTAAGGATGCGCTGCTTAGAGGGCTTCCCCTTGTCTGTCCTTTCATATTACAAGGCAGCTAGAAAAATCGGTATCTATGTGCTTCCTGTGGTTAATTTCTGCATCTTTCCCATCTCCCCCCCCCCCAGAAAAACCTGGCAAAGAAGTGCAGTTTTAGTTCAGTGTAAAAGTGAGAAAACCTGACACCACCAAGCAGGTGAGGCTCCCAGGTGCAGGTGTGCTGGAAGAAAAGGAATCCTCCCTCCTTGGCTCATCCAGGTGCTTCTCACGCCCTTTGCTGTCGGACCGCCCTGCAGGGTTGGCGCCAGAGGAAGAGGCGGGGAGAGCCCCTTTCCGTTACAAACTTTTTCACGCTTCCACCCTCTTGGTTCCTTAAACTCGTCCCCAGTGCTCCTGACCCTATGGAAAGCATTACTCAAAATAATAATAGTAATAATAATAATAATAATAATAGACTGTTCTGCCTCCTTTCTTTTAGCAAATGTTTTGTGCCACTGGGATAGTGGTAATTCCGTATTGATTTGCTTTGGATGTTGTATGTGATGCCAATAAAGGTTTTATGAGTAATAATAATAATAATAATAATAATAATAATAATAATAATATAATATTATTTACACCCTGCCTATCTGGCTGGGTTTCCCCAGCTACTCTGGGCGGCTTCCAACAGAATATTAAAAGCTTTCCTAAACAGCCAGACATTAAAAACTTTCCTAAACAGGGCCGCCTTCAGATGTCTTCTAAAAGTCACATAGTTCTTTATCCCCTTGATATCTGATGGAAGGGTGTTCCACAGGGAGGGCGCCACTACCAAGAAGGCCCTCTGCCCTGTTCCCTGTAACTTGGCTTCTCGCAATGAGGGAACTGCCAGAAGGCCCTCGGATCTGGACCTCAGTGTCCGGGCAGAACAATGAGGGTGGAGACGCTCCTTCAGGTCTACTGGACCTTTGAGGCCGTTTAGGGCTTTCAAGGTCAGCCCCAACACTTTGAATTGTGCCTGGAAACGTCCCGGGAGCCAATGTAGGTCTTTCCAGACCAGTGTTATATGGTCTCGGCAGCCGCTCCCAGTCCCCAGTCTGGCTGCCGCATTCTGGATTCATTGTAGTTTCCGGGTCACCTTGAAAGGTGCCCAACCCACTAAGGAGGATAATAATGCAATACAATTCAAAACAGTGACAATTAATTGCACATATTTTTCCAAAGCCAATTAATTCAGCAAAATGGATGAATTTGATCCAGTGACACAGGTGTTTCCAAGTCTGATATTCATTTGCGCCTCCACCTGCTCCTACCTGCAGGGGGCGCCACCACCCACTTTGGGAACCCCTGCTTTATACGGAGATTTCAAATCAAATTATTATTATTATTATTATTATTATTATTATTATTATTATTTTAGTACAGTATGTAACTCAGCTTCACAAAACCTCTGGCCGAGAGGCACTGGTGAAAAGCAGGTGTGAGCATGTTTTGGGTCAAAAGGGAAGAGTAACAGAGCACCTCCCCTTTAATCATCCTATTGTTGTTACTATTGCTGTTGTTATTTATTATTAATTTAATTTAGATCCTGTGCTTGCTCCCAAAGAAGCTCTGAAACACTTTAAACGCCTGAAAATGGTCTGAGCACAGATCCAGACTAGGAAAGATCTCTGCTTAACAGGATCGTGGGAAGAGGAGAATGCGAGGTTTGTGGACAGGAGGAAGGCGAAGAGGATGAAGGGTTTAGAAGCCAAGCCTTATGAGGAACAGTTGAGGGAGTTGGGGGTGTTTAGCTTGGAAAAGAGGGGACCGAGAGCAGGTGTGATAACCATCTTCAACAATAGCATGCTTGTTTCTGCTGCTCTGGAGGGTAGGACTCGAACCCGTGGCTTCGAGTTGCAAGGAAGGAGATTCCGCCTAAACCTCAGGAAGCACTTTCCCAGGGTAAGAGCTGTTTGACAGGGGATCAGACGCCCCGGAAAGTGGCCGACTCTCCTTCCTTGGAGGTTTTTAAGCTGAGAGGTCGCCTGTCAGGGATGATGGAGCCGCGATTTCTGCGCTGCCGGGGGCTGGACTAGATGAGCCCTGGGGGCGCCTTCAGACTCTGCCGTTCTCTGCTTCCTCTCCCCTCCCTGCTCTCTTCCCTTCTTCCGCCTCCCCCTTTTCCCAGCCTTGGCAGAGGAGAGTGAGCTAGATTGAGTCTGACATCCGGTGAAGGTGTTTTCCGCTGGTTTGGATGCGCAGGGCTCCGTCTTGGTGGCTGGGAGATAATCGAGGTGGAATATGTGATAGGGCCCGGGAAATGAGGTGCTAAATTTGTTGTGAGATTGGTGTCAAAACCAATCAAGGGGCTTTTGCTCCTGTCTGAGATGGGCAGCTAAATGAGAAATCATTTAGGTTACGTTGTCAGGAGGGGAAGGAGTCGGGCGTGAATCCGAGGGCCGCGCGAGAGATCTGAGGGTGCGCATCGTCCTCCGCAAAAGGGGAGACTTCTGGTCAAAACAAGAATTGCCGAGGGGAAAGAAGGGCTCTGCCCTTTCCATTCAATTCGGAACGTAAGAAGGCTCTGCTGGATCAGGCCAATGGGCCGCGTAGCCCAGCTTCTTCCCGGGGGGGGGGGGGGAGCTAAAGGGACCCCTGACCATTGGGCCCAGTTGTGGCCGACTCTGGGCTTGCGGCGCTCATCTCGCTTTATTGGCCGAGGGTCAGCTTCCGGGTCATGTGGCCAGCAGGACTAAGCCGCTTCTGGCGAACCAGAGCAGCGCACGGAAATGCCGTTTACCTTCCTGCCGGAGTGGTACCTATTTATCTACTTTATCTACTTGCACTTTGACTTGCTTTCGAACTGCTAGGTTGGCAGGAGCAAGGACCGAGCAACGGGAGCTCACCCCGTTGCGGGGATTCAAACTGCCGACCTTCTGATCGGCAAGTCCTAGGCTCTGTGGTTTAACCCACAGCACCACCTGCACCCCTGGTGGGGGGACCAGGTGCCAAAATGGGAAACCCACAAGCAGCCCCTGAGAGCAAGACCCAAACGCAAGACTCTTGTGGCTTCCAGCACGTGGTACAGTGGTACCTCGGGTTAAGAACTTAATTCGTTCCGGAGGTCCGTTCTTAACCTGAAACTGTTATTAACCTGAAGCACCACTTTAGCTAATGGGGCCTCCTGCTGCTGCTGCGCTGCTGGAGCACAATTTCTGTTCTCATCCTGAAGCAAAGTTCTTAACCTGAAGCACTATTTCTGGGTTAGCGGAGTCTGTAACCTGAAGCATCTGTAACCTGAAGCACCACTGTATTCAGAGCATCATTGCTGCCTGTAGCTCTGGAGGACAAAGCCAGGAGCCCCCAGTAGCCCCCTCCTCTTCACCCTCCTCTGTGAATGTGTCTAGTCCCCTTTCAAAGCCATCTAGGATGGTGGCAGCCACTGCCTACTGTGGCAGGGAGTTCCGCAGTTTAACTCTGCCCTGCAAGAACACCTCCTTTCTTTCAGTTATCCCGAATCTGGGTTGTGTCTTTGCATATATTCATTAATTTTGAATACAGAAACAAGCATACGGTCAATTACAGTCATCGTCCCCATAATTGACCCCATTACGTCCAACTGCATTAATAATAATAATAATGGCTGCCAATTTAAAAAAGTGTTGTTCCAAAGGTTTCCGTGTGTCCTGGGTGGTTTAGAATCAGAACAGTAGAGTCGGAAGGGACCCCCAAAGGTCATCTAGTCCAACCCGGAGATTCGGAGTCGGAGCCGCCTCCCTGCTTTCTAGGCATGCTCTTCGTCTGTTGCAAGTGAAATGGAAGTGAGCCACATGTTGGAGCCGCCCTGGTGTTGGGCGGGAGGGAGAAACGCTTTTTAGAGACTTCAGTCCCGTCTCCTCTTCCTGCTTCTCTAAATGGGAAAAGTCCCGTGCGCTGCAACCTTTCGCCCAGGGGGGGCCACTGCCTCCCCTCTGGATCCTGGCGCTTGCTCTTTCCTGAACCTTTTCCAGCTCTGGGAGGTGAGGCCGGGTGTCCCACCTTGGGCCAAGCCATTAACGGGGCGTGCGCGCTCCTCGCAGGGCCCCAGAGTGCGCCAGCTTTTAAGCTTACACCGCACTCTTCAACAGGCACAGTTAGGGAGCAATCTATTTTTCATGGCCCTCAAGCCGTCTCCCCGGACTGTTTCTCTCTCTCCTTCTTCTCCATCTTGGCAGGCAGTGGGGGGGGGCTGCTGGGGGTTCCTGCATATTTAATTGCGGCACGTTTACAAGCCTGATCCCAGCGCCCTTTAATTATTTACTCTTAATATCCATACGGCCCTGTTGCTTTGCCTTTAAATTAACATTTCCTGCCCTTCGCCTCCCGGGCAAGAAGCAAGCGCACTCAAAATGCAGCGCTGGAGAGATCCTGGCGGCCTTTTCCCAAAGACGGGGAGGGCTGGGGGTTTTGTGGCTGGGCCTTGCCCCCACCCTGACGCAAAGGGTCATAGAACGGTAGCCCTCGAAGGGACCCAAAGGGCTCATCAAGTCCAACCCCACGCAGTGCCTTCCCTTTTGCCGCGCTCTGACCTGCAGCCCCACTTTCACAGAGGAACAGGGTGCCTCCCGGCGCCTCCAAGCCCAGCTGGGAAGGGACCATTCCTGAAGGAGAACAAGGACAGAGGGAGATGCTGGCCGTTGCCAAGTTATTGGAGAGGCGTTCCAGAGGAGAAGCAGCCTAAAAGGACAAACCTTGTTCTGTGCTGCTTGGCACCTTGAAAGCCATCTCCTCCCATGACCCTCACATTATACGCAGTTTTTGTTCAGTTTCTCTCCGTGAGGTATTAATCAAGACTGATCAAATAAAGGACTTCTTTGTGCAGTGTGTAGTTAAACTATGGAACTCCCTCCCACAAGAAATTGTGAAGGCTTTAAAAGAGGATTGAGTAAATTCATGGAGGAGGAGAGGGCTATCAGCAGATGATTGTGCTCTGCTTCCACCTTCAGAAATGGCAATGTTTCTGAATACAGTGGTACCTCGGGTTAAGAACTTAATTCGTTCTGAAGGTCCATTCTTAACCTGAAGCACCACTTTAGCCAATGGGGCCTCCTGCTGCCGCTCTCTTGTTGTTTGTTTGCAAGTCCTTTAGCTGTGTTGACCAATCCAACACTGTGAGTGGCAAAGGCATAGCTACATCTAGGATACTCTCATTCTGAGTTCTCTTGCTCGAGTCTTTTTGAGGAAAGTAGCTGGTAATTTTACTTGGGCCTCCTGCTGCCGCTGCGCAATTTCTCTTCTCATTCTGAAGCAAAGTTCTGAACCCAAGGTAATATTTCTGGGTTAGTGGAGTCTGTAACCTGAAGCGTATGTAACCCGAGGTGCCACTGTACTGGTTGCTGGAAACCACAGGTGGGGAGAAGGTTCTTCTGCTCAAATCCTGATTGCGGTTTCCCCTTGGGGCGCCTGGCTGTCCACTGGGAGGGCAGGAGGCTGGGCCAGAGGGGCCTGATCCAGCAGCCAGGCTCTTCTGAGGTTCTGGTGGAACCTCCAGGTGCAGAGGCAGTCTGTCTTGACCCCCACATTCTATGGGGCTTTGCTAGGAGAAGCACTGAGCTCTCCCAATCTTCCTGTTGGAGATGCCCATCTCTCCAAGGGCGGAGGCCCTTTCTTCCTTGCCTGTGGCATCTTTAGGTTTCCCTGGTGCTGTGGCTGCTCCCTTCCTGCCAAGCAACCCCAGACGTGAGGGAGGAGGTTGGGGGGAAGCCGTGGGGCTTCACCAGAGGAAGGAAACAAGTTTCTTCCCTGCCACAATTGCTCCCTGGAAGATTATCTTGATTTATCGGTATATGGTTATTTATTGTTGATGGGCAGGCTTCTTTCCAGGAAGGGTTAAGCTTACAGGGAGGGAGGGAGAGGCAGAATCATAGGGCTGGGAGGGACCCCCAAGGGCCATCCAGTCCAACCCCTGCAATGCAGGGAGCGCACTGGATGCACCACTTGCCTGAGGCAGCCTGCAGCATGTTGTCTTAGCACGGAGGATGCCCCAAGGAGAGTGCCGGAATGACACTGAACAACAAGCCGGAAGTCCCTGGTTCGAATCCTGAACGCTTTAGGTGGGTTAACTTCAGTCAAACAACTCGCCTCTCTCTGCCCCAAACTGACCCCCACAATCCCTTGTTCAGGGAATAATAAGACTGGTCCACATTGCAGGGTTTCTTGTAAGGGTTGTTGAGGTAGTTGGAATGCTTTTAAGCACAAATTGCTGTGTGCTACCTTTCCAGGTGGGACGCGGGGGTGCTGTGGGTTAAATCACAGAGCCTATGACTTGCCGATCAGAAGGTCGGCGGTTCGAATCCCCGCAACAGGGTGAGCTCCCGTTGCTCATTCTCAGCTCCTGCCAACATAGCAGTTCGAAAGCATGTCAAAGTGCAAGTAGATAAATAGGTACCACTCCAGCAGGAAGGTAAACGCCGTTTCCGTATGCTGCTCTGGTTCTCCAGAAGCGGCTTAGTCCTGCTGGCCACATGACCCAGAAAAACTTTCTGCGAACAAATGCCGGCTCCCTCGGCCAGTAAAGCCAGATGAGCGCCGCAACCCCAGAATCGTCCGCGACTGGACCTAACAGTCAGAGGTCCCTTTACCTTTCCCTTTCCAGGTAGCCGATGCCTCTTGCCTCTCCCCCAGGAGAATCCTTGCTGCCAGTCAGTGTAGACAATATTGAACTTGATTCAGCACAATGCAGCTTCCTCTGTTGTTGTTTTAGTAGTTATAGTTGCCAGGTTTGCAATATCCCGCAAGACAGTGTAGTGTAGTGGTTAGAGTGCCGGACTAGGATCTGAGGCACCAGGATTTGAGTCCCTGATCAGCCCTAAAGCTCATTGAGTGTAATGTTCACGCCAGTCTCTACCTCTCAGCCTAGCCTCCCTCACAGGGTTGTTGTGGAGATTAAATGAGGAGGGGGAAACCCACCTGAGCTCCCTGAAGAAGAAGGTGGGAGATCGGTGCAAGAGATGGAAAAGCAAAATAGGCCGGCTTTTGAGTTGCACAGAATTCTTTGAATCTGGCCCAATAACTCCTGAATATCTCCTCCTTCTCTTCTGCTTTGCAAAAGCAAAAAACAACTAAAGGGGATACAAAACCACTGAGATGAGAATTAACTGGGAGGGGGGCAGGTTCAATGCTTCAGACCCTCCCCCCTTTTTTCCAACTGAATGAATGTGTCCCCTTAACTGGAAAGCACCCCCTCCGTCCCCCCAAAACACACACACACCAATTACACTCTGGCTGAGAGGGGAGAGAAATCTCACAGCCTCAGAGTTAATCCGCCTAGAAATATCTTCCATTTCCTGGGGATTTTCCTACTTTCCCTTTTGGCCTAAAGTACTCAAGTCCTTAAAATGGTCATCAATAATCCTCTCTCCTCTCAACCTCCCCCTCCCCGCAGTGTGCGCCCCCCCCCTCCAGTCCTGTCCCAGTTGCTGCCTGCCTGCTTCTTGGTGGTGGGCGAGAGAGAGAGAGAGAGAGCTCTGCCTTTGGACCATTTGCCTGTCGGTGCCACAGGGGCCACGCTTCAACACGCGGTGCCTTAGTGTGACGCGGGCACGTGCTGCTCTGTGCATCCTAGAACCGTGGAGCTGGAAGGGACTCCGGGGTCATCTAGCCCAACCCCCTGCTATGGAGGGATCGTCCCCAACAGATGACCATCCAACCTCTGCTTAAAGTCCTCCAAGGAAGGGGAGTCTGCCACCTCCCGAGGGAGTCCTTTGAAAACCTCCAACGAAATCATAGGATCATAGAATTGCAGAGTTGGAAGGGACCCCCAGCGGTCATCTAGTCCAACCCCTGCCTGAAATTGGAAGGTTGACTTCTTCCACATGCAGAGGAGGAATTGTGTGGCCCCCGCCAGGCGACAGGAGTCCTGGCAGGGCCGAACCCCCGAACCCCAACAGCCAGATCTTCCCGCGATTATCTCTCGTTTTATTTTTATTTAAATTTTTAGTTCCAGTTGAATACGTTGCTGTTTACAAAAGGCCGTGGTGGGAGGCGAAATGAGGCGCATTTCTTAGTATAACCACGAGATATTTGCATCCGCGTGTCATTCCTGATATCGCTCACGAGCCCTTTTTTCTTAAAGCTCGCTCTAATTTCTGTCTCTCCCCCTTGTTTGTTTTGTTTTTTGAATGCGAGGATAATTATGTGCGGACGGAGCTGCCTGTGAAAACTTTGCATTAGAGGATACACACAAACACACACACACACACACACACACACACACACACACAACACCCTCAGCAAAGCACAGCAGATCTCAGGGATTCCAGCCCCACTGCCTTTGAGAATCTCTCTCCGCTGTGGACACAAGTCACTTGCCGGATCTTGGCCTCGCCTGCCCCTAGATATGGGGGTCCCAGCCAAGATGTGGGT
The DNA here is from genome assembly GCF_965112155.1 of Podarcis liolepis. Lineage (NCBI taxonomy): Eukaryota > Metazoa > Chordata > Lepidosauria > Squamata > Lacertidae > Podarcis > Podarcis liolepis. The sequence continues at coordinate 404,212 of NC_139566.1, read as the reverse complement.
GCAAATATCCCTGCCAGCAAGGAGAGGAAGGATCCTTGGGGCTGGGGCAACAGTTGCGAGGTCAGGGGACCGCTTGAGTTTTTGGAAGAAGGGCAGGGGCCGCCTCTCCTCCTGAGTGACCTTCCAGGGGCCGCATGCAAAAGTATTGGAGCCTCCGTGCTTCAGAAGAAGGACCAGGTGATTCTAGGATCAATGATCAGTGAAAGCTTGTGAATTCAATTTGCTGGGAATCGCAGGATGGTTGGAGGGGAGCTTCTCTTGTGCTTGGATCCTGCCCCTGGGCTTCCCAAAGGAGGCAGGTGGTTGACCATCGTGAGTGGAAGAGGCTGAACTAGATGAACCCCCTTTGGCCTGACCCAGCAGCCCGGCTCTTCTTCTTTCTTTATGGAACCTCCAGCTCCAGAGGCAGTCTATCTCGATTCCTAGGTTCTGGGGGGTACCCAGCCACTGTGAGAGCAGGAGGCTGGCCAAGATGGGAGTCCTTTGGCCTGATCCAGCAGCCCGGCTCTTCTTAGATCCATCCTTTCCCTCTGCTCCCTTCTCTATCCTCCGTTCAGACAGGCAAGAGCACATCACCTCTCTCTTCATGTTCTAGGACACATTCCAAGCAGGCAGAAAAGAAAAGAAAAACCTCTGGGTAACTGTTCCCTCATGCTTTCTATTTATAACAAACACCCCTTTAGATATTTGAGCTGCTAGAATTTTTATGGTTCGGCATCTGTGGAACTCCCAGCCACAATAATTCTGCCAAGGAATCTTTAGCTGTGGTTCCTGAGTGACAGGGGTTGGACTAGACGACTCTGGGGACCCTTCCAACTCTACCACTCTCTGATTCTGTAATAAGAATAATATTGCCCCTCAGACCTTGTGGGGGGCCGGACTATCTTTTTTGGGGGGAAATGAATGAATTCCTATGCCCCACAAATAAACCAGAGATGCATTTTAAATAAAAGGGCACATTCTAGTCATGTACTGTAAAAACACGCTGATTCCCAGACCATCCGTGGGCCGGATTGAGAAGGCGATTGGGCCAGATCCAGCCCCTGGGCCTTAGTTTACCCACCCATGCTTAAAGCATTAAACTCTTCATTTCATCCCCTCACAACCCTGAGAGGCAGGTGACAGTGAGAGGCAGTGGCTGGCCCAAGGTCACCCAAATGAGCTTTATGGCTGAGTGGGAAGACTTGAACCCCGCTCTCTCGACCTGGGTCCAGCCCAGTACTCTAACCCCCAGGCCAGCACTGGCTCAAGTGGAATGGATCCTCCAGTTTCTGGGGCAGTCTATCTGTCTATCAGCAGAGGAGAGCTGCTGCTGCTCTTGTTCTAGCTTATTATTGCATTTTCTCCCCCCTCTTCACCAGCAGCAGCAGCAGCAGCAGGTCCCAGGGCAGGATGCAACCATTTTTAAAGCTGCCTCGGTTCATTTTTGAAAACGGCATCATTCTCACTTTCCAGCTCTGCAGAGGAGGAGTGTGAAAGGGAACGGGGACCGGCAACGGCCCGGCCATTAAAACACAAATGATCCGAGCTAAAAGCGGCTTCGGGGACAGAAAGAGCAGCTGGAGAGATCGATAGATTAAGCGGCAACAGAATCGAATGCTTCTGCTTTCTCTCCAGGGGAATCTGGGTTTCCGTTATTGGGGAAAGTCTGATGCTGTGCTAGTTAGATCTTTGGAGCATCAAGAGAAGCGGCTGCCTCCTGCGACTGCACCAAGCTATGCCCAATCCTTGCTCCCTACTGGAGAAATGTAGAGCTGGAAGGGACCTCCAAGGGTCATCTAGTCCAACCCCCCCACACACACACAATGAAGGAAGCACAGCTAGATCTCCAACACTGACTGGCAGCAGCTTCCCAGAGTTTCCAGAGTCTTTCCTCTCCTCTGCCTGGAGAGGGGACTTTCTGCGTGCAAAGCTGTGGAGCTTACCTTAAAGTAAGGCTCCAGTCCTCGTGGTTCCTGCTTGAAACAGGAAATGCAGGAAGCTGCCTTCTGCTGAGCCAGACCCTTGGCCCACCTAGCTCAGTATCGTCCACACGGACTGGCAGCTTCTGTCCTAGGTTTCAGGTAAGGGACAGACCCTGCTTGGAGATGCCGCTGCAGGTTGAAGCCAGGACATTCTGCATGCAAGACAGGTGATCTGCCCTGAGCAAAGGGCCTTCCCTTAAAAATAAAGGAAGGCCCGTTATAAAATCCAGTAAATCAGGATAATAAAAACAGGAATCCAGCCCTAAAAGGGTCCAGTTGTGGATCAGAGAAAACCTGGCCCCAGACATATGTCTTTGCAGGGCATTTGAAGCAAGACACCTGCCAGGTCCAGCAGAGGGAGCGGCCTTCCCAGGGGATCAGAGTGATCTTCTGGGTCTCCTCCCGGGGTGGCTGTTCAAGCAGCTAGTGGGCGCAGTGGTCAGAGCATCTCACAAAGTCCTGGGTTCGAATCCCCACTCGAAGCTCCCTGGGCCAGTTCCTGCTTCTCAGCCCAGCCTACTTCACAGGGCCCTTGTGAGAATGACATGAGATGCGAGGAGGAGCCCGTGTGATGCCTCAACTTCCTTGAAGGAAAAGATGGGGTATAAACAAGCAGCGTGCCTTCCAGAGAAACCCACAAGCAGAAAGCTAGCGGTGATTTGAGGCCGTGCAGAGGGTGGCTTCCGATTCCTGGGTGCCCTGAACAGAAGTTGGGGGTCCAGGGCAAGGGAAGGAATGGTCCCCCTCTATTCTGCCATGCCCAGACCCCACCTGGAAGGCTGTGTCCAGTTCTGGGTGCCACCATTTAAGAAGAGAATTGGCAAGCACAATTCAAAGTGTTGGTGCTGACCTTGAAAGCCCTCAACAGTCTCAGCCCAGTAGACCTGAAGGAGCGTCTTCATCCCCATCTTTCTGCCCGGACACTGAGGTCCAGCTCCGAGGGCCTTCTGGCGGTTCCCTCAGTGCGAGAAGTGAGGTTACAGGGAATCAGGCAAAGGGCCTTCTCGGTGGTGGCACACGCCCTGTGGAATGCCTTCCCATCAGATGTCAAAGGCATAAACAATTATCTGACTTTTAGAAGACATCTGAAGGCAGCCCTATTTAGGGAAGCTTTTAATGTTTAACAGGTCATTGTATTTTAGTGTTCTGTTGGAAGCCGCCCAGAGTGGCTGGGGAATAAATAATAAATTATATTATTATTATTATTATTATTATTATTATTATTATTATTATTATTATTAGCTGGAAGGTGTGCAGAGGAGAGAGACCAAGGGGACTGAGGAAACCAAGCCTGAACTAGTTTGAGGGAGTTAGGTATGTTTAGCCCAGAAAAGAGGAGACCGAGAGGAGTTGCCAGAGGCACCTTCCAATATCTGGAGGGCTGTGTCACATGGAAGATGGAGCAGGCCTGTTTTCTCCTGCTCCGGAGGGTAGGACTCGAACCCATGGCTTCTGGTTGCAGAATAACTTTCTGACTGTAAGAGCTGCCTCAGAAGGTGGTGGGAGGTTTTTAAAGAGCGCTTGGGTGGCCACCTGACAGGGATTCTTTCGTATTGCGATCCCTGCCTTGCCGGGGGTTGGACTAGATGATGCTCAGGGACCCCTTTGCGATTCTCTGGTTCTATCTATGAACTCTCCCCAGGCAGCCAATTAGCGGTTATTTACAAGTGTGTGTGTGTGTCTGTGTGTGTGTGTGTGTGTGTGTGTGTGCTCTAGCTCTGAGGTGTCCATTTGTCAAAAGCAGCATTGGCAGCCCCTGCGGCCTCCGCCAGCCTTTCCAGGGAATTTAAACACCCCTCTCAGCTTCCTGACACGCAGAGGTTGGCAGTAACTCAGGTTTACGGTGGACCACGAGTGCCTGACCTCTTTGTCAGATTGAAGAGCCGGGCAGCGGGAGAGAGAGACAGCGCCAGAGCCTGACCTCTTGGCTCCAGCAGATCTTGCCCATATGAATTGGTATTTGCCCACAAAAATCCCATGAGCCGTAAACAATGGATGTGCTGTCTTCGAAATCGCTCCCCCCAGGCAGCGCTGGAGAAGCCAGAGGCGGTTTGTCCTCAGGAGAGGCGCTCCATGGCCACCTTCCTTTTTATAGAATCACAGAATTGGAGGATTGGGAGGGTACCCCAGGGGTCATCCAGCCTGACCCCCCCTGCAATGCAGGAATCCCAGCATCTGGGTCTCAGGGCTGCTTGAAACCCTAGAGAGCTGCTGCCAGTCAGTGCCCAGCTAGGGTCGCCTCCATGGAAGACAGGGCTATAGCTGGCCGCCTGCCACGCAATGTTCTTCCTCCGCAGTCAGAGGCAGTAAATGCCTCAATATCAGTTTCTGGAAACCGCAGGAGGGGAGCGGGCTCTTGGGTTCAAATCCTGATTGCTGGTTTTCCTTGTGGGAGAAGAGGGTGCTGGGCTGGACGGCTGGCGAGAGCCCACAGCCTCCTTTGGATCGGCTCAAGAAATGCAACGTGGGCCAAATAGGCAGGACGGGTTTCGTATGAGGTCTGCCAGGTTGCCCACCATTTCTCAAGGAGGTCCACTGGAACCTTTTGTGAAAATTGGTGGCCTTCTTAGACACCCCTTCCCCACATACATGTTACTTGCATGTTGGGTGGGGCTCATTGCAAGGCTCTCTCCTGGGCCTTCCCTGGAGCTCAGCTGGACTGAAGATTTTGGAGTTTTTGGGCTACCTTGGGAAAGTGGTGGACTCTCCTTCATTGCAAGTTTTTGTTTAAAAAACAGTAATTTTATTCATTACATTGAGACATACGACATGCAACAGTTACATAAAGTGAGAATTAAAATAAAACAGCAGTATAGGCTCCAACAAACGTTTCTGACGACAGTAACAAAGTTGTGTTAAAGTATGTATCTCATCATTCTTACAGGTATGAAAGATGTGTAATAACGTGTATGCTTAGATTGTTGACTATTAGGAAAAGGTATTTTGTGTCTGTAACCATCTTAATTTATACAGATTTCATTGGAGGTTTTTAAAGAGAGGATGGCTGGCCAACTGTCCTGAGCTGAGATTCCACAAGACTGTCAAACCGATAGTTACATAAATTCAACTAACAAATACACCCACAATGTAACTGGCTGTGTTTAGCTATATAAATTCTTTATACATCATATAAACGTAACTTTTTTCACATCATCTAATTGAGCAGAAGCAATTAAGGACCAACACTGGCATACAGCAACTCTATTTTGCAAAGCCACATGTTAAGATCTTCCATATCCTTCGTCTGATACCTGCGCACAGCAGCTGCGCGCAACAACTGTACTTTGCAAAGGCAGGTGCGGAACATTACAAAGAAAAGTTCATCTTTTGCAAGGGCTGCTCCTTAAAGTTGTGACATCTGACACTTGTATTCGCTAAGACATACGCAGAACACAAAAAGCTTTTCTCTGGAGATTACGTTTTTAAAAACGGATTCATTTGTACATACGTGGAACACAAAAGCTTCTATCTGGACATTATGTGTATAAGAACTGATCTGTTTGTATTTCCTGTTCTAAATGTTGGTCCTTAACTGCTTGTGGGTCTATTTGTGAGCTGCAGTGCAGGGGTTGGTCTAGATGACCCTTAGGGGTCCCTTCCAACTCCACAGTCCTACGCCCTGCCTTCCCACGGGCTTCCAGCTCTGCCTTCCCGGGTCTCCCCACCCCTGCCTTGCGCTCTGGCCTCCCTTGGGTATTATTTTCAGCCTTCTCAAAATGCCTGCTCCCCCACCTATTCTTTTAAAAACCTGAGCTGCTTCCGGCCACCAGCCGCTTTCGGCAGCCGGCGATGCTTCCTTTGAGAGGCTGGGTGCTCTTCATGGCCCCAAGGAAGAGTTGCTTCTCCCTCTTCTTCTATTCTGTGTCTGAGTCAACGCAGCAGCGCTCCAGGGCTCAGGGCCTGTTTTGTAAGCTGTCACAACCAAGCAGGAAGGTGTAAAGGGCCTCGCGGATTTGGGGGGGGGGGTGTGTGTGGCAGTGGCAGGTTCATAGCAACCCAGGAAGTTGCCTTCCGCTGAGCCCAGCTAGTCCAGATTTTCTTGCACTGACTGGCAGCTCTCCAGGCTTTCAGGCAAGGAGCTTCTCCCATCCCTACCTGGGGATTGGGGCCTTCTGTGTGCAAAGCAGGGGCTCCACCACTGAGCAGCTGTGTCCATTCCCCTAAACAATAAAACAAGACGCTAGTCCTCATGGATCCGAGTCCAGAACCGATGTTAGCGAAAGGCGGCTTCCTATGTCCACCAAGCCCAGCATCTTTGGGGCGCCTCACTCAGTGTTACGGACCCTGGCCAGCAGCAGCTGTGCAGAGTGTCTGACCTGGGGCTTTCTCAGCCCTGCCTGGAGATTGGGTCTACATGCAAAGGAGGTGCTCGGCCGACAGAGCCACGCGGCTTTTCCTCTCAAAGCTTAAAGTAAGGCTCTAGTCCTCATGATTCTGATTTAAATAGGACTGCCAGAAGCTGCCTTCTCCTCTCAGTCCGCCTCACGCAGCGCTGACCCCTCCCGGGGTCTCTGGCCGGCAGGCTTTCTGAACCCTACCTGGGCGTTCTGCATTCCAAGCAGGTGTTCTTTGGCTGAACAATGGCCCTGAACACTTAGCAGCCTCCAGAGGGTGGCAATTTGGAAATGGCAAGACTCTGGAGAGCTTTGGACTCTTCTGCAGCAAGGCTGTTCCTGGTATATCTCAAAAACTGGGGGGGGGGGAGGAGAGAGACCCAGCCTACCCCACCCCCACTCCGTTAAACCACATTTAAATTCATTAATAGCCTCTTACGAAGCGCAGGCATTTTATTCTCTCTGCCCCCCCACAAAACCTCCTTGGTTGTCTTTGAGCAAAGTGAATATTCTTCTTCTTCTTCTTCTTCTTCCCCTCTGTTCACCCTCCTCCACATCTCCCTGCCGGAGAAATAGTGTTTGCTGCTGACAGAGGCAGAGGAAGAATGGAGAGAGATAAGAAGCGAGAGGAGGATGGAGGGAGAGAGAGAGAGAGGGAGGGATGGGACACCAGAGGAGGAGGGATGGCGAGAGCGCAGAGCTGGCGGAGAGGAGAGAGCGAGAGGAGCAAGGAAGCCGCAGAATCTTAATAGGGTTTCAAAGGCCGGCCGGCTGCCTTGCCGCTGGCAGTGCCCCCCCCCCAATCCCCGTTTCTGTTTGTGAAGCGGGGGGGGGGGCTGGGAGGAAAAAGGGGGGCACATCTAGGGTCAAAACGCTGGGTCCCCAGCTGCCAGGGGTGGGAGGCAGCGGGCAACGCGGGGCAATTCTTTCCTCTTACTGCAGGGCAGTTTTCCTTTCTGCTTGCCAGGGCAGAGGGGAGAGGGACACGGGGCAATTCTCTGTCCGCCCCCCCTGGCATTGAAGTGGTGAGGGGGACGCGGGGTAATCCTTTCCTGTTAGCACAGGGAGAGATGTGGGGCAATTCTCTTTCCTGGCTGGTCACTGCAGCTGGGAGTGGGATGTGGGGCAATTCTCATTCCTTCTCCCCCCTTTGTTCCTTTATTTATTTCCTTTTCTCTGAGGAGCCCAAGGTGGCGTATGTGCTTCTTCCCCCTCCTCGTTTAATCCCCACAACAGCCCTGAGAGGCAGTGACTGAGCCCCATGCCCAGTGGGAAGATTCGCACCCTGGACTCTCTCAGGTTCTGGCCCAGCGCTCTAACCACTACACCACCGCTGCCCCTGGTTTGAAGGTATTAAGTTGTTCCCTAAGTTTCTTCTGTGCAGAGCCGAGCCACTGACTCGGGCCCGTTCATTCCAAAGAGTATAACTTGGTGGGATATTAGTATTTTTATTCAGAGCCGAGTCCACCCCCCCCTCGTCCACCACACCCACCCACACATCCATTGGGGAGCAGCGAGCGGCTTGCGGGAAAAGGCTTAAATTTAAAAGCAGGGAGAGAGAGTCAGGGAGGGAGTCTAGCGCAGGGAGATTTAGTTCCATCTGAAAGCTGTCTGTGTGAATAAAAGGCTTTTTTTTGAATCCTGAGTTTAATAGCGAGAAGAGAGAGAGGGAGAGAGGAGCCGGGAGCCCCGGGGTTTAATCAGACCTTCATTTGATAAATAGAGGGAGACAAGGCCTCCAGTGGGCGCCCCCCCCCTCTCGCCATCTCTCCCTTTCCTCACCACCCTCCACCCACCCAGATGGGCACTCTCTCTCTCTCTCTCTCTCTCTCTCTCTCTCTCGCTCCTCACTCTCTTCCTGGTCTTTTGGCCAAGGGGGAGTGATGGGTGCTCTCCCCCCCCAGCCCCCCCTCTGCGCTCGGCTCCCCCCTCTCTCGCTCAGCCTCCCCTCGCACTCGTGGGCAAGGGGGCGGGCGAGGAGGAGGCCCTGGCCCAATGCAGCTGGGCATATGGCAGGGGCTGCCAGCCCCGGAAGGTGGATCTTTGGAGCTCTGAGAAAGAGAGGGAAGAAAGAAAGAAAGAAAGAAAGAAAGAAAGAAAGAAAGAAAGAAAGAAAGAAAGAAAGAGGTGCATTTCCCTGCACACAGGCCCAAGAAGTCTTGGTTTTATTTGAGGAGCCCGGCAGGAGGAATATTTTTTCACAACCATAGAGAGAGGCCTGCAGATAAGGAGTTTCTTGCCAACCTAGTGTTCTGTCTCTGACTGAGGATTTCGAGAGCGAACTCTGCAAATTGGTTTTCTCACTGCGTGGCAGGGGACTTTCCTCACTCAGCTGCAACAATAAGACTCCCTTGGCCCTGCCAATCGATTGGACCAGAGGAGGGACTCATCTCACTCCAGGATCGTGTTCTCGCAGCAGCTGACCTGATGCAACAGCAGCGACTCTCCCAGCAAATGCTGCCCCAGGGTAGACGGCCTTTGAGCCAGGAGGCTCCATTCATCTGGCCCAGGCTTCGATGCCGGTGGCAATGAGTCCCACCAACACTTGTGGAGAATGGGACTTTTTCTGTTTGCCTCTCCTGAAAACTGCCGCCTACCACTTCTGCTGGGTAAACCCTGTTTCCAGTAGGATGATTCATGGAATCAGAGTTGGAAGGGACCCCAAGGGTCATCTAGTCCAACCCCCTGCAACACAGGAGTCACATGAGACCGAGGAGGCAATTCCCCCCTCCAAACTTCTCAACAAGGGTCTCTCTTGGGAAGGCAGACCAGCAGAGGTCTCCTTGTAGCCTGTGACTTCACCCAAGTCCAGAAATCGGCATCTTGGGAACCTTAGTTCTCATTCCACCTGCTGACCCCCACTTTGTAGTCCTTATGACTGGAAAGTCAGGCTTGCGTGTGTGTGTGTGTGTGTGTGTGTGTGTGTGTGTGTGTGTGTGTTGGGCTGCCCATCGCCAAGGCCTGAGTTTCTCCTTGACCCACAAATTGTGCTGCATGGGGGGGCTCCATTTGCCCTCAGAAGCCCAACCCTGCTCTGAAAGGGGGGGCATGGAAGGGGCTGGCAGAGCGAGTCTGGCACAGAAGGCTTGAATAATTTAACTCGCTGCCACTTTGCGACGTTCGGCACTGGGCTGAGGTGAGGCCAAACACAGCATGCCTTTTAAGCAGACACACTTTTCTGGAAGGAGCAGGGGGCCCCTCTTCCCTCCCCCCGCCACCCCTCGCTCCTTTAACATAATGGCTCCGCTCAGCGACAAGGAAACACTTTTAACACACTCGGACGCTGCCGCCATCGCGACACAGCCAGCCAGCCAGCCGGCTGTTCCGCAGCCTCTGCCAAAGCAGAGGACTCCCTCTCTCCCCCAAAGGTGCCGCTTGCTGGCGTTGACATCGCTCTGGCTTCCTCTTGAGTCACAGGGGCAGGAAGAGGGGCGAGGGTTGGGGTTCCCCAGCAGCGTGTGGGGGGGTGGCGGCTGCACTGTGACTTCATGCAACTCCAGGATGGGGACGCAGGGCCTCCCATGGGGCGCTGCGTGATGACAGCCTTCCTTTTCTATTCATATAGGAAGATAGATAGACTAGCATCAGCCCCGCCCACCCTTGGGACTGTGAGGGGGAGGGGCTTGTAGAGATGGGCGGAGCAATGGATTCTGATCCATTTCAATCTTGCAGCGATAGGTCCTTTTCTGTTCGTGTGGATTCTGTCTTTGGAAAGATCGCATTAAAAGTCATTCTTTGAGCAGTCCGCATTTTGAGGTTGCAGCCAATGTCCTGCTCAGAGCAGAGACTGCAAACTTTTTGAAAAAGTAATCTACGCATCTCCTCTTAACGGTTGTAAGTTGTTTAAGATTGTTTCTAATATGGTGCTTTCATGTTGTGAACTGCCCTGGGACCTTAAGGTGAAGGGCAGGTATTTAATCAATCAATAATAATCTTAGATCCTTGAATTTCAATGGGTCTGCTCTTCAAGAAGGACTTGGTCAGGTGCCACCCTTTGCATGTATGTTTTACGTAAACAACGAACTTTTAAAACATAAAATGACACTTTTTGGTGCTTTTAAATGCCGCCCCCCGGAAAGCGCCTGTTATTCCTATGCCTCTCTCATGTAAAATATTTTTTGCTCTATAAAACTCACTTTTTCCCTCCTAAAAAGTAAGGGGAAATGTGTGTGTGTCTTGTGGAGCGAATGCAGGCTGCGCAGCTATCCCGGAAGCCAGAACAGCAAGAGGGATTGCTGCTTTCGCTGCACAGCAAATCCTCTTGCTGTTCTGGCTTCTGAGATTCAGAATATTTTTTTTCCTCTTTTCCTCCTCCAAAAACTAGGTGCGTCTTGTGGTCTGGTGCGTCTTATAGAGCGAAAAATATGGTGCATCTCTGCAGAATTGCAGGATCCCTAAAAGTGTGCAAAGCTTTGGGGAGTCGTGTAGTGGAGCACCTGCCTTGCAGACGGAAGGCCCTGGGTTCAGTTCCTGCTGGCATCTCCAGGTAGGGTGGGGAGAGACTCCTGCCTGGAATCCTGGGGCGCTGCTGCCAGTCAGTGCAGACAGCACTGAATCTGATGGGCCAATGGTCTGCCTCTGTATCTGGCAGCTTCCTGGTGTTCCTAAGTGTTCCCAGTGGTGAGCAAGTGGAAGGGCTTTGGGTTGGGCTGGTCTGCTGCAAGAGCCGACGCCACGCATCTTCCCGTCCACCCCAGTCCCTTGGGGCTGAGAATGGAGCAGCCCCTTCATTAGGTCTTCGTGCGTCTCCCTCCCTCCCTCCTTCACTTCGCCCTTTGGGGAAGATGGAGCATTCCCAGCCTCCTCCGCCTCCTCCTCCTCCTCTTTGCTGGCCTCTGAGGCTTTGTTCAGCCTACTTCGAAATGTCTTGCGCTGCGCCAGGGCTTCCCTGCGGATCGCACAGCGTGGCCTGTCACGGTGGCACAGCTGCCGCGGCCCGGTGGCGCTTGCACAGCCGCGAGGTGCCCTGGGCGAGGCGCCAGGCTCTTTCCAGTAACCTTCAAAAGGGGGCCACTGTGGCAGGGGCTGACCCGACCCAGAATCCCATCTGCATAGCATTTGCATCCATTCGGGATAACTTGTCTCCCAAAGATGGGTCTTTGGGGCCTTTGGGCCTCTTGGTGATGCCGACTAGCGGGAGGTAGGAGGGAACCCAGTTTAGCACCAAAGGAGGGTCTGTCTAGCTCAGTATTATTATTAATAATAATAATAATATTTATTTATACCCCGTCCTCCCTAGCCAAGACCGGGCTCAGGGCGGCTAACAACCAATAAAAAACAAGTTGATTGAAATGCAACTTAAAAAAACAAGATGAAAATTAAAACATTAAAACGCAGCCTTGTCACAGGAGGAGGAAGGAAAAAGAAAGAGGGGGAGGGAATCAAATTGACTCCAAGCCAAAGGCCAGGCAGAACAACTCTGTCTTACAGGCCCTGCGGAAAGAAATCAGATCCCGCAGGGCCCTGGTCTCATGAGGCAGAGTGTTCCACCAGGCCGGGGCCATCACTGAAAAGGCCCTGGCTCTGGTTGAGGCTAATCTGACTTCCTTAGGGCCCGGGACCTCTAGGGTGTTGCTCTTTATGGACCTTAAGGTCCTCCGTGGGGCAGACCGGGAGAGGCGGTCCCGTAGGTACAAGGGTCCTAGGCTGTATTGTCGACCAGCACCAGCTCTCCTGGGCTTTGGGAAGAAGTGTTTTCCTAGCCCTTCCTGGAGGTGTCCAGGATTGGACCTTCTGCATGCCAGGCAGGGGCTCTGCGCACTTATCTACAGCAAGGGTAGCGCCGTGGAGTGGTTGGATGCAGAGGAATGGTGTGGGGCACTAGCCCCCAAGGGAAGAAGGCTCAGAGCCCGAGGGAGAAGGCGGTGTCAGAAGCTGAAGCGGGGGCCCGGTTTAGTGAGCAGGGAGAGTGTGTGGCAGAGAGAAGTCCAGAATCAGGAGGAGGAGGCCAAGAGGCAGAGGGGAGTCCTTCTGGGGGCGTCTGCTGTCACTAGCTGCCCTCCCTGCTGGTCTCCCAGGACCAGAGGAGGTATGAAGAGGGAGGAGCAAAGGCAGCCCTGCAAGGCGTCTCAGATTGGGACCAGGTGGAGGCGAGGGAGGCAGCAGCCGTGGGAAGGAGAAGACCTTCTGCCTCCCCGACTGCCTCTCAAGGGCAAGACCTTCCGAGAAGAGTTGCTAAGCCCATTAGTCCTGGCGCCGTTGAGCAGGCCGAGTTTCCTCTAATAAAGAGTTAACTTCACTTATTCCATGTGCGCTTTTTTCTTGACATGGTCTTAAAGTCCGTTTTCCAGCAGAAGAGCAGGCTGAGCCCATATAAAGGCCAGGGGAAGAGTTGCACTTTTGGCGTAAGACGACAGCTTTGCAGAGACAGCTGCTGCAGTCCAGCCACATCTAGAAAGCCCCACCCTGGCAAATGCCTTTCCCAAGTCAGGTTCTAGTCCTCATGGTTCTGATTTAGACAGGAAGGTGGCAAGAAGCCTTATGCACACCCTTGGGCACTGGGGATCGGCAGGGGTATTCTGACACTGCAGACAGGATCCTGTCCCCAGCTCTGCCTGAAGACGCCACTGAAACCTTCTAGATGCAAAGCAGATGCACTCTCACACTTTCGGCCCTTCCCAATATGAAATGTCGGGAGGTCTTAGAGGAGAGTGTTCTTCCCCCACAGTTGGTAGGTCAGCTGACTGCATGACTTCGGTCAGATTTTGGCCCAGAGGCTGCCCAGTTGCTGGCTCTCTTCTCTCCCTTCTCCCATGTGAGTCTCTAAGCTCCGAGTTTCTGGAGCGAGAATCGGAGTCTTTGTACATAAATGATTTCTTGCGATCTGCCTTAGCCATTATTTTCTTCTTTGGCTCGATAATCGATACGGCTGCGGTGTTTTCTCTTATCTGGGAAGAAGCGACAACAGGGCTAAATGAACTCCCTCTGCAGTGTGTTACTCATCATGTATATAACTGTTCTGTTTGCGGAGGGAGCCTGATTTGTGGCTTGTTGGAAAACCAGGAGTGTTTTTTTACCTGTGTGTGTGTGCGCGCAAGAAGCAGGGCGGGCGACGGGAGAGGAGGCCGGGCACTTGCCATGCGGAATGCATCGCGCACACTCCCTCCTGGCACTTTTGCAGGGTCCGGTATCTCCTGCCTCTCACAACAGCCCTGCAAGGCAGGACAGGACAATCGTTCTATTCTGTGCCGACACATTCCTGTGTCCAGTTCTAAAGGGACCTTCACAGAGTGGAGCACCTCAGGATTGTGAAGGAGGTGGAAAATAAGATCTGTGAGTAAGTGCTGAAGGACCCACCTTCTGTGTGTCTGACCATGGGTGTAGGCAGGGAGGGGCAGCTGCCCCCCCCCCAAAAAAATCAATGAAAATACATGGCTAACTGAGGTTCTGCCCCCTAACAAAACTCCTGGCTACGCCCATGTTTCTGACCCAATGGGGCTTTTCTGATGCTTGCAAGGGGGAACCAGAAGCCTTCAGAAGCTTTTGGACTCCATCTCCCATCATCACACCTGGAGCTGCTGGGAGTTGGGATCCAGCTATCTGGTGCCGTTCCCCCATTTCTGCTTTTAAAACCTCACCCGTGACGCCTACAGACCGGTGTTTCTCCTGGAACCGGGGGGTGGTGAGCCTTGGGCCTTTTCAGGGCTTGCAGCACCCCCCCACGGGCTGGAGTGGGGAGGCCCAGCAACATCTGCTGGGTCTGTGAGGTCCTTCTCATGCTCGTTTTCTTCCCGCATGTTCCTTCCGCTGGCAGGCAGGAGGTGTGCGCACTCAGAGAGTGAGAGCAAGAGAGCGATGGCAATGTACCTAATACACACACAAACACGCTCCATATCTTTCGCCGCCAGATATTAACAGGAGTTTTCCTCCTCATTGCGCTCCCATTCCGGGGACATGCTTCACCTGTTCATTTCCGCCTGCCGAAGGCCCTGCGTTTTCGCCCCATTAAAAATGGCGGCTGCTCCCCGCCTGCCTCTTCCAATGGGCTGAATCTTGATTGGCGCCCTGCTGTTCCGGGTACCAGCTTGGAAAGGCTGATATCGTTCTTCTGCAGAGTTTGGAAATTCTGGAGAATTAACAGCGTTGGAGCAGTTGAACGTGCGCTTTCCACGCTGGAAGGAAATGTGCCTTTTTGGTATTCTGGTTTTATTTTATACGTTTGGAGGTTTGTCGGCAGCAGGAGATGTGCAGGGGGGGGGATGCCCTCTGGCAAGCCCCTTTTGAAAAAGGTTCCTGGTACCTCTTACTCTCTCTGAGCTGAGCAGATGAAGAAGCCCGCACATCTTTTCATCTGACAATTTTTCCGCTGGATGCGTATGCATTATTAAGGCCCGGAGAGGGAAGGGAGGAATAAATGGCTATTCTCTCTGCCTCCCTCTCCTCGCAAACCTTATTTCTGCCTGCTCTTTAGCTATGATTACAGTGCGGTTTATCATTTTAATCTGCTCGAAATGTCATCGGTACGAGGTGTAATTACGGCAAACCAACAATGGCTTCTCTCCCTCTCAATACACACTTGCGTACTGTATACACACACACACACACACACACACACACATTCTGCAACATTTCTCAAAAGGAGCCTGAATGGAAATGAAGACTCAAAAATAGGGGACTGGAAAGAACCCCGTTTTCCCCGTCCACATCCGAACTTAAGAAGCGCCCGGGCACTAGATCAAGCCAATGGCAGCTTATCCAGTCTGGCCTCTTCTTCTCACAGGGGCCAATGACCACGAAGATCTTAGGGATCCAGATAGACAGCCTCTGCACCTGGAGGTTCCATTAGGACAGCAGAAGAGCCTGGGCAAAGGCAGCCCATCTGCTCCAGCACCCTCTTTGCGCAGTGGCTGACCAGTGGCTCCAAAGTGGCAGGCGCGTGGGCACCCTGTCTGCCCTGCCACCTCCACCACATGAGCTGGCACAGTATCGGCCACAGCACTGTCCTTAGCATATGCGCCGTCGGGGAGCAAAGATCCGCCCAGCACCCTCAAACTTAGTTTAGCCCCAAAATTGGTAGCTTTTATTATGATGTAAGAGTTAATTTTGGGACGCGGGTGGCGCTGTGGGTTAAACCACAGAGCCTAGGACTTGCCGATCAGAAGGTTGGCGGTTCGAATCCCCGCGACGGGGTGAGCTCCCGTTGCTCGGTCCCTGCTCCTGCCAACCTAGCAGTTCAAAAGTGCGTCAAAGTGCAAGTAGATAAATAGGTACCGCTACGGCGGGAAGGTAAATGGCGGCTTAGTCCTGCTGGCCACATGACCTGGAAGCTGTACACTGTCTCCCTCGGCCAATAAAGCGAGCTGAGCGCCACAACCCCAGAGTCGGCCACGACTGGACCTAATGGTCAGGGTCCCTTTACCTTAAGAGTTAATATTGAGAATGACAAGCGCCGCTGTTGAGTCAAGCACCACCATTGTGAATGCCAAGCGCCACCGCTAGCGTGGCGCATCTTTGGTAAATGAGCACACAAAGTCAGAAGTCCTTTAGTGAAACAGTAGGTATACATTTCGGTAATACGTAGGTATATGTGTATTTGGTTTTCTAGCTTGATCAGAATTATTTATTGTTTCATAACAGGTAGATAGTTAAGATCTTAGGCGGCTTCAGCAGCAGGTGCCCAGTGCCCCCAGGATTCGGCGCCCGGGTGCCCTACACCCCTTGCACCCCTGGGTAAAGATGGCCCCGATCAGCCAAAATCATGCCCGAAATCCTGCAAGATCTGGCCTGAAATGAGTGCTGGTGCCACTTCAGCGGAGGCAGAAGGGCAGGTGGAAAAGCAGGCATGGTGCTGAAGGTGGCAGGACAGGGCAAGGTGGCATTCTGCCTTGGAAAACCCGCAATCAGGATCCGGGCACCAGAGCCCTCTCCCTTCCTGTTGGGCCTAGCAACAGGTATAATGTATTCGGAGTGGGACAGAAGGCCATTGGGACTGGCCCAGAGAACGGCCAAAACGGCGGTGACACATTCACTTCTAAGAAGCCCCGTTAAAGGTCCATTCATTTCACTTGGTCTACTCTGAGTAGACAGTTCGCTGCTTCCTAGCCAAGGATCTGCTCCTCCTGTGATCTCCTCTCCTCGCTCTTCCTCCCTCTCTGCTCTGATCTTTCCCCCTCCTTGCAGCCTCCCCACCTGCTCTCTTGACGCGCCTGGCGTCACTTTGATCTCCCCTGCTCCTGTCACCTTCCTCCCTCTGAGCTCCTTCACGTCTTTCTTTCTTTCTGTTTTCTCTCTCCTTTCTGTTCCTGGCAGGCCTGCCTCCCCCCTTCCCCCAATGTCACTGAAGGGTCTGTCCAAGTGGAGTTGGGGGAGACACACACACACACACACAAGATCAAAGGACTCCATAAAGTTTGTGTGAAATCCTATTGAATTCCCCGTATGGTTTGGAAGGCTCCTCCCAACCTGCGAGTGGCTGGTGGGAAACTAGGGTGAGATTAAGGAGGTGGAGCGGTGGGAAGGGGGAAGGAGAGGTCTTTGGGGTGGGGGCCCCCTCCAGCCTCAAAGGACAACCTCCCTGCGGGGCAGAGATTGTGCAGCTGCATAACTCCAAAAACCCAGCAAAGCTCAGAGAAAGAAGGGGAGAGTTCCTTTACTGTTAGCCGCCCTGAGCCCAGCCCTGGCCAGGGAGGGCGGGGTATAAATTATTATTATTATTATTATTATTATTCCTCCAAGGACAACTGGGCTGTGGGTGGCGGTGCCGGGAGAAGTTAGCTGTTCTAACTCTGGAATATGCATCCCAGAGTGAACATGAGAACTCCGAAACCAGTGTGATCAAACGTTCCCAAAAGACTGGAGTAAATTTATAGAACACTTGAAGGACAATTGCAAGCAATTAACAACACTGGCAGGACTTAATGAAGAAGACGTGTAATGATGACGATATACAAACATACCTTGGGTTACAGACGCTTCAGGTTGCGCGTTTCTGGTTGCGCACCGTGCCAAACCTGGAAGTACCGGAACGGGTTACTTCCGGGTTTCGGTGCGAGCACAGAAGTGCTAAATTGCGCTTTGCGCAGAAGCACCGAATCATGACCTGCACATGCGCAGAAGCGGCGCTGCAGTTTGCGAATGTGCCTCCCGCACGGATCACGTTCGCAACCTGAGCGTCCACTGTATACCTTTTTACATATTGGTTAAAACATTTGATAAATGAAGGGACATAATGTAAAGAGGAAGAAGTACAAATGCTATGATATAAAAAAAGAATTAAGGTAACCATGAGATGGGAGGGAGGGAGGTCAACAGTTTAGTTGAACAAATAATATGGAAAATATGAATGTCTTTTAATAGTATAAAATGGGAACTTAATAAATATTATATATATATATATATAAAACACAGAATGAACATAAGAACAGCCTGCTGGATTAGGCCAAAGTGGACCCATCCAGTCCAGCCTCCTCTTCTCACAGTGGCCGACCAGGTGCCTTTTTTGGAAAGCCCACAATCAGGATTCGAACACAAGAGCAACTCTCCCCTCCGGCCATTTCCAGCAACTGCTGTCCAGAAGCAGGGCTGCCTCTGACTGTGGAGCCATAGCAGAGCCGTCCTGGCTAGGAGCCACCGGCAACCCTCTCCTCCTCCTCCTCCTTCTCCTCTCAAAGCCCTCCAGGTTGGCGGAAGAGAGTTCACAGAACTGTAGAGCTGGAAGGGACCCAAAGGATAACATCTAGTCCAACCCCCTGCAGGGCAGGAATATGCAGCCGTCCCACAGGAACCTGCAACCCCCCTGGTGTTATCAGCACCGGCTCTAGCCCACGGAGCCAACGTCCATAGTTTATGTGCTGTGTGAAGAAGGACTTTCTTGTATCTCTCCGGAATCATCTTCATTGGGTGCCCACCAGTTTGAGCCTTATGAGAGGGGAAGAAAACTTTCCTCCGCCTGCTTCCTTCAGGCCACCTAGAATTTTATCAACTTCGCCTCTCACTCGCCTTTTCCTCGCTGGGAAACCTTGCTGTTCTAGCCCTTGAAGCGGCATCCCTGGCTGGTCTCGCTTGCTATAGCTGGCCATTTTTTGACTTAGCAAACTGAGTGGGAGGTTTTGAGCCCTGGTCCTAACCTGACACTAACCACTGCACTGCACTGCCTGCTTTATTTTTTATTTTATTTTTTTGCTCTCTGCCTTCAGCTGAGAGGACAACACCCCACCCCCTTCGCCCTCCCTGGGCCTTGAGGAGCTTGAAGGAAAGTTCCTGGCCTGTTTTATCACCAAGGACATTTGCATGACGGGGGAATCTTTGTCTGCTCCCCCTCCTCCTCATTCCCGCTTTACATAACACCAGGCCAGAGAAAGAGAGAGAGGGAGGGAGGGAGAGACCCTGCTTTCTGGTTTCCCACAGGCAATGCTTGGCCACTGTGAGAACAGGATGCCGGCCTAGATGGGCCCCCTTTGGCCGGATCCAGCACCCAGGATCTTAGCCACCAAGGCTGCCCTCTGCCCTTCGCAGCAGGAGACGGCCACGCTTCCCTTTGCCAGTTGCTGGAAGACTCAAGAGGGGAGAGTTGCTCTTGTGGTTGGATCCTGCTTGTGGCTGGTCTCCACGGGAGGAGGACGCTGGACTAGACGGCCCCCTTTGGCCTGATCCAGCAGGCTCTTCTCACGGTCTCCCAGCCTGTCCTCATTTCCCCCTCGGTCACCCTGTGATCCTTTATCCCTCGCTGAAGACTTGTCCGCATTCACTGGTGCTGTAGCCTGTAATCGAGTTTAACTGACTAGATTAATTGATTTTTTATATAAAAAAACCTTAATCAACTCAAAAAGCATCTCCAATAAATTGGGCAACATGTTGGTGTGTTGTGGTTTGGGGTTTTTAAAAACCCACTGCAAATTATTTTTGATACAAGGACTTGCTTAAAAAAAGCAAACGCCCTCTGGGCTTAGAGCATGCAGGGTGGATGGAGTCGTTGTTTGAGAGCCAGGGTGGTGTCCTGGAGAGAGTGTCAGGCTCGGCGCTGGGAGAGACCGGGGTTCAAGTCCCCCACTCAGTTGTTATGCGGAATTAAAGAGGAACATGGTCAAGATGCTGGCAGTGATTGCAGACAAGATCTTTTCCCCAGCCCTGCCTTGAGATGCTGCCTGGGGATTGAGCTGCCCAGATGGGCAGGGTATACTTCCTCCTCCTCCTCCTCCTCCTCCTCCTCCTCCTCCTCCTCCTCCTCCTCCTCCTCCTCCTCTTCTTCTTCTTCTTCCCACTAAGCTACAGACCTTCTTCCCAAACAGCAGGTTGAGAAGCTGCCATCTACTGAATTGCTCCCATGAGATCAGTCTTGCCTGCACTGACTGGCAGCAATGGCTCTCCAGGATTTCAGGCATGGGGGGGGGCAGATTTCCCAGCCTGACCTAGAGATGCTTTTGGCTGGTTGATCTGGGGACCTTCTGCATGCCAAGCAGGTGATCTGCAGAGGACAGCCTCCGCAGCTGGGCCAGACCAGGGTGGGGAAAGAGGGATCAAAAACAAGCAAGGGTCCCTAGTTTCATTGGGAGGGATGGTGGCTTTGGGGCTGAATTTATTGCGTCAATTCCAAAACAACTCTCCAAACCTCCGAGTGCAGGCTGCCAGCCTGGGCTGGGGAGAAACACTGCTCCTCTCCTCTCCTCTCCTCTCCCCAAGAATCTGCCTGCTCCCATTTCTTTTTCCTTTTTGTGACTTCATTTGAAGTCGGTGGGCAATGCAGCCGGTTCTCTCCCCCCGGAGCCCGCACAGAGAGGCTGGCGTTGGGGAGGGGGGCCTGCCCCCCGCTGCCGATCAATCTCCCTGTAACCCCAGGGCTGGCGGTTCATTTGGGTGCCATGTGACGGCAGCGGCTGCTCCAGATAAAAAGAAAGGGAAAAATCTACCGCTATCGACCTGATCTCTCTCTTTCCTCCCGGGCAGAGAGAGAGGGAGACGGGGGGAGCGAGCTGCACTTTGCACCCACAAGCCGACGGAGAGCGGGCGAGGCGGGTGCTGTCAGGCCCAGGGAGGTGAGGGGGGCAGCGCCTGCGCATGCATCGACTTCTGCTGGTGTCGGGTCCCCATTAGCGCCTGCGTCTTCTGGTGGTGGAAGCAGAACAGCAAAGTGTGAAGGAGTAAGAAACCAAAGTGTTGGGCTGCCTGGTGCTTCCCTGTTTGCAATGCCGCAATGCCCTTACGCCACTTTGTTAACAGCACACTTAAGAGATAGCGCCGCCTGGTGGCGGTTAGAGGGAAAACACGCACGAGACACTTCAGTGCACTTTGATGTTGCTCAAGTATCCCTACTGCTCCTCCAGCAAAGGCAGAAAAGATGCTGTCAAGTTATTTCTTACGTTTATTTATTGGTTGCCCTCCTGCCCCATCTTTTCTACTCCCAGGAGCTCCAGGTGGCAGACGTGGTTCTTCCCCATCTCTTTTAACCCCTACTACAACAACCCTGTGAGGTAGGGCTGGGCTGAGAGGCAGTGACTGGTCCAGGGTCACACCCAGTGAACTTCGCTTCCCAAGGGGGGATTTGAACCCTGCTCTCCCCCAGGTCCTAGTCCAACTCTCTAACCATTATGCCACCACTGGATTAATAATAATTATGCTTTAATTAAAGCAGTCAGACGCATATTGATAGAACAATAACAGCAATGATAAGACTTCCTACGGCATAATTTGGGGTCTGTTCTCAAACTCTTGCGCCTCTTTCTCTCTCCAGTTCTGCAGACCCGCTTTGTCGAAGAGCCTGAGGACCAGACGGTGGTGTCCGGGCAGAGGATTGTGCTCTCTTGCGTGGTGCTGAACTATTCCGGGATCGTGCAGTGGACGAAGGATGGCCTGGCCCTGGGGATGGGGCAAGGCCTCAAAGGTAGAACCAGAGAATTGGGCCGCCGGAAGGGACTCCTAAGGGCCATCTAGCCCAACCCCTTCCTTGCGTTCTGTGTGTGGTGGCGCTGGGGGTGGACTGCACTGTTATTTTTGTCCTGCGAAGGAGCTTTGCTTTGCACCCTGAATTTTTCTTCTCTCGGGCTGCGAAATTGCCTTTTTGGGGGGTCTTGGCTGCCAATGTTGTGCTTTCAGCTGGCTTGCCAAAGCAACGCTTGCCCTCTTTCCCTCTCAGTCTCTTCACCTCCAGCCTCGCTGTGACATGGAGACGGCTGGAGCATGTGCCTGGCATGCAGAAGGCTGCAGGCTCAATCCCCACTGGCAGCGTCTCCAGGCAGGGCTGGGACTCTCGCCTGCCTGAAACCTGGGAGAGCGGCTGCCAGCCAGTGCGGACAATCCTGAGCTAGGGAGACCCGTGGCCTGACTTGCTAGAAGAGAGATGATCTTCGCCTTTCAAGCACTCTTTTTTATTTTTCCAATTCATCAATACCTGTCTTTTTGCTGGACTAAGAGAGTCCATTTGCACTGTCCCTTTGTTAGCATTTCTTGGGTATATAATTCAAAAGGATATTTTTCCTCTGCAAACTTTAGATTCTTCCATACAGTCGTGTTGATCGTTTCTATTACCCTCTGCCCAAAAATTACCAATAGAGGGCCTTGTAAGAACAGAGGATTTAAAGAAGCATCGTCTCCCACCCCCTTGATGTGCCTCAAGGTGGAACTCTGGAAGCTGTGTGGGGCCCAGGCAGGCCAGTGAGACCCATCTGGCTTGACACTGTCTACACCATGTCCAAAGTCCATTTTGGGGGGCAGTTGGTTTAATCTGGTTCCTGTGGGTAAAATCCTTAAAAAACCTCAAGAACCTCAACCTAAAAGCAACTTCAATCCCAAAAAAGATCAACAACTTTGGGGTAAAATCCTTAAAAAAGTTCAACAAGGTTAACAACTTTGGTCGGCCCTCACGGCCCTTCACTTCATCAAATCTGGCCCTCTTTGAAAAAAGTTTGGACACCACTGGGCTACGTGGACTGGCAGCACCTCTCCCTGCTTGCAATGGGACCTTTATTACACAAAGCAGACATTCTGTCATGCCCATTATTTTTATAATTTATACCCCGCCCATCTGGCTGGGTTTCCCCAGCCACTCTGGGTGGCTCCCAATTGAATATTAAAAACACGATACAGCATCAGACATTAAAAACTCCCTAAACAGGGCCACCTTAAGATGTCTTTGAAATGTCAGATAGTTCTTTATCCCCTTGGCATCTGGTGGGAGGGCATTCCACAGGGCGGGTGCCACCACCGAGAAGGCCCTCTGCCTGGTTCCCTGTAACCTCACTTCTTGCAGGGAGGGAACCGCCAGAAGGCCCTTGGAGCTGGACCTCAGTGTCTGGGCAGAACGATGGAGGTGGAGACGCTCCTTCAGGTCTTCTGGGCCTTTGAGGCCGTTTTGGGCTTTCAAGGTCAGCACCAATACTTTGAATTGTGCTCAGAAACATAATGGGAGCCAATGCAGGTCTCTCCAGACCTCCTTGTTCTGAAGCAAGGGCGGAGGGAGCGGCCTTGGCGGAGTCGGGCACTTGAGCCAGGCAGCTCAATATTGTCAGGCAGGCGGCATGGCCAGCCCTAGATTGAGATGCCAAGCGGTGGAGCCTGGGACCTTCTGCATGCTGAGCAGGTGTCCACCGCGCCCTGTGTCTCCTCTCCTCCCAGTCCTGGGGCAGAGGGTTGTCGCATGAGGAGGGTGGCGACGCATCTTCCCTCTGTGCGTAGGAATTTTATGATTGCTCCCTTGGCCTCTCTCCTCTCTCTGCTCTGGCTGCCCCCAATGAGTGTGCCAACAGCGCCACCTACTGGGAGAGGGCATGGGCACCCCACACACTTCTTTCCCATTTCATTCTTGATTTCTTTTTCTTTTTTAACACTCCAGCTTTAATTTTGGGACAGTTATCGCCTTGCAAAATGAATCCCCCAACTTTATTGCATTTCACAAGATGATCGATAATTTTTTTAAGAAGGCTCAAAAAGTTAAAAGAGTGGCAGATCAAAACTTGCACCCACAGGCGGGTATAGCCTTGCCAAATCAAAAATGTTCTCAGCAGGTGCCGAAAAGGGCACCGTGCCCAATGCCAAAAGGCAGGGGGTTCCGGGGTACAGATGCTTCCACGCTGAAATATTGAGTTCTTACAGGGATTGTGTGGCCCCTGCAACAAGGCCAGTTCTGCCAATCGAAGCTGTCAAGGGGGCGCATGGGCATAAGGCAATCTGGCAGGGAAAGTGGGGCAGGGAGGCTTGCGAAATAAGAAGACACAGCACAAGAGGAAACAGGAGGGGAGGGAAAAGGTAGAGGAGGGAGATCAGCCCTTCGAGTCCAGAGCAAAGGGCTGGGCAACAAGGACCTCCACTCCAAGGCAGGCCGGTCTTCCCTTTCTGGTGGCAGCAGGGCAGAATCAGGGCTGTGTGAGTGGGGCACTGGGCGCTGAGCTGAGGGGGCACCCAGTAAGAGAGGCGCTGGGCTTTGGGAAGAAGGAGTGAGGCTCTAACAGGGTCCTAGAGTCCTCCCGCCTCCTCCCCAAAGCATAGCTGTCAATGTTTCCCTTGTTTAAAGGGAAATTCCCTTATTCCGAATAGGATTCCTCACAAGAAAAGGGAAAAGTTGACAGCTATGCCCCAAAGCCCAGTTAGCGCTTTCCCGGCTTTAAGAAGGAGGCACGGGGATCCAGGACTCTGCTGGGGCCCCAGCACCTCCTTCCCAAAGCTGGGCACCGTTGGCAAGGCAGCTCCAGGGCTAGGGAGGGCACCAAATTTTGGCCTCAGAGCACCATTGGAGCCGATTCTGCCACGGACATGAGAAGATCCTGTCAGATCAGGGCAGCAACCCGTCTAGTCCCGCCTCCTGTTCTCACAGTGGCCAACCAGGTGCCCATTACACGAAACCCACACGCAGGATCCGAGCAAAAGAGCATTCTCTTGCTGCTTCCAGCCGTGGAGGGAGAGCAAAGCCACCCTGGCTCATCGCCCTCGATAGTCCTCTCCTCCCCCATGAATTTATCCAGTCTTCTTGTAAACTCCCTCCAGTGGCAGGGAGTTCCACAGTTCAACCCTGCCCTGTGTGTAGAAGGACTGGAGAGCGGCTGCCAGTCAGTGTAGACAATGCTGAGCTAAAGGGATCCCAAGGTATCTTCCTTCTGTTCTTCATTCTGGCCAGGAGAGGGGAAAGCAGGCTCCTTTTGTGGCCAGTGGGGATGGAGTGGGGGGGCTCAGGCTGGTCCTCTTTCTAGGGGGCAGGAGGGGGCAGCCACCCCTTGGACTCCACCGGCCAGAGCAGGATGCCCTTCTGTTTTTCCGGCCTTTGTTAATTAACTCCTCGGACGGTTACTTTGCAGACGTCCGCCTGACCTTTTCCCCATTCGCCCTGACCAAGCCATCGCCCGCCTCCACAGACCAGCGTCCTGGGAGTAAAACAAATAAATGAAAATAATTAAAACCTGACGCCGAGGTTATTACGGTGGTACACCCGGAGAAAGCTGCACTCTGCCACTTTTAACGAGGAAATTATGCGTGCTGAGCTCATTTGCATATGTTGACATTCTTTTCCTTGGCACCTGCTCTTCCTGGAGGGGGGCGGCGAGGTGGACTGAGCAGGGAGCCCCCTTGGTGCTGCCTCCCCAGCCCTCGCAGAGGTTGCACGGGTGCAGATTGCGCAGGGGGCGTCAAGCGCACGTCTGCAGCCTTCCTAAGGGCAGAAAACGGGCTCCTTGGGAATACAAGCCGCGGTCCCCACCGCCACACAGATCTGTTCCAAATTCTGCGGCTCTCTCCCATAGTGGGGAGAAATGATTCGCCCCGAGAACCTGCTTGCTGAATCGAAGCAAACAGCAATGGGGTTTGGCACAGATCACCATTTGTCCCGATTCAGCGGTAAACAACGGGTTTTCCCCGGAGAAAGAGGTGGGATCAAAAAATCTGTATAAACCACTGTCCGGACCCATGACTGCAAAGCACGGCATGAAGGGAACTCTGGGTGAGCCCAGGCCAGTCCCGAAATTTGGGGATGAGAGACGAGGATCACCATGAAACGTGTGCAAAATGGTGCCTATGCAGACACATGAGGGCTGTTCCTATGATGAACTCGGCACATGCACAGAGTTTCTCTCCTCCTGGCTTGTGTGACTAAGGAAGAAGGCCTCTCCCTTTGCTGCTCAGCTGCGGCACAAGAGCCCTGCGGTGTCACCTGGAGGTCTTCCTCTCCGCCCGGTTTCTGCTTCAGCCCCACAGGGGAGGG
This sequence comes from Podarcis liolepis, assembly GCF_965112155.1. Taxonomy (NCBI): domain Eukaryota; kingdom Metazoa; phylum Chordata; class Lepidosauria; order Squamata; family Lacertidae; genus Podarcis; species Podarcis liolepis. Next base: position 378,797 of record NC_139566.1, on the reverse strand, counting down.
AGCCCCCATCCAGCACTCTGCTGCGCAGTGGTGCTTTACTTGAGCATAAAGGCAGCCTGCCTCTGGCAGAGGAGTGCCCTGGTCGCTTGAAACGCCCGTCTTCAGCTCCCAGCAGCCTGAAGGCCAAGTGGGATTCAGAAACCCCGAGGTTGGCAGACACGCGCACTGTGGCAGTCCAATTAAGGAACTTTATTAGGACTAAAGGGAGGGGGAAGCAGGCAGGAGGGCCAAGGAGAACCCCAAAGGCCCCCGGGAAACTCCTCCTAGTCTATTTGCTGCGTTCTCAGGTTTGCTCCCAAGGGATCAGCCAGGCTGGCCAGCTCCATGGAGGATCCCATCATGGATCCCAGGCACTGGAAAGGGAACTGGATCCCTGGTGTTGGGAGGGGAAGGAACTGAAAGAAGCAGCTCAGCTCCTCAAAGGCTCACTCCACTCTCGGGGGGGCGATCTTTGCTCTTTCTCCTCAACTGGGCATTTGAGGTGCCCATTTTGCATGCAAAGGGGACCGGCAGGACACGCTGGCAGGCTCCCTTGGAGAAATGGTGGCTGACTCCGGGCCCAGGAGGGCAAGCCTGGCATTCTGGCTGGGCTACTGCAGGCCTCTCCCCCTGGGGCTGCCTTTGAAGACTGTCTGGGTGCTCCAGAGGGCGGAAAGGCAGGCGCCTGGCTGTCCCTGACTTCTTCATTCTCCACCTGGTTCCTTTCTTCTCTGCACCCCTCAGGAACCCTAAATGATCAAGTAGTAGATAAATGCCATCAATAGGAGAAGCCTCTTTTCCCTTGATAGGCCTTTGGGAACTGCCTGCTTTTCAAGGAAGGGGCTTTTAAATAACACTGCAATGTTTTTATTATTATGCTTATCATTTCTCTTTTAGTAGATGTGCTTTTTAATTCAACAGCAGCTTAATTATTTGTTAGTGATGATCTTTTCTATGTTTCCAGTTTTTTGTGTTTTATGTGTCTTGTCTGAATTTCTGCTTCAGCCGCCTTGTGTCGCAGTCCTGGGAAAAAGCAGGCTAATAATAATAATAATAATAATAATAATAATAATAATAATAATAATAATAATAGAAATTCCTTGTGGCTGCTTGTTCACCATGGCCTGACCATTGCATCTCCTTTGTTTTAAAAATCTCTCGCAGCCTGGCCCCGGTACAGGATCATTGGAGCCTCTGATTCTGGACAATACAACCTGGAGATCACGGATGCCGAGCTCTCGGACGATGCCCTCTACGAGTGCCAGGCCACAGAAGCCGCGCTTCGCTCCCGGCGCGCCAAGCTGACAGTCCTCAGTAAGTGCTGTTCTGACATTTCTCCTCATCCGTCCCCCCCATCCCTTTGGGGAAGAACTGAAGACTAGAACTCGGGACGCCTCTTAGAGAAGCTCTAAACGGTGTTGCGCGCGGATCTCTAGCTGTTCCTGCAACAACCTGGATTCTGTCCTGATTCCTCCAACATCCCACTTCACTGGAACCTCCGTTGGGGTCTAGTATTACGAGAGAGGGAGGGGAAAAACCTCTGTCCACTTTCACACCAGACAATCTTGGACCCCTCTATCACGGCCCCTCTTATTTATTCTCTCTCTCTCTCTCTCTCTCTCTCTCTCTATATATATATATATTAACATTGTTATTATTTGTTCACAACTACATCATAGCAAATAATAACAAGCTGAATTCCCCGCTCCCCCCCCCCCCCATGACTTCCCTCAACTTCCCCTTCTGGTTTTTTACATATGAACTTGACCTGCTTACAATACTATATTTCAATATTATATCCTTAAATTAAATGCTGTTATATTCTTATCATTTTGACCTCATCTTTATAGCTTCTATGTTTATATTGTTAATTGTAAGCGTTTACTCGAACCCAGCGAGTGAGTCCATTTCTTTACATTGATTCCATTGACGCAGCATAAATGGTTCCCAATCTTCTTTAAAATCTCCGTTGTCTTTGTCTCTGAGTCTCTCATTTGGCTTCACCATTTCAGCATAGTCCATCAGTTCTCTTGCCATTGTTCTTTGGTTGGTATTTCATCACTTTTCCATCTTTGGGCTAGTGAAATGCTAGCCACTGTTGTTGCATACAGTTTTTTTCTTCTCTTTTGACCTGAAATGCCTAGTAAAAAAGCTTCTGGTCTTTTAACAAAAGTTATCTTAAACATTCTTTTCAATTCATTGTAAATCATTTCCCAATATTTTTTTGTTTTTTATTTTACAATTCCACTACATGTGAAAGAACGTTCCTTCTTTTCCTTGTGCCCCTCTTCTTCTCCAAGCTGCTCCAGGCTCGGCCCTCTTCTGGAAACCTCATTTCTCCTGGTGCTACAGATAACAATGGCGACTTAGCTGTGCTTCCTGCGTTGCAGAGGGGGTGGGCTGGATGACCGCTGGGGTCCCTCCAACTCTACGATTCTGTGATTCCCCGAGGAAGCCTCCCAAGGGACACCTGCCCCTCCTTCTGGGACCTCATGAAGACAAAGTGGGGGCTCCTGGTTTTTTGGGGGAGCAGATTAGGGTCAGACTGACCCCAGCTGTGGGGGCAACCTCTCTCACTTGTGGGGCAGGGGCAGAAATAACCTCCTAGCGAAGATTTCCTCTCTCCATTTTTGCTTTTCCTTTCTAATTTAGTTGCTGGGTGGGGGAGAGGAGGGAGCAGGCAGGCGGAAGAAGCACAGAGTCCGCCCCCCCCCCCCCGAAGTTTTCCACAGGGTCTAACATTCCTCTGCAGCTTTTATGAAGCAAGTGGGGGAGAACACAAATTTACAGCCCCCCACGGCAAGTGTAACTCATGCTGGCCATGAATATATATTAAGGCATTAAGAGCGGAGGGGGAATGTGGGGGGGGGGGCAGAGGCACGATCAATGGGACGAAACGGCCTGATCCTGCGGGTGGCAGGGGGAGGGGGGAGGGGGGAGTCGTAGTTGGAGCAGCTTTGGGGATCCAGGACCGAGAGGAAGGGAGCGTTGTCAAAGACAGAGAGGGGCTTTGGTGGCCATTTCCAAATATCTAGGGGCTGCCCCATAGAAACTGCAGCAATCTTGTTTCCGGAGAGCAAGATCGAAACCGACTGATTCACATTTCGAGGGCGGAGATCCCGACTGAACATGCAGAAGGGGGAAGGAGACGGGCTTTTGCCAGCCCCCAATCAGCATCGGGGAGCTGCGGTTGTTGGGGGACGGGGGGGCAGACTCTCCCTCTCCCTCCCCACCCCATTTACACCCCTGGCGTCCTTCCCTGCCCAAACCCCACTTGTGGCCATGAGAATGGATCTCTGGGTGTCTCTAGCGGCCTGCCCCAGCTGCTGACCCCAAACGGCTGGCTGTCAGCCGCATGGAGGAGACGCGCCAGTAGGAATACCAATGGCCAAGGCAGGACCCCCTCCCCACCCCAGTGGTCTGGCCTGAGCCAGTCAAGGGAAGGTCGGCGAGAACAGAAATAGTGGAGCTGGAAGGGAACCCAAAGGTCATCTAGCCAAACCCCTGGCAGTGCTAAATAATCCTGGCCTCTGCTTCAAAACCTCAAGCAAAGGAGAGTCGGCCGCCTTCCCAGGGTGTCTGCCCTCCTGCCCAATGGCCCTCGGCTCAGCATCTCCTTACTGGTCATTCCACTGATCAAGGTCCGGCTCCTTCTGTCCGGAGCTCCATCTTCCCTGTGACAGCCCTTCGGGTATTTGAAGAGGGCTCTCGTATCTCCTCTCCTTCTCCTCTTTTCCAGGCTCAGCACCCCCAACTCCCTCGGCCATTCCTCACAGGGCTCAGCTTCCAGACCCTTGGTCATCTCAGTCCCCCTCCCCTGCCCATCTTTCAGCTTGTCCATCTCCTTCTCAAATTGTGGTGCCCAGAACTAGACACCTTGGTTTACGACCAGTCCAGTTTACAAATTTTTCAGTTTACAACTCCGCAAAGCTGGAAATAGTGTCCCGGTTTGCAAACTTCACCTCGGTCTACGGCCGGAATCTGAACAGTGGAAGGGAAGCCTCCTTGGGGAAAGTGCGCCTCAGTTTACGACCGGTTTCAGTTTGCAACTGGACTTCCGGAACGGATTAAGGTCGTAAACCGAGGTACAACTGTGTTCCAGGTGGGGTCTGGCTGAGGCAGCATAGAGTGGTATTATTACTTCCCTTGATCTGGACACTAGACTTCTCTTCCTGCAACCTAGAATAGCATTCGCCTTTTTTGCTGCTGCATCTCACGCTTGGCTCCTGTTGAGCTTCTGTTCTGCTCAGACCCCTCAATCCTTTTCACCTGTACATTTTGCATACAATTGCTTTGTGAATTAGTTGCAAGCCAAGAGGGGGAGGGAAGCCTCCCCAAATCTCTTTCCTAATCAAACGCCCCTCTGCCTCCCTCTCCGCCTGACCCCCCTCATTGCTTCATAATTAACAAGCGCCAGTGAGACGCCCCATTTTCTCCCCTCCTTCATCTTCACTTCTTCCTCTGAACAAGGCCTTTTTTTAGCAGGTTGTTGCTCATATTATTATTTTAAATTAAAAGGGTGATCATAAATCAATAATGGACCCCTGTCTATATCTAAGGAAAATGAATCCATCAAAAAAAGAAAAGGGGGGGGCCTGTCTCTTTATCTTCCTGAGTGACAATCAGGCTGTCAACTCGGTCTTGATTTTTCTTTCCCAAAAAAGAGAGGAAAACCGTGAGGGACCCTCTGTTTCCCTGTCACTGAAGCAGCATCAATATTTCAGAATTATGCAGCCTGGATTCTTTTATTATTTGAGGGGAGGTGGAATCCTGCAAAGTCGTGGCGTGTTTTGAAGAGCTGCTGCTCTCCACCCAGCTAGCTTGCACGGAGCAATTTTAAAACAAGACCACTCAGGAGAGAACAAGGAGGGAGAGCCCAGCCTTCCGAAATCTCTGCAGGTAGCAGGCAGAGTTCCTCTCTGCCTTGCGGAAAGAGCTCATCACAAAGAGGGAGAGATATATATATATTTCATCAGAGAGGAGCGGAGCGGAGGCAGCTGCTTCTTAAATCCCCCCTGTGGAACTGAACAGAAGAAGAGTAGAATCAAAGAATCGTAGAATTATAGTGTTGGAAGGGACCCCAGGGGGTCATCTAGTCCAACCCGCACATCTTTCACCCCATAGAAAGCAGAGGGGGCTAAGCAGGGCTTCTTCCGGAGGCTGGGGAGCTCACATGAGGCAGCAACAGGGAACACCTATGACTCCCAACTCCTGACATCCCTGACCATCGGCCAGGCTGGCTTCTGGGGCTTCTGGGAGTTGTAGTTCAGCCACACCTGGAGGACCTCGAATGGCTTCCTGGCCTGGGGAGCCAAGTGTATCCTAGGGCAGGGGCAGCATGCAGGAGTTCAAAGGGATGGCTGACCCTCTTTGCCTCTCCCTCCGCAGTTCCTCCCGAGGACCCCATGATCGATGGAGCCCCTGAGATCCTGCTGCGGGCTGGGACCCCGCACAACCTCACGTGCCGGGCGCGCAATGCCAAGCCGGCCGCCACCATCGTCTGGTTCCGCGATGGGGTGCAGCAGTTGGAAGCGGCCACGACCACGGTAGGGGCAGGGGGGGCTGCTTCGGATCCCGCTGGTGGGGGAGGCAGGGTGACAAAGGAGGTGTCTCCTTAGTTGCAGCCCAGCAACTTTTGCATGTATGCCAGACCCCTGGAGATGAGGCGATATTGTAGGCGGAGACCATTCTTCATGCATTCAGTTGCTGCATAGCTGTGGATTTGCAGGTTGTTTTGGACCCAGAAGAGGGGGGTCTTTGAAGTTATATTATGAAGCCTCCTGTATTTGCTGGATCCGGGAATGGATAAAATTGAAAAAGCTGTGGGAAATCCTTGCAGGAGTTGCAGGGGAGCCTAAACTCCCAGGACAGGGTGTCACAGGTTTTTCTGGCTTTGCAGAGAGTTTTGTGATGTCATTTAGTCTTGCCTCAGTTTGCACATAAGAAGAACCTGCTGGATCAGGCGCATAGTCAGTCTAGCCAAGCACCATCTTCCCACGCTGGCAGAGCACATGTTCCCCATGGGAAACCCACAAGCAGGATTTGAGCTCAAGAGCCCTGTCCTCTCCTGAGGTCCCAGGTTTGTTGCCTCTGACAGTGGAGGGCAGAGCAAAGCCGGGGTGGCTAGGGGCCCTCTCCTCCTCCTCCATGAATTTGTCCAATCCTCTTTTAAAGCCATCCAGGTTGGTGGCCATCACTGCCTCCTCCTGTGGCAGGGAGTTCCACAGCTTAACGCTGAGCTGCATAGACTTTCTTGTGCCTGCCCTAAATCTCCCAACGGCCAATTTCATTGGATGCCCATGAGTTCTAGCATTACGGCAGAGGGAGAAAAACATTTCGCCCTCCGCTTTCTCCAGGCCAGGCAGAGTTTTGCAAACTTGTCTCTTCTTCCTGGCCTTTTCACTTAATTGAAAAGTGTCGCACGCTGCATTTGAGCAGGGAGTTCTGGCTGCCTTCTCAACCCCGCTGTCTCCTCTGTCCAAACCTGGAGCAGAAGATGGGACTCTGCGCCTTCTGGTTCACCAAAGGGAACCCGCCCCCCCCCCCATGTCAGGAGGGGGCCTGATTCTGGCTTGGCTCTTGGAACGGAGAACAGAAGGAAAGGACCCAGGAGTTCCAGCTCCTTCCAATGAGCTTCAGAAGCGAGCTTTTCTCGCCCCCCACCCCATTTTTCTTTCTTTTGTGAGTGGAGGAAAAAGAGGAATTAATGGGAGATAAGTAGCTATCTCTGGCTGCCAGCCACCTTGGCTGTGCTCTGCCTCCATCTTTAATCTTGTTTTTAAGTTGTATTTTAATCAATTGTTTTTATATCTGGTGTTAGCCACCCTGAGCCCGGTCTTGGCTGGGGAGGGCAGGGTATAAATAAAATTTATTTTCATTATTTTCATTATTATTATTATTATTATTATTATTATTATTATTATTATTATTCTGAGCAACAGCCCTGGGCTTCCCATTGGGGCACCTGATTTGCCACCCTGAGCCAGGATTCTGGGCCGTGCCTGTTTCTCCCCAAGCGGCAATATGGGGGTGCGTCACCCCCGGCCCCTGGCCAGATCCACCAGTCTCTTCCATGTTCTTAGATGCTGCCATTGTGCTCAGCTCTTGTGGCATCCGGCTGAGCCCTGCAGAAAAAGGATTCTGAACTAGATGGGCTCCCCTTGGCCAGATCCAGCAGCCAGGCTCTTCTTCTCTTTCTATGGAACCTCCAGCTCCAGAGGCACTCTACCGAGAGTCTGAGCGGCATGCAGCCCTTGTGAGAACAGGAGGCTGAGCTAGATAGGCCTGATCCTGCAGGGCTTTTCTTGCATCCTTACGAGTGGAAGGAGCCTGGCTGCATTTTGCACGGACCGCCGCTTCCAAATTAAGTCTGGAGCCGAACCAAGTTCCTGTTTCGTTCTGCCTGTGCCCATTAAAGGCCCAACGAGGTTGTCGGAATTAATGTTATCGCCCCATAAATGTCTGGGGGGATTAATGAGCGGGAACGGCTTGGCTCAGGAGCTGGTGCAGGGAGGGGGCCGTCAGCGAGGAAGTTCCAGTGGTGGTGACTGGGGGGGGGGCAGGGAGATGGGATTCATAATTGAGAAGGGAGAGGAAAACTCCACAGAGCAGAGAGAGGATTTTCCTGGCAGGGAGAAGAGGGAAGGAAGAAAACGCCACAACTGGATATGAGGAAGGGCTGGAGCTCAGTGGCAGAAGACCTTCTTGGCCTGCAGAAGGTCCCAGAATCAACCCCCCCTGGCGGCATCTCCAAGTTGGACTGGACAAAGACACACACACCCCGAGCTGCTGCCAGTCAGTGTGGGCAATACTGAGCTGGATGGACAGAAGAATCTGGCTCTGTCCTTTGTTCTCATTTAGATCAGCCCTTGATTCAGAATCACAAGGACTGGAATCTAAAGTTTGTTTTCGGAGGACTGGAACCATTCTTGTTCCTGTTTTTATTATGCATTTGTTTTTATCTTGTGAACTGCCCTGAGGTCTTCAGATGAAGGGCAACATGCAAACGTAATAGATAATAGTAATAATATTGTGTTATCTTAAAATTCTAGAGTTGGAAAGGGACCCCAAGAGTAATCTAGACTAACCTCTGCGATGCAGGAATCGCAGGCAAGGAATTCCTGCCAAAGAACTCTCACCCTCAGAAAGTTCCTCCTGATGTTCAGTCAGAATCTCCTTCCCCGTTGATCCAGATCCTGCCCTCCAAAGCAGGAGAAAACCACCCGCCCCCCAGCCGGCCCTTCCCCACACGGCCGTCTCCTTCTCTCGCCCCTCCAGGAAGTCTTGCCGGACGGGAAGCGAGAATCCACGCTCAGCCAGCTCCTCATCAACCCCACCGACCAGGACATCGGGCGCGTCTACGTCTGCCGCTGCGCCAACGACGCCATCCCAGCGGGCAAGGAGACCTCCATCAAGCTCAACGTTCACCGTGAGTGGGGGGTGGCCTCGTTATCAGTGCCCCCAGATATCCCAAGGGGGTACCTGAGGATGCCCAGGGGCCTTGGCACCGATTTGGAGGGCTGATCGGAGAAAAGCAAAGTCCGTGGCCCCCCCTGGAAGCAGACCCAAGGTTAAGTGAATAGGCCCCGTTTGCCCATCAATGCCAGTGGGTCTCCTTGGAGCAGAAAGCCGCTGGGTGCAACTCAAAAGTTGGTTGTGCTTGTGGCAGAGGCTGGCAAAGGGGGGAGGTGGATAGCTATGGTAGTTTTCTGTATGTTGTGGGTGTTTTGTATCATGTCATTTAATATGTGTGTTTAAAATCAATTAATGTTTTTTAAAATAAAAAATTCCTTCCAGTAGCACCTTAAAGACCAACTAAGTTAGTTCTTGGTATGAGCTTTCGTGTGCATGCACACTTCTTCAGATACACTGAAACAGAAGTTGCCAGACCCTTCTATATAGTGAGAAGGTGGGGAGGGGTATTACTCAGAAGGGTGGTGGGAATGGGAGATTGGCAGATAGCTGAGATGAGCCTGTTGACGACTCTTAACGACTGCAATAGGTCTTACAGAAAAAGGCAAGGGGTGAGAAGGTGAGAAATGGCTTAGTTATGTATAATGAGATAAGAATCCAGTGTCTTTGTTCAAACCAGGTCTCTCCATGGTTTTAAGTTTGGTAATGAGTTGCAATTCAGCATGTTTTTTAATTATTGCTCTTCACACACCCACACCCCACTCAATGTTTTTAGCTGTTTCGATCTTATCTCTGAGCTGCCTTGCGTCCCTGTCAAAAAAAAGGCAGGATATAAATCAGTATTATAATACAGTCAAACCTCGGATCCCGAATGCCTCCGCTTTGGAATGTTTTGGCTCCCGAACGCTGAAAACCAGGAAGTAAATGCTCCAGTTTACAAACATTTTTTGGAAGCTGAACGTCCGACACGGCTTTATGTTGGACAACCAAGATTTGACTGTAGTAATAATAATAACAATAAATTATTATCCATAATAATATGCTGTAGACCCATGGGACTTATTTTGTTTTCCCATCCTGGGGAGAGGTCCTGGTCAGCCAGGTCGAGGGATCTCAGGAACAGATTGGAGGCGTGCTCTTCCCGACTGACTTTGACTTCTGGCAGTTGGCCAGGAAGGGGTCTCTGCTGCTTTGCAGGCAAGGGGTGTTGCTCCCCCATCCCCAAATGCCCTTCCTTCCTTCTGCCCGGCAGACCCCCCCACGGTGACGCTGTCCATTCAGCCCCAGACGGTGCAGGAAGGAGAGCGAGTCACCTTCACCTGCGTGGCCACCGCCAACCCAGAGATCAAAGGCTACAGGTGAGTTGGGGTGAAGGTGGGGGAGACCGCAGGATCAGGCCAAAGGGGGCCCCTCCTGCAGCTTCTGGCAGCTGGTCTTCAGAAGCATCGCTGTCCCCAACTGTGCAGGGCAGAGCACTGCCGCTGTGGCTCCTAGCCATCAGTTTCCCTCTCTTCCTCCATGTATTGGCCCAGCCAGGTTGGTGTTCATCATTTAACTATGCCCTGTGTGAAGAAAGACTTGTCCCTCCCGAATCTTCCAACATTCAGCTTCATTGGATGCCCAGTGTCCATTTTATCCACTGCCCTTGTGGCAGGGAGTTCCACAGTCTCACCCTGGGAAACAGGTCCTAGGATGAGGCTGGCTGGGTGGACTAGAGGTTTCAGAAGCTTCTTCTGATGCCGCTTTCTCTGCGCTCGCCCCCAGGTGGGCCAAAGGCGGCATCATCATCGAAGACGCCAAGGAAAGCAGATACGAGACGCAGGTGGACTACACCTTTTTCACGGAGCCCGTCTCGTGTGAAGTGCACAACGACGTGGGGAGCACCAACGTCAGCACCCTGGTGGACGTGCATTGTGAGTGGGGCTGGGGGCGAGGGGGTGACCTGGAGGGGCTCACCTGGAGATCCTGGCCAGAGGCAAAATGGGAAGAAGGCCCAGGCGCAAATGTCCCCTTGGTACGGACTCCCAGGCAAGCGAGAGGCAGGATCAGAGCCAGGGAGGGGGTGGCCTGGGAAGGGTCCCTAACGCAGGAGAGAGAGGTCTGCCCATCTTGAGCCCTGTTTGACTTCCTGGAGGAGGAGCAGCATTTGGTCATATCCTGGCCAGATCCATTTACCAGCCAGCCCTTCTGTGTTCCGCTGCCCGCAATGTCTGCCTTAAGACACACACATTTTAGATGTAAGTACGGCTATCACAGGTTCAGTCAAGCACGAGAGAGAGAGAGAGAAGAGCCCTGCCACAGGATCAGGCCCAAAGGGGTCCTGGCGTCCTGTTCTCGCAGGGGCCAGCCAGGTGCCCAGAAGCAGAACAGGCGTGCCAAAGCCCTCCGCAGCTGCCTCGCCTGGTATTCAGAGGTAGACTGCCCCTGGCCATGGAGGTTCTGCTATCACAAGAAACTTCTTTATGCAGACAGAGCCCAAGGCCCACCTGGTCTGGTCTTCTGAGAGAGATGGGGGCAGATCTCCTGACGCTCTCGTTCTCTCCCCAGTTGCCCCTCGCATCGTGGTGGAGCCCAAGCCCACGACCACCAACATCAGCCTGGACGTGACGCTCACCTGCGTGTGGGCAGGGAACCCGCCCCTCACCCTCACCTGGACCAAGAAGGAATCCAACATGGTCGGTGCCGTTCTCTTCCCTCTCCTCCTGACCCCAACCCACTCTCTTTGGGGTGCCCCTGCCTTGGTGTTGGGGGGGGGGTCCTGGCCTTGACAGGGCAGCAAATTAGGCCGGCCGTTGCCAGATCGCTCAGAGGAAAACAGGCTTGTGCCTCCCGGACCAGAATGTTTATTTGCTGGGTTATAAATGAGGGAACTGCCTGTGTTTCATCTGCTCTTTCTATCGATCCGTTTGCAAGTGTGTGTGTGTGTGTGTGTTTGCTTTTGCAGTGAGTGAATTTGCTTTTGCAGTGTTTCTGCGGTGGTGATTTGTTGGGTATTTTAAACAAATCCCTTCTACCTACTCCTTTTCTTTTCTTTTTTCTAAAAAAGGTGTATTACATACACACTTTTCAGAGTTGTTCTCAAATACAAATATTCTGGAAATCCGTTCAGGCTAAAATCTCTGATATATTAGGATATCGTATACCATTGGGATCGAAAACATTTCTGCTTATTTTTCTAGCAGACGTTATTCCAAAAAATGGTCAAGAAATAGTGTTTCACCTTATAACTACTGCTAAGATTATAAGAACATTGTTTAGGGGAAGCATATCTCCTACAAGATCTCAGCGGACTGAGAACATTTGGCCCATAGTAACTATGATTAAGCTTATTACAAAAGAACACATATGAACCAGCCTAGCAGACTGATGGGGGGAAATGTATTTTTGGTAATGCTTTGGAACAACAAGTTAAATGATAATAATATTCAACCTTATGCTGCTTTCAACCTGCTGGACAGTACTTCTTTATGATCTTTTATCTTGGGTTTCTTATGTTTATTAACGAAATGGTTTTTCTAAAATAAAATAAAATGCTGTTGACGTAACCAGCATCTCACAGGCCCTCACTGCAATTCCTATCATCCCTGGCCCTTGGCTAAGCTGGTTGGGGATGGGGGGTGTTGTGGTTCAACGTGATCTGGCGACCCAAAGTCGAAACACTCTGAGTTCAGGCTGTGTTGTCTTCCCCAACCTGGTGCCCTCTGGGGGTGCAACTGCCAACCACCCTGGCACTGATGGGCATTGGAGTCCAGAGCGCCAAGCAGGGGGGGGGGGCTTAATCCAGGCAAGGGGGCCAACAATATAGACCAGTAAATAGATAAAATGGAGAGGGTGAGATCCAGCCAATGAGTCCTGTCTGGGAGCACTGCTGCTTGTATTGTGGAACATCTCCCCTCCTCCTCCTGTGCCCCCAAAATCATTGCAATTCTACGTGCGGACGTTGCCCCCTGGTCGTTTGACCCTTTTTACTAGTCTTTCTCTCCTAGAAAAGATTGCACAAGGTACCCTGTTTAAAGTTTAAAAATCACGCATGACTTTTGCTTGGTATACAGAAGCATATTTACATGGATTTATACATGAGACTGACTAATATTTACAGACTGATTCTGAGGCACAAAGCAGCATCAAAACAGCCTCTGCTGCTCTCACTGTTAAAGCTCCCTCTCTCGACAGTCGAGAGCGGACCTCACTGAAAACACGGCTGCCCGGGGTTGTGCCATCGAGGGATCCTGGGCTCCAGCCGTAACCCTTTGCCTAGTATTTAGGATGCACCATCTGCACAGGGGAAGCCCCTAAATCAGTGGTTGGGTGCTTCGTGCGGGTGCAGGATCTCTCCTTCCTCTCTCCCTCACGCTTGCATCCCGCTTGCATTCTCAGGTGCTAAGCAACAGCAACCAGCTGTACCTCAAGTCCGTCACACAGGCGGATGCCGGGCTGTACGTCTGCAAGGCCATCGTGCCGCGGATCGGGGTGGGCGAGAGAGAAGTCGCCCTCATCGTCAACGGTGAGTGAGGCCGCGAAGCGCAGAGGCAGCCGCTTCACCTGTTGGACTGCGAGCCTGGCATCTGCTGAGATGGAGGGTGGGGTCCCTTCCAACTTTGCAGTTCTGTGGTCCTGAGGATCACCCCTGCTCTGCCATAGCGCTTGTTCGTTTCACAGGGGCTGGCACAAGAGGGGGGCATGGGATTGTGCCCTGCACTGCCCTACACTCATTTCAGGCTCAGAAGTTGCTGATACAGCCTGCCTGCCCTGACTGTTCCCCCTGAAAATATATGAGAGAGAGAGAGAGAGAGAGAGAGAGACCCAGGTTAACAGCAAAAAGTATTAAAGAGACAATGAATAAGACTCTGGGTTCCCTGCAGGGTCTGTTAGCAGTGGGAGCCGATCTAAGGATTTTGAATCATAATCTCTTCCTAACGTCACCGAGCAAAATTTCCTAATCCTTCTCATTAGTGGAGCCTGTTGTTTGAGCTGATTGGAGTCTCCTGCTTTCCCTGGAAAGACGGGTCAGAGCAGAGGGTCGTTGGGGAAACTGAGGCTGGATGAAGGAGGGCTGCCAGTGGAGCCCTGTGGGGAAGCTGTTTCCCTTATGCAGTGCATCATCTATGGAACTCCCTGCCACAGGAGGCAGGCACGGCCACCAGCTTAGATGGCTCTAAAAGAGGATTAGGCCAATTCATGGAGGAGGAGAGGGCTATCGGGGACGGCAGCCATGACGGCTTGGCTTGGCCTCCACAGTCGGAGGCAGCAATGCTTCTGAACGCTCATTCCTGGAAACCACAGAAGGGGAGGAGGCTCTGTGTTCGAATCCCGCCTTTGGGTTTCCCCCTGAGGCATCTGGTGGGCCACTGTAGGAACAAGATGGGGGACCAGCAGGACCTGAACCCAAGAGCAGCAATTCTTCCCACTTGTGATTCTCAGCAGCTGCTGTTATTCAAGGCCTCCCAGCAGCGGAGGGAGCACACGGCCGCTCTGGCCAGTCGCCCTCCACAGCCCTCTCCTCCTCCATGAATTTATCTTATCCCCCTTTGGAGCCATCCAGGTTGGTGGCCATGGCTGCCTCCTGTGGCAGGGAGTTCCACAGTTTAACTCTGTGCTGCGTGAGGAAGTCCTTCCTTTTGTCTGACATTCCCCTTGCCAGATGCCCGTGGGTCCTATGAACCTCCGCTGTGTCTCCCCTTCCCGGCCTTCTCTCTAGTGCTCTTCCGCAACAGACACTTTGGGGACGAACTTCTCCCATCAGCCTCTGCCAGCTTGGCCCTTCATGGGAGCTGGGGGCCACAACAGCTGGGGGTGCACCAGCTCAAAAGGGGTGGGGGGAGTGGGGCAGAGGAAGTGTCACTTTTATTCAGTCGCTTGCTGCCTATATCTCCCCCCAACAGAAGGCGAAACCTTTTCTGCCCTCAAACGTCTTCTTCCTCCTGTTTTTCTCTAGGCCCCCCCATCATCTCCAGCGAGTCGGTCCAATACGCCGTGCGGGGGGACCAGGGCAAGGTGGAATGCTTCATCGGGAGCACCCCTCTCCCCGACCGGATGGTGAGTCCCTCCTTGGCAGTTGGGCGGATCAGTGCAGGAGGCAAAATTGAGGGCTCAGTGGGCAGAGCTGGAGGCTCTGAATCTCGAGGTCGTGGGTTTGAGCCCCCCGTTGGGCAAAAGATCCCTGCGTGGCAAGGGGTTGGGCCGGATGACCCCTGGGGGCCCCTTCCAACCCTGCCATCCTATGGTTCTCTAAGGCTTGGAGCTGGAAGGAGAAGTTTTTGGAGGCGGGCACCCTGGAGCGCTACACCGTGGAGAGGAGCAACACCGGGAATGGCGTCCTCTCCACCTTGACCATCAACAACGTGATGGAGAGCGACTTCCAGACCCACTACAACTGCACGGCCTGGAACGGCTTTGGGTCTCGGACGGCCATCATTCAGCTGGAGGAGAAAGGTCAGGGGGGCAGAATCATTAGTCAACTAAAAAGACGTATGCACAATTCTGGCCTAAGCAGAAAGGCTTTCAGAAGTTGCCCCGATGAGCGCTGTTGAAGGCAGCTGCCTGCTGTCAAGAGGCGGGGAGTTCCACAGGGTGGGTGCTGGCACACGGAAAGAGGGAATCCTTGCCAGTGCAGGACAGGGATTGCGAGACCCCCGTAATGTGCCAGTAAAAGGCAGGTAAATCACCACCGCAGCAACACACGGACAGGCTGGATCTGTCTGGGCAGCATGTCCTGTTCAAGCGAGAGGCAAAAATGAAGAAGAAGAATCTGTCTTTGCATCAGCCACTGACCATAGCAATAAAATAAAATGTACCAAAGATAGAGGTAAAAACGTCACTATACAAAATACATTCTGGAGGTTTATATCAAGAATCAAATAAAGATCTTATTCTAATTGTCCCTGCTAAATTTTTTAGAAGTGAAGCACCCAAGTTCTAGGGTTGCCATATTTCACAGAGTAAAAACCAGGAGACCCCAAAATTGTCCTGGTGTTGTTTTTTACAAAGACGCCAAAAAAAACCTGCGTTTTTTCGATTGACTTGTCTAACGTCCAGGCCAAAGCGTCCCCTTTTGGGAATTTCCTCTGGACGTCAATTCCGCCTTTGAAATCCCAGTCATGTCTGGGAAATTCAGGACGTGTGGCAGCCCTAAAGTTTTCTGCCCTTGACAGAACCACCTTTAAAAGGGAGTTGGACAAATTCATGCAGGAGACGGCTGTCCGGGGCTCCTGGCCACAAGGGCCCCACTCTGGCCCCACAGTCTTCTGAATGCCAGTGGCTGGAAAATACAGAGTTCCTGCTCTTGAGCTTCAATTCCCGCAGGCATCTAGCTGGTCACCGTGAGAACAGGGAGGCTGGACGAGACGGACCCCCTTTGGCCTGATCCTGCAGGCCCTTCCTGTGTTCTTCAGGTTCAATTAAAATGAAGGAGGAGTTGGGGGGCAGATCTTTCAGCCCCTGTGCTTGAAGATGGGGGAGAAAGAGAGAGACCTTTCCCCACCCTCCTGCCTCTGTCCCTTTGCAGAAGTTCTGCCCGTGGGAATCATCGCTGGTGCCACCATCGGAGCTGGCATCCTGGTCATCTTCTGCTTCGTGGCCCTGGCCTGCTTCCTGTACAGACGGCGCAAAGGAAGTGAGTGGGGGGCACTGGCGGGTGGAGAGACAGCAGCAGGAACCAGGAGTGCCGGGACAAATTCACTGGGGAGGGAGTTCCACAGGTGTCTGGGAGCAACCACCACCAAGAAGGCCCTGCCTCTCCCGTGTCCCCACCAAGCAGGCCTGGGAGGGTGGCCGGACCGAGAAATGGGCCCCCCTGAAGACCTCAGAGCCTGGGCAGGTTTATATGGGAGGATACGGTCTGAACGTGGGCTGGGCCTAAGCTGTAAAGGGCTTTATAGGTCACAACCAGCAGCTGCAATTCCTGCATTGCAGGGGCTTGCAATTCTACAATTCTATGATCTGGGGGTGGGCGCAGATATTGTCAGGAGCTCAGCCTACACTCGAGTAGGACCCTGTATTCATTCAACTTGTTTTTATTATTGGTTGTTAGCCGCCCTGAGCCCGGCCTTGGCTGGGGAGGGCAGGGTATAAATAAAAAATATTATTATCATTTATTATTATTAGAGACACACGCCCGACTGGCATGTTCCCTCCCTCCTGGTCAATCGTTCGGGAGCTTCAAAATCTTTCTTCAGCCCGAACATCACAGCAACCGATGCCAACAGACATCGGCACACTTAGGGATCCGCAGAGTTTGCGCAGTTGTGTAACAGACCTCAGCAACTCAGCATTTTGGCTAATATACTTTATTTGCATATAAACACACACGGAGCACTGCAACATGGCTCCCTCTCTCTCTAGCATCAGACAGCAAAGAGAAAAAGAACAAAGGACAATAGTCCCAATTCATGGAACAGAGGAACACAAACATCCTGTCTCCGTCACTCCCCACATATACCGTATACCGTCATGTGAAAGACAACAATCCCATGACTGCAGTCACCGAGCAGGAATTCTAACAGATATCCCCCCACCTTTACCCTGAAAAGAATTGCAACAGGCCTTAAAATAATGGCAGCTATAATTATTTATGTATGCCACTACTGCAGCCCGTGTTTTGCTAGCCCAAAAATGGAAAACGAGCGAGGTCCCAA
Organism: Podarcis liolepis; assembly: GCF_965112155.1. Taxonomy (NCBI): domain Eukaryota; kingdom Metazoa; phylum Chordata; class Lepidosauria; order Squamata; family Lacertidae; genus Podarcis; species Podarcis liolepis. Next base: position 361,773 of record NC_139566.1, on the reverse strand, counting down.
CCAAAGTAGAGTGGCAACTGAAACTGATGGAATATGCACAGCTTGCAGATTTAACATATAGATTAAGAGAACAAGAAGAACATACATTTAAAGAAGACTGGGAAATGTTTACTGATTATTTGGGTGAAAATTGTGTACATTTAAAAACACTGTTAACATTAAGATAAATTCAACAGTGTAAACCATGGAAAGAGAAGACAGGAAGTCATTGATTTAAGGTCGTCTAAAGGAATATCTTGAAATGTAAATTAGAAAAATTTAATAAATATATATATATATTAAAAACCCACAGCATCTAATTGAGCTCTCCCCCACCCCAGGCCGCAAGGACGTGACGTTGCGCAAGCTGGACATCAAGGTGGAGACAGTCAACCGGGAGCCTCTGACGCTGCACACGGACCGCGAGGGGGACACGGCCAGCATCTCCACGGCAACACGCATCATGAAGGCCATCTACTCGGTGAGGAGCCCTTTCCCGTCTGTGGGCTATTGCCTCGAAAGCTCGTAGGAGGGGGTGGGGTGTGAGCTCCAGGGGGCGGGAGGAAGGGCTGGTTTGCGGCTAGGAGGGACGGAGAGAGTCCTCCGTCCCCCTGCCCACCGAGGTCTCTGACGTTCTCTTTCCGTCACCCCAGCCGTTCAAAGATGACGTGGATCTCAAGCAAGACCTGCGCTGCGACACCATCGATACTCGGGAAGAATATGAGCTGAAGGTAAGACGAGCCTGGGAGACAGAGAACCGAGAAGCAGTTGCGTAGGAACAGGCTGTAAGAAGAGCCAAAGTGAGCCCATCTAGTCCAGCCTCCTGCCCACACAGTGACCAACCAGATGCCCCCAATGGGAAGCCCTCTCCTCTCCCGCGGTTTCCACCAACTGGCGTCATTCAGGTGGCCAGCAGCCATAATTAGCCCTCTCCTCCTCCATGAATTTATCTCATCAGCTGGATAGCACAGTTGGTTAGAGCCTGGCAATGACAATGCCAAGGCTGCAGGTTCGATCCCTGCATGGGGCCGCTGCCTATTCCTGCCCTGCAGGGGGTTGGACTAGATGATCCTCAGGGTTCCTTCCAGCTCTGCAATTCTATGATCTTCCTCTGAAGCCATCCAGGTCGGTAACCATCCCTGCGCAAGAGAGGTTAAAGGAGGGAACGGAATTGAGATTTGAGGGCATATTATGAGGCTTCCTGCCTCTGCTGGCTTTGGAAATGGATAACATTAGAAAATATGGGTGTTTTAGATTTGGAAGGTCATGATAACAGATTGGGTTAGCATGCACATCTGTGGTATGAAAAGGTAAAAGTCCATAAAGGATTTTTAACCCACTCGGTAAGGAAATCAATCTATGGTGCATGGGAGAAATATAAATATTTTATAGATAAGTAGAGAATGTTAAGATATGCAGTGAAAAAGGGCTATTAGTGGACGGAGGGCAAGAAGAAAATCTGAGAATTTGTAGGATTCTTTATGTCTTGATTATATTATTTGTGTGAATGTAAACCAAACTGTAAAATCAATAAAATAAAGAGGGAGTGGGGAGGTGGGTGCCCAACTAGGGATTTCAGTCACGTGCCAACCACGACGCCCTCCAACCACTGCACGGCGCTGCCTCCCAGTCGGTTCCTTGGCTTGACTCTCCCTGCTCTCCCCTCTTTCTTTTCCAGGACCCGACTAACGGCTACTACAACGTCCGTGCCCACGAGGACCGCCCGTCTTCGCGCACGGTGCTCTACGGCGACTACCGCAACCCCGGCCCTTCCCGCTACGAGGTGCGGCCCTCGTCCTGCCTCTCCCACTCCAGTGGCTACGCCCAGCTCAGCACCTACAGCCGGGGACCGGCCTCGGAGTACAGCGCTGAGCCCGTCCCGGGCCCCGCTGCGGGCGCCTCCACGGCCGAGACGGCTAGCCAGCTCTCCTACGAGAACTACGGGGGACATGGGGCCTTCCCCCCCAGCGCTGGCTATGCCACCTACCGCCTGGGCTACACCCAGCCCCCTCCGCCCGCCCTGGACCGAGCCCCCTACGACACCTACGACCCCCTGGGCAAATACACCACGGCCACTCGCTTCTCCTACACCTCCCCGGACTACGGGCATCGATTCCAGCAGCGGATGCAGACTCACGTCTGAAAGCAGCCGGGACTGGGGAGGGCAGGCGGAAGGTACCTCACGACTCCCCCTGATATTCAGGGGCTCTTCCCCGCCCCCCGAAACCTGGCCCCCTTCGCCCCCTTCCTGCAGGCTGGACTCGCAGACCTCCCCCCGACCTCGGACAAGGGCGACACCCGGGGGTCCGTCTTTCAAAATCCCCGAGCTTCCTTCCACCGTTTCTCAGAAATATTTTTCTTCCTCATCGCATGAAACACTGCTGTGATGGGGAGAGGGGGGGCCCTTTCCGAGTCATGGGGGGCTGCAAGGGTGTCGAGCGAAAAAGGGGGGCATCTTGTGAGACTGGACCCTCCTCTCTGCCTGAGGCAGCCCCTTAGTCTTGCAGTGGACACCTGCAAGGAGGTGGAAGGTTGGAAATGACCAAACCAGCGGGGGGGGGGCAGTGTGGCTGTGCTGGTGTTTGGCTTGGCCCCAAACAAGGATCTGGGGGTACGCGGGGAGCCATGCGTTGCAGTCGGAGGGAGGTACTCATCCTAATGAGTGCAAGGCAGAGAGAGGCTGATTTCTATGTCATGTGGACTAGCGACTTGATTGCCAAATGGGGTCCCCACCCCTTCTTCTGTTCTGCGCTTGGTGCAACAACCCCTCCTCTGTCAGAGCAGGTGGAAACACCCTTCTTTGTCACAGAGAGGCATGGGAACGGGCCTCTCTGGCGGCACACGCTTTCACATCTCCCCACACCAGTGCAACGCAGCCCCACGTCCCTTGGGGGGTGAGTTGATCGAGGTCTGGGGCTAACGTTTCACCCGCCCGAAAACATCGAGAGAGAGCCTTGTCCCGCCCGCCTTGAGGCCGTGACTGAGCTCCTTGCAGAATTTCATAGACTCGCAGAATTGTAGGGTTGAAAGGGCCCCCCAAGGATCATCTAGTCCATCCCGCTGCCACGTGGGAGTCGATTTGGCACGCCAAAGGATCCTGCCTGGGGTCCTCTGCCTCTTCACCCTCACCGCCAAATTCAGAGGCCTGGAGGAGAGAATGGGCTGAGCTCCATTGCGATGCTCGTCTCACCTGCTTCCAAGACTTTATCCCTCCTCGCCCCACAGTTGGGGGGATGGGTGCTGGGGGGAGGGGGCTCTTATGGGAGAAACCGGCCAAGGGAAAAGGCCCAGGAGCTCTCCTGGGTCCCGTCCCTGTGACCTCTGGCTGTCTTGCTCAAACACCCCCTCCCACCTGGCTTCCATTCTCTCCAGGCTCATTTCCTGGCCATGAGGACCAGCAGCTTAAGAGGCTTAGGTAGAAAAATCAGAACACCAGCCAAGACTCTCAGGAAGCTGAAGCCCACGGAGGGTGGGAGTCTCTCTTCCCACCTCGCCCCTACGAGGGCAGGACACACCCCTGAATCGTTCACTGGAGGAGGGGGCTCTTTTAGGGGCTGCCCCCCCCCCCGTCCACCCCCTGCTCCTGCTCCCTGCCAGCCTCCCCTCCTTGCCAGCCACACGCTTTCTCCCTGGCACTTTGAAAGGGGGAAACGGATTCGCTGGCTGTGGGTGGTTGGAGGGTTTTTTAACTGTGGGGTGGAGGGAGAGTCGCGCTGAGAGATGGGGCAGCTGAAGTGTCCCGGCTGGAAATTGCCAGGCTGGAAGGGACTGCAAGGGTCATCTAGTCCAACCCCCTGCATTCCAGGAATCCCTGCTCAGGCCTCCCTGACGGGGCCCCCACCTCTGCTTAAACACCTCCGAGGAAGGAGCGTCCGTCCCAAGGAACCTTTTCCTATGTCCAGCAGACGTCTCCCCCCTCCCATCGCCCTCTCCCTACTTTGTGCATTCCAAAAAGGGGGCTCTGCCTCCCCTTTCTTTGCCACTCCTTGCCACCCAAAGGATCCACCTGCCTCCCACCCTTTGCTTCTTCCTCCCATCCCTTGACCGCCAATCTTCTGCACTTCCAACGCAGACGGTTGGGTTAAACTTATTTCTCTCTTAATGCCGTTTATTTTTTGACATTTGTGCATCTTCCCTCCCTCTTCTCTTTCATCTTCTTCTCCTCTTCAAGGAAACACACTCCCCCACTTTTTAAATTGTTGTGCCTTAAAAACTCTGAGCTTGATTTGGCCACTAAGAACAGCCTTAGGCATCCTTTGGGGCGACACCCCTGCCAGCCCCGAGATGGTACGGCCGTGTGGCACTGGGGCTGATGGGAGTTGGAGTCCCACAGCGTCCGGTGGGCCCCACATTGGGGAGGCTGACCTAAAGCACTGAGCATAGTCTCCACCAGCGGAGTCTGGGGGGGGGGGAGGCAGGGGGTGGTAGATGCAAAGGTCCAGATGGGGGGCTTCTCCATCCAGCAGTTTTGCAGGAAGCAAAGAACTTTGGCTTCTTGCGTGTTCCAAACGCCCCACAATTTTATCCTCCCTTTTTGCTCTCCCCTCCCCTCTTCTTGGCATGGTCCATCTCTCAGGTGAGCAAACAAGGCCAAGAGATGCACAACTGGACTTCCTGCGGACCTACAAAGTGAGATTCTCACTTACTCCCGCCTTTGCATGCTACATTTCCAGCTGCAAGCTGAAAACAAGTTTCTTTGGCAGCGGGTGCCCTCTGCACATGACCTTGAAGCCCCTGGGCATAAGAATGTGCCCACACAGAGCACCATCTTGTGGTTGCCTCCAGCAACTGCAACTCTGCCTGGTCAGGGAGCAGAAGGAGGCAGGGGGCGTTCTGGCACCCTTCACCTGCCAAGGTTCGATTCCTGCTCTTGGATTTGTCATTATCGCTTTTTCCTCCTCGGCAGAGAGGCTGGGAAGAGAGGTCGGGGGTCTCTCATCAGGCAACATATTTGATTTACAAGGTCTCTTAGGCGGCTTTTTCAAGTGGCATTTTCAAAGTATTTTCTCCTCTCTTTTTTGTAAGGAAAAGGAGCTGCCTGACCCGTCAGCCGTGAGCTCCCTTCCCTTCGAGGAAGCAGCTCGGTGGGTGCAATACTGCATGTGGCCACAGTGAGGTGCTCACCCACCCTTTGAATGAAGTCTCTTTGTGATGGATATTTACACACATCACACCCTTTTTTGCTCCAGGAGAAGCTTAGATGAATTGCAAAAAATGGAGAGATCTTTGAGGGGAGAAGGGAAAGGTCTCCTTCCAAAGCCTCTTCCTCTCTCACTTCCTGAACTTAGACTCCAGTCACCCTGGTCCCTCTCTCTCTCTCTCTCTCTCTCTCTCTCTCTCTCTCTCTCTCTCTCTCTCAATCATGGAGTCATAGACTCACGTCACAGCAGAGTTGCAAGGCCAGAATCGCAGCTGGGGACCACCCAACAACCTCTGCTCAAAATCCTCCAGCGAAGGAGAGGCCACCACCTTCCAAGGTGACAAATGGCTCTTACTGTCAGAAAATTATCCCTACTTTTTAGTCAAAATCATCTTTCTCGTCATTGGAATCCATTGGTTGTGGTCCTGCCCTCTGGAGTACCAGCAAACAAGCTTCCTCCACCTTCAATGGGGCAGCCCTCCAGACCCTGGAAGAGGGCTCTCATATCGCCTCTCAGTCTTATCTTCTCCAGGCTAAGCAGACCCAACTCCATCACCCGTTCCTCGCAAGGCTGAGTTTCCAGAGCCTGATCCTCTCAGTCTCCCTCCTGCGCCCGTCTTCCAGCTTGCCCATATCCTCCTTAAACTGAGGTGCCCAGAACTGGGCATGGGACTCCAGGTGGGGTCTGACCAAGGCAGAACAGAACAGGACGATTCCTTCCCTAGATCTGGGCACTAGACTTACTGTGGATGCAGCCTCCAATTGCATTCCCCTTTTTTGCTGCTGCGTCACACGGTTGACTCACGTTGAGCTGGTGATCTGCTAACGCCCCCTAGATCCTTTTCACACAGGCACCGGATCTATCCACTGAGTAGGCAGAACCACAAAATGTGGGGAGCGCTATCTCCATAGCTCATGAGGTTTCGGGGCTCAGCGTCATTTGCTGCCCAAGAGCACAAGACACCCCCCCCCCCTTGAGACAGTCGGGAAATTCAGCAATAATCACTCCAAAGCGTTTGAGTGGGGCTGCGCTCTGAGGTCAGAGCTGACAGCGCTGGTTGTTCCGTATGGGATTCCCCCGGCCAGGCTGCCTTTGGGTACGCAGGGAGAATGTGTGTGTCTGGGTGGGGGGAGTTACTATGTCTCCCCCCCCCCAGCTCATTTCTGTGTTAATTCCACCCCCCTGCTGGAGACATATATCTGTGAATCTTTTTCACTCGTCCCTCTCCCTCTACACCGACCTTCCTTTTTTAAAAAAATGTTTTTTTTCTCATTCTTAAAAAAATATTATGTACTATATTTTTAGTCTTAAACACAATATATTATATATATTTAATTTTTTATATATATAAAGTTAAATGTAAAAAAAAAAAGTTCGGCTGGAGACCTCTGTGATCATTTCAGGGAGGGCGGAGGGCAGCATGTTGCATTTCTCTTATTTATTGCTTTTTAACCCCACCTTTCCTCCTCCAAGGAGCTGGTTCTTCCCCTCCTCAGAGCAACCCTGCCAGGTGGGTGAGGCTGAGAGCCAGAGACTGGCCTTCAAGGCTGCACCCAGTGAGCTTCATGGCCGAGTGAGGATTCGAACCCATGTCTCTTCCAAGGCCTAGTCCAACAAGCTAGCCCCAATGCCATGAGTTGCAGGGGGACGGGTTTTCCTTCGGGAATCCAGTTTCAGGCCAGGATCTGGAATGGATTCTCCAGCCTGGGTGAAGTGTTTTTCCAACCTGTTGCAAGGCTGAACCCCAGCACTCTGGATCCAAGGAGCCTGGGGTGGATCCATTGTAATCTTGCAGCTGCTGAGTCTAGGGGGGAGGAGGGGGGGCTCCCAGATGCTCTCCACAGGTCCTGGCATTGTGGACCCCTGATGCGTCTTGTGGCCGCGGCCATGGAAGAGAAGTTCATTGCGAACCAGCTTGATTCACCAGATCTTACAGGAGGACTGATTGGCGCAGGTGACGGAGAATGCACCTGTCCAAATCTTGCAGTGTAGTTTCTGTGAAACACACGTGCATATATTTTTAAAGCATTCCTTTTTAATTGCTTTTTTACAAAATAGCACTACATTACACCACCCTCTTTCCTTTCTTCGGGCATCAACAAGGAAAGAAGATGTCCAAATTCAGAGCGGAGAGGCCTATCAAAGGCTCCTAGCCAGGATGGCTCTGCCTTGTCAGCTGGAGGGGAGAGGAATTGCTGAGCTCAGGTCCGATGGAGCCTCCAGGTCCAGAAGCAGTCTATCTTGATTCCTGGGTTCTTGAGGGCATTTGGCCTCTGTGAGAAGAGGAGGCTGGGTGGACCAGCAGCCGCCAGGCTCTTCCGCAGAGCACCGGCAGATCTTCCAAGCCGGCGAGGCTGAATGATTTCATCTCCCTACAGAGGCAAGTTTGCCTGCCCGGCTTTTATTACCCAAGAGCCGAGTCATTTGCTTCCCTGCTCTCGGGACCCTTTAATGGGCTCCGTGGATGGGCAGGGGCGAGGGAGAGGGAGGTGGGAAGGTGCGCCGCGGAGCTGATCCGAAGGAGGCAGATGAATAGATGCGAGCGGCTGAAAGAGGAATAGCTGCTGATGGGGATGGGGGGGGTGATGGGATGCTTCAGAAAGGAGCCTTAACGCAAGGAGGGAGGGAGCGAAAGGGGGCTCCCGGCAAGGGATGGAGAGAGAGGACCCCTGAAGGAGAAGAGGGGAAGCAGAGAGAGAGAGAGAGAGCGAGAGAGAGAGAGAGAGAGAGAGAGAGAGAGAGAGGAGCTTATTGGGAAACAAGGAGGAGATAGAAGGATGCGCAGAGGCTCCGACGGATGGATCGTGGAGCTGAGGATATTGGATTTATATCAGGCCTTTGGAAGACAAATGGACCAAATGACTTTTTATTTCATCGCAAAGGATGGCGACGAGAAGAGAATTAATGGAGGGAGGGGAAGAGGCAGCGGAGGCCTCGCGACCAGGGAAACAGAGGCGGGAAAGCCAGAGGCCAAGGCGCCCAGGCCAGCTCCTGTCCAAGTCACGGGGGGGGGGAAGGTCTGGGGTCCCCCAGGTGCGGCGGGACTCAACTCCCATTCGCATCATCCCTGACCGCTCCTCATGGGGGCTGCTGGCCGCTGGAGTCCAACAGCTGCTCAAGGGCGCCACGTTGGCAACCTCAGCCCCGAAGTTTCTGGGCAAAAGCCAGGCTTTTGGGGGGCTCAATGGATAGGCCATGGGGCTTGTGGAAATGGAGGGGTTGCTGCCTCAGAGGCGCTTCCAAGAGGTCTAGAAGAATGAATTGAGACCTCCAAGAGGACTGGGAGCATGGAAGTGGCTTTTTCGATGTGCGTGTTTTGCTTGAGTATAAAGTTGCAAAATTCATGGGCGGCAGGCTGGGGTGTTAAGAAAGGGGCTTCTCCCTTCATTGCCTCCCCAGGAAGAGCTTTTTTTCTGAAAAAAAGTCCCTTCTACAATCCATAACATACATGAACGAAAATCCACAAGACAAACCACAGGCTCTTCCCCCGCCCCAACCCCCCCCCCCGCCCATTCAGAGCCTATTGTTTTACTCATGTTGAATTCATCCATCAGTGCGTACGCAAAATTCACAGTTCTGTCACGGCCAGGGCAGCCTGGGCAGCGTGTCGGACTAGGTCGCCGGGGAGAGGCCAGGGTTCAAATCCACCCCCCCCCCCTCGGCCCTGAAGCTCTCATGGGTGCCCTTAGGGGCCTCTCCGCCTAATCTACTTCACGGGGTTGTTGTGGGGCTTAAATGAGGGCGAGGAAGCGCCATGAGGCGCGTCACTTTGAGCTACTTTAGGAAAGGGGGGAAATGCAATAAAATGAAGTAGTAAATAATTGGGAGGGGAGTTCTTTTTGGAGCCACGACTCTGCCCAAATCGGGGCAGCTCGCCGACTCCCCCGCCCCCCCGCAGGGCAGTGGGGATGAGCAGGCCCGCTTTGCGCCTCTTTTTGCGCCCCTGCCCTCTCTCTCTCTCTCTGGTCCGGGGACGAGTGGCGAGAGGGAGGGAGGCCTTTTCTGCGCCCCCGGCCCCCGAGACAAGCGATGCCCGCTCCCCCCGACGGAGAGCAGCCCCCTCTTTTCCGCGCCAGGTGGCGAGCGTATTCCGGGAGGCAGAGATGTATTCAAATTTATTCCAGGATGAAAGGGGTTGGCGCTCGCGGCTGTTCAGGAATCGCTCGGCGCGCTGCTCTCGCCTCCTCCTCGCTGATGTTCCCCCGCAGACTTCGACAGGGCTACAAGCCATTAGAAGCCGGGGAGGGGGCTCTCGTTTGATTCCCCACTTTTTAATACATTTTTTTAAGAGAAGAGCTTCGCTTTCAACGTATTTTTGTCCTGCCTTGATTTGACAGGCCGCCTGGGGAGCGTGTAGGATGAAACGGGGAACATCTGTGAGGTCTGGTTCAGAGGCGGGGGGAAGACAAGGAGCTGCCAGGCGAGGAGCCTGACTCCCGGGTAAAGCAGGGCTGTCTTCACCGGCTGGCAGCAGCAGCAGCAGCTCTCCGGGGATGCAGGTGGTGGCAAGGGCGGGGAAGCTCCTTCGTGGCCCCACCTGGAGAGCGCACAACATGGATCCACCTGCGGAACTCCTTTCCGCAGGAGGCAGCAAGGGCCACCAGCCTGGGCGGCTTTAAGAGAGGATCGCGCAGATTCAGGGAGCGGGAGAGGGCTATTGACGCATCCTAGTGGCCCCGATGCTCTTCCAGGGTCGGAGGCAGGAAGGCTTACAAAGGCGCAAGAGGAGAGGGGCCTCTGGGGCGGGTTTTCCATGAAGGGCGTCTGGCCTCATCCACCTGGGTCTTCATTTGTTCTTATAACTGAACCCGGGACCTTCTGCGTGCAAAGTGGCTGCATTGCACGGCAGCCCAGTCCCATTCAAATGAAGAAAGAGTCCAGTCCTCATGATTTCTGAATGAAGCGCTGGTTTGGCCAGGAACCGACGAAACCGCCTTCAGCAGAGTCAAACCATTTGCCCATCCAGCTCCGCCCTGTCTAGACTCAAAATGACCATCAGCGGTTCTCTAGGTTTTCATGCAGGAGGGAGCCGTTCCTCGTCGTCCCTGGAGAAGCTGTCAGGGAATGAAGCTGGGAGATACTGCCTACGGGGCAGAAGAGTGAGGACCCATCTACCCCCGCTTCCTGTTCTCACCGTGGCCAAAAAAACCCCTAGGAATCGAGATAGACTGCCTCTGGACCTGGAGGCTCTTCAAGAACACCAGAAGAACCTCATGGATCAGGCCAATGGCCCACCTCCTCTTCTCACAGTGGCCAGCCAGATGCCCGACTCCTTGGGAAATCCACAGGCAGGAGCCGCGTGGCTCTCCCCACTTGACATGGCCAGGAACTGGTGTCATTCAGAAGCACATTGCCGCCATGTACACTCAGCCGCAATGGCTACTAGCCTTTGAAATACCCATCGAGGAGGATGCAGAGCTGGTGTTGCACCTCTGAAAAGGCTTTGCAAAATCTGCAAGAGTTCATCCCAGACCAAGCATGTAATCCTGCCCCTGTCTACTCAGAAACTAGCCTGCCTTGAGTTCAACGAGGTTTACACCCAGGTAAATCACGGGTAGTGAGAGGCAGTGAGAGATTTTACTTTCTTGGGCTCCATGATCACTGCAGATGGTGACAGCAGTCACGAAATTAAAAGACGCCTGCTTCTTGGGAGAAAAGCGATGACAAACCTAGACAGCATCTTAAAAAGCAGAGACATCACCTTGCCAACAAAGGTCCGTATAGTTAAAGCTCTGGTTTTCCCAGTAGTGATGTATGGAAGTGAGAGCTGGACCATAAAGAAGGCTGATCGCCAAAGAAGGGATGCTTTTGAATTCTGGTGCTGGAGGAGACTCTGGAGAGTCCCATGGACTGCAAGAAGATCCAACCTCTCCATTCTGAAGGAAATCAGCCCTGAGTGCTCACTGGAAGGACAGATCCTGAAGCTGAGGCTCCAAGACTTTGGCCACCTCATGAGAAGAGAAGACTCCCTGGAAAAGACCCTGATGTTGGGAAAGATGGAGGGCGCAAGGAGAAGGGACGACAGAGGACGAGATGGTGGGACAGTGTCATAGAAGCTACCAGCATGAGTTTGACCAAACTGCGGGAGGCAGTGGAAGACAGGAGTGCCTGGCGTGCTCTGGTCCAGGGGGTCACGAAGAGGCGGACACGACTAAACAACAAATCCCGGGTAGAGCAGTGGCTGCAATTTGATGCCCTCTTTCATAAGACCCTCGGAAGAGCCTGACTGCTGAATCGGGCCCAGGAAGGCCCGTCTAGTCCAGCCTCCTGCTCTCCCAGGGGCCAAGCAGATGCCCATTACAGGAAGCCCAGAAGAAGAATTCATAGAGGTGGTTGCTTATTTTGGAGGGAAAGATTCCCTTCCCGAGCATGTGCATCTCCAACCACCCCATCATTCTCGCTCCGGTCCCAAAATACGACCCCATTTGCCAGCCGCTCCCAATTCCACAGAAATTGCCTTTAAACAAATTGGCTATATTAAGTTCGAGTTTATCCAGCCTGTGATAAAACGGGAGCTTGTGACTCAACGCGCCGGCGAGGGCGAGAGAGGGGTGGGAAGAGAAGCCCTCGGATAAATGACGAGGTGTTCTGGAAATGATTCACCGGAGGCTGAATAATTTCGGGTGGTTTATTTGTTTCACCGCGAAGACTATTGTGGGTAAGGGCAGCGTCTCTCCCACGCCCTGCCGAACTCGCACATCGCAAGCCAGAAGATTCCTCCGGTGATCTCTCCAGACTCCTCTCCCCCCATTTCTTTGGAGGAAAGGAAACCTGCGACGGTACATTTTCTGCTGAAGCGAGAGGAGCCATAAACATCTGCATTCCTGCATCGCATCATTTTTATGGGAGGAGTAAAATCTACTTAGCAAACAACACAGATTAAGCCTCGCTTCGCGCTCCCGCTCTCTCACCCTCCCACCTCAAGGGTGGTTTTTATTTTTTTGTGCTCTCCATCCCTAGTGTCATAATTACGCTTGCCGGGGAGAGGAGATGATCTGTAATTACAGAGGGAGGAAGAGAGAGAGAGAGAAATCGCTGCTCAGCTGGGGGGTCCCTGCACTTTTAGAAAGAAAGAAACAGGGCGAAAAAGAGGCGAGTGAGTCAAACAGCATTTGCATAAATCTGCATCTTGCCTCCTTCTACCTGCAAGGAGAGGAAAAGGAAGAATCGTGTTCCTTAAGGGGTGGGGAAGGGTCGCATGTGGCCCTCCAGCCCTCTCTGTCCAGCCCTTTGAACCCTCCTCAGCCACGCCCCCTCAGACCACGCCCCTCGCCAGTCCTGCTTCCCAGCTGCGTTGAGTGCTTTGGCTCTGATATCGCCCCCTGGTGGCCTGCTGGGAAGACACACTGCTGTGGGGGCGGGGATTGGCCTAAAGGTAAAGGTAAAGGGACCCCTGACCATTAGGTTCAGTCGTTACCAACTCTGGGGTTGCGGTGCTCATCTCGCTTTACTGGCTGAGGGAGCCGGTGTACAGCTTCCAGGTCATGTGGCCAGCAGGACTAAGCCGCTTCTGGCGAACCAGAGCAGCGCACGGAAACGCCGTTTACCTTTCCGCTGGAGCAGTACCTACCGTATTTATCTGCTTGCACTATGACGTAAAATATGCATTCGTTGCTCCACCCACTTTTGCCTCTGGCCCCGCCTATCTCTGCCATGCAGCTCCCGGAAGACTGGGGGTGGATTTCAGCCCCCAAAGCGAAAAACATCCTTCACCCTTGCTGTAAGCCAGGCATCCCCAAACTCGGCCCTCCAGATGTTTTGGGACTACAACTCCCATCATCCCTAGCTAACAGGACCAGTGGTCAGGGATGATGGGAGTTGTAGTCCCAAAACATTTGGAGGGCCGAGTTTGGGGATGCCTGCTGTAAGCTGTTGGCACGCATGGCTTCTCCAGGGCTTGGACTGAAGTGGGGAAGCTGAGGCTCGGTTCACACGGCAGTTTATCTCGGCTTCCTGACCTTCTCCTGTGAATTTCCGCATTGTATCTGAGCTTCTGCACGACGTGAAAGCTGCTTCTGGAAATGCAGCGGAATCCAGAGCAAGTTTAGCTCTCGTTTCCCTGCTATTTGCAAGCGCGTATTTTCTTCTTCTTCTTCTTCCTGGAAGCAAATTACATGAACTTGCACTAGGTTCTGCTATATTTCCAGAAGCGGCTTTTATGAAAGCTCAAATATAATGTGGAAGTTAGCACTCAGGGAAACCAGAACAAGGTGTTGGGAAACTGCCAGGGAGATAACGTCCATCTGAGCCCCCAAGCCGGAGTTCTGGACGTCCATCGGCCTCCCGTAGTCACGCAGATCCAACAGTTAGGGGCACAAAGCCTTTGGAAATTCCTAGCCACATTCCTAGGCTGGTGCACCCTCTTTCAGCAGAAAGCACAGTCAAAAGCTTGCACCGCAGAAAAGCAGAAGAGCATATTTACAGACTTTATTTAGAACATGAACAGAACAAAAGAAAACACGTCCATTCTCAGTCAGCGTCTCTGACCATCTGACAAAAACGAAAGGAATAATCAGAACATAAACATCCTGTGAATAGGACATGCGCAGACTCTGTAACTTACAAAAGCCTGCTCCCTTTTAAGGTGGAACGGAAATATCCTAACATCCTCCCCCTTTCCGTGTAACCTGTTGTACCTGTGGTTCAACCCAATTGCAACCTTTGTGTGTAAACCTTAAGTTGTTCTCTGTTAACAACCTTAGACAACAGATCAGCAGGAATTTCATTTCCTGCCATGTAGGACACCTGAATCAGTCCTTTCTGGATACACTCTCTTGCACGATGTAACTTAATCTGCAAGTACTTGGTTCTCTGCTTGCAACTCTCGGAGTTCAGCAAAGCCAAACACGATCTATTGTCTTGATACACTTGTACAGGACATTTCACAGACACCCTGATGTCCTTAAACAGTTGCATCAACCATTCACAATCCATGAGTGAAAATGACAGAGCATTGAGTTCTGCTTCACAGGAACTTAGGCTCACTGTCGTTTGCTTCCTGCACAACCAGTCAAACAGGCAGTGGTTGTACATGTAGCACACACCAGAAGTGCTTGTACCATCCGTGGTGTCACTTCCAAAACTTGCATCAGCGAAGATTTCAAGACCTCCAGTCTTCTGACTGGTGAACCTCAGCCTGTAGTGCATAGTCCCTTTCAAATAGCGGGCTGTGCGCTTCAGAGCTTTCCAATCCTGAACCGTAGGATTGTTGGCATGTCTGCTAAGCAGATTACAGCTTACAGCTATGTCAGGTCTTGAACATCTGGCAATGAAGTTCATCTTGCCTAGAATGCATCTGTACAGCGTTGTGTCAGAAAACGCTTCAGCAGTACTGTCTACCTGGTAACCTGTCACCATCGGTGTGTCAGCTGGGTTTGCATCAACCAAATTCAACCTGGTTAACACATCAGCAATTTTCTGTGTTTGGTGTACCAGAAAATTACCTGCTTGGTCCTTCTCCACCTGCAGAGAAAGATAGTTGGATACCTCACCAAGATCCTTCATGTCAAAGTGCTCCTTCAGTTGAGCTAGGGTGCTTTGGTAAAAAGCCTGATTCTTCCAAAACATCAGAAGATCATCAACAAAACATAAACAATACAGTTTGTTTTGTCCCTCCTCCTTGACAAACACACATGGATCAGCTTTGCCCTGGTGAAAACCTAGAGAAAGCAATGTCTCAGTGAGTTTTGTGTTCCAACACCTGGCACTCTGCTTGAGACCATATAAGGACTTCCGCAGTTTACAGACCATACCCTTCTGTATCTCCATCCCATCAGGTGGAAGCATGAACAGCTCCTCCCCCAAAATCCCGTACAAAAAAGCTGTATTAATGTCATGGTGGGAAACATGCAGTTTCTCCTCCGCAGCGATCTTGAGCATCAGCCGAATGCTCTCATATTTGACTGTGGGTGAGTAGGTCTCGTGGTAATCCTGTCCTGGTACCTGTGAAAAACCTCTGGCAACCAATCTGGCTTTGTGTCTGACTACCTTGCCATTCTGGTCTGTCTTGGCCTTGAAGACCCATTTGCTGCCAACCAGTCTCATTCCTGGGACTACCGGTACCAGTTCCCAAGTTTGGTTCCTGTTCAAGGAATCAACTTCAGCCTTCATGGCATTAAGCCAAGGCTCAGCATCTTTAGAGGTCAACTCCTGAACCTCTTTGAAGCTTGAAGGTTCCCATACCTTCTCTGAGCTACCAAGAACAGCAGTTGCTGTCTTAGCAAACTCATCAGCATACCTCTTTGGAGGTCTGCCCTTGGTCGCCCTTTCAGATCTGCGTACTAGACGCAAGTCTTCTGGACTCATCTCCTCTTTCTTAGGAGAAAAGTGACCAATGGTGAACAGTGGTTCTTCCAGTTCATTGTCAGACGCATCAGATGGTCTGACTGAGGCTTTTGCGCTCTGGTAGTCTGCTGTGTCGTCACTGTCACTGACACCAGCAGCAGCAGCAGCGCCGCACACTGAACTGGAATCCGAACTCTGATCATCATCATCCTCATCATCCTCATCAGCAGCAGCAGCAGCTTTCTCACCTTTAGCTGCTTGCTTTGCATCACCTTCATCCTCCTCTGGGTAACTCTGGAAAATTCCCACATTTCCCCCCCACTTAGGATTGTACTCAACACTCCTTGTGAACTTAATGGACTTAGAGTCAGTCATCCATACCCTGTATGCACCTTTTTCGTACCCCATGAACAAACCATGTGCCCCACGCTTCCCAAGCTTGTTGGTTTGTTGTGTGCGTACCCACATGTCCGAACCAAATATTTTCAGGTGTTTGGTGTTGGGTTTCTTGCCAAACATCTTCTCATAGGGGGTACAACCAATGGGTGATGACAATCTGCGATTAAAGGAATAAACCAAATTCCCCAGAGCCTCCCCCCAAAACTTATCAGGGAGATTGGCATCATGCAACAAGGTTTTGATTCCTTGCAGCAATGTTTGATTTGCTCTCTCCGCAAGACCATTCATCCATGGCGATCTGGGCGTTGACATGTCATGCTGGATTCCCTTCTCAGTCAGGAAAGCTTCAAACTGCTGAGAAGTAAACTCCCCGCCCCGATCAGTAAACAAACAAGAAATACGTTTACCGTGCACATTCTCCAACCAAGCACAGAATGCCTTAAACTTCGGAAACGCTTGCGATTTCTGTTCGAGCAAAAACACATGAATGAACCTGGAAAAAGAATCAATCAGAATCATGAAGTACCTTGCTCCTCCTAAAGAGGGTGCTAGTGGCCCTACCAGGTCTGCATGCACTAGCTGGTAGGGTTTGGAAGCCTGCCTACTAGACTCCTTGCCTTTGGGAGCAACTTTCACCTTGTTCTCTGCACAAGATACACACTTCATGTGAAATTTACAGGGTTTGATGTTCAAACCCTCAACCACCTCTGGCATCTTGGCCAGTGCCTTCCAAGAGAGGTGACAAAACCTTCGATGCGCATCATGAATGCAACCTGCATGAAGAACTTTGTTAGTTTGTGCAACACAACAAGAATCAGCATTAGATACAACAGCAGTGTCATCATAAGTTATATGGAACAAACCATCCATAAACTTTGCATGCAAATAGTCCTCTTTGCCTTTACTGATGACACAGACGCTCCTCTTGAAGGAAATCTGAAAACCACGCCCAGTAAGCTGTGGGACGCTCAACAAGTTGCTTGCAGCGCCTGGAACATACAGTACACCGCTGATGGTTGTGTGCAAACTTGCAAGTTTCACAGTCCCTTCTCCTGCAATTTGCAACGTCCTTCCATCAGCCAGGTGGATCTCACCTTCCTGAGGCTTGAAGGAGATAAAGAGATGCCGATCCTTCGAGATGTGGCGGGTACAGCCTGAATCAACAACAAAGCTGCCTTTGGCTGTTGGAGCAGTCCTTACAGCAAGCAAACCCTTGTTTTGCAGTGGTGTGGGCTTTTGCAGCTTGCCCCCCTGCTGCTCCTGGCCATCAGACGTGCCTTTAGCCTTTGGTGAAGCAGTGCCAGCAAGCAAAACCTTGCTTTCCACTGGCATGGGCTTTTGCAGCTTGCCCCCCTGCTTCTGGTCAGCAGACGTGCCTTTAGCCTTTGGTGAAGCTGTGCCAGCAAACAACGCTTCACCCTCCCTCTGCTCCTGGCCATCTGCAGACGCCTGCGTCTGTTTACCTTTGCCTTTCCGGCCTCTGCAAAGGCGATGACCTTGGTTCTCACGAGAACCAGAGCTCTCAGCTGCCGACTCCTTGGCTCCCCCTGGAGGCTGGAATGCTGCCTGGGATGACGTGACGGTCAGCTCCCCCTGCAGCTTGCAACCGGTGCCCTCAGCATCCCTGCATTCACTCGCATTCTGGGAAACAGCTAGGACCTCCGATGCAGTCAAACTCTGGGCTGGGATTATTGGCTTGTGAGCTTTCAACAAAGCATTCCACATTCCACGTGCAGTGGTGTTGCCAGCCAGCGTCTTAATTTCCTCAAGAGAGACGGATAAGACTATTACGTCAATGGCCTTCGAATTCTGGCCTTTCCATCTCTCTGTCAGAGGAACTGGGGGGGCCTCATTAACGGCATGCCACACCCCAAACTGACGCAGCAAAGATTCACACCATTTTGCCCAGGTTTCATAATTCTGCCCATCCAACTTAGGGCATTCAGCATTTCCATAAGGTTGGAAAAACTCCATTCCAGCTTTGGCATTAGCCGTGAGCCTTTTGCCTTCAAAGACTCCTTATCTTGGCAGCCATTAATCACGAAGCCTTTCTGGCTCGGCTCCCAGGCCAATTAATCTGCCGGAGATCAAAGACTCCTTGCGAGGTAAACAGAAAAGCCAAAAGCCTCCCTCATTTCTTTCGCTTTACCCACCGTACCTCTTAAACGCAGTCTGTTGCAGCTTTACTCTCCTGTAGGTGCTTTGAATCTGGGCCCATAACCTTGTTGTTGGGAAACTGCCAGGGAGATAACGTCCATCTGAGCCCCCAAGCCGGAGTTCTGGACGTCCATCGGCCTCCCGTAGTCACGCAGATCCAACAGTTAGGGGCACAAAGCCTTTGGAAATTCCTAGCCACATTCCTAGGCTGGTGCACCCTCTTTCAGCAGAAAGCACAGTCAAAAGCTTGCACCGCAGAAAAGCAGAAGAGCATATTTACAGACTTTATTTAGAACATGAACAGAACAAAAGAAAACACGTCCATTCTCAGTCAGCGTCTCTGACCATCTGACAAAAACGAAAGGAATAATCAGAACATAAACATCCTGTGAATAGGACATGCGCAGACTCTGTAACTTACAAAAGCCTGCTCCCTTTTAAGGTGGAACGGAAATATCCTAACACAAGGTGCCGCGTGAGTGCAGCCTAGCAATGGAGGAGGCACATTTTCTAGAATCATGTGGCTTAGACCTGGAAAGGACCATACCAGATTCACGTGGCAAGGACCTTCTTGGGCTGTTTCACTACAGATGATGGCAGGCACATGGGGCGGTGGGAAGGTCAAATTTTGGAATGCCTCTCATTTTGTTTGTTCATTTTTAAAAAGCAAAACCCTCTTCTCCCCGCATGTAGACACCTAGTGCATCCGTGGGAAAGCCCCCACTGGCCTGGCTTGCTTTCTCCCTGCAGGAGCCTCCTCCTTTGCATTCTGGAGCAGAGTCTCGTCCCTCGGAGGCCTCTGATATACAGCGCTCATTCTTTCCACTGCCAGCGCTTTTATCGCCTGCTCACTTGAGAGAGTGGATGCTTTATTTTCCGAGTGGAGCCCTCGCTGATCGGTAACAAAAATAAAATATAACACACACACATATAAAGAAGTGGGTTTTCTTGCAAAATCTCACAGTCACCTTTGCGGGGGGCAGGCGTAAAATGCAGGCATTGGGAAGCTAAAGCTTGATTAAGTTACATGACGGCCGAGTAATAGATCTAAGGCAGGTCGAAAGAGGCTTAGTGCTCATCCCCTCCCCATTGCAAACAGAAATGCCTAAGACGGAGGCCACCATTCCAAGCCGTGTTTGGCGAGTTCAGCGCCTCAGATGCTTTGCAGGGCCTGGGGTGTCGTGGCCCCACCAGCCAGTGGCAACTGGCGTGTCTGCCTGGGACCTGGGAGAGACCAGGGTTCGAATCCTCCGCTCAGCCATGAATCTCACTGGGTGACCTTCGGCCGGTCATACTGACATATAAACACAAGGAGAGTCTGCTGGATCAGGCCAGTGGGTCCCCTCTTCCTGCATTCTGTTCTCACAGTGGCCAACCGGATCCCTGTGTGAAACTTGCAAGCGGGACTGGGAGCAAGAGCAATTCTCCCCTCCTGCCGTCTCCAGGGATTCAGAAGCCTGGCCGACTCCAACCAACTTGGCTGGCTTTAAAATAAGATTTGAGAATGCTTCTGAATGGCCCCAGGAGGAGACAGGGCTCTTGGGCTCAGGTCCTGCTGCTGGGTGTCTCTTTAGGCCCGGGCATCGGGAGGGAACAGGCTGCTGGGCTCGTTGGCCCCCTCTTGGTCTGCTCCAGCAGCCAGGCTCTCCTTAGGTTCTCAGCTGCCCCGCCAAGCTCAGCCAGCGCCCATCTGCTTGAATAAAATATTGGAGGAGGGAGGCAAGCCCTGCAGCACACAATCAATCACACGACACGGTGCGCACACACCATTTGAATGGCAATGCCCCTCCATTCCCAGCCCCCTCAAATATTTCGCTGGGGGGGGGGCAAAGTCCAAGGGGTAGCGTGGCTGTCTCAGTGTTGCCCCTTTAAGAGCTTAGCAGGGAGGAGAATGCAGATGGAACTGGAATTACTTGGCTCCCCCTGTCCTTAGCTCTGGCTGCAGCTGCTCTTGCCCTCTTTGCAGTTACTGGGCCCAGATCAGTGTGAGCTCTTCCTGGGCCAGCCACCTGGAGTCTTGAAATCAGCTCTCCAGTAGGCATTGTAGCTGGCAGCCCTTGAGGCTGGGAAGGAGGAAAGGGACGTTAATGGAGGCCGCCAGGCTACCTCTGGCAGGTGGAGAGAAGAAAGGATTTAGTCACACAGAGTTATGTGGAACTCCCTGCCACAAGAGGCAGTGATGGCCACCAACCTGGATGGATTGAAAGGAGGATGGGACAAATTCATGGAGGAGGAAAGGGTCACTGAAGGATGCTCACGATGATGGCTATGCTCTTTCTGCACAGGCAGTGATGCTTCTGAATAATACCAGTTGCTGGAAACCGCAGGAGGGGAGGGGGCTCATGCGCTGAGTTTCTGCTTGCGGGTTTCCCTTTTGGTGCATTTGAGGCTCCACTATGAAAACTGGAAGCCGGACTAGATGGGCTATTGGTCTAACCCTGCAGGCTCTTCTGATGTCAAGAGTTGAGTAGGACCCTGGCAGAGACACGTGCCCGACTGGCATGTTCTCTCCCTCCTGCTCGATCATTTGGGAGCTTCAAAAGCTTTCTTCAGCCCAAACATCACTGACACCAGCACACTTAGGGATCCGCAGAGTTTGTGCATTTCACGTAACAGACCTCAGCAACTCAGCATTTTGGCTAATCTACTTTATTTGCATCTAAACACACACGGAGCACTGCAAGATGGCTCCCTCTCTCTCTAGCATCAGACAGCAAAGAGAAAAAGAGCAAAGGACAATAGTCCCACTTCACGGAACACAGTCACACAAACATCCTGTCTCCATCACTTCCCACTCTGTGGAGTCAAAACATACACCGTCATGTGATGGACAACAATCCCATGACTGCAATCACGGAGCAGAAATTCTAACAATTCACATGTTCTTAAGTTTGCCGTCATGGAACAGAATCAAACCTCCCCCGCTTGGTTCTTCTGTGGTCCATGCATTTGTCCCACTGAGGCTCCCTTTTCAGACTTTCCCAATTTTTGCTGATGTCTTGTTTAGTGTTGAGTGTGAATTGTTGCTTCAATATTCCTGGGCCCGCAGGGGCCCTCAAAAATTCTCTGAAACGGCAAAAATGCCAAGCGCCAGGAAGACTGACGGCCGCTGCGCAGGCCCCCGGGGGGTGGCTGGAAGAATTCATCACAGCAGAGCTTAGATCTTGCCCGGTTCACACAGATGAAGTCCTGACCTTTCTGGCTCTTTGCCCATCGAGGGAGCGGCAACAGGTCCGCCTCGCTCTGAGTGTGTGGAACAGAAAGCATTGATTGCAGTTCATCTATAAAATGCAAGGGCAGGGGAAGAAAATTGATCCCTTTTGCACTGGAAGATGAACCTGCCTAATCTGCACTTTCCCAAACAATATGGGAACTGAAAATGCACTGAATCATAGAGTCAGAAGGGACCCTAAGGGTCATCTAGTCCAACCCTCTGCAGTGCAGGAACCACAGCTCAGAATGCCTGGCAGATGGCCGTCTGACTTATGCCTTCAAATGTCCACGACCTTCGGATGTGGCCTTTCCACTGTCAAACAGGTTTTAGTGTCAGAAAATTCCCAGATGGGTGGGGTATAAATAATAAAATTATTACTATCATTATTCCTAATGTTTAGATGGAATCTCGTTTCTTGTAATTTGAAAGAATTTGCACTTCCCAAAATTTTGAGGTATAGTTCTCCAGGCAAGCAATGTCTATATTAATAAACAGATTAGGGCAAATTGAGGATTTAAAATTCATCCATATTAGTGAAAATAGCATACAAAAGAATGTATTGCCTTCAGGAAAATTGCTTCGCAAAAAAATGTGTCTATTAGGCAAAATTGTACATTTTCCTATTAGGAGCAATTTGCACTCAGACATCGGTGACTTTTCATGGGCACTATAATTTAGAAAGGAAAACGATCTGCGTCCCCCTATTGAGGAAGACGAGGGGGCTGCTGCTCAGTTTGCTGTCCCAGCAGCCAGCAAACTTCAAGGTCACTCTTCTCATCTCCCTTACATTTTTTTAATCTGGGCTTGGATGAGACATCTCCTCCGACAGAGGGGGCTCTGCTTGGTCTCTGTGAGAAGACGCTGAACTGGGAGGTGGGGTGTCCTTTGGCCGGGTCAAGTAACGGGTCTTGTGCTCTCAAGTGTTTTCACTTTGCACCAGTCCTGAGCAGGTTGTAAATGTAGTATTGATGGGCACAGGCTGCCACCTCGTGGCTAAATGGCACATTGTGCAACAAATCCTATCCAGTACGTAATAGAGAACATGGATCCCCAGAAAGGGACCCTTCCCAATTTGGGAATACAGTGGTGCCTCGCAAGACGAAATCAATTCGTTCCGCGAGTTTTTTCGTCTTGCGGTTTTTTTCGTCTTGCGAAGCACGGTGTCGGAAAAGTTTTGGAAAAGCTTCAAAAATCACCAAAGTCTTCAAAAACCTCAAAAAAGGCTACCACACCGCGTGCTATGAGTTGCTCCTCGAAGTCAAGTCGCAACTGTATTAACGGTTTTAAGAAAAAGGAAACAAACTTGCAAGACATTTCTGTCTTGCGAAGCAAGCCCATAGGTAAAATCGTCTTGCGAAGCAACTCAAAAAACCAAAAACCCTTTCGTTTTGCGAGTTTTCCGTCTTGCGAGGCATTCGTCTTGTGAGGTACCACTGTAATAGAATAATAGAGTTGTAGAGTTAGCAGGGAGCCCTGCCAGCTGCAAGGCAGGAATTACAACTGAAGAATCCCTGGCAGACATTCAAGCTCTGCTTCACTACGTCTAATAAGGGAAAGTCAGAGGACGGTGATGCTTTTATTTGTACCCCACTCTGGTGAAGGGGAGCTGCTTGGTGATGATGGAGAGATGCCTTGTTTTTCTGAAATTAATATGTAACTTCTCATCTACTGAATCTGAGACTTTGAGAAATTTGTCTCATTAAAGTGATTAAAATATTGTAGATATTTGTTAGCATGTAACTGAGCTGTGTTGCAAAAGCCATGTGCAGAAGGGATCCTAGGGCATTACCTGTAGTTACAATGAAAGAGATTTGGTGTTTGTGGACACGTGTGTGTGTGTGTGTGTGTGTGTGACCACACATTGTTGTTGAGTCGTTTAGTGGTGTCCGCCTCTTTGTGACCCCCTGGACCAGAGCACGCCAGGCCCTCCTGTCTTCCACTGCCTCCCTCATGTTCATAGTTTCGAGAACACTGTCCCACCATCTCGTCCTCTGTCGTCCCCTTCTCCTTGTGCCCTCCATCTTCCCCAACATCAGGGTCTTTTCCAGGGAGTCTTCTCTTCTCCTGAGGTGGCCAAAGCATTGGAGCCTCAGCTTCAGGATCTGTCCTTCCAGTGAGCACTCAGGGCTGATTTCCTTCAGAATGGAGAGGTTGGATCTTCTTGCAGTCCATGGGACTCTCCAGAGTCTCCTCCAGCACCAGAATTCAAAAGCATCCATTCTTCGGCGATCAGCCTTCTTGATGGTGTGACCACGCATATCCCCGGTTATTTATAATGGCATTTCATCCCCCCCCTCAGCACCCTCCACAGCGCTCTCGCCCTCCATGAATCTGTCCCCTTTCAAGCCATCCAGACTCTTGTGGCAGGGAGTCCCCCAGTTTAACGATGCGCCTCCATGAATAGGAACTGTCCATTGTCTTTTACAGCGATGTTTTTGGAACGTTGTGAGGCGCCTTGAAGACTGACCACATTGGGCAACAAGAAGCGGAAACTCCACGGCCGCCTTTCCCAAGCTTGGCCCTCCAGCTGCTGTTGGACTACAACTCCCATCATCCCTCGCTAGCCGGACCAGCGGCCAGGGATGATGGGAACTGTAGTCAAATAACCCGCAGCCGGCGACCCCGCAGCGCCAGCAGCGCCAGCCTGCCTCCCCCTCGCGGCCAAATGGTACGACCCACGCGCTGGTTTGTGGGCGCGTCGTCATGGCAACTCCTGTCGTTCGCCCGCAGGTTTGGGCGGGGCGAGCATCCAACCAATGGGGATTCGGTGCCTCGCGCCTGCGCAGAAGCGACTGGCTAGGCCCATGAGGGGGCGCATGCGCTCTTTGCTTTGCCAGCAACTCGGCCCCGTTCGGCGGCCCGCCTTCCTTCTCGCCCCGAGAGAGACGGGAAGTCTCGCGAGAGGAGGAGGAGGAGGAGGGGAGAGGGAGGAAAGAAAGGAGCGTGGCGCGGGACCGGAAGTGGGACTGCCCCGCCCCCTGGCGGGCCTTTCCGGTTCCGGGCGAGCGGCCGCGGAGCCCCGGCGGCAGGTGAGGCGGGCCAGGCGGGCCGGACGGGGCCTCGGCGGAGGGTCCGGCGGGCCGGGAGGGAGGCGGGCGCCGGGCCTGCGGGCATCTCCGCTCCGGAGCCCCCGGGGACGGGAGTCCCGCTTCTCCCCGCCTCGGACGTCTGCCCCCCTTTGGACCCGCCGGGCTTAGACGAGGAAGGCTGGGAAGCGGGGCGGGGGGTTGCGCTGGATGACCTTTGGGGGCCCCTTCCCCCTCTCCCGGCCCCGAAGCCCCCGCCGGGCGGGCCTCCTTGGCGCACGTGGCCCCGAGCGCGGGGTTGGGGGGCTGCCTTTCCTTCCCCCCTCCCCGCCGAGGAGCCTGGTGAGCTCAGCCCATGTCACAAACCCCCCTCTCCAGCCCCGCCAGGCCAATCCCGGGGGCGCAGTGGGGCTGAGCCGGGTAGGTGGGGGGGAAGGGGGCGGGCAGGAGGGCGTCTCCTGGCTCCCACAGCAGGACCACCCCTTGGCCAGGCCGCCCCCCGGGGAGGCGGGGAGGGGAGGGGCTCTGCCATGGGACCCCAGCCATCCTGCTGCCTCCTGCCATCTGCCTGGAACCCGGAAGGGACCCCCAAAGGGCATCAAGTACCATCTCCTGCAGCGCAGCAGCGGGGAGTATGAGCGGGGAAGCCTTGCCCAGTGGATTTGGGAATACGCTTTGTCTCCAGTTGCTGCCTGGCCACTTACGTTGTTGCAGTTGTGGGAGGAGGAGCCTTCACAGTGGGTGCCAGGCTGGGGGAGGCTGGCACAGGGTGGCATTACACTTCCTGGGTGGGTGGGTGATGGAGGCCACCTTCACAAGAACAGGAACCAGGGAGGCTGTCCTGTATCAAGCCAGAGCAGCCGATTATTTTTCTGCGGTGACGGGCAGCAGGGGCTCTCCAGGGCTGCAGGCAGGAGTCCTTTTCCCCAGCCCTACCTGGAGATGAACCGCAGATACTCTGCATCTGAAGCAGGTGCTCTGCCCACCGAGCAGATAAAATGAGAACAGCTAAAAACATTGGGGGAGAGTCATTCAAAAACAATTAAACATTAAAAGAAGTGGCTCTGGACTGAGTTAACTAGGACCCCTGAGTAGCTCTGCAGTTTGATTTCCAGTCACCTCAGGAGCAAACATCCTGAACATAAGTCAGCGTGGCTGAGAACTTTGTGAATCCTCCCCCCAAATGCTGGAAATTCACCCTTTCCCTCCCCTCCTCTCTCCCCAGCCTTGTTAGCATGTGGACATGTCCAGCATCGCGCCCCTTGCGGCCTCTCTAGAGCAGCGCCCGCTTGCTGGCCTCTCCTCCTCGTGGTCCCGGTTCATCCATGGAGGAGGGCACCATGTCGGATCTCCTTCTCAACCTGGACACGTCCCTCCCTGCAAAGCCCAAGAAGGCCTCTGAGGGGAACCAGAAGCACCAGCGGTTCATCAAGCGCCGGCAGTTCCTGGAGCGGAAAGGCTTCTTGAAGCAGAAGCAGCTCCCGGGGCAAGCCCCGCTGCCCCGTCGGGATGCCTCTCAGAAGCACGGCGGGGCAGACTGCGAGCGGGACAGGAAGAGGCCGAAAGTGGACAGGAAGGGGGCGTCTGCCGGGCAGGACAGGAAGCCTCTGCGGGAGGACAGCTCGGCCCGCAGGACCAAGACATTCCGCAAGGAGAAGGCCGCCCGCGGGGCTAAGGACTCTGGGTCCCAGGGAGGCAATGCCTCTGGGGGTGCCACGGCCTCGAGCAAAGCAGGGAGCGCTGCGGGGGGCGGTTCCTCCGCGAGGCACAACGGGGCGCAGGCCAATGGGGCCGTGGGCGAGATCCGGAGGGTGGCCCTGCTGAGCGAGTTTGAGAGCGGGCTGTCGCCGGTGCTGCTGCCGCCCAAGCCCAGCAAGGTGGTGGCCATTGACTGTGAGATGGTGGGCACGGGCCCCGGTGGGCGCGTCAGTGACCTGGCGCGCTGCAGCGTGGTCAGCTACCATGGCGACGTGATGTACGACAAGTACGTGCGGCCGCTCAGCCCCATCACCAACTACCGGACGCGCTGGAGTGGCATTCAGAGGCACCACATGAGGAACGCCGTCCCCTTCAAGGTGGCCCAGAAGGAGGTGAGTGAGGGGGGAGATCTGGCAGCCTCTCAAGGGGAGCTTTTGGGGATCCCCCTGCCCCACACAAGGTTTTCCATTTACAGATAGGTAGCCGTGTTGGTCTGCCATAGTCAAAATAAAAAAATTCCTTCCAGTAGCACCTTAAAGACCAACTAAGTTAGTTCTTGGTATGAGCTTTCGTGTGCATGCACACGAAAGCTCATACCAAGAACTAACTTAGTTGGTCTTTAAGGTGCTACTGGAAGGTTTTCCATGTTTTCATTAAAACCAAGGCAGTCTGTATTTTTATTCTGGCATCTGGTTGAGGGTGGTGGACTAGAGGGGCCCTCCGTGGCCTGATCTAGCAGCTCTTCCTCTCTTCCTGTGGAACCCCAAGGTCCAGAGGCAGTCTATCTGGATTCCTTGGTTCTATGGGGTATTTGGCCACAGTGACAACAGAATGCTAGACTAAGAAAGGAGTCCTTTGGCCTCATCCAGCTGCAGGGCTCTTCTTTTATATCCTCTTATGGGTGAAGTAAGGGACGCGGGTGGCACTGTGGGTTAAACCACAGAGCCTAGGGCTTGCTGATCAGAAGGCCGGCGGTTCGAATCCTTGTGGCGGGTTGAGCTCCCGTTGCTTGGTCCCAGCTCCTGCCAACCTAGCAGTTCGAAAGCACGTCAAAATGCAAGTACAGTGGTGCCTCGCAAGACGAAATTAATTCGTTCCGCAAGTTTTTTCTTCTTGCGAGTTTTTCGTCTTGCGAAGCACGGTTTCCCATAGGAATGCATTGAAAATCAATTAATGCGTTCCTAGGGAAACCGCCTTCAGACCAGGTCCGGGGACAGTCTGTCCCCCGACCTCTTCTGAAGGCTGGGGGGGGGGGGACAAGGGCTTTTCTTTCCAATGCCAGCCTTCAGAAGGCTGTTCTGAAGGCTGGCGGTGGGAAGAAAAGCCCTTCTTCCCACCTCCCGCCCCGCAAGCTCCGGGGACAGGAGGGCTTTGCTGCCGACCACCAGCATTTTAAAAGCCCCTGCTGTCCCGGGGCGATTTTAAAATGCTGGCGGGCGGGAGCGAAGTCTCTGCTGTCCCGTGGAGATTTTAAAATGCTGGCGGGCTCCTGCCATAGGCGCGCGTCACCTCTCCAGCCGGGAGAGGGTCGCAGGGGGCTGCTTCTCTGCTGTCCCGGGGAGATTTTAAAATGCTGGGGGTCGGCAGCGTACGCTGTCCCGGGAAGGCAGGCGGGGGGGGGGGAGCAAAGACTTTTGCCCCCCCGCCGGCCTTCAGAAGAGGTCCAGGACCTCTTCTGAAGGCCGGCTGTGGGCGAAAGTCTTTGCTCCCGACCGCCAGCAATTTAAAACAGGTCCCCGGAGATTTCCCTATGGGCTTTCGTCTTGCGAAGCAAGCCCATAGGGAAATTCGTCTTGCGAAGCGCCTCCAAAACAGAAAACCCTTTCGTCTTGCGGGTTTTCCGTCTTGCGAGGCATTCGTCTTGCGGGGTACCACTGTAAATAAATAGGTACCACTCCGGCGGGAAGGTAAACGGCGTTTCCGTGCGCTGCTCTGGTTTGCCAGAAACGGCTTAAGTCATGCTGGCCACCAGCTCCTTCGGCCAATAAAGTGAGATGAGTGCCACAACCCCAGAGTTGGCCACGACTGGCCCTAATGATCAGGGGTTCCTTTAGCTTTATGGGTGAAGTGGGTCAGACTGCAGCTACGATGTCTTTGTGGGTCTGCATCCTGCTGTGCTTGACTGGCTACAGCAGGCTTCCTCAACCTCGGCCCTCCAGATGTTTTTGGCCAACAACTCCCATGACCCCTAGCTAGCAGGACGAGTGGTCAGGGATGATGGGAATCGTAGTCTCAAAACATCTGGAGGGCCGAGTTTGAGGAAGCCTGGGCTACCGGTTGAGTCTTGAGCTATTGAGCGCTGACTGATGACATCGCTACCCCTCCCTGCCTTTCAGATCCTCAAGGTCCTCTCTGGGAAGATCGTTGTGGGCCACGCCATCCACAACGACTTCAAAGCCCTCAAGTATTTCCACCCCAAGTCGCTGACCAGGGACACCTCGAAGAACCCTCTGCTCAACCGCAAGGCCGGCTTCCCGGAGAACGAGCAGGCCTCCCTGAAGCGCCTCACCAAGCAGCTCCTCCACAGGGACATCCAGGTAACACCCCCTGCCTTGTCCGCCTGCTCTCCCCCTTCCATCTGGCTCAGTGTTGCCCACACTGGCTGGCAGCCAGCTCTTTGGAGAAAGGCCCAGTGACCGTGTCTTGGCAGACTTCCTTTTCAAGAGTCTCTCCTCTTGGCTGGCTGGAGTTGTTATTATTTATTAAATGCATTGCTTGATTTTTCTTGCTGAAGTCAATTCAGTCGACACAAGATAATATCACCAAGGCAAATATCAGTAAACAAACCCTAAACAGCCATAAAAATGCCAAAAGTAGTTTCTTTCCCAAATAGGTTTTATCATAAACAATAGCAAATGCAATAAATAAAGAGTTGACTTCAGATATATCAGTGGTTCACTTGATGGAGGAGTTTAACAAACTGAAGCACATCGTCCTCTTTCTATGCTCCTCCTGATGGAAACATGCAGATGGGGACAGATACAGCCCTGCTTTAAGTCGTTTACATACTCTCTTCTCTTGTACAGTATATTATTTACTACAAAGCTCAATGACTAAGCTCTTTAGCAACTAAATGTCAGACTACTGGAACGAGGTCTGAGCACTGAACCACTGGCATATCACAAGTGGGCTCTTTGTTACTGTGTTTGCAGCTGCTCAAGATAAAATCTGTTGTGGGGGGGGGACTACTTTTGCCATTTTTATGAATGGATGTTTAGTGTTTGTTTACAGATATTTGCCTTGGTGGTCTTATCTTGTGTCGATTGCAGTAGTCATTGTATCACCGCCCTGTTCACTGTTTTAGAGGCAAATCAAAGCAGCGTGCAACCAAGTAAACAAGCAAAAACCCACATAGATCCATTGTTTTAAAAAAACAACTCATTAAAATAATGCATTAAAACAGATTTTAAAACACCCCACCCACCCTAAAAGGCCGAAGGCTGAGGACAAAGGCTGGTTAAAAAGGAAAGCTTTCGCCAGGCACTTAAAGGTACAGTACTGTATATAATGCAGGTGCCAAGTGAGCCTCCCTGGGGAGAGCATGAACTGGGAGATACCACAGAAAAGGCCCTGCTCCAGACATTGAGGAGGCTCTCAAAGAAGGGCCTCAGATGACAATTGCAGGGTCCAGGTCAGTTCATATGCATCATAAAGCACTCACCATTGCTTTCTTGAGCCTGGAGAGAAAATGGTTGCGGAAAATGACCAGGAGGAGCTTTTCCAAATCTGTTATCCGTGCAGTTTTTAGACCCGCCCCCCCCCCCCGACACAGCAGGAGCAGAGTAGCCCCTGTGGCTCCCTCCAGGTGGCTGCCACACTGCAGTTCCCATCACCCCTGCCCATTGGGCCGTGGTGGTACCAGGGCTGATGGGAGATGGAGTCTGGCAGCTTCTTGAGGGCCACTGAGGAGCAGAGGCCCCTGGCCTTGGAGGAGACCCTGGGTTTGGTTTAATATTGCACTCAGAGCGGCTCACAGTAGCAGCAGAAAAGAAGAGCAGATACTGCAATTGCTGCAAGCTCAAAACACAGGAGCATATAAATAAAGCAGGCAACCAGAGTAAATCTTTTGAAACAATGCAATTCTATAAATTTATAGTGAGCTGCAGGGTAAAGGTAAAGGGACCCCTGACCAATAGGTCCAGTCATGGCTGACTCTGGGGTTGCGGCTCTCATCTCGTTATGCTGGTCATGTGGCCAGCATAACTAAGCCGCTTCTGGCGAACCAGAGCAGCACACGGAAACGCCGTTTACCTTCCCAACGGAGCGGTACCTATTTATCTACTTGCACTTTGAGGTGCTTTCAAACTGCTAGGTTGACAGGAGCAGGGACCGAGCAACGGGAGCTCACTCCATCAAGGGGATTCGAACCGCCGACCTTCTGATTGGCAAGTCCTAGGCTCAGTGGTTTAACCCACAGCGCCACCCGCGTCCCTATTCTGCAGTATAAAAGGGAC
The DNA here is from genome assembly GCF_965112155.1 of Podarcis liolepis. NCBI lineage: Eukaryota > Metazoa > Chordata > Lepidosauria > Squamata > Lacertidae > Podarcis > Podarcis liolepis. Next base: position 331,421 of record NC_139566.1, on the reverse strand, counting down.
CGTTTAATCTTGTCCCCAAAGAGCAGAAGTTCCCTTGAGTGACTCCAGAGCCAAGCTGCTGTGCGCCTCTCTTTATCTGGACCACCTTTTCCTAGTATCATAGAATTGTAGAGTTGGAAGGGACCCACAGGGGTCATCTAGCTCAACCCCCTGTAATGCAAGCATCCCTGACCAGGGGGCCACCCAGCTTCTGTTTTGAGACCTCCAAGGAAGGAGAGCCCACCCCCTTCCTTCCGAGTAGGCTCTCACCCTCAGAAACTCTTTTCCTGTAACTTGAATCCCTCGGTTTGGGTCCTGCCCTCTGTCTTCCATGGGGCGGCCCCTGAGGTATTTGAAGATGGCTTTGTGGGGGGGAGGGGGTGTCCTCTCGCCTTGTGAGGGGTCAGAGAGACGTGACCCCTGCCCTCATTTTGCTCCTTCCTTCCTTCTTTCCTTACCCCCCCCCAGGTGGGGAACAAAGGCCACTCCTCAGTGGAAGACGCCCGGGCCACCATGGAACTGTACAAGGTGGTGGAGGACGAGTGGGAGAGGCAACTGGCCACCTCTCCTCAGGACTGACCCCCAACTCCAGTCGCCACCAAGCCTTGGAACCCGGAGCCGCCGGGGGAAGCCGACACTCCCCTCCCCGCCCCCCGAGCTGTTTGGAGGAGGATGTGGACGGGTCGATGGGGCGGAGGGAGAGGAGGGCCGGCAGAGTGAAGGAACTGACTGGGGGCGGGGGGGAGGAGGCAAGTGTGTCCATTACATCGCTTCCATCTGATGGCAGCCTTGCGTGTTCCTCCCCTTCCTCTCTGTAACGGTGCTGAGCCGCCTTCCCTCTCGGCTTGAAGCTCAGAGGGAGGGGGGGCCTCCTCACCCTCCCCGGCAGGGGGGCTTTCAACATGGTGCTATCCACTCCCCAGGCCCTGGCGGCTGGGGGGGTCGTGTGCGGTTGGAGTTGAGCGCCAGCCAGGCCAAGGTGCCCATCCAGTTGCCTCGGCCGGTGGATCTTTGGTGACCCCCCTCCCCGCCTCTGTGGTGGCACAGGGAGACTGGCTTCCTGCCCCCACTCTCCTAACAGGGCGGGGGGCACTCAGTTCCCTAGCTGGACTCCTGTGGGTCTTCTCTCTCCCTTGCCAGGTGATGGGAGCCCCCCCCCCGGCACTTGGTGGTCTTGAGCTCCCCTCTGCCGCCTCCTCCTCCTTGGCCCCACCCCCTCCCTCTGGGGTCAAGGAAGCCCCCCACTTTTCAGCCAGGCAGGACGGTGACCCCCTTGGGTTCTCGTTGGCGGGGGGATGTCTGTCTCTCCCTTCCCACTTTCTCCACATCCTTCATAATCTCTCATTATTATCTGTTTTCTGCTCTCCGCCAGCAGGTCCCCAGGTGGATTAGAGCAATGAAAAACACAAAACAGTTTGCAATCCCAGGAACATCCCCCTGTCCCTCCCCACTTTGGCCCCCTAAACTTAGAAGACGAAAACCCCCGGAACATTGACGCAGGAGGAGCAGGGCCTTCTGCCCTTATGGTCTCTTCCTGGTGGAGATGTGGGGCCGGGAGAAGGAATACAGTGGCACATGTGGGTTACAGACGCTCCAGGTTACAGACTCTGCTAACCCAGAAATAATCCCTCGGGTTAAGAACTTTGCTTCAGGATGAGAACAGAAATCGTGCAGCAGCAGGAGGCCCCATTAGCTGAAGTGGTACCTCAGGTTAAGAATGGACCTCCAGAACGAATTAAGTTCTTAACCCGAGGTACCACTGTATCTCTGTTCCCCTCGAGGGGAAGGGGGCGTTGTGCACCCACACCCACACACCCCGCCTTATGGCGCCCAGAGCCTGGGAATGCCCCCCAGAGAGGGGGGAGGCCCCGTGGGTGTTGGCCCACAGTGCCCCCTGCGAAGCACCCCTTTCTCAGCTCAGCAGGCCTTGGGGTCCTGGCTGGGACCAGGATGGGCAGGATCCTGCCCGGATGAGCCTTGCCTGGACTGCAGCTCCCATCAGCCGCAGCATCAGGGGCTTGTTCTGGCCCCAGAGCTGCAGCCTCCCAGGCTCCCAAGGGCGCCAGGTTGGCCAAGGGGTGATCTAGGGCACAGGGCTCTTTGCAAAGGGCAGGAGGGGGAGGCCCACCAGGCAGCCCCCCCCCCTTTCGGTTTGCAGAGGCTCCTCTTTCTCCCTCCCTTCCTCATAATAACTCCAGCTGCACAATCAGAATGAATGGAGCATTCCTGGAGCACAAAGTTCCCATCCTTGAAGAAACTACAACAGTAAACACTGGACACATTTTCTCATTCTGATGCTGAAAATTCCCCGGAACACTGTGACCCCCCCCCCTTGCCCCCCTGCGTCCCCAAAGTGGCTCCATCGCTGTGTCTTGGCCAGTGAGTGTCTCATTCTCCGTCACTCTCTGTCTTTTCTCTCTGGTGCTGTTTCCCACCAAGTGACCATGAAGCAAGAAGGTGGTTTTTGTGTGTGTGAGTTTTGGGGTACTGTGCAGACCTTGCTGTTAGTCGTGACGCAACGTGTGTTTGTGTGTGTGTGTGTCTTTCTGGGAAGAAGAGGGAGCCCCGAAGCACATTGCTTTTAATGAGATGCCAACAGTCGCTCTGAAAGAAAAGGTCTTAAGGCTTGTTTTCCCATCTCTCCCCATTTGCTTTCCCCCCCTGAGCCTTGGATGAAAAAAGACCAACTTTCCAGACGTCCTTCTCTCTTGCCTTTGGCGCAGCCTCTGTCCCTCCCGGGGTTTGGGTTTCTGTGCCCCTTCCTCCTGGGCTCTTGGGGACTCCCACAAAGGGGCGTTCGCAATCTGCCAAGTGGGCCTCCATGGAACTCCTAATTTATTTTAAACTTTATTGAACATTTTAAAAACGGTTGCCAAACGTATTGTCTTTTCCCCGCGGAAATCTTTGATGCAGATCCTTTGCAGCTCTCAGAAAGACTCCTCAAGCAGTTTTAAAGCGAGCATCTTTTTAAAACAAAGACAAAAATGGAAGAATAATTTTTTAAAACCACCCGCACGGGAAACAGATTTCCTACCCAAAAGCCCACACACACTCTGCAAAAAAAGAAACTCACTTATTCCATTTGTGTTAATGCTGGTAATTATGAAGGGGTGTGTCTTCTGTCTGTGCTTGGAATTGTTTTGTCTTTTTCTAAAAAAGTAAAATATTTCACTTACTGGCTTGAGACCTGTGTGCTTGCGTAGGCGTGGCAGGGGGAAGGGGCCTGATCCGAAGAGCCGCTGTATCTGAAGAACATGAAAAGAGCTCTGCAGCTGGATCAGGCCAAAGTCCACACGATGGACCCGAGTGTGAGAGCAGCGCTCTCCCTGCCTTTTCCAGCAACTGCCTCTGACATTGGAGGCAGAACATAACCCACCAAGGGGAGTAGCCTTTGATAGCCCCCTCCTCCATGAATTTGTCCAACCCTCTTCTACAGTTGGGGGCCATCACTGCCTCCTGTGGCAGGGAGTTCCACAGTTTGTGGGAAGAAGTCCTTTCTTTTCTCTGTCCTGAATCTTCACACGGTTCAGTGTGATGAGAGAGGGAGGAAAACCTTTCTCCCTGCATTCTCCATGTCGTCCTTACACGGCCCCACACCACCTGAAGGATTGCTACACAAAGCAGCATCATGGTTTTATTGAATTTTGGTTCATTGGTTTTCCGCTTCCTCAGCTCTTGGGAGCTTCCAGGAGGCCCCGAGGAGGTGGGGTGGGTGGCAGCCTCTGTGGGACCCTCTCCCTGGACACCCAAGCTCCTGCCATTCCAACCCCAAGCAGCCCCTTACGTAGCTCATGCAAGAGAGCTGCACCTTGAACCATCGAGTCCCAAGGCGCTCCAGGACAGCTAGTGATGCAGATGGCAGCCATGAAAAGAGCCAAGTTGCTTTTGCCTGCGAGTCCCTCCAGGGCTGGGCCCCGATCCTTCTGGCCAGAGGAGTGAACATCTCCCTGGAGAGATTGAACCTGCTCAACTAGAGGGATCAGCTTCCCTGAAGTGCAGAGGCAAAAGGGAAAGGCTCTTTGCAAGGCCTCTGGCCACCCACCTCCCTTTATCCAGAACCACAAGGACTAGAAGCCTGCTTTGTTTTTGGCAGAGGAGCTGTCGCCCTGCTCAGCCAGTAGCGGCTGTGGCTCTTGCACCCTGAGGGGTGTGCGTTGTGGCTCTGGCGGTTGGTGCAGACCTGGTGCCTTCTTTGCCACCAGGGGAAGCTGTAGGACCAGCCTTCGTTGCATCGTTCTGCAGGCCAAGCAGGGATCCTCAAAGGCAGGGCTGGTTGCTTGTGGCCTCCATGGGTGTGTGTGTGTGTGTGTGTGTGTGTGTGTGTGTGTGTGTGTGTGTGAAAGAGACGCATGCACAGCTTCCAAGTGAGCCTGGAGCTGGGGCTGACTTCAAAACAAAGCCCACCTCTCCATTCAGTTGGGGAAGGGGAGGAATGTGCTGTGGCCCACCAGGGCTGGGAGAGACGAAAGCTTTTAAAGGTGAAATATGGCCTCTATCTTGGGATTGAGGGTGAGAGCCCAGCCAGCCGGCCTCTTGTGATGAATCTGTCGCTCGGGGCTCCTTCGGATTTGCTCTTTGTGTGGCCTCCAGACCTCCTCTCTCTTGCTTTCTTTTTCTTCCTTCCTTTAAAAATGCTTCTCGCCTGTCTCAATGCAAATCAGAGGAGGAGAGGAGGAGGAGCCAGTTTCAAAGAACATCAGCAGAACCTGGCTGCTGGATCAGGCCAGCGGCCAGCATCCTTTCCTCACAGGGGCCAGATGCCCCAAAGAACCTGAGTCGAGATAGACTGCCTCTGGGCCTGGAGGTTCTCTAGGAACGTGAGAAAAGCCTGCCTGTGGGGTCAGCCGAAAGGCCCATCAGCCCAGCATCCTCTTCTCACAGCCTGTGGGACTTGAGCGCAAAGGCATCTCTCCCCTCCTGTAGTTTTCAGCAACTTCATTCAGGAACCCTGCCACCGCCTCCCACCGTGCAGGCCAGGCTCCTTCGATGGCCCTCTCCATGAATTATTCCTAATCCACTTTGGTCCCGAAATTTCAGTTTCCTCATCCTTTTAAATCCGGGGGTGTCTTTTGCTGCTCTTGCCCCGGTGTGGAGTGTTTATACCATTTAGCTATTTATAACTTTGTCATAACACGAAGCTCTCCCCTCTGTTTGCTTTTGCTCGGCTCTCTGCGTTTCGATAATTAGGGAATGGCCGTCGGAGGAATGGGCCCGTCTGTTTTTTCTTCCACTGCCTCCCTTTACACATAAATAACTTGTCAGTTCTGACAGGGCTGCTCTGGCCCAGAGACCAGCCACAACCCCCACCCTCTCGCTCCCAGGCTCGCCAAGACGGGCCCCGATTCGGAAGGAGCCTGAAGGAGCCTGGGGCAAACTTTGAGAGAGGAGGGTCAAGCAATGCCCCGAAACACAGGGGTGAAGAAATGGCTCCATGGCAGTTAAGCTGTGTCTGTCTGTCTATCTATCTATCTATCTATCTATCTATCTATCTATCTATCTATCTCTCTATCTATCTCTCTATCTCTCTATCTCTCTATCTGGCTTGACCGCACAGGGAAGCCTGTTGTCTTTGTTCACTGGGGGAAAGACCAGAGCTCAGTGGTAGAGCACCTGCTTGGCCTGTAGAAGGTCTTGGGTTCCATCCAGAGCAGGGGAAGAGTCCTGCTATGTGAAGCACCAGAGAGCCACTGCCAAGGAGTGTGGGCAGTACCAAGCTAGATGGTTTGAGCTGCAGTGAGCAGCTCCCCACTCCTGCCTTTTATTCAGAACCATGAGGACTAGCACCCTGCTTTATTTTCAGTGGCAGAACATCTGCTTTTCATGCAAAGGGAGGTTGTGGGGTCAGTCCCTGCTGGCACTTACAGGTAATGGCGGCCACGTCGCCTTTTCTGAACCCCTGGAGAGTCGGCGTGGGCAATGTGCAGCCAAGCAGACAGGGGGCCTGGCTCTCCATGGGGCACCTTCCGACATCCCTGCCAGTCTGGAGGTGCAGGACGGCCCCGGTTTCTCATGCAGGTTCCCATGGTGGGGCCTCGTCCCTAAGCTCCTCCGCTTGGGGTGGCGACCAAGGGTTGGCCTTCCAGGATTCCAGTGGCCCCCCAGAATGGTCGGGGGCAAGGGGCAAGAGGCCGGGGCCTCCTGGGGGCCTCGCCACAATTCTGGCACCCAAACCTTGTGACACGTCACATGACTTTGGGAGAGATTGGGCTGCAGGCCTCACACCTCTGATGTGTCATTTCCCAAACTGCTCCAGGGATGGCATGATGATGATGATGATGATGATGATGATTTATTATTTATACCCCGCCCATCTGGCTGGGCTTCCCCAGCCACTCTGGGCAGCTTCCCACAAAATATTAAAATACCGTAATACATCAAACATTAAAAGCTTCCCTAAACAGGGCTGCCTTCAGAAGTCTGGTAGTAGTTGATCTCTTTGACATCTGCTAGGAGGGCGTTCCACAGGGCGGGCGCCACCACCGAGAAGGCCCTCTGCCTGGTTCCCTGTAACTCACAGCAAGGGATCTGCCAGAAGGCCCTTGGCGCTGGACCTCAGTGTCCGGGCAGAACGATGGGGGTGGAGACGCTCCTTCAGGTATACTGGGCGAGGCCATTTAGGGCTTTAAAGGTCAGCACCAACACTTTGAATTGTGCTCGGAAATGTCCTGGGAGCCAATGTAGGTCTTTCAAGACCGGTGTTGTGTGGTCTTGGCGGCCGCTCCCAGTCACCAGTCTAGCTGCCGCGTTCTGGATTGGTTGTAGTTTCCAGGTCACCTTCAAAGGTATGTGACGTGGAGAATCTTGGAGCCTCAGAAGAGTCTGCTGGATCAGGCCAGGGGCCCATGTAGCCCAGCTTCCCAGGAGCCAACCAGGGGCCCCCGAGGGAAACCCTGGAGCAGCAACACGCTCCTCTCCTGCAGTTTCCAGCAAGGGGGATTCAGAAGCATCATTGCTGCCTCCAGCCGCTTCTCCGTGGCTTTGTTGCAGCGAGGCCCCCCTCCTGGGAACCGGACCCCCCTCACCCAAGCAAGGACAGAGGTTTGGGGAAGGGAGTCCCGTGGGCCACAGCTCCCTGTGACTGGGGGCCTCATTATCTTCCTGTTCTCCTTCCTCTCTGGGCTGTGGGCTTTTTGTATTGACAGCAGCAAGGCTGTCCCTTTGCTTTGAAAGCAACATCTGCAGGCTGCAGCCTCTGGCCATGGGCTTAAGGGCCTCCAATTCTCTCCCCCTCTCTCACGCCCTGGGATGGTTGAGGCAGGGCGGGTGGGAGTACTCTTTTTTTTGAAAAAAGAGACATGTTTTAAGAATTTCCTGGCAAGGCGCTTTGCTGACTCAGGGCTTCCTCATCAGCACCTCATTTGTTCCAAAGCAATAATGGGATGACACGGCTGAACCCTGGTACCTAATAAATACGCGGAGCAGGGAGTGCTCCGGGGGGGGGGTGAGGAAGGGGATGGAGAGACACACCCCCCCCTTGTGCAGTGTTTGGAGGAAAGGAGAGGGAGGGGAGGCAGGATGGAAGTTTGCAAAATGGTGCACTGCGTGGATAAAGAAATGATATCCCGTCCCGCCTTCCATAAGACAAGAACTGGTGTTGGAAGGAAGGACTTCTTCCTGCAGCATAGAGTTAACCTGTGGAACTCCCTGCCACAGGAGTACACCAACTTGGATGGCTTCCAAAGAGCATGAGCTGTGCTGGGAGCTGCAGGTCAGCCTTGCCCAGAGGGGGCCATGTTGGCTGTAGAGCCACTGCCTGGGGAAGGCCCTTGCAGCCCTGCAGGAGAGGCCCCTGCTTTGCAAACCGAAGGGCCCAGGAGCAGCCCCCGCCAGCAGGTAGGGCTGGGAGAGCGAGCCCAAGAGGGCTGCTGCCAGTCAGCGCAGGCAATACAAAGCTGGGGGGACCAATGATCCGACTCTGTACGAGGCAGCATCCTGGCGCGGAGTCTGGATCAAACAGTCACAAAGAAAAGACCACAAGCCTTGAGAGGAAGGGAAACGCACAGCATCTGGAGTGGGTTCTTTTGCTGTGTATTCTTCATTGCAGGAGCTTGGACTAGACCAGGCATCCCCAAACTCGGTCCTCCAGATGTTTTGGGACTACAACTCCCATCATCCCTAGCTAACAGAACTAGTGGTCAGGGATGATGGGAATTGTAGTCCCAAAACCTGGAGGGTCAAGTTTGGGGATGCCTGGACTAGATGACCCTACAGTTTCAGGAGAATTCTAATACGCTAAGCGATCAAGCCCTCCTGGCAGCAGCGGAAAGGCTGTGATGAGAGTTGGTTGCTGTTCTGTAGCCCCTCGTTAAGCTTCCTGGTGTGATTCAAAAGGTTTTTTCCTGCCGTCTCCCAAGTCAGCACACAATTCTGCCTTCCCATCAGGGCAAAATGCCATCTTTGCTGAAGCCATTAATTTGAGCTGTTAGGGGTTTAAGAAGAGCGCCATGTCGCGATGCTTAATATTTTTGTGTCTGTCAGCAAGTCCTGCACTAAATCTGTGTGCTGAGCACAGAGCAGCCTGCAAGTTGCCCAGAAATCTGTGCCTGGTGGGTTTAAATGCCCAGGGAAGCTTCTTGCGTTCTGATTTCAAACGTTCCTTCGTAACCTTGAGGACTAGAATCTTACTTGCTTAGGTGGTTCAAGGGAACAGGGCCTGCTTGGCATGCAGAAGGTCCCAGCATCTCCCGGCTGGGCTGGGGATGCTCCCTGCCTGAATCGCTGGAGAGCCCTTGCTGCCAGTCAGTGCAGACAGGGCTGGCCTGGCAGCTGCAGAGACTGCCTTTCGCCCTCGCTCCCCGTGAGCCTCCCAGGCTCCTTTGCCAAAGAGTTCAGTCTCGCCCTCTTTTGTGTGTTCGTTGGGGGCGGTTAAAGGCAAAGAAGAAACGAGAGTAACGACTTCCTCCCTCGTTACTGAAACGGGAAGTAATTAAAACAACTGAAGAAATACTCCAGAGCATAAAAATGATGTATGGGCGTACCATGGCCAGGCACAAATCTCTCTCCTTCTCGCTCTCTCCTGCCTGCACCCCCTGGGCCCAATCCTGCTTTTTGCCATGGCTGTGAATCCAGAGCAAGGCATGCATGGCCTATCCTCTTTTCACAGTGACCAAATACCCCAGATAGACTGCCTCTGGACCTGAAGGTTCCACCAGAACAGGAGGGCTTGCTGGATCAGGCCAAAGGGGGCCCTTCAAGTCCGGCATCCTGGTCTTACTACGGTCCCCCAGGTGCCTCTGTTGGGAAGCCCCCCCCCCAGCCGGATTCGAACCCAAGAGCCACTCTCCCCCCACCGCAGCTTCCAGCACCTGCTCTTCAGAAGCGTTTCCTATCGTCCAATAGCTCCACAAAGTTGCCAAGCCTTGGGTTTGTTAACATTCTTTAAAATATTGGGGGGGGGGGGTAATTGGTCTTGCTTGATTAGTTATTTTGTGTTGCCATTTTGCATTTCTGTGTTGTGAACCATTCTGCAATCTTTGAATGAAGGGCAGGATACACATTGAAGAAGTAAATAAAACATGTCGTCATTTGTGCTTGTTCCCCTAGCATCTGATAGGCTGCCCCTGGGGCTGGAGGCTCCACTGAGCGGTCAAGCCTAGTGGCGTCTCCTGAAGCCCCTTTCCCTGCCCACGCCATGTGGAAGGTGGCCAGTGGGGCCTCTCTTGAACACCCCTTCCATTTCTGCCCCCGGGAATTGTCTTGAGGGCGCCTGGTGGAGTCTGTGGCAGCCGAGAGCCAGGCAGACTTAGCTCCATGCCCGTTCCTTCCTGGGCTGGGTCAGCAGCAGGTCAGAACCGGCCAGCAGGCAGCTTATCAGCCAGAGGAGAAAGAGAGGGAGCCCCTGGGGAGCTGGCAGGGCTGGGTGCTCAGTGAAGGAAGCTCCCCTCCCCAAGTTGGCTGCTGCCCCACAGGCTGCACTCTGGATGGGACGGAAACCCGGGGGGGACTTCCCTTGGGGGCAGCTGGATGGCACTGTGGGAACAAGAGGCTGGGGTAGATGCCACCCCTTTGGCCTTCTTTATATCTTCTCATAGAACCTCCAGGTCCAGAGGCAGTCTATCTGATTCCTGAGCCACAGGAGGGGAGAGGTGTCCTGCTTGCCCGTTTCCCATTGGGGCAACTGTGAGAACAGGACAGGATGGGTCCCCTTTGGCAAGCTCCCAGGATGTTCTCCTGCTCCCCTGCACCTGAGGTGCTCAGGCCTGCCTGCCTGCCTGTGGGAACTTGCCCCCTTCCGCAAGGACCACACAGAGCACTGTGCCTTGACTCTCCTGGCCAGACGGTGCAAAGGAGGCCCTGTAATTATGTCCCCCCTCCTCCCCCCTGTTTACAGAGATAAGTGGAAAGAGACTGATGGCGTAAATGAATACCAGCTGCAAACCTCACAGCTCAGCTCTTCCTCTCCCTCCCGCAGCCTCCACCCCACCAACCCCCCATTTCTGGAAGCCTTCCCCGCTTTCCCCTTATTTATTTGCAGGGCCAGGGGGGGGGCCCTCGCCCCACCCTCGCTCTCTCCCTGCGGTGGCTGAGACAATAGGCAGGGAAGCCAAGAACAACGGAGGCAGGCGGCATTTTTCACATCTCAATGTTTGCCTGGCTTAGGCTGTCCTGGAAACATCAGGACTCCCTGCGCATCCCATAATATCTCTGCCTGGCTGGAAAGGTGTCCTTGAGCCGCTTGCCTGCTTGGAGGGAAGGCAGCGGTTGTGCATAGAAACCGGGTAATGCTACACAGGTGAAATGTGTGAACATGGAGCAAACACGGATTGGTTTATTACAGTTACAAACCACCTGTTCCTCCGGGGGGGGGGCTTATAACCACCCTGTGAGGTGGGAGACTCTCAGAGAGGCAGCAACCGGCCCCGGCAGCCCCACACAGCCAACTTGGTGATTGAGCCACAACGCAGCGCTATCTTCCAGGCCTGGATACATGCAGACATTGAAAAAGCAGAGCTGGGGGGGGCACCTAACAAGTATGCTTTAGCTGTGATCCCTGCGGGTTGGACTAGATGACCCCCAGGGTTCCTCCCAACCCAGAGTTACCAGATGTCCCCGGTTCCAGGGACAGTCCCCGGATTTGCGAATAAGTCCCCGGACAAATTCCGTCCCCAGATTTCATCTAATGTCCCCGGGAAACGCAGCAGCAGCGGCAGCAGTCTCAGCAGCCCGGAGCAGGTGGCTCTGGCTGGCTGCAGGAGCTGCTCCGAAGTCCCCATGTGATGGTGGTGCAGGGGCTCCAAGACGCAGCTTCCGGGCTGCCTCCACCTTCCCGGACCCCAGCAACTCAGCTGGGAAGGGAGGCTTCATGCTGCCTATCGGAGCAGCCGCCCAACTCCTACTTGCGTGCAAGCAGGAGGGAGCAGGGATCTCTCAGTTAGGCAACGGGATCCCCGCCCCCTCCTGTCCCTCCTGTTTGCATGCAAGTAGGAATGGGATTGGGGCTGCTCTGATGGGAAGGGAGGCATCGCACTGCACGAGCCTCCGCCCTCCTTCTCCACCTTCCAGGCCTGATGCTTCACCACCACTGAAGGACCAACAACTCCGAGGCTGCCGAGGCTCATGGAGAAAGGAGATAGAAGCTGTGGAGGAAGGCGAAACAGGGCGGTTGAGGTCAAGGCAGCGGCCGCACCTCTGCCACCACCATCGCTGCAGCGTCAACATCCCTGAACATGTAGGAATTAATTAAAGTGTCCCCGGATTCGTTGAAAAAATCTGGTAACCTTATTAAGCTTCTTTGGTGAGTAAGACTGTCTTCCATAAACACTGTGGATAAAAAAAGCTCAAGAGATCCAGCACTTAGCTGAGACTCATGATGCACAGAGTTTCTTTAAAGCCACCAAGACCATCTTCTATGGGCCAATAAATCGTGGCAGATGCCTCCCAACCAGGATTCTAGGAGCACCCCCGTTCCTGGGGCTATAGTTTGCAGCCCCTTAAGCCACGGTTCCCGGGTTCTTGTTGGTGCAGCCTTTAAACCTGCTCTAAGCACCTGGGGCGGTGAGGGCTCAGCCCCGCTCCATCCAGCCAAATGAGAGCATCTTTTATTCTTTTTTTACCGGGGGTGGGTTGTCTTCCTGCTTGCCTAACGTGAAACAGGTGCCCTCTGCTCTGGGGGTCTGAAGAGGCGGGACGAGGCTCCGTCCTTTGTGTAACTTAAGACCTTTCTGCCTTGCGAGAGCATCCCGCCTTCCCTGGAAGTACAAAGAGGAGGAATGTCTTGCGCGATGGGGGGAGGACCCCTTTCCTGAGATTTAGGAAGCCATTAAATCTGAAGGGACAAAGGGGGGAGGGGGGTCAGCTTTTGTGTCTGGCCCAGATTTGGAGGCAATTAAACCTCGGGCTTTGCGGTCCTGGTTATATAAACGGCCAGTCGTTAAATCTGTTTTGTTTTTTCTAAATGCCTCTGGAAATTGGAACGAGGAGCCCCTGTCTAATGAGGCTCAGGGATGGGGGGGGGAGGCTGCCCCCCCCATGACCCTTGCCTTTCTTCTTCTCCAGAATCACCCAGAGCTGGGAGGGGTCCGCCCCTGGCTCCCTGTGGCTGGGCGGGGAGGGGGCTTCCAAACGTGTGTCCAGGCTCCCAGTCCTCCCATTTTTTTAAAATGACCGTCATGCTTAGAAGAGAACAGTTTAAACTGTGGAACTCCCTTCCCCAGGAATCCCTTTAAGAGAGGAGGAGGAGGAGGAGGGCTTTCAAGGGCTAGCAGCCTCAATGGCTCAGCTCTGCCTCCACAGTCGGAGGCAGCCGTGCTTCTGAATGCTGGAAACCAGGGACGGGAGATGGCTCTTGGGTTCAAATCCTGCCCTCAGGTTTTCCCTTGGGATCATCGGGTGTGCCACTGTGAGAACAGGAGACTGGGCCAGGTGGGTCCAGCCAGACTTTCCTCATGTCCTTATGGAACCTCCAGGTCTAGAAGCAGTCTACATCGATTCCTAGGATCTTTGGGGCATTTGGCCCCTGTGAGAAGATGCTGGGTCCCCTTTGGCCAGATCCAGCACAGGGGCTCTTCTTAAGTTTTTTCATGCTTAAGCACCGCCATCTGGGAATACAGGAAGCGGCCTTACACTGAGCCAGACGATTGGTCCCCCTAGCTCGGTACTGCCTGCACTGACCGGCAGCAACACTGACAGCAATCCCCTGGCTCAGAAGAAGGCAGCTCTCTCCATCCCTGCTTAAACCGCATCTTTTTTCCTTTTAGAACAAGAACCCTGCTTTAGCTTTTGGGGAAGCCCGTATCTCAGCCCAGAAGGCCCTGGACTCAGTCCCCGCTGGCAGCATCTCCAGGCAGGGCTGGGAGAGGCCCTGGGGAGCCGCTGCCGGTTGGTGTGAGCAGCACTGAGCTCTGTGTGGGAATAAGGCAGCTTGTCACGTGGCTCTGCTTTGCTGACTGTGCTGGACGCAGCCCAGCTTGGAGGAGTGGGGAGGCCATTCCCCTGCCCCACTGCTCTGCTCTTGCCCTAGGCAGGCCCCCTTCTAGCCCGCCTGCTGCTGCCTGGTGATCTCTGCCCATCTGTGCCTCATTTCCCTTCCTGGAGCAAAGAGCTCGGAGCAGACCAGCTGCCACTTGGTGGCCATCCAGGAAAACGTGATGCGGCAGCTGAGGGACAGGCTATGGGGCTGCGCAGGCACACCCCTCGCTTCCTGGCCCCCTCTTGGCTGGGACACTTGCCTTGAATGCTGAAGGTCCTGCCCCCGCAGCCAGAACCACGAGGACTCCAGTCTTACTTCAGGGGCAGAGTGTAAGTTTTGTATGTAGCAGGTCCCAGGTTCGGATGCTGGCATCTCCAGGCACCGCTGGTAGAGACTCCCCGTCGGAGACGCTGGGGAGTCGCTGCCTGTCCGTGTCCTTATTCCTGAGCTCCGTGGCCTGGTGGCCTGACTCTGCTTAGGGCAGCCTCCTGCGCTCCTCTGCCTCCAGGCAGACTGGGCCAAGCACAGGGAATTCTTGGGTTGTGATTCCTGCATTGCGGGGGGTTGGTCTGGATGACCCTCGGGTCCCTTTCCATTCTTCAAACTTATGATTCTGCCCCAGATGTGGAGATACGTTATGCTGCCAGCTGTCCGGACTGAGTTTTCATTTTAAAAATAAAATAGAATCCGTTCTTCCTGGCAAGTCTAAGCCAAGTCCAAGGGGCACATCACAGAGCTTGGCTGTGGCAAACCCCAGCAGGGCTGCCTTGGGCACCTTGAGGAGTCCTCTTCCTTCCAGGGCTTTACCCTCCTGGCTCTGCTCCTCTCTGCAGCTACTGGGTTGGCTGCCCAAGGGGCCCACCTGCTCCAGCATCCTCACAGTGGCCAAATGCCCCAAAGGGCCTAGGAATCGAGATAGACTGCCTTTGGAGCTGGAGGCTCCATCAGAACATAAGAAGAGCCCGGCTGCAGCTGGGTCAGGCCTAGTGTCCTCTTCTCACAGCAGCTGACCAGATGCCCCAACGGAAAACCAGCCAGCAGGATCCGAGGACGAGAGCCAGCTCCCTTCCTGTGTTTCCAGCAAGTAATCTGCAGAAGCCATGGACGGAGAGAATATAGCAGTCATGGCTGCTGGTCAATGGCAGCCCTTTCCTCCTCCAGGAATTAGCCCAATCCTCTTTTTAAGCCATGTCTGTGGCCACCCCTGGTGCCTGTGGCAGTGAGTTCCACAGTTTGTGCCACATGAAGAAGGGCTTAAAAAAAACAATTATCTACCCTGAATCTTCCAGCCTCCTCCTTCCGTGGATGGTCACAAGTTCTAGCATTAGGAGAGAGGAAAGAATTATCTGCCCGCTGTCTTCATGACACGCGTGATTTTATAAACTTTTGTGAAGGCCTCCTGTGAGACAGGGAAGATGGAGCAGGCTTGTTTTCTGCCCCCCCCCCGGGGGGGAGCGCCCAAATTCATGGATTCAGACGACAAGGAAGGAGATCCCGACGGAACACGAGGAAGAGCATTCTGACAGGCAGAGCTGCTCGACTGAGGAAGGGGCTCCCTGGGAAAGGGGCGGCCCCTCCGTCCCGGGAGGTTTGTAAGCAGAGGTTGGCTGGCCCCTGTCAGGGGGGATTTAGCTGTTAGCCCTGCATCGCAGGGGGTCAGACTAGATGGTCCTTGGCGGCGCCTTTCAACTCTACACTTCTCGGATTCCAAGCTGAAAAGCCCCAAGTCCGGCTGGAGAGATGAGGACTGTGAAGTCCCCCCCCCCCCGGGGATTTAATTTGCAGCGCGTTGTGTGAGCCGGTTCGCACGGGCGCCCAGCCACCGCAGCCCCTCAGAAAGGGGACCTGGCGTTGACTCGGGGGCACAGAGAGCCCCCCCCCGCCCCTCGCGTCTCCTCCTTCCTTTTCCGAAGCGCAGCTCCGGCTAATTGAAATAATCTGTTGCTGTTGCCGCCTTGTCAGGCAGACCCTGAGAAAAGGGCCTGGAGCTATTTTAATAATCGCATGAAGATGTGAAAGCTCACCCACCTCCGAGGGGGGGGGGCCGGGAGGCGTCCGGCCTCCTCCCTGCGCCGCGCTGCTGCCCTCCCGCTCCCTTCGGGGTCCCCCCCTCCACCTTCCCAGGGCGGCTCTTGATCTGATTAGGGCAGATGTTTGCCGGCCAGCAAGGCCCCCCCCCCCAAGGGTGCAGGAGCCGTGGCTCGGCGACGTTAATTAATTTAGTTCTGCCTGCAAAGATATCGGGTTTGTTTGCGCAGACATCGGAAGGTTCCCTGGTCTGGAGTCTCCTGCTGTCTCTGAGCCAGGCAAGGAACAAAGCGTTGCAAACAGGGGGCAACGTGGCCCATCCGGCGTCCACTCGGTGCCCTCCGCGTCCCCAAAGCACATCAGGAGAGCCGAACTGCTCGGTCAGGCCAAAAGGGACCTTCTAATCCAGCCCCCTGTTCTCATGCCAGGAGGACTCTAGATAGACTGCCTCTGGACCTGGAGGCTTCATAAGGACATCAAGCCAGGGGGAGATCTGCTGGATCAGGCCAAAGGGGGCCCACCTAGCCCATTATATTTTTTTCTATGGGTTTGTCTCTTTGGGCAGGGGCTGCAGCTGAGTCCTAGAGCACCTGCTGGGTGTGCAGAAGGTCCCAGGTTCAAGTCCTGGCATCTCCTGGCACGGCAAGCAATATTCCCTGCAGGTCAGTGTGGACAATACTGAACCAGACTGACCAAGTCTCTGGCTTGGGAGAAGGCGCCTCCTCTTGCCTCTGCACTTCGATGGCTGACTTTCCTCTGAACCCATTTGCCACCGGACATCCTGCGATGCCTGCAAGCCAGCTGTCAGCACTGCAGCTATCCCGCGGACTCGGACAAAGAGCTCCCTGCTGGGGCATCCTCCGCATGCAGCCAGGCCTGGATGGAGCCTTTGGCGGCACTCCCTCTGCTCCCTCCAGGTCCTGGCTGCGCGAGAGTGAGAAATCACCCCAGACCTGGTTGCCTGTGGGGCTGAGGAGGCAAGAGCCCAGAAGACGAGGCCTCTGCCCTTCTCAGACGTGGCCTCTGCTGTGAGCGAGGGCAGGAGGCGGGTTTGCTCCATCTGCAGAGTCGCTCACATGCCCAGATGTGGGCTAGACCAGATGTGCCCAAGCTTCCTCAAAGAACAGCCGATGACTAAGCCCCATTGTCAGGGGTTGGACCAGATGACCAAAGAGGAGCCTCCTGGATGAGGCCAATGGCCCATCGAGTCCAGCCTCCTGTTCCCACAGTGGCCAAATACCCCACAGAACCTAGGAATCCAGATAGACTGCTTCTGGGCCTGGTGGTTCCACCAGGATGTCAGAAGAGCCCCAAAAGGGGCCCATTTAGTCTGGCCTCCTGTTCTCACAGTGACCAAGCACCCAGCGGCTCAGTGAGAACAGCAAACAGGATTTGAGCCCACAAGAGCCGTCTCCCGTCCTGCAAGCGCTATTTTGGAGCACTGCTGCCTCCAACTGTGGGCTGTCTGGTCCCGATTCTGAGGTCCTGCATTCCTGACTCTCTGGGCTGGAAGTGGGAAGGTGCGCAGGAGAATCCAGAAGCAAAGTGCCCATCTGCCCAAACCACACACACACCCCCCCAGCCCAAAGCAGCTGTTTCCGGAGGGGTGGAAAATAGCTGATCTGGACCAGCTTGGGACCAGATGCAATGCCTTTCCCGCTCTCAGCCATGTGCCCTGCGGAAAGACCTCTCTGCTCTCTCTCTCCGTCAGGGCAAGGCTTCCTTGCCTCTGAAGATCAGCACCAGGAATGCTCCGCTCTGGAATCAGGGGACGGGTGGCTCTCCTAAGGCCCACTGACGCTGCCACCACCCCAAAAAAACTTCCAGGGGAGTTGAATGAGATGCAGAGCCATGGGGAGGGTGGGAAAATGAGGGAAGAAAGGAAAGAATTTGCAATTTTGCAAAAAGCAACTCTTGGACCCAAACAAAGGAAAGAGAGAATTTTTTCCATATGTGTCTGGATGTTCCCTCCCCTCGTGGTGGGACCCCCCCCCCTTGTCTCTCTGTCCCATTCTCTGAGCAGGGCAGGAAGAAGGGGGGGAGCCAAGGCAGGCAGGTCAAGAAAGGGACTCTGAGGGCCAAAAGCCAGCCAGCCAGGCCATCTCAACTGGGACTGGGCCAGGAGGAAGTGGCAGCCTCTGCAGAGCCAGGGAAATGGGCACCCGGGGGCATAGAAGAGGAGAACTGAAAGGCTCCCCAGAGGCCATGTAGTCCAGCCCTCTGCAATGCAGGAACCACCACGAAGGAAGCCCTGAGAGGGGGCCACCGGAGTCAGGAAGGAGAGTCCATCACCTCCCAAGGGAGTCCCTTCTGCTGCCACACAACGCTCGGCACCAGAAAGCTCTTCCTGGCGTCTCCTCAGAATCTCCTTTCTTGATGTATGAGTGCAATGGTTCAGAGTCACGCCCCCTTCCAGAGCAGCAGAAGACAAACCGGCTCCATCTTCCAGAGGCACTTGTTCTGTTCCCTGCCCCAGGCACAGCCCCACCAAGAACTGGCAGACCCCCTTGTGCAGGAGATATGCCCCAATGGGGGGCAGTAGTTAGGTCCCCACTGGGACCTGGGGGGCTGAAAGGAATGTGGGTGCTTGGGGGACACGACTGCCCACCTCTCCTTCTGCACCCATCCTGTCACAGCGCATTCCTCTGGCTGCATCCCGGCTTAGCACTGGCCTAACGCAGCCTGCCTCTGTTACCGGGGACCCCGAGGGCAAGGACCCCCTCCCAGCTTGCGATGCCCAAGAACTGCCATTTAGTGGCATCTTGGCAGTGGAGGGGGAACAGGGCCTCAGGAGCAGAAACTGAGCCCGGCAGCAAGGGGCCACCTAGCCCAATCTCTTGTCCTCACAGGGGCCAAATGCCCCAAAGAACCTAGTAGTCGAGATAGACTGCCTCTGGACCTGGAGGTTCTGCCAGAACGTAAGTGAAGCCTGGGCTGCTGGGCCAGACCACCGGCCCATGTCACCCAGTGTCCTCTTCTCACTGGCCAAGCAGGTGCCCCTAACGGAAACTTGCCATCAGGACTTGAGCACGACAGCAGCTCCCCCCCCCCCCCGGGATTCAGGAGCAGCGCTGCCCCCCACCTTGGCAGGCATTTAATAGTTGATTTACTGCCTTTATAGCTCTCTTTTCCCTCCAAGCAGCTCAAGGTGGCTGGCACAGTTCTCCCATTTTATCCTCACACCAGCCCTGTGGGGGAGGCCAGGCGGAGTGAAGGAAGTGACTGGTCCAAGGGCACCCAAGGAGCTTCATGGCCAAGCAGGGATTTGAACCCTGGTCTCTGCACTCTAACCATTAGGCCGCACTGGCCACATGACTCGGCTGCCGTGGCTGGAAACCCTTGTGCACAGAATTGGGGGAGCAGAGCTGGCAGCAAAAGGTCTCGGCAGGTACAGTGGCCCCCTCGCTCTTCCTTCCCTGTGGATAAAGGTCTTGCCCCCCCCACGTCTTCCTCCCCCTGTTGCCCCTGCCCTCCTCTCCCATGCCCCCCCTTTAACAGTGCCTGCTCCTCCTCCCCCCCCCCAGCCAAGAGACCCTTCAAGGCCAGCTTCCCCAACTGGAATCGATTAGGGTGATGAAGTCAGTTTGTGCGCACACATAATTGTTTGCACATTGAAGGTCTGGAGCGCTTAATGTGCAGGCTGACACACACACACACACACACACACACACAGCGCGCAATTTTGGCTGTTCCATGAGGATGGATGCTCTGACACCTCCATGGCAGATTTCAGGAGGAACCGTCTTGAGATCCGGCATGCTGGAAAGTCCCCTGTGTCCTACTTGCCCAGGCATGTGGGAGGAGGGCAGGGCAGGGCCCTCTGCACATGCTCTGGGGTGCTGCTTCTTGTGACTCCATGAGCCCTGCCTGCCGTGGATGAAAAAGCCTGGCTGCAGCTGGATCCGGCCAAGGCCAGTCCAGCATCCTGTCCTCACAGTGGACGAATACCCAAAGAATGTAGGAATCGAGGTAGACTGCCTCTGGCTCTGGAGGCTCCATAAGAACATCAGAAGAGCCTGGCTGCAGCTGGATCTGGCCAGAGGGAGCCTATCCAGCCCTGCATCCTCTTCTCGCAGTGCCCAGCCAGATGCCCCCAAGGCAAGACCACAAGTAGAGCTCCCAGGGCAGTGTCGCTCTCCCCTCCGGGGGTCTCCTGCCACTGGTATTATTCAGAGGCAATTGCTGTCTCTGATGGTGGAGGCAGAAGGCAGCCCTTGTGGCTAATGGGCGCAGACAGCCTTCTCCTTCCCCGCGAACTTGCCTAAGCCCCTTCAAAGCCACCCAAGTTGGTGGTCCTTCTGCCTCTTGTGGGAGCAGAGTCCGGAGTTCAGCTCTGCACCGAGGGAAGAAGGACTTCTCAGTAATTGCTGGTGAGGGCAAGTGGAGCCTGGTGCGCTCGCTCTCTCTTTCTCTCTGTTTGTCTCCCTCTCTGTCTCCTTCTCTCTCTCTCCCTCTCTCCCCCCAACCACCCATCTCTGGGTTTTCTTCCTGAGCTGTCAGCTTCCATTAATTAAAAGGAGAGAGTTTTCTGCAGCTGTTGCGGGACGGAGGAATCCCTGGCGCAGGAAGCGTGCTGGAGCGTGCAGCTGTCGGAGAGTGACGGGGAAGGGAGCCACCTGGTCACAGCGACTGCAGGATTGGGGCCAAAGGAGGCTGAGGCAGCTGAGGGCAGGGTCAGGCCCCTGGGTCCAGAGGAGCCCACCCGCCTCTTCTGCTTAGGAAGAGGCTGCATGAGAGAAGTTTACAAAATGATGTGCGTCACGGAGAAAGCAGACGGAAAAAAGCTTTCCTCCCTCTCCCCTAAGAACTCCTTGGCATCCAGTGAAGCTGAATGTTGGAAGATTCAGGACAGAAGGTCCTTCTTCATGAAATGCAAGTTAAACTGGGGGACTCCCTGCCACAGGAGGCGGTGGTGCCCACCAACCTGGATGGCTTTAAAGGAGGATGGGGCAAATTCATGGAGGAGGAGAGGGCCATGGGGGGCATCTAGCCAGGATGGCAATGCTCTGCCCTCTAGAGTGGGCTGGACTAGATGACCCACAGGGTCCCTTCCACGGTGTCAAATCTCTGGTTTGGCCATGAAGATCCCTGGGGGTGGCCTTGGGCCAGTCGCTCCCTCTCAGCCTCGCAGGGTTGTTGTGAGGCTGATATGGAGAGGCAGAGCCCCAGTTTGGCCACACTGAGCTGGTGGATTATACATAGAATATTTTGCGGCAGGCGAAGACTACTTCTTGCATGGAAAGCCCAAATTCCCTGCAAGCAGAAATCTAGCACATCAAAGAGAAATTTTCTAGCTTGCTGCACTCCTTGGTGTGCTAGCTCTTTTGCCTTTTTGGGCTCCCATAAAGTTTTTGCAGTGTTTTATAGTAATGTTTATAGGAGGTTACATCCAGTGGTGGCACAGTGGTTCGGGGGTCAGGCCAGGACCTGGGGAGTTCACAGGGGGTGCCAGTAATATGAGCTCCCCCACCACCACCACACGTGACCCCTCCCTGTCTGCCGTCTGCCCCCCCCCCCCCGCAGACATCCATCCATCCTCTGCTTTCTGCAGCTCTGAGTGAGCAGGCAGTGCTGTAGGTAAGGTCATGTCAGCACCGTTCTGGTATAAATCCCTTTCCTCGGGGAATCAGGATTTGAATGTGTGTGTGTGTGTGTGTGTAAAATCTCCACTCCAGGCCAAAAAAGAACCGACTTCCAAATATCTCAGCCCAGAAAGCCTGGGGAGAGGGGATTGCAGAGCTGAGCAGGGGGGGGGGGAGAAGGAATAAATGTGGAAAGAGAAATTAACCTTGAGTCCCTCCCAAAGCATTATTAAAAACTGCAAAGGCCTGCAAGAAGCAGCCTGGAGTTGAAGGAATTCTTCAGAGTCGACAAATAATGGCTTTTATTGTCATTATTATAGGCGCTCCCAGACTCTGGGGCTCCAGCAGACGTAAATGGTGACGGTCACCCCCCCCCCACCCCAAAGCTCCTCCTGGATTTCTTTATCGTTTTTTATCTTTGTCTGTGCCCCCCCTTAAATTAAACCCCATAAATAGTTATTAGGTACTGTGTGAAGATGCAAACTCCAGATCTGCAGAAGGCCCTTCTTTCTGCCCATGGATCCTGAGATGGTCTGAGCGATGCTCTGGGGGGCTCACGGGTCCCATAGTGGCCAGCCTCTAGGGTGGTGGA
This sequence comes from Podarcis liolepis, assembly GCF_965112155.1. Lineage (NCBI taxonomy): Eukaryota > Metazoa > Chordata > Lepidosauria > Squamata > Lacertidae > Podarcis > Podarcis liolepis. The sequence goes on along the minus strand of NC_139566.1, from coordinate 309,832 downwards.
TCTCAGTGCCCCCCCCCCCAAGGCCAGCATGCTCAAAGGGCAGAGCACCTGCCTTGCATGCAGAAGGCCCCCAGTTCAGTCCTCCAGCCAGGGAAAGGGAATTCTCCCTCTCCCCCCCCCCCTCTCTCTCTCTTTCTCTCTCTCTCTCTCTCTCTCTCTCTCTCTCTCTCTCTCTGAGACCTGGAGAGCCCCTGCCAGTCAGTGTTGAGAAAATGGAGCTAAACGGACTGGCGAGACTGGCTTTTGTTTGTTTTGTGACATTTCTACATCATTTGATCATTTGAAAAGAGCATCTCAAAGCAGTTTGCGGGGGAAACAAGAAAATAAGGAAAAAATTGCAATACTTTAAAATGCACAAAAAGTTAAGATATCAAACACTAAAATGCAAATCGACTTTCTATGCATCTGGATAGGCCTGTCTTAACAATGTTTTGAGTGAAGATGCTGCCACACTAAATGACTGGCTTCTCGCAAGTGCAGAAGGAGTCTTACATGGCACCTGCAGGATTGATGGAAGCTGTCAGGTGGGGCAAGGTGAGTAAAAGGCCTATGATCAGCGGTGCCCAAACTTTTTTCAAAGAGGGCCAGATTTGATGCAGTGAACATGCGTGGGGGCCGACCAAAGTTGTTGACCTTTCTTTAGGATTGAAATTGTTGAGCTTTTTAAAGGACTTTACCCCAGGAGATAGACTGCCACAGGGGCCGGATTAAGCCCCCAAAACGGACTTTGGACATGCCTGGCCTATGTTCTTGGGGAAAGGAAGTAACTGTAAGGTTTGGAGGAGATCTGGATTTAGACTGCTGCTTGGACTTGGGGTCTTGTGCCAGTGGGATGACTCTCTTTCCTGAATGCCCTTTGTTATGGCTTCCACAGCCGATGAGGTTCCTCCACTCCTGGCTGGGAATTCCACTCGTAGGAAAAGAGGCCTGTAATTTATCTTGCAGGTAGGCCAGGAAATCTCCAGACTCCGGGAGGATTGAGGTCTGTCTAGACCCAGGATTTAAGGTGTGCTGTTGAAGGTGCCATGCCAAGTCTCTCAGCAGAGTCGCCCTCTTTAATGCAAGCTCAGCTCCTGGAGCCAAAGAGGAAGAAGCCCCCAAGCAAGGAGGGGAAGGATGGGGCACAGAGAGGAGTGCAGGGGGCCCTGGGGCTCAAGGCTGGATGGCCTTGGGAAATCCCAGTGAGGATCCCACAGGAGGTGGAAAGGAGGAGCTAGAGGGCTGCAGCAGCTCCCCCAAGCACACTGGGGTTAATTGGACAGCACTTGAGTCTCATGAAGTGCATTGCATGATTTAAGGAGGTAAGGGAAAGGAGTATATTGTCTCCCTGCTTATTTAACTTATATGCAGAATTCATCATGTGAAAGGCTGGGCTAGATGAATCCCAAGCCGGAATTAAGATTGCCAGAAGAAATATCAACAACCTCAGATATGCAGATGACCCAACTTTGGTGGCAGAAAGTGAGGAGGAATTAAAGAACTCTTAATGAGGGTGAAAGATGAGAGCGCAAAATATGATCTGAAGCTCAACATCAAAAAATGAAGATCATGGCCACTGGGCCCATCACCTCCTGGCAAATAGAAGGGAAAGAATTGGAGGCAGTGAGAAATTTTACTTTCTTGGGCTCCATGATCACTACAGATGGTGACAGCAGCCACGAAATTAAGAGACGCCTGCTTCTTGGGAGAAAAGCGATGACAAACCTAGACAGCATCTTAAAAAGCAGAAACATCACCTTGCCAACAAAGGTCCGTATAGTAAAAGCTCTGGTTTTCCCAGTAGTGATGTATGGAAGTGAGAGCTGGACCATCAAGAAGGCTGATCGCCGAAGAATGGATGCTTTTGAATTCTGGTGCTGGAGGAGACTCTGGAGAGTCCCATGGACTGCAAGAAGATCAAACCTCTCCATTCTGAAGGAAATCAGCCCTGAGTGCTCACTGGAAGGACAGATCCTGAAGCTGAGGCTTCAATACTTTGGCCACCTCATGAGAAGAGAAGACTCCCTGGAAAAGACCCTGATGTTGGGAAAGATGGAGGGCACAAGGAGAAGGGGACGACAGAGGACGAGATGGTGGGACAGTGTTCTTGAAGCTGCTAACATGAGGGAGGCAGTGGAAGACAGGAGGGCCTGGCGTGCTCTGGTCCAGGGGGTCACGAAGAGGCGGACACCACTAAACAACAACAAGGAGGAATGCTCCATTGGAGGTTTTTTAACTGATGTTGGATGGACACCTGTCAGGGATGCTTTAATTGATTCCTTCATTGCAGGGATTGGACTAGATGATCCCTGAGGTCATTTTCAACTCTGCAATTTCCCAGTTTTATGCAAGGCAGCCACAGAGAGGGAGAAGGGTGTCTTTTAAAGTGGTGGGTGGAGTCCTCGCAAGGAGTGTTGTTTATTGGGGAGACAGGGGGTTCAGCTGCTCTGCGCAGGCCAGAGGGGGGTTGTCAGCAGACTTCTGCCTGCTCCCGGCTCAGCCGCTCTTGTGGGGGGGGGGGGAGAAGGTAGTGGCTAAACATTTGAATCCTGGGGTCCATGTGAGCTACACTGAGCTGAAAACACCCACTTGGGGGTCTCAAATGACACCCCAGCAAATGGAGGGAGACTTTTGTGAGATAAGTCTTGTAAGTGATGCTTCTCAGATGGAAGCAGTATTTGTTCTGGTGTGTGTGTGTGTGTGTGTGTGTGTGTGTGTGTAGAGGAATTGTGTGTCCGTCTCCCCCCCCCCCCAGCCCTTTGCAAATCTTTGGTGACAGCTCTGCTCTCAAGGCTTAGGAGGAACACAGAGAATCCGCATCCAGGCCCAGAGGTGTCTGCTGGGCCCCCTTCTCACCCCACACCCTCATTCCTGGGGGATTAGGCACAGTTTGCAGGGTTGGGGGGGAGATCCTGTGTCACAAAATTGCCCAAACATGCATGAAGAAGGTTGGGGGGTGGGAGAGAGAGAGAGAGAGAGAGAGAGAGAGAGAGAGAAGGGGATTATTCTTGGAGCTGGCAGAGGTTTTTTGGGGGGGGAGGCAGGTGACACCTCCTTGCCCCTCACAAAACACCAGGACTGGAAAGTCTAGATTCTCTGGAGAGAGAAAAAAGAGGATGCCCCCCCACATCCCCACATTTGCCATTTTCTCTGATTAGCCACTAGTTGGGGGGGGGCTACTTCAAGGCCTGGCGAGGGACCATTCAGCCACGGTTGCCCCCTGCCCCCCCATCTTGGAGCAAAGCCCAAAAGAGCAGCAAGACTTGATCCTGCTCTGAATAGGGCCCTCACCCCCCCCCAATTTGCCTTCTTTCCCTTTTAACTCTAACATAAGCAGTTAATCGTCTTACCTCGTCCCAAATCCAGAGCCAAAGTAAACTTTGCACAACAGAATAAAATTCTCTCCCTCTCTCCTATTTCCCTGTGAATGTCAGATATCACAGGCAGACGGCAAGCCGTCTTGGCGGAGAGGAGGCTGCGCTGCTCACCCTTCGGCTGGCATCTCCTGGCACCCGCTGGGCTCCAAGTCATTTGGGCTCTGAAACAAAGACGGGAAGCAGCGGATCAGTTGCCTCAGTTGTCCATCTGTCCTTCCTTCCTTGCAAAATTGACGAGGACAAAGGACTTTGCTGGCTGGTGCAGTCAATTCCACTGCTCTCTTGAGTCTTCCAGGAGCTTAGTGTGTGTGGGGGGGGGGTGATTCCACTGATAGGAATCAGAAAAACAGGGTCCTATAAGAAAGCTTCCTCTTCCTCCTGATAGGAAGCTCTCCTAGAATCCTAGGCTTGGAAGGGGACCCCCAAGGCTCATCTAGTCCACCCCCTGCAATGCAGGAATCTCAGCCACAGAATCCCTCACGGATGGCCACCTGATTCCTGCTTGAAAACCTCCTTCCACTGCTGAACAGATCTTACCATCAGAAATTTATTCTCTGGAGCAGCAGAAAGCAAGCTGGCTCCAAATCCCATGGGGCAGCCCTTCAGATATTTGAAGACGGCTCTCAGCTCCCCTCTCCATCCTCTTGGTCGTTCTCCTCTATGCACCTTCCAGTTCGTCTTATGCAGAGTCTGACCACTGCTTCATCCAGCTTAGTATTGTCTGCACTGACTGGCAGCAGCAGGGGATCTCCAGGGTTTCAGACAAGCTGAGGAGGAGAGGGCTGTCAATGGCGACTTGCCAGGATGCCTGCGCTTTGTCCCCACAGGCATCCATGCTTCCAAACGCCAGTTTGTTGGAAACCGCAGGAAGAGAGAGTTGCTCTTGCACTCAGGTCCTGCTTGTGGGTTGGCCCTGATCCCCTGGCCCAAGGGGGGGGGGCTCCTGGGAGCGGTTGGGTGCAAGGAGACCAAAGAAGGGTGTCCGAAACTCCAGAGGGATCAGTTCTAGTGCCTTAATAAATAAAGGCATGGTCTTGCATCAAATCAGCCGGCCAGGTCTCCCGGCCTTTGGAGACACAGGATGGACAGCACAGCAAAGAGGCGGCATGTCTGCACCCAAGAAAACTTGCCTACGTCTTTATACACCAAGCAGTACCTGTCACTTTGGCCAGGACTTCCCATCGCCTTCACCTGCCCAGATGAGGGCAAAGGGCAAGCCGCCAAATCTTACAGATTGCTCCCCTTTCTGGGCTCAGAGCACCGCAAGCCCCATCAGAGCCAGCCCATTAGCTTATGTCACAGCAAATGAATCTAAACATACATGAGTGCATTGCTACAAAAACTACCTATTAATTGTGGGGTTATCTTGACCGCTAGGATGGCATTTGCAGAGTTTCCGGAACAGTTTGCCTTTGGTTCAACGAGGGTCTCCCCCAGGGAACAGGATGCTGCAGCAGATAGACCACTGACCCAACTGCAGCCCCTTCTGGTGTCCTTGTGGAACCTCCAGGTCCAAAGGCAGTCCGCCTGGATTCCCGCGTTCTCAGGGGCATTTGGCCACCGGGAGAGCAGGGTGCGGGACGAGAGCTCTACAGTTGCATCCTTCTGTGAGCTTGCCAGCAGATGGCTCCGTTCCTGAGTTCCTGGGTGGCTTCTTTCCTCTGCTTTCCTGCCCCAGCCCTGGCCCTGCCCCAGGGCACCACTGCGGTGATGCCGCAGCCTCGATGCCAGCCTCCTCTCTCTCTGCCAGCCGCTGCCAAGACGAGACTCCTTCTAAGAGCCTCTTCTCCCGCGTGAGTCTCCCTTTTCCAGCCTGACAGGCCCAGCCGGCACAGCAGAGGGCAACTCCCAGCAGAGCTGGATCTGTCTCGCTCCATCTCCCTGGGGCCTCCCAGAGTCAGCCGTGTTGGGCCCAGGAGGTGCCAGGCAGGGACCCCACAGTGAGGGCAGGGACAGCAGGGGCAGGGGCAGGTATGGCTGGCATCCGGCAAGCAAGGGGCCTTGTCTGTCACACCCTCCTCTGTCCTCCAGGCTGTCAACATTTCACAGGAGGGATTTTAGGGCAATTGTCGGTTTGTGCAATAAAAGTGGATTACAACCTCCGTGGTGCAAGAAATCCACCTTTGAAAACAAGCAGGCTTTTGTGGTTAGTGAAGGGAGGGGGGAAGTGCACTGAAAGGCGTGGGGTGAAGAATCACCTTAGCGGGAAGGCGGGTCAGCATCCTGCAAGCAACTCAGAACAAATGCTTGGTGAAGATCAGATCCAGTCTGGCCTCCCTGTAAGCTTTGTACAACAAATGCAATGCAGGGGGTTGGGCTAGATGACCCTTGGTGTCCCGCCCACCTTTACAATTCAGTGATTCTGCAGAAGAGGAATAAACAGGCTGCCTGGAGGAGCCCAGAGTCTTCCTCTGCAGCCCTGGGGACCTCAGACCCTCCAACTCTTCCTATTTTCCAAAGACAGTCCTGGATTTACAGAAGCCATCCCGGTTTCTGATTTGATCCTGAAATGTCCTGATTTTCCTTAGGACGTCCCTGTTTTCATTGGAGAAATGTTGGAGGGTATGGGGAATGCCCACAGAGGGGTGAAAAATGTGTGGAGGAGAGGATTGCCAGGGTGGTGCAATCTCTTGAGGAAGATTCCTGCATTGTAAGGTAAAGGTAAAGGGACCCCTGACCATCAGGTCCAGTCGTGGCCGACTCTGGGGTTGCAGGGCTCATCTCGCTTTATTGGCTGAGGGAGCCAGCGTACAGCTTCCGGGTCATGTGGCCAGCAGGACTAAGCCGCTTCTGGTGAAGCAGAGCAGCGCACGGAAACGCTGTTTACCTTCCCGCCAAAGCGGTACCTATTTATCTACTTGCACTTTGATGGGCTTTTGAACTGCTAGTTTGGCAGGAGCAGGGGCCGAGCAACGGGAGCTCACCCCGTCACGGAGATTCGAACCGCCGACCTTCTGATCCCCAAGTCCTAGGCTCTGTGGTTTAACCCACAGCGCCACCCACTTCCCATACTCCTGCACTGTAGGAGGTTTAATTAATTCATTTGATTCTGCAGCCTCTTCTTAGCTATTAAGTTCTTTAGAGAGCCAGAGGGTGGGTCCAGCCAGCTCAGTATCAACTGCACTGACTGGCAGTGTCTCCCTGGGGATTTCCCCCAGCTCTGCTTGGAGATGTCCAGGGTTAAAATGGGGGCCCTCCCCCTTGAAGTAAAGTAAGAAGCGTCCAGTCCTCGTGGTTCTGATTAAAGACCTGGTTTAAGGAGGAATGCGGGAAGCTTCCTGAATCAGAGTCAGACCACGGGTCCATCTATCTTCCCTGCTGTTCCCCACCAGCACTGGCAGCAGTGGGACCGCAGGGATCCAGGGCATTAATCCCAGGTCTCTCTGCAGAAGCTGAAAGCCATATATCCTTTTTAATATGCTGCTTCTCTGTCAACTTAATGTAGCAACATCGTCATGGACAGCGCACGCTCTGTTGCCCTTGTTTAGCTGTTTGATTGCTTTCCTAACTGTGCACAACTCTTCCAAATTCAGATTTAATAGCAATTTGAAAGGAGGCAGTGAGGAAGTTGCTGGATTCATCACAGGTCTGCTTCGGGGTGACCGTGAAGCAAAATGAAAAATGGGAGAGAAAAGAAGAAACTGGAGGGAGGACAGTCTGTCATCTGTCAGGGATTCTTGAGTTGTGGTACATGTATTGCAGAGGGCTGGACTAGATGGCATTTGGGTGTCCCTTCCAACTCTACAGTCCTAAGATTATTAAGAGGAAGCAAGGTGTGTGTGCGTGTCACGAGTCTCTGGGTGCCAGATGAATCTCGGGTTGCACCCGGGGCCACAGGGGCAGCTGTGATCTGATGGCTCCCTCCCTCCCTGTGTCGTCTGCGCTGGGCTGTGGAAGCTCTGATGTCACTGCAGATTCTTGTGCCCTTTCCAGGCTGCTCCTCCATCTGCTTTTGTGGAGATGATCCCCCATGACTCCGGAGAAAGCAGCAACATCCCTGCCAGCATTACTCAGACACCCTTGTGGTCAGCCCTGCATTCTCTCCTCTGTAGATTATTCCTATTATTGTTCCTATTTTTATTATTAACTCCTTCAGGCTCCGTCATCCCCCTGGGAAAGTCGGAGAGAGCAAACGGCTTATCTCCCCGCCTAGCCCAAAGCGGGATTATTAAATCCACTAGACAGACAAACCTTTCTTACGGCAGCTCACCTGGTGATCTACTTGGGCATGTGGAAACAGGCTGCCCTCTGGGAGGAAGCTGAACAGCCCAGGCAGGCAGCCAGGCTGAGAGACGAGGAGGAGCAGGAGGAGGAACCTGGCTGCTTCGAAGGTTTCCTAAAGGGCAGGTGAGTTAAAATCAAAGCCACCGGCCTTGTCGAAGTCTCCTTCTCCTGTGGCAGAGGGCCCCGGCGGGCTCTTGCTGCCTCCCTTCTCAAGGGGCAAGGGGCCCTGGCGTGGAGAAGGCGGGTAGAGAAGAGTTTCCCCTCCTCTCTGCATGCACAACTTTATTTGTATCCCGCCTGCCATAATTCAGCCCATGCTCAAGGCTGCTTCCATGCATAATAAAGGTAGTCATAAACAATAAACGAAACATCAAACGTGCTCAATTAAATAACAATTTCCACATAAATCATCATAAGATCTAAGATAAAGATACAAGGATTAAGACTGATAATGGCAACGTGTCTGTTCAGCAGCCTCAGCATTTGCAGCTGGAGTCAGTCCGGGCCCCGTCCTCCCAAGCCAGGTGGGAAAAGGCCTGCGAGGCAGGGAGAGGGTCTTCCAAACTCCACAATGGCCAAGATGGTCACTAGAACTGGTGGACATCCACGGACGCTGAATGTTGGCAGATTCAGGGTGGATAAAAGGAAATCCTTCTTCATGCAGCACATCCTTAAACTGTGGAACTCCCTCCCACTGGAGGCAGTGAGGGCCACCAACTTGGGTGACTGTGAAGAGGGCTGGACAAATTCATGGAGGCGAAGGATGTCAGAGGCAGCAATAGATCTGAATACCAGTTGCGGAAACACGCAGGAGGGGAGAGTTGCTCTTGGGCTTGAATCCTGCTTGCAGGCTTCCATGAGCATTTGGTCCCCTTTGGCCTGATCCAGCAGCCGGGTTCTGCTTATGTCCTTGTGGAACCTCCAGGTCCAGAGGCAGTCTATCTCAATCCTAGATTCTTAGGTGCATTTAACCGCTGTGAGATGAGGCTGCTGGGCTCGATGGGCTCCCTTTGGCCTGATCCAGCAGCAGCCAGACTCTTCTCAGTGCGGGAGAAGCACCCTTTCAGGGCTTGATGAGGTTCATCTTCCTGGCAGTACAAAGTGTTTCCATTGTGCTGGAAAATTGCCTTGGGACTCAATATCCAGAACTGGTGTGTGCTAAACTTTGGGACTTGGCAGTGTAACGGAGAAACTGACACACTCCCCTTAAGGCAGCAAGGAAACCCGGTCGTGGCAAACTCCTTGTCAGCAACTTGGAGTGAAGCTATCTCTTTTATTAATTATGAAGATGATGAGACACGCATAGCAAGCAGGTGTGCCCACCTAGGGGACCTATAGAAGTTTCCTTCAAAGACATCACAACATTCGCCTAGAGTTGGGGGCCATGACTTTAAAGAGAAAGTGTCTAGATGAGGGGAAGGAATAGTCCCGCTCTGTTCTGCCTTGGTCAGACCCCAGCTGAAATCCCGGGTCCAGTTCTGGGCACCCCAGTGGAAGAAGGGCGTGGGAGCTGGAAGGAGGGAGGGAGGCTGAGATGATCAAGGGTCTGGAAGGCAAGTGTTGCGAGGAGATGTTGTGGGTGTTTGGCCTGGAGAAGAGAAGTGAAAGGATAGCTGTTTTCAAATATCTCAAGGGCTGCCCCAAGGAAGATGGAAGAAGATTCTTTTCTGCTGCTCCAGGGGGGACGACACAAACCAATGGAATCAAATGACCAGCAGCAAGAATATTATTGGCACAAAAATGGAAGCAAGAAGAATTACTGATGAAAGAAGAATGGTGGATGAAATTGATGGACTATGCAGAACTGGATAAATTAACAGGAAGGATTCGGAACCTGCGGGACCAGAGATTCTTAGAAGACTGGAGTAAATATATGAACTATTTGGAAAGTAAGTGTAATGAACAAATTACGCTAGCAGGATTGCAAGAGGTTTTGTAAGGAGGACTATTTGAAAGATTGCAAGAAAGACTATGAGGAGAACTATTAGTTAATGAAGGATAATAGAGAAATCAAGAAATGCAGAAAAAGTGATAAAGAATGGAAAATCATCAGAGGTGTTGATGGAAGTCTAAAATATTGTATAAGAAGTTATGTTATAAGATTGTTGGAAATGATATGTTAAAAAAACCTAATAAAAATGTGTGTGTTTGTGTGTGTGTGTGTGTGTGTGTGTGTGTGTGTGTGTAATCAAATGACAAGGAAGGAGATTCCAACCAAACATCAGGAAGAACTTCAGTTCGAAGGGGGACTGCATCATTTCTTCAGAAGGTGGAGGACTCTCCCTCCCTGGAGGTTTTTAAGCAGAGGTTGGGGGGCCATCTGTCCTGGGTGATCTGGTTGAGATTCCTGCAATTGCAGGGGTTGGACCCTCGGTGTCTCTTCCAACTCTGCAATTCTTTTCTTCTAAAGGACTGAGCCACCTAAATGGCAGAGGCCCCAAGCAGAAACCCGTTCCTCCTCACCTGTCCCAGAAATTCTGTATCATAATGCATGGGCAATGTGTTTGGTTCCATCAATGCTGTATATGTCATTTTGGAAGATTATTTCTTGCTTTTCTTATGATAAAAGTTATTTAAAAAGGGGGGGGGAGGCCTGATTTTACACAGGTCTCATATCCACCCTGTGACTTCCTCAGATTTTTAATCCCAGGTGTGCCCAGACCTGAAGCTGAAATAATTCCCATTCCTCATAAAGTGGAAATGTCCCAATCCTAGAGAGAAGCCCCTCCCACCATTGTGTCTGGGAGTTTAGCCCGGAGTTCCTGGGCCTCAGGCACGAGTCCAGGAGTCAGCCCTTCCGCAACCTGAATTTTGTAGTCTCAGCAAGTCTGCTTTCTGATTCATGGCTTGGGCTAATTTGACTTCCCTTAATGTAATGTTCTACGTTCGTTAATTGCTTTAAATTTGGGGCGGGGGCACTTTGCTGAATGAGCAACAGTTAGATTAATTGTTGCATCTAAATTAATTCCTCACTCCTGGCACAGAAATCATTTTTTTTCATGTGTATGTAGTTTGCATGTGTGTGTAATCGATAGATGGGGGAAGCGACACACCATCACCTCCACTGAACATTCGAGATTTCAAGATCTATCAACGGAAAGGGGGGGGGGAGTATGAAAACCAGTTTTCTTTCTTTCCCCCATTAATTTCCCGTTTCCCATTGGAAGGACCCTCCGCAGGTTGCGCAAATATGCGGATTGATGCCAGATGTTTGCACTTTTATCATGTGCAAAGCAACTGAGAAGATTTCTGCTTTTTCTGAAATGGGGAGGGGGAGCTGGCCCTTATAGATTTTGATTTTAATTGCTCTTGCACATATATTTTACCGTTCTCGCCCAGAAGTCCATGGTTTCCTGCCTCCTCATTTAACTCATCGCAACAACCCTGTGAGGTAAGTTAGAGGCAGGGACCGTGGGGCTCAAGGTCACACCAAGTGGAGATTTGAACCCACATCTCCCAGGTCCTAGTCTGACCCTCTAGCCATTGCCCCCCCCCCCGTCTCCCTGCAGGTGGGCTTCCTGAAGAGGAAGCGCATCTGAGCCTAAATCTGATATGCATATCCCAGAGCAGCTGACAAATGTGGTGGATAAGAAAGTTGCTGCCCTATGGATTTACATTCTAAGAAGACATGGCAGAAAAGGAAAAGGGATTTGGAGGGAGGAGGAAAAGGAAACCCGGGCACTATTTATTCACTTTCTTTGGCTGCGTATGCACCATACAGTTAAAGCACAGTCCCCCCCCCCCCAGCAAAGAACCACAGGGACTGTAGTTTAATCCATAAAGAGATACGATGTCAGCACCTTGATCTGTGATACCTGCATTTCAGGGGGTGGACTAGATGACTCACGAGGTCCCTTCCACTCCTACAATTCTATGGCGCCCCCGGAGGACCTGCTCCAGATTTGCAGCCACATGGACCCCCACCCCTTTGTCCTGGCTTCATTCCGTGGTCTTCCCCTCTCCACCCACGAGACTAGATCCACTTTGCCAGCAGGGGCCAACCGGGCCCTGGTCGTAGAATCGTAGAACCGCAGAGTTGGCACTTGGCAGGGACCCCCAAGGGCCATCTAGCCCAACCCCTTGCCGTGCAGAAATCGCGGTCATCTTCCTTTTCCAGAAACAGGCCCCGTCAAAACAGATGCCTTAGACGCTATTTATTCTGGAAGCCGATGCCGAGGGTGCGGGAGCGCAGAGAGTTCGCTAAAGTTCAGAAGGCGGAGTCCAGCCTCGCCCTCCAGCTTCCTAGGGAGAGACCTCGCAGGCAGCCCGGTAGCAGCCCAGCAGCCCCGGCCCAAGAGAAGGGGGGAACCGGGCTTTGGGGAGGGCTGTTCCCCTCCTGCTGTGGGGCAGGGTCAGTCAGCGGGACCCAGGTGGGTCTGGGAAGGGGCGGGGCAGTGGAGGGGGTGGGATCATGTTGCTCCGGCTCCCCCCCTCCCCTAGGCATGGTTGGGGCAGAGAGGGAGGGACCAGGCAGAGGCGAGGAGGGAGAAAAGGCTCCGAAGGGGAAGCGAGAGAGACCGAGCAGCGCAGGACCCGCGTCGCTCTCTTTCATTCGCACCATCCCTCCATCCCTCCATCCTTTCTCTGCGGGAGCAAAACTCCGCGCGGGAGGGCCTCGATCCGCAGGAGAGGCGACGCAGGAGCAGCAGCAGCGCCCTTGCTTCTGGCTCCGGAGGCTGCTCGCTTCCTCCGAGGGAGCCGAGAGTCCCACCTGCGCGCCGCGCCTCCCTCTCCGCCTGCCGGCCGGTCTCCCGACGCTGCTGCCGCTCCCGCCCCAAAATGCCCAACTTCTCCGGCAACTGGAAGATGAAGAGCTCGGAGAACTTCGAGGAGCTGCTGAAGACTCTGGGTGAGTCTGGCGCCCGAGGAGGAGGAGGCTTATTTCTGGGAAGGGCTGAGTCCAGCGCCTAAGAAATAGCCGATGACGCAGCGCTGCTCCTGCGAAAGCGGCTCTATTTTCCCTCTATATTTAGACCCCTGTCTGGATGCGTCCCCCCCCCCCCCGGCAGGGGCGCGCGCGGAGGCCACCCTGGGAGGAGGGCTCCCCCTCCTTTAACAGAGTGGGGCTTTCCGGATGGCTCCAATATTTGGATCCGGGCGTATGTGGAGTGGGAGCCGCCTTCTGGATTCCTGCATCTCAGCGGGCTGGACTGGATGACCCCAGGGGTCCCTTCCAGCTCTGCAGCCTTAAAACCTGCTGTTTTCCGATAACCTGGGGGGCGGGAACAAGCTGGAGAGATAGAAGGGGTCTGGCGCGCCCGTGGCTCCTGCTTTCTGAAGGATGTGGGGCTGTTGGGGGTCGGGCGCCTGAGGTTCCCAATGTGCAGCCTTGGAGGATATGTTTGGGGTGGGGGAGAGAAGGGGGTGCAGTTGGGAGCCTTAATTTGCATGCAGGGGGAGAACCTGCAGACCCGCGTCTTCCCATTTCGGAGTTTCAGCGTGTTCACGCGTGTTTAGAAGAACGCACCCGCCTCCGCCTCCGTGTTCCCCTCCGTCACCCCAGAAGCAAAGTTTGGTGCTGGAGCGATCGCCCTGCGGGTGCGTCTGGGGTTCCGCTTCTTGCGGGAAGGAGAAGCCACCGGATTTTGTAACGTGTGAACAGCTGTAAGGACCACCCTGGTGGGTCAGGCGAGGGCGGCTCCTCTCCTGCCAGCCTAGGCGGATGGACCGGGGAGCGCTGGTGGGCTTCGACCCAGTGGAATTGAACCCCACTTAGCGGGGGGGGGGGCGTGGCGGGAGGCAGGAGGTCCCCTCCTCGACTGTGTCTCTCACAGGAACGGCAACCCCGGTTTATCCTCACGACAGCCCCGCGAGGGAGGGAAGCGCGGCGGAGAATTTGCATTGCCACTCGGGAGGAGTTTGCCATTTGGGGACCCATGAAACACCAGGCTAGAAAGCGCGCCCCCCCGCCCCTCTGGGCAATTCTATTAGAGAAAGGGGCTTTTTTAGAGCTGCTGCCCCCCTCCCACTGTGCAACCATGGTAGGTCTTTCCTTTTCGACAATGGCTCTGCAGGAGACCCATATATTACCCTTTTGTATAGAGAATTGAGGGGAGAGGCATCCATCCCCTGCCATTAGTCTTGATAGCTCTGGTGGAGCCCCCAGGGTCAGGAGCAGTCTAGCTCAGACTGCTAATCCAAAGTAGCAGGCAGGGCAAGCAGGATGCTGGGCTAAATGAGCCCCCCCTCCTTTTTAGCACGGCTCCTCCCTGCCCCCACCATTTCAGCACTTGTTTAAGTTTTGCAGCAGGAATTTCACAATCCATGTTTGTTTGTTCTTAAGGCTAACCAACCATTTGTTTTATTTAAAAATGAGATTTTAATTTGATGGGTTCAGGCGAACTGACCGTCTGGGCCTTTCCTAGGATTCCACCCCTGCCCCCCCCCATAAAATCCTCATAATCCCATTTTGCCTGTCCTCTGACGGGGCCGGCTGAGTCACCCCTGGATGCCTCTGGAAGGGTTTGGAAGCCACATCCAGAACCAGGAGGGAAACTCAGGACTCAGAGGGGGAAATGGCAGATCCCTGGAAGCGGTTGTGTGTGCAAAGGCCTCGGCCCTTTTGGCATTGCCTGAGAGCCTTCTGGGTCTTCTGGGCGCCTCGTGGCAGGATTGCAACCTTGCAGAATTGTGAAGACCCCACTACCCAGCCAGTCTCCTGCTGGACAGGATCCACAGTGGGGCAGGGCAGTTCTGGCCAATGCACCTTCTCAGGGGTGGCTTCCCCCTGCCCCCCACCCCCACAAAAGGCACGTTGTAGCCCCTTTAGAGGGCACCTCCTGAAAACAAAAAGGTTGCTGTGAACATAAGAACAGCTTGCCGGATCAGGCCCCTGGTCCCTCTAGCCCAGATTGCTGCCCTCACAGGGGCTGAAAAGTTGCCTGTGGGAAATCGGCAAGTAGTTCCTTCCAACTGGGATTATTCAGAAGCATTACAGAACATCACCATCCTATGGCGAGGGCAAGGAGCTGCTTTTGGCCGGTTGAGGAGGTTGGAGTCTCTACACCTCAGCAGGAGCTTGAGCTGCGCCCCCAAATCCCTCGGGGGAACACATAGGTCCCTGGAAGCCAGCGCTCTGAAGCCGGAAGCAAGGAAGCCAAGATTGGAGTTGGAGAGGAAAGAATTCCTAGTTCTGTCCCAGTGAGTTGGAGATTCAGAAATCCACTTTGTCTCTGCAGGAGAAACAGACAAAGGAGAGGGATCTCCTCCCAGGATGGGATCAGGAGTTTGGCAGCCCCAGGTGTATCTGTCTAGTGTTTGAGGACAGGTCAGAAAGGTGGTCTCAGAAGCTTGGAGGTTCTTCTTTCTTTCTCTCTCTCTCTCTCTCTCCCTCCCCATCTCCTTTGCAGGGGGTGGGCTGGATGACCCTCGGGAGTCCCTTCCAGCTCCATAATTCTATGATTCTTTCTCCCCATGGCTTAGTGTAAGACAGGGGTAGGCAAACTAAGGCCCAGGGGCTGGATCTGACCCAATCGCCTTTTCAGTCTGGCCTGCAGACAGTCTGGTAATCAGCGTGCTTTTACATGAGTAGAATGTGTCTTTTATTTAAAATGCATCTCTGGGTTATTTGTGGGGCATAGGAATTCGTTCATTTCCCCGCAAAAAATATAGTCCGGCCCACCACAAGGTCTGAGGAACAGTGGACTGGCCCCCTGCTGAAAAAGGTTGCTGACCCCTCGTGTAAGCTGAGCTGCACCCCAGCATTTCCAACAGAAGGAGGTCCCGGGTGCAACTTTCGCTGGCAGCATCTCCAGGTAGGGCTGGGAACCTGCCTAAGAACCTGCAGAGAAGGCACTGCTGCCAGTCTGTGCAGGCAATAGCAGCCTAGATGGCGTGACTTCAATATAGCTTCTTATGCCCCCATTTAAAATGGAACATAATGATCTGGAACCATAAGGACAAGGACCTTCATTTCTGAGTGGCAGGGCACCCGCTGTCTTTGCAGGCGGCCCCGGGTTCAACCTCAGAAAGGCCTGGGGAGAATAAACTCTTCCCGAAACCCTGGACACCCGCTGCTGCCAGCCAGTGTAGACAGTGCTGAGCTGGATGGGCTGATTTCGTACGACTCTGTTTCCTTTGCTCCTGCGACTGGATCGGTCTGCTCCCGAGGAGTTGGTGGAGGGCCTCATCCAGGCCACGTGCCAGGAGTGGCCCGTGCTCTGAGCTGGCCCCGGGGCAGGCCGCTCTTGCATCCCGCCTGCGATGGAGGCCTGCACACCGCTGGGTTCCCTGGCCTTTGGCTCTGGGCGCCGCAATGACAAATTCCTCCTGAAATAACCTCTCCCCACCCCAGCGGAGAAGGAGGAGCGGGGCAGGCTTGGCCTCCCCTCCTGCCGCTCTCCTAATAATAATGCCCGATGGGGGCCGGGCATGACGAAGGGGCCGCGACTGCTGACCCCTGGCGCTCCCTGCCATCTGCCAGGCAGGAGGTTGCGCCCACCGCTGGGGGTGGGGAGGTGGCGACAGGCAAGTCGGAGGAGCCTGGGTGTGATTGTCTTTTGAAGCAGCCCCCTGGGATCCAGCCCAGGGAGGCAGCTTAAGGAGGGGGGCTGGGGGGCTCCTACCCGGCCCCCAACTCCACAGGACAGCAGATCCAAGGCCTTCCCTCCCCTTCTGCCTCTCTGCAACCCTCTCCCAGCTGAGCCAAGGCAGCCCAGCTGGGAACAGGGAAGGGCTCTCCTGGCGCAGCGGTGGGGTGGCTGCTTGGCATGCAGAAGGTCCCGGGTTCGACCCCCTCCGTTTTCTACCCCTGCCCAAGACCCTGGAGAGTTGCTGCCAGTCAGGGGGTGGAGGGGAGGCACAGGCTGCGGTGGGGATGCTCAGATGTGCTTCTGGGTAGCAATACACAGAATCCTAGAAGGGTTGAGTTGGAAGGGACCCCATGGGGTCATCCAGTCCAGCCCCCTGCAATGCAGGAATCGCAGCTGAAGCATCCCTGACCGATGGCCATCCCACCTCGGCTTCGAAGCCTAGCTTGGGTGTGTATCCCTCGCATCCACGAGGCCTAGAAACCTTTAGAATCGAGAGCCTGTGTGTTCGCGTGCCAACAACTGACCTGAATTGCATCTGCAGTGTGGGCTTCAATCTTGGCAGGCGTGAATGAGTGAAAAGTTTAAATCTTTCCATCTCGCTCTGGCTGATGCCATCCTACCTCTCTTGGAAAATCCCTCCGGCTGCATTAGCGGCAGAGATTCCCTTTCCGCCCCCAGCCTCTTTCTCCGGGAACAATAGAGAGAGAGAGAGAGAGAGAGAGAGAATGGATCTGCCTCGCTCGCTCCTTTCCGAGCTCCAGAGACCACCTTGAGGCCCCGTAACTGAAACCCGCTTGGCATGCAATGCTCTAAGCAGGACTTGGGGGGAGGACGAGGCCCTCAAAATCGAGGGGAAGAAAGTGGGGCAACACCTCTCCCCACCCCCCACCCCGCGAGGGAGGCGAATTCCAATCCACCAATTTATTAGTATTTTTCATTTTTTCGTTTTCTCGCCAGGAAAACCTCCTTTCCCTCCCCTCCGATCTCCCTGCGCTGGTCACAGCAAATACTTTCCAGGTTAGGGGGCTTGTGCAACATACTTTGGGATAATTATCACATGCTTATATTTCACTCCTCAGCCCGCCCGCCCCCCCCCCTTTCCCCCATATCTGAATTATTCGGGCAGAAAGGCTCAGATGTTGGGGAGGGGGAAGCGGGAATCAGCCGGCATGGGGAGGGGGCTGGAATGAGGAAACCGATTTGAGGAGGGGGAGACCTTGGCTGCCAAAGCATTGTTAAATCTCACTCTCTTTTTCCCCACGGAGTAATGGGGCCTGGCTCTCCACCTCGGAGCTGCGTTTTATGGGCATTTTAGCAGCGCAAAGAGGGGGGCTGCTCTCTCTCATTCTCTTTCTCACTGCTTAGAAAGGGCCTGGGACCCCAGGGGGTCATCCAGTCCAACCCCCTGCAATGCAAGAATCCCAACTAAAGCATCCCTGGCGGTGGGCCGCCCTCTAACCCTCAGTCATAGGAGGGTCACGGAGAGGCAGGGCTCCAGGTCCTTCAAAGCTGGTTTTTATTGGAGCAGGGCAAAGATTTCTCTTCCCTACCAACCTCACCAGTTGCACAACGGCCTGCCAGTGGCTGCAAGAACACAAGAGCCCAGCTGCTTTCCCAGGAGAAAGGGGGCCCATCTATTCTTGCCTCCTCTTCTCACGGCGGCCAAGCAGATGCCTCTCCTGGGAAACCCGCAAGCAGGATTCGAGGACAAGAAGCCTGGCTAGTAGCTGTCAATTGTCTTATTCTCCTCAGATTTGTCTAACCGTCCCAGTTGGTGCCCATCTATGCCTCCTGCGGGAGGGAGTTCCATAGATCAACTCGGCAATGTGTGACAAAGAACTTTCTTTTCTGTGTCTTGTGCCTCCCAACATTCAGCACCACTGCATGTTCACCCCTTCTAGCAAGAGGAGAGAGGGCGGAAAACTTTTATCCCTCCACTCTCTCCGTGAGAAAACTTTCCTCTCTGCACTCCAGGTCTGGCAACCCCACATGCCAATTTATTTTCCTTTTTAAAAAATCCTTTCTAACACCAGGCAGTCTCTCTCTCCCCCCTCCCCCTCTCTCTTCATGAGGGCCTTACCCCTGCCACTCCCCTAATAAAATTACAATCTCTGTTCACATCTTGTAATCAGTCTTCGAAAAGGGAAATTTGGCACCGCCTGGACCCTGGAACGCCTCTGGGCTGTGCAATAATATTTCCCTTTGCAATAATTGTTCCCAGAGGCAGGCAGGGAGATGGCTCCCATTTCTCTCTCTCTCCCTGAAAGGGTGAGTTTTCCTACAGCTGCGCCACCTCTGCAGCAGGCAGAACCAGGAAAACAAAGGACTGACTTTGGCTCATTTTTTTCCAAGAGCCTGAATTTGACAATCGGAGCAAAACTCTGAATGACCCATTAATTCATACAAGCGCCCTCATCTGCCAATTGCAGGTGCGGTCCTGTGGGTGGTGTAGCCCCATGGGGTTTCAGTGGGGCTACGCCAGTGTAAGCCGATGGAGCCTCTTTTTCCCACGGCGCTTACACTGCTGAGCCATCTCCTTCCTCGCCCGTCTGTTGCACAATTGCACACTTGTGCAAGGTTGTTGTGTCAACGCTGCCTCTGCATGCGTCTCTCTCTCTCTCTCTCTCTCTCTCTCTCTCTCTCTCTCTGGAAAGCTGTTGCGATGAGACATGGCTGTGGGTGCAAGACTGACTTCCTAGTGACTCAGTCTGACCCAGGAAAATCACAGAAGAAGCAGGCGCACCCAAAATACCCTAAATGTCAGCTGAGTCTGCCTTCCCCAGAGATGGGGGCCAAATTGTGTGCGTTTCAGGAGGGGCTGCCTGTCTGCCTCCTTCTGATTCTGCCCCCCAAGGCCCTGAGTGCTGCTCTTTCCCACAGCCCCCCAAGGAGGGGTTCCCCCCTGAAATTCAATGGGGAGAAAGGAAGAACGGAAAGCAAGGGGGTGGGTGAGGTCCCTTTCCATCCATGCTGTTGAGTTTCCAACGCTCCTGTCTTGGGTGCTCCCCCCCCCCCCGGCTTGATCCAGCTGCAGGGCTCTTCTGACGTTCTTGTGGAACCTCCAAGTGCAGAGGCAGTCTATCTGAGTTCCTAAGTTCATAGGGGCATTTGGCCGCTGGTGAGAAGAGCAGGCTGGGCCAGGTGGGCCCCCTTTGGCCTGATCCATCTGTCAGGCTCTCCTTATGTTCTGCCTCCACCTGCCTTCTCCTCACTCCCTGTTGCCTTGTCTTGTTGCAGGTGTCAATGTCATGCTCCGCAAGATCGCTGTGGCTGCCGCCTCCAAGCCGGCCGTGGAGATCAAGCAGGACGGGGAGTCCTTCTACATCAAGACCTCGACCACCGTCCGCACCACCGAGATCAGCTTCAAGATTGGGGAAGAGTTCGAGGAGCAGACGGTGGACGGGAGACCCTGCAAGGTGAGGGGCAGGGAGGGGAGAGGGGGGGTCCAGGGGGGGCTGGTGATCCTGCGCTCCAGGCCTGCAGGCCACCCTCTGTCACCCAAGGGAGAAACAGAACTTAAGACAGAGATCGCAAGGTGGGGGGGAGGTGAGCATCAATTCTCTTCCTTGGTGGGTCAAAACTGGGCTGGATCTGCTTCCCTCCAGCTCCTTTGCTTGACGTCGGCCTTTGGGCCTCAGCAGCCGATACCAGAAGTGCAGGAAGCTCCCTTTGGCCTCGTCACTTTGGGTGCATTTAGCTCAGTGTTGTCTACACTGGCCGGCAGCAGCTGTCCAGGGTTCGAGGAAGAGGCTTTCCCCCCAGACCTCCCTGGAGATGGAACCTGGGACCTGGCCCATGCAAAGCAGGGACTCTCCAAATGAGCGACAGTGTGTTTACAAATAAAACCAGATTCCAGTCCTCCTGGTTCAGGATGGATTAAATTGGGGCCATAAGGATGACTTTCTGAGGGTATGAGCTGTGTGACACGGGAACAGACTCCCTGGGAGGTGGCGGGCTCTCCAGCCTTGAAGGTTTTTAAGTTGGGTGCCACCTGTCAGCGATTCTTTAGCCGTGATGCAGGGGGCTGGACTAGATGACCCTTGGGGTCCCTCTCAACTTGACAATCCCATGAGTCTCTGAAACTGTATTGTGCCATTGGCTCATGTAGCTCAGCACTGGCTGGCAGCAGCTCTCTGTGGTTTCAGTCTTGGGATATTTCCCTCCCTGCAAACACCATCTGGGATTGAAGCTGGGATCTTCTGCCAGCAAAGTAGGGTCTCTCTCCCTGAGCTGTAACCCTCCTCCTTTGCCTCTTGGATGCCCAAATCCCCACCCTGCCCTCTCTTGGATGGATCCTGGCTTTGCAAGGGGGGTCCTTTGGGGCTGCCCTAACTCCCGTGTCCAATATTTCTTGGCAAGCCTTTTCTTCCCAGCTGGGCTTTGGCCTGGGAATGGTGGGAGGAGGGCCCTGAACTTTGCTGCACAAAGCAAGGGGGAGGAGCCCCCAGCCCCCTCCCCCAGTTGCTGCATTTCCCCCATGGGGGTCCGGTGGGGTCCTTTGTGGTCCTGTCCTCTGGCCCCTCTGAGCAATGCCCTTGGAGGTTGCTTCAGCAAGGGAGCTCCTTGGGGATCTGAAAGCAAAACTGTCAGCATCGTAATGCCATGATACAAATGTGTGACCGCATTTGGAAAGCTGTACCGCTCACCTCGAAAAGGATATTGCACAATTGGAAAAGGTTCAGAAAAGGGCAAGCGAAACGATGGAGACCCTTCCCTGTGAAGGAAGGCTGCAGCGTTCGGGACTTTCTAGTTTGGAGAACCTTTTTAGTTTGGTGAAAAGGTGTGAGAGGCAGCCTGATAGAAATTTATAACGTTATGTCTGGCATGGAGAAAGGGAGAGAGAGGAGGTTTTTTTTCACTCTCTCCCTAAGACCCTGTCCCTACCATCTGCACGCATGTGCCCCCCCCACCTCTCCTTTGGGAAGGAGCCTCTGCAGATGTGAGCCACAATCCACACCCACCCCATCCTTCCTTACGAAATACTACAAAGAATCACAGAATGGCAGGGCTAAGTATCGGCTGAAGCTTCCCTGGCAGAGGCCAGCTGACCTCTGCTTCAAAGTCTCCAGCGAAGGAGAGACCACCACCTTCCCAGGCAGACCACCCCACAGGCAAGCAGCTCTTACCCTGAAAAGTTCTCCCTGTTCTTTAGCTGGAATCGCCTTTCTTGCTATTTGAAGCCACGGGTTCGAGTCCTCCCTTCTGGAGCAGCAGAAAACAAACATCACGGCCTTTTATATATTTGAAGGTGGCTGTGAGATCCCCTCTTCCTCTCCTGTTTGTCATGCCAGGCACTCCAAACTCCCTCAACTGTTAGGCACATTGACGCATTTCTTCCCAGTGTGGTGTAGTGGTTCAGAGCGGTAGTCTCGTAATCTGGTGAACCGGGTTCGTGTCTCCGCTCCTCCACCTGCAGCTGCTGGGTGACCTTGGGCCAGTCACACTTCTTTGAAGTCTCTCAGCCCCACTCACCTCACAGAGTGTTGGTTGTGGGGGAGGAAGGGAAAGGAGGGAAAGGAGATTGTTAGCCGCTTTGAGACTCCTTAAAAGGTAAAGGGACCCCTGACCATTAGGTCCAGTCGTGGCCGACTCTGGGGTTGCGGTGCTCATCTCGCTTTATTGGCCGAGGGAGCCAGCGTACAGCTTCCGGGTCATGTGGCCAGCAGGACTAAGCCGCTTCTGGCAAACCAGAGCAGCGCACAGAAACGCCATTTACCTTCCTGCCGGAGTGGTACCTATTTATCTACTTGCACTTTGACGTGCTTTTGAACTGCTAGGTTGGCAGGAGGAGGGACTGAGCAGCAGGAGCTCACCCCGTCATGGATTCAAACCGCCAACCTTAAGGGAGTGAAAGGCGGGATATCAAGTCCAAACTCTTCTTCTTCCTGCCAACCAGCTTGGGTCTGAGCAGCCTTACTGGGCCTCTGCACTTTGGGCCCAGTTGCCTTGGAGCAAACTTGTTTTCTGCTGCTCTGCTGGGCTGGACCTGAAGCAACAGATTCAAATGGCAAGAAAGGAGACTCTGACTACAACCTGGGAAGAACTGTCTGGTGGTGAGATCCATTTGGCAGCGGAGTGGATACGACCTCGGAAGGTGGCGGACTCTCCTTTGTCTGAGGCTTTTAAGCAGATGTGGGGTGGCGCCTGTCCCATGTGCTTGAGCTGAGATCCCTGCGTTGCAGGGGGTTGGCTAGATGACCCCTGGGAGTCTCTCCCAACTCTACAATTCCGTGATTTCTCTAACCAGGATGTCGTGTTCTCCTTGGCAACAGCTCTTACATGCACCTCTCCATTTATTTATTTATTTGCCAGAGGGAAGGAGGGCGATATTCTGACCTCTGAGCCATTGCATCTTGAGCCTCCGCTCCTTTTCATCAGGGCTCCCAAGGCAGCAGGTCGGCTCCCCTTTATCGATAATAAATGCTGAGAACCATGACGGAGATGATTTAGATCCCCAAAGGACTTGGGGGCTGCCAGCTCCCTTTTTCCACCAGCTGCCCCCCTTCCCCTTCCTGGCCAGCCCTTTGGAGATGATGGATGGAGCTGTCAGCCTAAATTGGGTGGGGGGAGCCCGTTGCCCTCCTCCAGCTCCGGCTGCCTGCCGAGTGACAAATGAGCGCCTTTTGGGGGCAGAGGTGGGGGTTTGGATGGGGAGGGGGTCAGCCCTTTGTCGGCTGCTGGCAGGCTCCACATCTCACTGGCTGGGGGGCTCTTCCTCCTCCCCTTTGTTCTCTCCACAGAGTTTGGCCAAGTGGGAAAGCAACAACAAGATGGTCTGTGAGCAGCGATTGCTGAAAGGCGACGGCCCCAAGACAGGCTGGACCAGGGAGATGACCAACGATGGGGAGCTCATTCTGGTAAGGGAGCCTCCCTCCCTCCCACCCTATTCCTGTCCCACCCCAGGTCCACACACACACCCCTTGCAGTTTAGGACACTTGAGAAGGGACACAGGAAAGTGCTTGGCTCCATTTTCTTGACACTTCCTGGCAAGGTTTATTTGGAGATGTTGTCGGTGAGGATGGAGCCAGGGGCCTTCTGCATGCCAAGCAGGGGCTCCGTCACTGGGCTAGACCCCCTTGTGCCTCCTTTGACTTGGAAATGAGGAAATGAGGAACGGGCCCCTGCAAGTCTTCCTCAGCCCATGAATTTGGTTTCCAGAACTGATAGCCAGGTGTGCTGCCTCTCCCCCCACCCAGAGTGAGGCACACAGTCTGTTTCAGGTGGGGTCAGGATGGGGCTGAACACCTTCCCCCCATTTTGCCATCTCCCCGCCAACACCTTCAGGAGGACTGTTGGCAGGATACACCCCTTCTCTCTGGTGTGCCCGTTTTCCCTCTCCTTGATTTCCTCTTTCTTTGTTTTTTCCCAGACCATGATGGCCGACGATGTCGTCTGCACAAGGATTTACGTCCGGGAGTGAGCTAGGCCTGCTTGTGGGGTGGTGGTTGGATTTGGGGAGGCAGGGGCAGCAGGGTCCAATGGGCAGGGATCTTCCACTCTGGGTCACGGCAGCCCCACCCCCCATGCCTGCTCTCCCCATCACCCTTTCGCTCTCTGCCCATGCTCAGAGGGTGCTACATGCAGAAAGACTTAAGCAGATCAGCTGGCTCTTCATCACATTCCCTCCGGCCTGAGAGGGGGCAGGGGGCGGATAAAGCAGGCTCTGTCCTTGCGATGCCCCCCCGCCCCATCAGAGCAGCCTCCCCCCCCCTTCTTCCAGTCTCTTCTGGGGTCCAGCCTCCCTTTTGTCTGCTAAGGGTCCATGACCCCCACCCCTTCCACCCTGCCGCCCTCGGGATTGCAGACAGAGAATCCCCTTGTTTCAGAATCTGGTCGTGGGATTTGGGATCAGACTGGGGGGAGGTGTGTGCGTGCCAGAGTCCCCCTAGCACTGACCTCTCTTTTCCTCCCTCCTGTGGGCACTAGATGGGATGGGGGGCACAACCCAGTCTCCCCACCCCTGCACCTCCCAAGGAAATCCCTGCATTGCTGGGGATTGGGCTGGATGACCCCCGGAGCCCCCTTCCACCTCTGCTCTGCAAGGCTGCCATTTTCCTGGGCCCCCTGATGCAACCCCTGCATTCTGAGCCCCCTCCTGCTCAGCATCTTGGGAAAGGGAACTCAAACCAAACAGGCTGTCCAGGTTTCCATTTCATTTCAGGCCGAGCATCTTGACGGCCAGGCCTGCCCTCTGGGCCACCGGATCTCGTTAGCGTCAAAGGTGTAATTTAGCTGAGTGTCACCTACCAAATTGAGGTGCCTTCTTACCTCTGGACCTTCTGTGTTAATTGCTAGGATTTTTAAAAAGTATTTATTTGCTACCCTTGTACTAACAAAAGAAGAAGAAAAAGGATATAACCACTTCCTCCCTCCCCAAAAACAACCCCCCCACCCCACCTCTCTGTGTGAGCACTGGGTCTCTTGTTCAAAAGCCACCTCTTTGATGTTTGCCTTCCTTCCTAATAAATGTCTCATTAAAAAAGTGTCTACATTTTTGTCTGCCTTGCCCTTTTTTCTTCCTTCTTCCTTTTGCTTCCGAAGATACCTGCCCCCACACGAAAAAGGCCATGCACATAAAGGGTTCAGTTGCACCCTCAAAATCCAGGAACCTCTGGCATGTTTCACTCAGAAAGTGTGGGGAAGAGAGACCCTCCTTTTTGAAACAAATCTGCTGGTGGTGTTTCTGAGCCCTGCATGTTCTCCAGGGGCTACTAGCCAAGGTGTCTGTGTTCTTCCCAAACGATGGGAGGCAGTGATGCTTCTGAATCCCAGGCTGGGAGAGTGTTGCTGCTGCTGCTGCTGCTGCTGCTGCTGGGATCAGAGTCCGCTTGCGGTGTCTGGTTGCTCACTGTGAAAAGAGAGAGACGCTGGACCTGCTGGTGCCCTTTGGCCTGGTCTAGCAGCAGCCAGGGTCTTCTGGTGCTCTTGTGGAGCCTCCAGGTCCAGAGGCAGTCTACCCTAGGTATATGTGAACCCTGAGAGAAGAGGAGACTGGACTAGAGGGGCCCCTTTGGCCTAATCCAGCAGAGGGACTCCTCTTATGTGATTTATTTTTTTTATCTCTGATCTGCCATAGACACACACCCCCATTCTCAGGGTTAAGTGACCCAAAACAAACCACCTCACCCCAAAATAATCAAGCCTTTTGTCAGTTTACTTAAGAACAATTTCCTGCTTAACCGGCTTGGATTCTTTGCTTCTACCTAGGAATTTTCCGGGATTTACCTGTGCATTGAAACACTGAGAAGTAAAATATGTCAGCCAGGTTAATTTCAGGCAGCAGATTCCCTTTCTGTGTCTGTGTAAGAGAATATTCCGCTTTCTCTCATGTCTTGCTTTCTCCTCCCCCACCCCCACCCCCACCCCATGGCCGTTTGCAGAGGTACAAGGGGGGGGCTGCTTGCCTGCCTGCTCTTTCTCTGGGTACATTTCCCCCTGAAAAAGTGGTTCGGGCTCCGGGGCACCCAGAGGCCACTGTGGCAGCTGAGAATAGGGAGATGGATGGGCCGCTAGCTTTGCTTATTGCAGGGGCAGGGCAGGGGGGGGGGCTCCTGAGACACACACAGCCAGAGCCGCCGCCCCCCCAGCAAGGAATGGGCTTGATCCTCTTTTGATGGGGAGACCTTCCCTCCCCAGCACGCGAAGAAAGGCTCCAGCGGACGAGACCAGGAGTGGGTCCCACCGTCAAGAAGGCGGCTTCATACTGCTTAAAAGCAGGCAGGGCTGCCCCAGAAGAATCCTGGGAGTTGTAGTTCGCTCAGAGTGCTGTTGAGAAGCTTTAGGAGAGCCCTGCTCCTCCTGCCACTACAATTCCCAGAGCAGCGTATAAACCTCGTCCTAGGGAACGCTAGGCATTGTAGCGCATTAGAGCGCTTTAAAGGGATGGCGCAGACGCCCCGCAGGAGAAGAAAACGTTTCCCAAGAAGCCCCGTCCAAATAATCATTCTCTTTGAGCAAGTCCAGGCCGGCAGAGAAAGCGAGGGTCCCGGCAAGCCCCCTCCCCTCCCCGGGCGCCCTTTCATCCCCCAAGACAAAGAGCGACCTCCCTCAGCCCCTCTTTTGTCTCCGTGCGGTGGGAATGCCAGCCCCCCCCCCGCCCCATTCAGGCGCCCGGGCAGGTCAGAGGCCGCCGAAGAGGGTCGCCCGGGCTCTGAATACCCTCCTCGCCCCTGACTCGGGGGCTGCGAGGCAGAGCAGCTGCGACCCCCGGCCGCCCCCCACTTCTGAAAGAGATGGATGGCCTGTCAGGGAGGGAGGCAGCAAGAGGCAGTCAGGTGTGCCCCCCAAATTAAGGGGGCTGCCTTTGTTCTTCCGAAGTCCCTGCCTGAAACCTTTCCATGCCCCCCAAATACATTGTCGGGGGGGGGGGAGGAGTGTCGAAGGGGCATGAAAGAGGCAGGTTGCTGCTTTCCTTTGCGCAGGCACACCGATCTTCCGCTTGTCCGGGGTCTCCAACGTGGTGCCCGCGGGATCGTGGGCTCCCTGGAGGCACGTAGTCGGGCCCTCGCGAGGCTGCCCGACCTTCCGATGATGCCCGAATGAGGAGACCGCAGCGCCCTCTTCCCAAGCGGCCCCGAGGCGAAATGACAGCCGCCCGCGGAAGCCACGCCGGCCCGGGGAAGCTGGCCAGCGGCTGAGCAGCCTGAAGTTCCCCGGGGGCAGCTGCGGCTCTCCCTCCTCACCCCACCCCGATGCCGACCCACCCCCCGCCCTCTGCAGCCCCAGGCCGGGGGTCCCCGCTCCCGCACTTCTCGGAACAGGGCTGCTGGCCCAGGCTTGTCCCGGGTTACCTGCGGGGGGCGCCTCCGCTTGTTAACCCCCTCCCCTCCCCGGCTGCTGGTCGCCATCACTTGGCAAGGATCACAGAACCGACCCCCGACCTCCCCCGCCCCACCTGCGCAAAGAGTCCCGTGGCACCTTGAAGGCGACGCCGTTTATTGTGAAAGGAGCTGCCCTGGCCTCAAAGAGTCTCTCCCTGGGAGTTCACGGAAGACATGGGGATCCGGGGGTCATCTAGCTCAACCCCCTGCAATGCAACCTTCTTCGTCAACGGCGGAGGAGGGGGAGAACAGGTGAGAAGGAAAGGAAAGGGGGGAAACAGAACAAAAAAGTGGCCGTTGCCTTAGTAGCAGCGACAGTTTACTGGGGGGTGGCGTGCAGAGTCCAGTGGTGGTTGATAACACAGAATTCTTGGCATTGGTAAGCCCATTCACGCACACGGCAGGATCTATCTATCTATCTATCTATCTATCTTCCTGCAATTCAAGGGCTCACCGCTTTTCTCTAAAGGTCGGCCGCAAAGTCCGTGAAGGGGACGGGACTGAAATGCGCCCCCTCGCAGAGACTTTTCTGTCTCGTTTCTCCGGTCCTCAGCTCCGAGGGCGTGGCGGGCCCGCTGCCGTTTTTGCTGCAAGGGGCGCTAACTCCTCTCCACCTGGTAACAATTCGCCTCTGCGCATGCAAAGAGTGCCTCGCCAGCAAGCGGCGCTCTGGCGCCACCGTAGGCCAGCTGAGATGTGACGGAACATGCGCCCCAAGGTGCGGGGTCTGCTGCTGGGTATTTAGACCCGGAATATCTGTAAGCCGATGGAGGAAGAGTTAAGCCCCGCTTGCTCCGAGCCTGGCCCTGCCTCGGGGCTCAGACCAGAAA
The DNA here is from genome assembly GCF_965112155.1 of Podarcis liolepis. NCBI lineage: Eukaryota > Metazoa > Chordata > Lepidosauria > Squamata > Lacertidae > Podarcis > Podarcis liolepis. Next base: position 282,070 of record NC_139566.1, on the reverse strand, counting down.
CAACTGCCTTCCACCTCCCCCCCCCCCAGTGCAAATGGGCTTCTTCCTGCTACCCGCCAGCCAGAGAATTAGCAGCTCAGACAGTTCCCAAGAAAAGCCCCCCCCCCACCCATGTTCTAGAATGCAAATGCGGGCAAAGCGGCCTTCCCCATCCCGGTGCCCTCCGGATGCTGCCGGACTGCAGCTGCCACCACCCCTGACCAGCTGCAGCCCAGCAACTCCCAGAGGGCACCAGGTTGGTGAACCACAGGAGTTGGGAGGGGCCCCCAAGGGTCATCCAGCTCAAGCCCCTGCAGCTGAAGCCTCTTTTAGAGCCCTCTGAGGCAGGAGACGGCCACCTTCAGGGGGAGCACAGCTCCTGCTCTCAGAAAACCCTCCCTAGGGTTCAGTCAGAACCGCCTTTCTGGTCAATGCAACCCATTGGTTGCGAGGTCTCCTCTGGGGTAGCAGAAGAGCCGCCTCCATCTTCCTGGAGCAGAAGCGAAGCCGGACTATTCCTGGCCAGCAGCCTCTTCCTTCCCGAAGCACCTGCAAGCGAACCAGGATCTTTGCTGAGCCAACACTGCCCTCTGGAGGCCCCGGCTGGCACTGCAGGGCCATCACAGGCAGGCAGGCAAGTGTGGGTCCCTGGGCTTCTCTGGGGTCCCCTCTCCCCCTGCGAATACCCACCTGCCTTTGGGCTTCCCGGGGCTGCCCTGTTTTTCTGAGCAGGACTCAAGGCAGGAGTGCGGCTCCATTTGCTGAGGCTGGCCGGTATCCCCAGAGATGTCGGGTTCCTTGCCCTTTGAGGCCGCACTGCTACTGCATGGGGCAAGCCCCCACCCCAAGGATTAGGGGGCCAGGCAAGCCCTGCCTCTGGCCATATTGCTTCTCCTGACATCTGCTGCCACACAGAAGCATAAGAACGTGAGATCCCTGCTGGATCTAGTCCAGGATCCTCAAGCTCTGCAAGCAGGACCCGCGCACAATGTCCCTTTCTCCTCCAGAGGTTTACAGCAACTGGAGCTCTTGAGAAGCATCGCTGCCTCCAGCTCTGATGGCAGAGCACAGCCAGGAGCCCTTTTTCAATTAACGTGCTTAAAAATAAGACCGAAAGTGAATGGTGGGAGGTCCGAGAGTTAGGAGAACCAAGGTGGGGGAGAAGAACCACAGAACTGTAGAGCTGGAGGGAACCCCAAGGGTCATCCAGTCCAACCCTCTTCAATGCAGGCAGAGGGAGAACATAAAGCTTTTCATCCCCTGCTGACAAAAACTGTCCCTTCGGAGCTGCCCTGTCCCAGTTTTTGGGGAGTGGGATCCCCCTGCCTGGCTGGGCCAAACCAGGCTGTCTGAAACTCTCCTCACTCGCCACACTGTGAATATCCATCTTGGCTCTTTATTCTACGACAGGACACAGAAAGAAAGACTGAGATACAGACCTAACTTGTTTTCAGGTAGTTCCGATTTCCTGATGAGCTGCTTGCCTACGGATTTAGACCCTCAGCACCCAACCTACGCTCTATCACTCCCCATTCAGCGAGATATTCCAGAAGCCCTGCGTGATCCCCACCCCTTTGCCCCCAGCCTCTTCCAATCATGGGGGCACAGACCCCCAAATCCGCCTTCCCCCTCACATACATGCAGCCTAATCCTTCTGCAGAGACTTTTCTCCCCAGCCTCAGTTACCCGCATGTAAATGGAGTCTCTTGCCTCCCAGGACGGTGGCAAGGATGAGCCGCCATCCTGAGACCTTTCGGGTGCTTGAAATTACACACACGTTATTCGGAGTAAGGAAACCCACAAAATTATCCCACGGGGAATAGTCGTTTCTCCCCAAAAGGGGGGTCCGCTCCAGCCAGTCCAGGAGCCAGAGTGGGGGGCAAGGTTTGGGGGCTGGAGCAGCCTCAGCAAGGAGTCCCAGCCCAGGGGGGATGTGGGGTTCGGCCACTGCCAAACTGACCCTCACCTGCTTCCGTTTGGTGACTGGGCAGGGAGGTGCCAACCCTCTGCAGGACGGCAGCAGGTGGGAGGAGGAGGGCATGACTGTTTGGGGGGCCCAGAAGTGGCCAGAGTGGGACCCCGCCACCTTCAGGGAAGCCCAGCCCTGCGATGAAAACCGAGCGCCAAACCCCCAGGAAAGGGTGCAATGGTGTCTCCAAACAGGTTCAGAAAGCAAAGGAGACTGGGCACGGTTTGCCCCCAACCTCTTCCCAGAGTCACCCACAAGGCCTGCTGCCCCCCCCCCACTCATTCTACGCACCAAGGCCCAGCACCAAAAGAAACCTGCCAAGGAGGCAAACAGATGCAGAGTCAGGAGTGACGGCAGCCCATCCTTCCCTCTGGGATTCTGAATTCCAGGTGCCCTGGAAGGGAGGGGGTTATGTGGCTGCACCAACCGGGGGGAAACAGCAGATATTTCTGGCCTCCTAGCCCAGCATCCCAGGAAAGACCCCCACCCCCAGGCTACTCTATCACCCCACACCCCCGAGGGGCTCCTGGAGAGCTCTGGGGCTCACCAACCGCTTTGAAAAACTGTCCAGAGTTTGCCCCTTCCGGAACGGGGGAAACAAGGCCACAGGGTCAGGAATGATGGCGAAGTCCATGGCGCCGGAGGCCAGGGAGGGTCCCCAGGCCCCCCCTCAACTCAGGCTGAAGGCACATCCAGCAGGGAAAGGGAGGGCAGGAGTGGGGCTGGCCTGTCCCTGCCCGGCAGGCGCTGTGACGGGGGCTCCTCCAGGCCTCTCGCCAGCCCCCCCAAGGCCCCACGGGGCTCAGTCTGCGGCGCTACGACGTGTGGCACTGGACGTTGTGGCGCATGGGGTCCTCAAAGTCGTCCTCGTGGTGGAAGCCCCTCTCCTGGAAGTGGGGCTGGGTGAAGAGCTCCCGCAGCTCCACCTCTTCGGTGTCTTCTGTGGCCATCACCTCTTCGCGGGGAGGGAAGAAGGACTGCAGCTGGCGCAGCTGGTGAGGGGGCAGCCAGCCGGGGTCCGGGAACTTCACCTTGGCAAGAGAGGGGGGAATCAGGGAACGGGAGAGCTGGAAGGGACCCCAAGGGGTGCAGGAATCTCAGCCAAGGCATCCCTGACAGACCTCTGCTTAAAAATCTCCAACGAAAGAGGGCCCACCTCCTTTCCAGGGAATCCGCCTCCCCAGTCTTTCCCTCTGAAAGCTCTTCCTTAGAGGATATGGAACGATAAGCTGGGAAGAGCATGAGACTCTTAATCTGAAGGTTGTGGGTTTGAGCCCCACGTTGGGCACAAGATCCCTGCGTTGCAAAGGGACTGGAATAGATCCACCCCAACTACCATTCTATTAAGAATGGTGGATGACTGGTTTGCAGCAAGTCCCCCTCCCAGCTCCCTGTCCCTCTCGCTCTGGATTAAGCCTGAATGCCCCCCTGCCCCCCCCCGGCATCCCCAGTACCTGGAACTGAATGATCAGCTTCCCCTTCTGTGTTGGATTTCGGTAGATGGGCATGCCTTCGTTGGGGATGCACTTGGCCTCCCCAGGCTTGATGATGGTCCCTGAGGGGCACAGAGAGGGCAGAGTTGGGGAAAGGGGCAGGAAAGGGCCTCCAGAATGACCAAGGGGGTGGAGACGCTCCCCCAAGCAGAAAGTCTGCTGCTGCCCCTGGGGGTTCTTCACTCACAGGAAAGGCGAAGAAGAGGGGGCAGGAGGGAAATACACATTTGTGGACAGAAATAAAGGTTTCCTCCCTCTTCCTCCATCTCTCATGACCTGGAAGTGGTGGGTATCCATTGAAGGTGGACATTGGGGATTAGCACAGAATCCCTTGATGCCACAACCACAGGCGGAAGTGTTTTCAGTGACGTTCCCCATCAATTGTCTGCCGAGAGGGAGCTTTAACTGTGAGAGCAGCAGGTGTTGTGTTATGCTGCTCTGTGCCTCAGAATCAGTCTGTAAATATTAGCCACATTCACACACACACACACAATTCATGTAAATATGTTTCAGCATACCAAGTAAAAGTCATGTTATTTTTAAACTCTATCTTGCGCAGTCTTTTCTAGGAGAGAAAAAGAGAACTAATAAAAAGGGTCAAACGACCCGGGGCAACTTTGGCACTACTCTGACAAGTATAATTACTACACTTCACGTGACTCTGGAACTCCCTGCCACAGGAGGCAGCAACGGCCACCAACCTGGATGGCTTTAAAAGAGGATGGGACAAATTCACAGAGGAGGAGGAGAGGGCCCCTGATGGCTCCTCGCCAGGAGACAGAGGCAGCCCTGCTTCTGGAAAGCCGTTGCTGGAAATGGCCGGAGGGGAGAGAGGCCCTGCTCCAGGTCTTTCCCATGATGGGCATCTGGCCAGCTACTGTGCAAACAGGATGCTGGAACAGGTGGGATCCAGCAGGCTCCTCCTCCTCCGCCTCCTTTCTGATGTTCCCAGGCCTGGAGGAAGAGCCAGACACCAACTTCTCCACCTCCCAGAGCCTCGCTTGGGCGCATGCAGAGGGCCAAGGCCAGGGCAGGAAAGGCCACAGGCTTGGCAGGCAGATGCCAAACACCTCCCTCCTGAAGCCTGGCAGCCCCTTTGTGACTCAGAAGCCCCCTCCCAGCATTTCAGGCCCTGCTTAAAGCAAAGGGCTATTTCTCCATTTCGCTCGCATGGACAAACGCGGCTCCTTCTCCCCACAGGCCCAGATCCCCTCTTCCCGCCTGCGCTCACCTGGCCGCGAGGAGACCAGCAGCTTCCTGTTGTCCAGGGTGTGGATGATCTGCCGGCAGCCGCAGAGGGCGTCCACCAGGCTCACCTCCCTCTTGATGATGAGGTCGCTGCCCTGGCGCTGGAAGATGGGGTGCATCTTCTGGTCAAGGACGATGACCACGTCGCCAGGCTCAAAGCCGGGCATCTGGTCGCCTTCCTGGTGGAAAGTGATCTTCTGCCGGTCGGCCATCCCTGCAGGAGGGAGGAGAGAGCTGCACGGATGCCAGAAAGCCACCACCACCACCGCTGACCCGGCTGCCTTCTCTCTCTCAGTCTCCTTCTGCACTGGCTTGCTGGGCTCTTGGCATTCTTACAAAACAGACACTTAAAATGATTGGGACATTTTGCCTGCTTTTACACTGTACTGTGAACCTGGTGCAGAATTCAGTGGCCAAGTTGCTCACGGAGGCAAAGTGGTTTGAGCACAGAACGCCAATCCTGGCCCGGCTGGACCAGCTGCTAATTAGTTTCCAGGCCCAATTCAAAGTGCTGGTTCTGATGTAGAAAGCCTTAAATGGCTCAGGACTGCAATGCCTCAGGGATGGTCTCTTCCCATAGGAAACAGCCTGGACCCTGCAATTCTTATCTGAGGCCCTTCTCTGTGTGCCTCCTCCGTGAGAAGTCTGGAGGGCAGCAAAACGAGAACAGGGCCTTTTCTGCAGTGGCGCCCCATTTGTGGGATGCTCTCCCCAGGGAGGCTCCCCTGGTGACTTCCTTATAAACCTTTAGGCCCCAAGTGAAAAAGTTCCTCTTCAACCAGGTCTTCAGCTGATTAAACCCTATATGGCCTTTTGAAAGTGTTGGTAGGAAGATATTCTTTAATTTTTATGTTATGTATTTTGTGTTTCTATGATGTAAACCACCCTATGATCTCTGGGTGAAGGTAGGCCAGACTTATTAAAAAAATCCATAAATAATTGGGGCTTGGGTTTTATCAAGGCCGGGAGCATGGCATCTCATAAAACAGGCCTCTTCCCATAACTGAAAAGACAACTGCAGCTTCCCCGTTCAAGTGTGCTTTTGAGGCCGCTCTCTGAGCAGCATTTCAGGGCTGGGTGACAAGTCAGTCTTCCATTTCCCAGAGACGGTGTTATGCCAGGCGTGGGTGTGGCCAGATGGAGACTTCATCCCCAGGCAGAGGCAAGCAGGCTTCTGCAGGGCTTGGGAGGCACTGATTCAGCCGGGCCCCCGCCCCCCCCACCGTGGAGCCAAGCCCACACAAAAATCCAGCCAAAGCTCTGTCCTTCCATGAGCTCTTCTGCTCTTCCCTCCCCACCCCCTAATTCTGCCTGACAAAGAGTTCTGGAGAACAAAATTCAATTAAAACATCATTAAAAAAAAAAACTTCAGAAGCTTGCTGCAGTTTTGTGACGTTTTGGTTGGTGAAGCCATTTTGAGAGAAAAAGGGGTGGCCCAGCGACTAGAGGTCAGACTGGGACCTGGGAGAGATCAGGGTTCGAATCCCGACCCGGCCACAAAGCTTCCAGGGGCTGCCTTTGGGCCCGTCACCTGCTCCCCGCCTATCCTGCCTCGCAGGGCTGTTGTGGGGGGGTTAACGGAGGAGAGGGAGACCTGGGTCTGCCACCTGGAGCTCCTTGGAGGAAAGGTGTGATAGAAACCCAACAAACAAACAAAGTTTGGGAGGCCTCGCTTTTCTGAGGGGCCAAATGTGGCTCCATTTTCTGCTTAAAAAAAGGAAAGCGGGTTTTTCTTGTAACCAAATCTCTTTAGACCCTATTAATTCTGCTCCCTTTCCATCCTGGCAGACCATCCCAAAAGGTGCAGGCCAGCTTCTCACTTCCTGGCATCAAGAGGGATACAACAAACCCCCAGGAACAAGCTGACCCCCCAATTTGCCCCTTGGTGCCACTGCTGGGTGGAGAGGCTCTCCCCCTGCTTTGCCCCTGCCAGCCCTGCGGAGAAGACCTTGCGGGGTTGACTCACCTTTGTCCAGGTGGACGTTGAGGATCTTCTTCTCTCGGATGACCTTCCTGCCGTTGCAGGCCAGGCAGCGGTCCAGCGCCCTCAGCCACTCCCCCTGGCCCTTGCACTGCGAGCACATCGTCTGGATGTGGTGGACCATGTTGGGCCCCAGCTGGTGGACAATGACCTCCACGCCAGAGCCGTGGCACTTGGGGCACCGCGTGTCCAGCCCCTCCCGGCTTCCACGGCCTGGGAAGGAAACAGAAAGGGCTTGGCGTGGGAGGAAACCGTCCCTGATCAAGGAGAGCCCCGCAGCTGGATCAGGCCCAAGGGGGCCCTTCTAGTCCAGCCTCCTCTTCTCAGCAGCCAAATGGCCCCAAGAAGCTAGGAATCCAGATAGACTGCCTCTGGACCTGGAGGCTCTACAAAACTCTAAGAAGAGCCTGGCTGCCGGATGAAGTCAAGGGGGAGCCAATTAACCCAACATCCCGTCCCCCCCAGGTGCCCTAATGGGAAACTCCTTAGCAGGACCCGAGAACAAGAGCAGCTCTCCCTTCCTGCAGTTCCCAGCCCCTGGGATTCAGAATCATTGCTGCCTCTGACCAGCAGCCCTTGAAGCCCTCTCCTCTTCTATGAATTTGTCTTCTGATCCTCTTTTAAAGCCGTCCACATCGACGATCCTCACCGCCCCCTGCGGGAGTGAGTTCTATCACCCAAAGGAGCCCCCGCCACACACTCCTGCCCCCTCCTCGCTCACCGTTGCAGCTCTTGCAGATGACGGACTTCTGCAGGGAGAGTTTCCGCGTGGCGCCATTGTACAGGTCCTCCAAGGTCACCGACAGCTGGTGGACGGCCGTCTTCCCTGAAACAAGGAGGCCAAAGCATCAGAAACCTCTTGCTGTTCACCAAGGAGCTACCGTTTGTTTCTTTGGGGCCTTTTGCGTCCTGCTCTTCATCCCCAAAGGCTCCCAGAGCGGCTGACATACGATCAAAGCAAGACCATTCCTCCTTGCAGGCTTACAGTCTTGTTTGGAAAGAAAACCCACCACGACACGCAAGGGAAAAGGGACAGAGAGGGAGGAGGAAAACTCAAAACTCAGGCACCAATTTCTAAACAGTTGTTCCTAGAATGAAAGTTGAGTTAATTTTATTCTGTTTCAGTATTTTAACTTGTCTGCTTTAAAGTAGGGTGGTAGTTTTTTTCTTGATTTTACTGTTTTAAGTCACTTAACAATCAAAGGCTTTTAACAATCAAATGGTGTGTACATTTTATGAAATAAAGTAAATAAACTTAAGAATCACTGACAGGTGGCCACCTAACCTCTGTTTTAAAACCTGCAAGGTGGAAGAGTCCACCACCTTCTGAGAAAGTCCTTTCTACTGTGGAACAGCTTGCACTCTCAGAAAGTTCTTCCTGGTGATTAGTCGGGATCTCTTTGCTTGTCATTTGAATCCACTGCTTTGGGTCCTACCCTCTAGGGAATTTCCACCAGGACTGATTGATTCATTTATTGGCATGTTTGTCCCACTTTTTGCTCCCAGGAGCTCCAGGTGGCTTGTATACTTTTATTGTAATGATCCGTATGTTTTAACAGATCAGCTATTTTATTTATATGTCTAAATGTTTAATTGGTTTTCTTTTTTAATTATTGCTTCCCACCCCTCAATGCTTTTAGCTGTTCCTATTTTAGCTGTAAGCAGCCTTGAGTCACCCTCAGTGGGATATAAATAAATATTATAACAGTATGGCTCTGCCCCATCTCATTTAATCCCCACAGCAACAACCCTGTGAGGGAGGCCAGGGCTGAGACTATCCCAAGGTCACACCCAGTGAGCGCGTGAGGATTGATGGGGAGGATTTGAACCCAGGCCCAAGTCTGACACTCTCAGCAAGTCTGGCTCTCACAGAGGGGCCTGTATAGATCAGCAGAGGGGGCTATGCGATATCACCCCCCCTTTGCCCATCCAGCGCCCCCACCTGTAGGCTGCTGAGAAGTCCCCAGGGCCACATGGCAGCCTGTCGGCAGGAAGGCAGCATTTCTGAGAGGCTTACTCAGGGCAATTAGGCAGCCGGCAAAGGCTTCTCAGAGATCTCAAGGGAACAGGATGCAATTACTGGGAGCTTGGAGGGGGGGGGGAAGAGGAGGAGAGTCACACCCTTCACCCTGGAAGGAAGAGGAGGACCAGAAGGACAGCCTCGGCCAGTCTCAAGGGGGCACCAGCACAGCCCCCCACCCTCCGGGTTACATCCAGCCACCAAGGCCTACTCAGAGGAGACCCACTGAAATCAAGGGACTGGTGTTTATCCTCATTATGACTACTGTGGAGTTCCCTCCGGAGAGAAGCGAAACTGGCTCCCTCTTTGTTATCCTGCCGCCAGAGGCTGAGACCTTCCTGTCCAGACAGGCCTTTGGGGCAGGCGATGCAGATCCGCGGGGCAAATCGCTGCAGCTTAATGACTGGTTCTAACTATTGCTTGCTTTTATTACTCTGTATTCTAGAATGATGTTGTTAAATGTCAGAAGCCGCCTTGAATCCCAGGCAGAATAGGAATACATTTAGTAATAATATAAAGGCATTCCTAAATGTCTTTTCAGATCTTTCAAAGCCTCTCTCCAGCAGCATACGCCACGTGGGTATTTAGTTGTGATCATAGCTGTCAACTTTCCCCTTTTCTTGCGAGGAATCCTGTTTGGAATAAGGGAATTTCCCTTAAAAAAAGAGAAACGTTGACGGCTATGGTTGTGATTCCTGCACTGCAAGGGGTTGGGCTGGGTGGCCTGATTCTACGCACCATGCAAAAACATACATCCATTACAACAACAATTCAGTCTGAAACAAGCAGAGCAACACATCCCTCCTTGCTCTGTGATGGCAGGGGCCCAAGTCAGCTGCACCCTTGGAATCAATGGGCCTCAGTGAGCCTAGCCGTGTCAATGGACCTCAGGCAGGCCAGAGCAGATCATCAGCTCTCAGGGATTTGTTTTGGCCAGGGATGGAGGATCTGCGGCACTCCAAGACGTTGTTGGAGTCCAAGTGCCACCAGCCCAAGCAGCTAGCGGGGCCCACGGGGGGCACGGCATCTATTTCACAAAATTTGCACACAAAGAAAAGCCTCAGGAGGTTTACAAAGAAAGGAATAAAATTTATCAGCAAAAACAACCATTTGAAACATTTAAAATTAAAATCAGGAATAAACTAAAAACAAGCATAGACCAACGTTCTACATGTCTGGATACAGGTTTGTCTAAACAAATGTGGTTTTTTGGCAGGTGCCATAAAAAACGCAGTGATGGTGCCTGCCTGACGTCAAGAGGCAGGGGGTTCCACAGAGCAGGGGCTGCCACACTAAAATATCGATGTGGAACAGGTCAGGGGTGAAGGGGTGGGAAGCGTGCCTTTGGGGCCCCCCACGCCTGGCTTAGAAGGACTCCCCTCCCTCCAAACTACCAATCAGCCAAGTTTCAGGGTGCTGCTGCCATCCCTCAGTGGGGGGCCCGTCCCCACACCCCACTTCTCCCTTATGGCCTGTGAACCACAAACCGCCTTCCCAAAGGGAAAGTGGCCACAAGATTCATTTCTGTTTTTCCATTTTCAGGATTCATTCTATACAACCGTCTCAAGGTGACACCAAAGATTATTCAAAACGCTTAAAAATAGCAAATAAATTTAGAACTCAAAGAAGGTGTCTGGGTGAGAACTTCCTGAGCAGAAAAGTAGAAGGTTCAATAAATAAATGGCAATGGAGCCGGACTCTGCTCCTCCAGGTACAGCCTTCTCAGCAAGAGCCTGTCTCCCAGAGGAAGCAAAGCCCCCCCCCCCGGCCAGGCCAGCCCCCCCCCGCCCCCAAGTACCTCTCCTCTCCACGCGGGGACCGTGGGTGCGGGGCCCGCCTCCGAAAAACAGGTCAAAGATGTCCATGGGGGGCCCGAAGCCGCCCCTGCCGCCTTCCTTCATGGCCCGCTCCCCCCCGCGGTCGTACATCGACCTCTTGTGGGGGTCCGACAGCACCTCGTAGGCCTGGGAAATCTGCTTGAACTGGGGGGGGGGGGAGAGAAGGTGTCGAGTCAGAGGACGGGAGAGCCGGAAGGGACCCCCAAGGGTCATGTAGTCCAGCCCGCCCAGCCCAGCCCAGCCCCCGGCACCTACCCTGTCCCCCTCACTGGGGTTCTTGTCTGGGTGGTACCTCAGCGCCAGGCGCCGGTAAGCGCGCTTGATCTCCTCCATCGTGGCGCAGGGCTTGACCCCCAGCACATCGTAGTACCCGGTTTCCTTCACCATCTTCCTTGAGGCAGTTCAGCGGTCAGCGTCCGGCAGCGTCACGTCCCCCTGGCTCACCCGTCCAAGCCCAGAGAGAGGCTTTGCCCTAGAGAGAGGACCTGGGGGTCATTCAGGAAAAGAGAAGCAGCTCTTGAGAAAGCCCCAGGATGCTGGCTGCCAAAAGATCCGAGAGGGAAGAGGACAGTAAAAGGAGAAGCGGCCCCTTTGATGGCTGGGCTGGCTCCCAGAGAGTCTCGCTGGCCTTCTTCCCCCAAACAGACACCTGTCAGGCAGGTGGGGCTGCCAGGGCCCTGCTGCTGCGGCTTCCCAATTAAGAGTGCCTCCTCCTCCTCCTCTCGCTCTTCCCTGTGCGGACGGACCGGTTGGAGGAAGCAGGAGGGCGTGGCGGGGCTGAGTGCGTCAGATCCCAAAGGTGCTGATTACCTGGCCCGCCTCACAGGGCGAGCGTGAATGCCTCCTGAGCCCCGGAGGGCGTGGGACGGGAGCTGCAGCAGCACCAGAAAAAAGCCCAGACCAAGCAAGATTCCGCTGCCCTACTTTCCTCTCCGTCCGCTGCGCAACCCAGCGCACCAAGCCCTCCTTTAAGGCCTTAATTGCCACTTGCTAACGAAGCAGCCTGGCCTCGCCCGCCCGTGGCACACTTTGGCCGCCTGTCACTCTCTTCCCCTGGAAATAAAGTAAGATTCTAGTCCTCATCTGGGAACAAGAGCATCTTCCTCAGACAGAGTCAGACCGATTGGTACACCTAGGCACAGAGGATGCTGCCTTCGACTGGATCAGACCACGGGCCCATCCGGCTCAGCAGGGTGGATATGATTTAAATCAAATCGCTTTAAATCACGATGGGCCTGCCCCAAAGGGCCACGCTCCAGCCCTTGGAAGCACACACAGGCAGAGGACTGTGGTTCATGTGGGCTGCCGGAGGGCCAAGGGGCTGCCCCCTCTTCTCTGCCCAAAGCTCCTCCAAACAGCTGGAGGAGGGTCTCTGGGTGCCCTGCTTCCCTCAGCTCTTTTGGCAGCACCGAGTCAGCAGAAAAACTCCCTTGCGAAGGCCTTGCCCAAGAGGAGCCGAGGGGCCACTGGTTGCAAGAGGAGAAGAGCCTCATTCTGCAAAGCCCTCCACCAAACTTGGGTGCCGCCCCCTCCAGGGGCTGCTGGACTCCCAACTCCCAGCAGCCAGGCTCAGCCATGACAGTGTCGTCCCCACAAGTCCTGGAGGACCACAGATGCTGTCCAGCGCTGATGGAAGCCTAGAGCTGTAGAGCTGGGAGGCATCCAAGGGTCATCTAGTCCAACCCCCGCTGCACTGCAGGAACCACAGCTAAAGGATCCCTGATTAATCTCGATTTAAAAAGCCTCCAAAAGAGGAGAGTGGGCTGTTCCACTGTTGAAGGAATGCTAAACGTCAACTCAGCTGACAGAAGAAGGGGCTGGAGATCATCCAACACGGAGGTTACCCAGTCAAAGCACTGGTCCATTCAGCTGAGTAATGTCCGCCCTGGCTGGCAGCAGCTCTCCAGGGCTTCAGACTCAGGGGCTACTAGCCACAATGGCTATGGTCCGCCTCCATTGTCAGAGGCAGCAAGGCTTCTGAGCGCCAGTTGCTGGAAACCACAACCGGGAGAGGGGTCTTGTTCTCGAATCCTGCTTGTGGAACTGTTCAGCCACTGTGAGAACAGTATGCTGGAGTAGATGGGAAGTGGCCTGATCCAGGAGGCTCTTCTTGGGTTCCTAGGGTACTCAAGAAGACGGAAGCGGTTTTTGTGCCAAGCGACAGGGGCTGCCGGAGGGCAGAAAACTGGGCAAGTCACTTGGGGCCCCGCTGTAAGTCGGGGGGGGGGCTTTTGGCCATTCGGTCAGCTGCAGAAGTGGAGGGAATGGTGGTCGGGGGCCTTCTCTGTCGCTGCCCCTAAGCGGTGACCCTCTCACCCCACAGAGATGCGTCTGGCACCACCCTGAGTCAGGTCCCGCCATGGGTGGCAGACACACCTGTGCACCTGCCCTGGGACAGCACTCCTGTGTGGGGCTCAGCCCTCCTGCTTTGTTGTTTTTGCTCAGAGTCCTTGCATTTCTTTCCACAAACTGCCCTACCTCTCTTGTTTTTAGCAGAATGATTATGTCACTGCAACCCGTCCTGGGACCTTACAGAGAAGGGCGGGTAAGAAATCTCTTAAATAAATACGTGAACAGGGCTGCAAGCCCATTCACTTATCCTGGCCTGCCTGGGTGAGGTTTGGGGAAGGAGCACCACAGCTCAATGGGCAGAGCAGGCATCTCTGAGTAGGGCTGGGAGCGTCCTGCTTCCGTAACTCTGGAGAGCCACTGCGGCCGGCCAGTGTAAGATGATACGGTCTAAGGGAACTTCCTGAGATTCCAGGTGAGCAAATGCAGGGGTTGGACTAGATGCCCCATGGGACCCCTTCCAACGCTACAAGTCTATGATCCTATGAATGGGAGGCTGCCAGGAGTCCACATGTAAGGCTTAGCAAGAAAAGCCAAGCCGCAGCCCAGACGGGGGGGGGGGGGGAGGGAGCCTGGGAAAAACTCTTCTTCCCAGGACGACTTCCCAGATTATCCTGAACAAGCAAGAAGCCAAGACCTCAGAGAGCCACTTCTGAGGCGCACAGAGGCCACGCTGGGCCTTTGATCTCCCAGGCAAAGCTGGGTGTGCAGAGCTGCCCCACCTGGCCGGCCTGAGGCTCCTGCTCAGGGGCAGAAAAGCTCCTCTGTGGGCAAAAAACGCTGCCCCACACTGGAAGCAGCGCACAGGGGAGTCGGGAAGGAAAAGCTTTGGGACGGCAGATTTCAGGGTCTGATCCTGCCCCACAACAAAGGCAACGCAAATGCAAGACAGGGATTTGTTTGTTCCTTAAAGCTTTTCAACTTCAGCACTTTAAAGCCTTGTTCCTGAAAGCCTTTCAACCAAACGCAAGACCCGGCCCGACTTCCACGCTCCACTCGTGAATGAGCTAAAACAAATCCGACAGGACAGACGACATGCTGCAAGTTTATAAGATTATGCACGGCATGAAGAAAGCCGAGAGAGAAAAGCAGGCAGAGGCAAACTCGGCCCCGTGCCTGGAGAAAAGGTTTTCTCCCTCTCACGACACCAGAAGTGGTGGGACCCAGTGAAGCTGAATGTGGAGGAGAAAGGACAGAGAAAAAGGAGGACTTCTTCCTGCAGCACAGAATTCACCTGTGGAACTCCCTCCTGCAGGAGGCAGCCAGGCCACCAACCTGGAAGACTGGAGGAGAGGGCTATGGAGGGCTGCTAGTCCCCATGGCCGTGCTCTGCCTCCAGAGCGGAGAGGCAGCCATGCTCCTGAATCCCAGGGGCTGGGAGAGTTGCTCTTGCGCTTGGACCCTGCTTGCAGGCGTCCCATAAGGGGCACCTGGTCGGCCACCGTGAGAACAGGAGGCTGGACTAGAGCCCCCCCCCCCCTGATCCAGCAGCAGCCAGGCTCTTACATTCAAAGGAATTCTCTACATGTTCAGCGCCTGGTTCAAAGCAGGCCTCAAAGGAAACGTGGGAGGAGCTCTCCTGGCCTTGACCTTTGCACTCTCGGCCAAAAGAGGCCAGGCTATCTCACTCTGGGGAAACCCAAGGACTGGGCAGGAGAGCCGGGCATCCGCTCCACCCTCCAGTTGGGAGAAAAGGTCGCAGGCAGCCAGGCAGCTTCAGTCCCAAAGGGCATCTCCATGGAGGGCTGAATCCTGGTCTGAAACCCTGGAGAGCCGCTGCTGCCAGTCAGGGCAGGCAATCCTGAGCTAGAAGGGCCAACGGCCTGGCTCAGTATGAGGCCACCTCCTATGTCCCCATCCATCCGAAGCTGCTCTTGGTATCGTCTACCCGGACTGGCAGCAGCTCTCCAGGGTTTCAGACCAGGAATCAGCCCTGCCTGGAGATGCTGCTGGGGGCTGACCCCGGGACCTTCTGCATGCCAAGCACGTGCCCTGCCACTCAGCCAGCATTAGAAACTCAAACAGATAATTTAATCGCCAAATGGCACCTTAAACCTGGGTTACGGTCGCCAGAATGGAATGTCTTGGTGCCCTTTTTCAAGAAAATTTATTGTTGTTGTTATTTCTATACCACTTTATATTTTGAAGAACAAATCTCAAAGCAGTTTACAGCACATTAAAACATCAAATAAAGCAATCCAGAATAAAGACAAATTCCACCTTCAAGGAAAGTATTTCAGATCCTTCTCTAAGTGACATTTTGCTTTCCCCTGTCGCCAGCCTGACATCCAGAGATCTCCACGTGGTCACCACTGGACCCGTGACAAAATGCACCTGGCTCATTTTTAACACTGCACTCAGCTAGAGTCCTCCCCCTTAAAATAAAGCAAGATTCCAGTCCTCATGGTTCTGAATAAATGGTCGATTTAAATAGGAACGCACTGCCTCATGTTCAGCAGAGCAGGAGCCTCTCAGCGGCTGGGAGCAGAAACAGCTTTCTAGGGCAGGTTTGTGGAGCTGCCCCAGCCCAGAGTGGCTTCTGCTCCTCTCCTTCCCTCCTTGGCCTATCCCGGCCGGCATCCAGCCAAACAGGTTCTCTGGGCGCTTGCAGCTGCACCCGGAAAGAGCCCAGGCGCCACCACAGGCTCCCACAAGCGTGACCAGCACGGCACGCGGAGACTATGGCTGCGTGTGAGCGCCTGAGGTGCCAGCAGCCCCTCCCTGCATCCCTGGAACAAGCTCTGGGCACGGCTGCGCGATGGAGGCCCAGGTTGCTTTCCATTGCACAACTGCTTGCTGGGTGGCCCCTTGCCAGATGATTCCTGCACTGGGTTGGACTAGATGACTCTGAAGGTCCCTTCTGACCCTTCTACAATTCCAGGAAATGTGCCTTGGGTTGCCCCATTTTGTAAAGGAGCAGGTGCAGTAGATCTCCTCAGAAGTTCAATCAGCTGCTGCAATCTGGTGCAGTCAGCTCCAGTTCTTGCTCAAGCCGAGGCAGAGCGAGCAAGCAGGAGAGCAAGACTCCCAGGACAACCCTCCCCCTCCCAGCCAGGCTGCATCCTGTTGGCTCAGTCAGCACCCTAAAGCAACAGGATCAGGGCCGGCAAGTGACACCTCCGCTGCACCCCAGCAAATAAGGAAGCTGACTTATACTGAGTCAGACCGCTGGTTCACCCAGACCAGGACTGTCTACACTTGCTGGCAGCAGCAGCTCTTTCCAAGGCTGCTTTCAGAGCCCCACCTGGAGACGCCAGCAGGAACTGAACCCCCGACTCTCAGATGCTCTGCCACAAAGCAGACAAGAGCACTCAAAGAGCCTGCTGGATCAGGCCAATGACCCATTTAGTCCAGCCTCCTGTTCTCACAGTGGCCAAATAGTCCAAAGAATCTAGGAACCAAGATAGACTGCCTCTGGAACTGGAGGTTCCCTAAGGACATAAGGAGAGCCTGGCTGCTGGAGGGGGCTAACCAGAGTGGCCAACCAGATGCTTATTGTGGGAACCCCACAAGTGGGTCCCCCCCCACTCCTGCAGTTCCCGGCAGCTCTTATACAGGAGGCAGAGCACAGCCACCACGGCTAGTAGCCATAAATACCCGCTCTCATGAATTTGTATAATTCTCTTTCAAAGCCTCCCAAGTTGGTAGTCCTCACTGCCACCTGCAGGAGCCAGTTCCATAGTTTAATACATGCGGTGTGAATAAGGGCTTCCTTTCATCTGTCCTGAGTCTTCCACCATGCAGCTTCCTGGGATGTCCACCAGCTGTGTGGGAAACTGGCAAGCAGGATCCGAGCACAAGAGCCCGCTTCCCTCCTGTGGTTTCCAGCAACTAGGATTCGGAAGCATTGCTCCCAACTGACTTTGGATCCGTGTGTGTCTTTTTTGGCCCGCCATGGAGAGGGTCAAGGCTGAAAGGGAACCTGAATCCTCCTTGGAAAACTGGTGTAAAAAGAGTGACAGTGTCTTGTTGCAGGAATTTATGTATAGGTTGGGGGGGGGTGGCCCTCCAGCAGATCTCATGCACATGCACCCCACTACCAGAATCAGCACCAGCACTTTTGTGACTTTTCCCCACAAAACAATTCATCACAGTTTCTTCCTATCTATTCAAAGGGCCTTTGCTGCACGATACCAAATGTAAGAATTCCCTGATAAATGTGTCTCTGTACTGGCTCACTGGGAAAACTTCAGAAATTCCTATAGACCTGTGAGCTCAGCTACTCAGCATCCCCTCTGCCTGAGTGAGAATACCTTGCATCCTGATACCTGAGTGCCAGACAGGTAGCCATTCCAGAAATACCAAACCCAGATGAAGGCAAAAGGGTGGGATTAACTGGGCTGGGAAACATGGAAATGTAAATATATTTTTTGTTACACTTGATGGGTGTTTGGTGGAGAAGAAGAAGAAGAAGAAGAAGAGTTTGGATTTGATATCCCGCCTTTCACTCCCCTTCAGGAGTCTCAAAGCGGCTAACATTCTCCTTTCCCTTCCTGCCCCACAACAAACACTCTGTGAGGTGAGTGGGGCTGAGAGACTTCACAGAAGTGTGACTGGCCCAAGGTCACCCAGCAGCTGCATGTGGAGGAGCGGAGACACCTCTTAACCACTACACCACACTGGCAAGGAGAACCATGGGGCAGGGTCCAGGATGCTCAGATTACTGCCACCAGACCTCCCCTTTCGTGATGTAACCATGATGTATGAGTGATGTAGTTTGGGGGGGGGGTGTAACATGGGGATTAGCAGCTAATAAAAGTTTGGGTTCTCTTTTGTTGGGGGCTTCCATCTTGTTCCACCTTGTGGCAAGTGGGAGTCCTGTCGCAACCGTCTTCAATCAGGACCAAGCCGACTGGCTGCTGTTTTGCTCTGGTATTCCTGGCTGGTGTCCTTGTTTTTTGTCCAAGGGAGCCCTCAGATTTCTCCGTTAACAGTGTTAAGGTTACTTCAGCAACAGAATCATAGAATTGGAAGGGAAGACAAAGGTCATCTAGTCCAAGCCCAGGAAAGATGCATGGAGGAACAACACAATTAAAGCAGAGACAGGAAGTTGTACGCTGCCCACAGGCAGAGCCTATGTTGCTTCAGCTTTATCTGCAACAAGTCATTTTAAAAATATGCTGCTGAAACATCATGGCTCGTTGCCCTATAGTGAGAATACTCCCCCAGGAAGGTCCCAGGCTGCAATCTTGTGCGCACTGAACTGGGAGCAAGTCCCCCTGAGGTCAGCTGGGCTCCCTTCCAGAGGCAAGTGAGGAGGAGTTTGGGAGAGGAAAGGAAGACTCTTATCAGCCAGGGACAACAACAGGACGTCTTGTTTGCCTTCTCTGTGTGACCTTCTCTCTCCAACTAGGACTCCTCAAAAGTAGCCAAAGTTGCAGCGGAAATCAAGGCAAGATTTTTGCAGCTCCAGCTTAAAGACTGAACAAAGTTTATTATGGCATTTACAGGAGATTTCCTGGGCCCTAGTTTCTCATCAGGTGATAAAGGAAGTTTATTCAACACCTCTAATGAAGAAGGAAAAATCACACATGAGTGGGAGCCTCCAAGGGGCCACCACCAGAAGAGCCTCGCCTGCGTTTTTGCCCCCTAAATCCTCAACCTCCCGCAGTGAAATATTTAAAAGCAGCTTATACAGTAAGAAATTAAGAATTATAAAGGCACAACATAATAAACTTCACAAAGATTAAACAGCAAGAACACAATAACGAAGGCAATAAAAACCTAGTTAAAAAAGAAAACAGAAACAAAAAAACCCCTTTCTTTAAAAATACATTAAAATACATTAAAAATACATTTTTTAAATGCTAAATACATTCTTGTTTAGAAAGCCCAACCAGATCCTTAGACTCTGTATTAATTATGTTGACTTTTCGTATGTTTCAAAGTACCATCGTATATTTTCCTTGATTTATTTATATTTCTGTAATCCGATTTGAGGGCTGTTGTTTTGCACTCTAGCGGTGTGTACATTTTATGAAATAAAGAAGCACAATCAATAGAGAGAGGCGTCAATATAGCCAGCCAGGGCCTTAGAAGGCTGTGGGTGAGGGCAGGAGGGGGACCCAGGCGTCCGAGCCGCCCCCCCCCCACCAGAGGACCCAGGCGTCCGGGGAAGGAGGGGGCGTGGCGAGGAAGAAGAGGGGAAAGGACCCAGGCGTCCGAGGAGCGCCTCACTCACCCTCCGCCGCTCCGACCGCTTCCTTCCTCGAGAGGAACTCTCTGGAAGCGCCGCCCCGCCCCGCTCGGCGCCCATTGGCCGGCGCATGCAGTCAAGGCCCGCCCTCCCGAGGAAGCCCCGCCCTCCCCCTGAGAAACGCGGCGGGGTTCTGTTGTGTTCCTTCCCTCGCGCCCGGAGAGGCCCCGCCTCCGAGCCCCGCGATTGGGCGGCGGCGAGAGCGGCCGGGCCTCCTCTGCGGCTGTAGATTGGCTTCGCTCCACGCTCGTCACCCGCACGGCGGCCACTGAACGAGCGACCTTCGGTTTGAGCGAGAAGAGCGGGAACTTGTCGCCGTCAGGGAGGCGGCGGTTGGGCGCGCGGGGGGGGGGGGGAGCGGCGAAACTCCCGCCTTTTTCTCCCGCGCATGCGCCTCAGCCTCAGGCGGCGCGGAGGCCCAGACGGCGGGGCTGTCGTGAGAAGCGCCGTGTGGCCGAGCCGGGAGGAAGTCTAACTTTGACGGAATCCAACAATTCAGGGAGACTTGCGCCCTCCAATTCCGGCACCCAGAACCTAGATAGATATATGTACAGTGGTACCTCAGGTTACAGACGCTTCAGGTTACAGACTCCGCTAACCCAGAAATAGTGCTTCAGGTTCAGAACTTTGCTTCAGGATGAGAACAGAAATCGTGCTCAGGTGGCGCGGCAGCAGCAGGAGGCCCCATTAGCTAAAGTGGTGCTTCAGGTTAAGAACACTTTCAGGTGAAGAACAGACCTCCGGAATGAATTAAGTTCTTAACCCGAAGTACCACTGTATACACCTATATTGTATTTATTAACATTTTTATTGTTTTGGTAAGTATTTCCTTTTGGGAAGGGACCCCGAGGGTCACCCAGTCCAGCCCCCTGCAATGTAGGAATCTCAAGGAGGGCCTTCGTGGCATTTCAGAATGGACGTGGAAGCAGAGAGAGCGGCTGTCCCAGCGGGGGGCCACTCAAAAATGAGAAAGAAAAGTCCCCAAGTCCTGGCTGGGCCCAGAATCCCAACCCTGCGGAGGAGGCCTGGCCCAGGCGAGACCGGCTCTGGGTCCTCTCTCCCTCCCAGGCCAGGCAGCCAGCTCCATGGTGGGGGGGGGGGCTGCCCTGGGCAACGTGCTGCAAGGGCTGCGGGGAAATGAGGGGCAGGTGGAGCTCCTCCTCTGGGAGAAGGAAAACTCCCACCCTGAACCTCCACTGCCTTGCAGCTCTGCTCAGGCGTGAGGAAGCCTTGGGGAACAAACACGGAGGAAAAAGCCAGGCCTGCCGGTGCTTATTTTCTGGGGCTCCTTGAGAGCATGCAGCCCCGGCACCTTTTTCAGATGTTCAAAGGGTGGCACTGACAGTAACAACTTCATGGTGAGTACCAGCCCCTTTTTTATTAAAAAAAAGTATGCTTGTCTTCCACGAACACGTGTGTTTTAACAGTGTGTCTGTAAGTGCCTGCGGAGGCCAATTCTGGATCCACACCATGTCCTTCCACCGTGGGGACAGAGGTTTCTGATCAGGAAGGGTTTGCCAGCTGTGCCTTCCTCTTAACACATTTCTCCCTTTTCTTCCTGAGTTTTAGCATCTTCAAAGGCAGGACACCTTTGGTAAAGGCTGTTCTCAGGGTGATCACAGGCCAATGTTTCCCACTTGTCAATGTTTATACTACTTTTTTTAGATTTGCCTTGAGAGAGTCTTTAAACCTCTTTTGTTGACCACCAGCATTATGCTTTCCATTTTTAAGTTTGGAATAGAGTAGTTGCTTTGGACCCCTTCATGGATCACTGCCTGGCCGTGGCGAAGGGGCTTGAATAACTCAGAGAAGCTATGAGCCATGCCGTGCAGGGCCACCCAAGATGGACAGGTCATAGTGGAGAGTTTTGACCAAACGTGATCCACCTGGAGCAGGAACCGGCAAGCCACTCCAGTATCCCTGCCAAGAAAACTCCATGGACAAAGGCAACAGGCATATAAAAGTTATGACACTGGAAGATGAGCCCCTCAGGTCGGAAGGCGTCCAACATGCTACTGGGGAAGAGCGGAGGACAAGTACAAGTAGATTCAGAGCTGATGAAGCAGCTGGGCCAAAGCCGAAAGGACGCTCAGTTGCGGATATGCCTGGAAGCGAAAGGAAAGTCCAATGCTGTAAAGAAAAATATTGCATAGGAACCTGGAATGTAAGAACCATGAACCTTGGAAAGTTGGATGTGGTCAAAAATGAGATGGCAAGAATAAATACTGACATCCTGGGCATCAGTGAACTAAAAAAGAGCTTGCAAGGCAGCAGCTGAAGGAGGAGCAAAAGAGTTTTCTTGTGTGTGTGTTTCTCTGTGGCTGATTAGCCGCTCTCCCTGTGCAAAGGCCAGAGGGGGCAGGGTTTCTGTTGAGTCAGGTGATTAGCTGTGGGAGGAGCTTATCAGAGCTTGCAGGGCAGTTTGATCCATCTTTTAGATTTAGGGGAGCTAGTCTCAAACATTTGTTGGGGGAGACCTAGGTTTTTTGGGGGGGCTTATTTGTCCTGTCTTCACGCTTTGTAAGATGGAGGACCAGTGTAGCCACCCCCAACGACAGGTTTTCAAGATGGAGGGTGAGGGAACAGCTGCAGTCGCCTGCGGTTCCTGCGCAATGTTTGCCATCTTGCCAGAGGTTGCAGGCAGCTTTACCTGCAGCAATTGTATGTTGATTGCCCTCTTAGAAGACAAAGTCCAGCAACTGGAGGAACGTGTAACTACGCTCCAAAGAATTAGAGAGCTGGAGCTCTTCTTGGAAGCAACAGAGAACACCGTCTCCACCAAGGAGGAGACAGGGGACTCCCCTGAGAAGGAGGCTAGTTCACCAACACAGGTGCCAGATATATGGAGAAACGTGACTCGAAGAAGTAGGAGGCCCAGAGTTCGCTCTGATTGTTTAGAAATACACAATCGCTTTGAAGTCCTCTCCCCTAGCATGGAAGACGAAGAACAGACTCCATTTGAGGATCTCTCCCTCATTACAGTCGATCAGGTATATGAAGACGAGCAGCAAAGTCAGTCCTCAGGGAATGTGCAGGCGACCTTGGAACGGACAGCTCACGGAAGAACCCCGACCAAACCTAAGAGGAGGCGTGTAGTGGTGATAGGGGATTCCCTACTGAGGGGAACAGAAGCAGTGATCTGTGGGCCTGACAAGATGTCTCGGGAGGTGTGCTGTCTCCCCGGGGCTAAGATCCAAGATGTAACTGAACGACTGCAAGGAATCATAAAACCCACTGACAAATACCCCTTCCTCTTGGTTCATGTGGGAACCAATGACACTGCAAGCAATAGCCTCCAGAAGATCAAAAGAGACTACGAGGCTCTGGGCAGGAAATTGAAGCAATTAAATACACAAATTGTCATCTCATCTGTCCTCCCAGTTGAACGATGTAGCCCAGGGAAAGAGGGAAAAATAGTGGAAGTGAACAGCTGGCTTCGCAAATGGTGTAAACAGGAACGGTTTGGATTCTTAGATCATGGACTGCAGTTTCTTGAAGATGGACTTCTGGCAAGCGATGGGCTGCACCTCACAACGGTTGGGAGGAATGTTTTTGCCAAAAATCTCAGAAACCTCATCAGGAGGGCTTTAAACTGACTAATGTGGGGGAGGGAGACAGTGCTCCTGAAGGTAGGAGTCTATCAATTGATGAAGATGATCATCCAAATGTCATAGACCAAATGGAGCAAACAGCACGCAGACCTAGTGGTGGGAGGAAAAAATCCTTAAATAAGAGACACGGGGGAAAGATTAATGGACTTCAATGTCTGTACACTAATGCGCAAAGCATGGGAAATAAACAAGATGAGCTTGAGCTCTTGGTACAGCAAACTAAATATGACATAATAGGCATCACTGAAACCTGGTGGGATAAGTCCCACGATTGGAATGTAATAATGGAGGGATACAATCTATTTCAGAGAAACAGACCAGACAAGAAAGGAGGAGGACTGGCGTTATATGTCAGGGATGTGTATACCTGTGAAGAGATCCAAGATTTAGAACCTCAAAGCCAAAGTGAGAGCATTTGGGTCAAAATTAAGGGAGAGAAGAATAACAGAGACCTCATTGTGGGAGTTTACTATAGATCCCCAAGCCAAACGGAGGACATAGATGATGCCTTCCTGGAACAGATGGCCAAGCATGCAAAAGGAAGGGAGATAGTAGTAATGGGGGACTTCAATTACCCGGATATTTGTTGGATGTCAAACTCAGCCAAGAGCATAAGGTCAAACAGATTCCTCACTGGCCTTGCAGACAACTTCATTGTCCAGAAAGTGGGAGAAGCAACAAGAGGAACAGCCATTTTAGATCTGGTCCTAACCAATGTTGATGACCTGGTTAGTGGGGTAGAAGTGGAAGGATCATTAGGCGCGAGTGATCATGCTCTTCTGAAGTTTACTATACAGCGGAAAGGAGCAGCCAAGCATACTAGGACTCAATTTCTTGACTTTAAGAAAGCCGACTTCATAAAACTTAGGGAAGTGCTCGGTGAGATCCCATGGACAGTAATACTAAAAGGAAAGGGAGTTCATGATGGCTGGGAGTTTGTTAAGAGGGAGATAGTAAAAGCACAACTTCAGGCAATACCAATGAGACGGAAACATGGAAGGTGCTTAAAGAAGCCAGGGTGGCTATCGAAAGAACTTTTAACAGAGTTAAGATTAAAAAAGGATGTGTACAAAAACTGGAAAAGGGGGGAAACCACCAAAGAGGAATTCAAACAAATAGCCAGCACATGTAGACACAAAGTCAGAAAAGCTAAAGCACAGAATGAACTCAGGCTTGCTAGAGAGGTGAAAAGCAACAAAAAAGGCCTTTATGGGTATGTTCGTAGCAAAAGGAAGAACGAAGAAACAGTGGGGTCACTCAGAGGA
The DNA here is from genome assembly GCF_965112155.1 of Podarcis liolepis. Taxonomy (NCBI): domain Eukaryota; kingdom Metazoa; phylum Chordata; class Lepidosauria; order Squamata; family Lacertidae; genus Podarcis; species Podarcis liolepis. The sequence continues at coordinate 258,121 of NC_139566.1, read as the reverse complement.
GAAGATGGTGAAATGCAAACAGGGGACACAGAAAGGGCTGAACTCCTCAATGCCTTCTTTGCCTCAGTCTTCTCCGATAAAGAAAACAATGCCCGACCTGAAGAATTTGGAGCAAATGATTCAGCAGAGGAAACACAGCCCAGTATAACTAAGGAGATAGTACAAGAATACTTGGCTAGTTTAGATGTATTCAAGTCTCCAGGGCCAGATGAACTGCATCCAAGAGTATTAAAAGAACTGGCAGACGTGATCTCAGAACCACTGGCAGTCATCTTTGAGAATTCCTGGAGAACAGGCGAAGTCCCGGCAGACTGGAGGAGGGCAAATGTTGTCCCTATTTTCAAAAAGGGGAAAAGAGAGGACCCAAATAATTACCGCCCAGTCAGTCTGACATCAATACCAGGGAAGATTCTGGAGCAGATCATAAAGCAAACAGTCTGTGAGCACCTAGAAAGGAATGCTGTGATCACCAATAGTCAGCATGGATTTCTGAAAAAATAAGTCATGTCAGACTAACCTGATCTCGTTTTTTGACAGAATTACAAGCCTGTTAGATGAAGGGAAAGCAGTGGATGTAGCCTACCTTGATTTCAGCAAGGCATTTGACAAGGTGCCCCATGATATTCTTGTAAAGAAGCTGGTAAAATGCGGTCTTGACTATGCTACCACTCAGTGGATTTGTAACTGGCTGACTGACCGAACCTAAAGGGTGCTCATCAATGGTTCCTCTTCATCCTGGAGAAGAGTGACTAGTGGGGTGCCACAGGGTTCTGTCTTGGGCCCGGTCTTATTCAACATCTTTATCAACGACTTGGATGATGGACTCAAGGGCTTCCTGATCAAATTTGCAGATGACACCAAACTGGGAGGGGTGGCTAACACCCCAGAGAACAGGATCACACTTCAAAACGACCTTGACAGATTAGAGAACTGGGCCAAAACAAACAAGATGAATTTTAACAGGGAGAAATGTAAAGTATTGCACTTGGGCAAAAAAAATGAGAGGCACAAATACAAGATGGGTGACACCTGGCTTGAGAGCAGTACATGTGAAAAGGATCTAGGAGTCTTGGTTGACCACAAACTTGACATGAGCCAACAGTGTGACGCGGCAGCTAAAAAAGGCAATGCAATTCTGGGCTGCATCAATAGGAGTATAGCATCTAGATCAAGGGAAGTAATAGTGCCACTGTATTCTACTCTGGTCAGACCTCACCTGGAGTACTGTGTCCAGTTCTGGGCACCACAGTTCAAGAAGGACACTGACAAACTGGAACGTGTCCAGAGGAGGGCAACCAAAATGGTCAAAGGCCTGGAAACGATGCCTTATGAGGAACGGCTAAGGGAGCTGGGCATGTTTAGCCTGGAGAAGAGGAGATTAAGGGGTGATATGATAGCCATGTTCAAATATATAAAAGGATGTCACATAGAGGAGGGAGAAAGGTTGTTTTCTGCTGCTCCAGAGAAGCGGACACGGAGCAATGGATCCAAACTACAAGAAAGAAGATTCCACCTAAACATTAGGAAGAACTTCCTGACAGTAAGAGCTGTTCGACAGTGGAATTTGCTGCCAAGGAGTGTGGTGGAGTCTCCTCCTTTGGAGGTCTTTAAGCAGAGGCTTGACAACCATATGTCAGGAGTGCTCTGATGGTGTTTCCTGCTTGACAGGGGGTTGGACTCGATGGCCCTTGTGATCTATTCCAACTCTATGATTCTACGATTCTAAAAGGGACAGGAATGGGCGAATTCAGTTCAGATGACCATGATATCTACTACTGTGGGCAAGAATCCCATAAAAGAAATGGAGTGGCCCTCATAGTCAACAAAAGAGTGGCAAAAGCTGTACTGGGATGCAATCTCAAAAATGATAGAATGATCTCGATACGAATCCAAGGCACACCTTTTAACATCACAGTAATCCAAGTTTATTCACCAACCACTGGTGCTGAAGAAACTGAAATTGACCAATTCTATTAAGACTTACAACACCTTATAGAAATGACACCAAAGAAGGATGTTCTTCTCATTATAGGGGATTGGAATGCTAAAGTAGGGAGTCAAGAGATAAAAGGAACAACTGGCAAGTTTGGCCTTGGAGTTCAAAATGAAGCAGGGCAAAGGCTAATAGAGTTCTGTCAAGAGAACAAGCTGGTCATCACAAACACGCTTTTCCAACAACACAAGAGATGACTCTACACATGGACATCACCAGATGGGCAGCATCGAAATCAGATTGACTATATTCTCTGCAGCCAAAGATGGAGAAGCTCTATACAGTCAGCAAAAACAAGACCTGGAGCTGACTGTGGCTCAGATCATCAGCTAATAATAATAACAACAACAACAACAACAACAACAACAACAACAACAATAATAAATAATTTTATTTATATCCCGCCCTCCCCAGCCGAAGCCGGGCTCAGGGCGGCTAACAACAATAAAACAGTACAAAAGTACAGCATAAACAACACTCTAAAATCATTCATTATAAAATTAATTTATTCAAGCCACTGGCAACCATTGGGCCAGAACTCCGTGAAGATTGCCGAGGGAGGGAGTCAGGTTGTGCCCTGGCCAAAGGCCTGGTGGAACAGCTCTGTCTTGCAGGCCCTGCGGAAAGATGTCAAGTCCCGCAGGGCCCTGGTCTCTTGTGACAGAGTGTTCCACCAGATTGGAGCCACAGCCAGAAAAGCCCTGGCTCTAGTTGAGGCCAGCCTAACTTCTCTGTGGCCTGGGACCTTCAAGATGTTTTTGTTTGAAGACGGTAAGGTCCTCCGTGGGACATACCAGGAGAGGCGGTCCCGTAGGTACGAGGGTCCTAGGCCGTATAGGGCTTTAAAGGTTAAAACCAGCACCTTAAACCTGATCCTGTACTCCACCGGGAGCCAGTGCAGCTGGTATAGCACCGGGTGAATGTGATCTCGCAGCGAAGACCTCGCAAGGAGTCTCGCAGCAGCATTCTGCACCCGCTGGAGTTTCTGGGTCAGTCTCAAGGGCAGCCCCACGTAGAGCGAGTTACAATAATCCAGTCTGGAGGTGACCGTAGCGTGGATCACAGTTATAGCAAAATTCAAGCTTAAACTGAAGAAAGTAGGAAAAACCACTGGGCCGGTAAGATACAGTCTAAGTCAAATCCCTTATGAATACACAGTGGAATGAAAAGGAAATGCAAGAAAGCAAAGTGGCTGTCCAACGAGGCCTTACAAATAGCGGGGGAGAGAAGGCAAACAAAATGTGAGGGAGATAGTGAAAGATACAGGAAATTGAATGCAGATTTCCAAAAAATAGCAAGGAGAGACAAGAAGGCCTTCTTAAACGAGCAATGCAAAGAAATAGAGGAAAACAATAGACTGGGAAAAACCAGAGATCTGTTCAAGAAAATTGGAGATATGAAAGGAACATTTCGTACAAAGATTGCCATAATAAAAGACAAAAGTGGAAAGGACCTAACAGAAGCAGAAGACATCAAGAAGAGGTGGCAAGAATACACAGAGGAACTATACCAGAAAGAAATGGATGTCTCGTATACCCCAGGCAGTGTGGTTGCTGACCTTGAGCCAGACATCCTGGAGAGTGAAATCAAATGGGCCTTAGAAAGCACTGCTAATAACAAGGCCAGTGGAAGTGATGGTATTCCAGCTGAACTATTTAAAATTTTAAAAGATGATGCTGTTAAGGTGCTACACTCAATATGCCAGCAAATTTGGAAAACTCAGCAGTGGCCAGAGGATTGGAGAAGATCAGTCTACATCCCAATCCCAAAGAAGGGCAGTGCCAAAGAATGCTAAAACTACCGCACAATTGCACTCATTTCATACTCTAGCAAGGTTATGCTTAAAATTCTACAAGGCAGGCTTAAGCAGTATGTGGACCAAGAACTCCCAGAAGTGCAAGCTGGATTTCGAAGGGGCAGAGGAACCAGAGACCAAATTGCAAACATGCGCTGCATTATGGAGAAAGCTAGAGAGTTCCAGAGAGACATCTACTTCTGCTTCATTGACTATGCAAAAGCCTTTGACTATGTTGACCACAGCAAACTATGGCAAGTTCTTAAAGAAATGGGAGTGCCTGATCACCTCATCTGTCTCCTGAGAAATCTCTATGTGGGACAAGAAGCTACAGTTAGAACTGGATATGGAACAACTGATTGGTTCAAAATTGGGAAAGGTGTACGACAAGGCTGTATATTGTCTCCCTGCTTATTTAACTTATATGCAGAATTCATCATGCGAAAGGCTGGGCTGGATGAATCCCAAACCGGAATTAAGATTGCCAGAAGAAATATCAACAACATCAGATATGCAGATGACACAACCTTGAGGGCAGAAAGTAAGGTGGAATTAAAGAACCTTTTAATGAGGGTGAAAGAGGAGAGCGCAAAATATGATCTGAAGCTCAACATCAAAAAATGAAGATCATGGCCACTGGGCCCATCACCTCCTGGCAAATAGAAGGGGAAGAAATCGAGGCAGTGAGAGATTTTACTTTCTTGGGCTCCATGATCACTGCAGATGGTGGCAGCAGTCACGAAATTAAAAGACGCCTGCTTCTTGGCAGAAAAGCAATGACAAACCTAGACAGCATCTTGCCAACAAAGGTCCTTAAGCCATGGTTTTCCCAGTAGTGATGTATGGAAGTGAGAGCTGGACCATCAAGAAGGCTGATCGCCGAAGAATTGATGCTTTTGAATTCTGGTGCTGGAGGGGACTCTTGAGAGTCCCATGGACTGCAAGAAGATCAAACCTCTCCATTCTGAAGGAAGTCAGCCCTGAGTGCTCACTGGAAGGACATATCATGAAGCTGAGGCTCCAATACTCTGGCCATCACATGAGAAGAGAAGACTCCCTGGAAAAGACCCTGATGTTGGGAAAGATTGAGGGCACAAGAAGGGGGCGACAGAGGACGAGATGGTTGGACAGTGTTCTCGAAGCTACCAGCATGAGTTTGACCAAACTCTGGGAGGCCGTGGAAGCCAGGAGTGCCTGGCGTGCTCTGGTCCAGGGGGTCACGAAGAGTTGGGCACGACTAAACGACTAAACAACAACAGTTGCTTTGGAAGACGATCATCAGGCATCTGCACAACATGACCCGTCCAACAAAGTTGATGTTGAAGAATCATTGCTTCAACACTGGTGATCTTTGCTTCTTCCAGTACACTGGCATTAGTTCACCTGTCTTCCCAGGTGATGTGTAAAATGTTTCGGAGACACCATTGATAGAACCTTTCAAAGAGTTGGAGATGACGTTTAGAAGTGGTCCATGTTTTCCTTGAATCACTGTGACTGAATCTATATCCACCGCCCATGTGCTGGTTCATGACTTCCAGATTTCAAGGTCCTGCCCCCATTACCATTTGCCAATCACCATGGAACTGTTTTTGGGTTTGGGATGGGTTTTTGGAAGACGCCAGTGCTGAATTTGTTTTATGTGTGTAGATGAGTGCATGCTGACTGTTGCACAGCCTTTGCAGTAAGGCTCTATTCCAATGGCATGAGTATCATGTCAACTGGTAGATTCTTATTTGCTGAAGCTTTCATCTGCCTTCACAGCCATAACATGCAGTCAAGTTGATGCCAAATGTTTTGTTTTGCTCTGCTTTCCTTTGGACCACATCAGTGAGTCCTGTAGTCTGGGCAGCCCAGGCTTGCACCCCAGAGAGGTCACTTTGATGCTGCCCACGCAGCAAAAGCAACGCAGGAGGCAGAAGATACAAGTCTCTGCAGCCAAAGCAGGTGCTGTGATTCTCCAGTGGTTTGACTTCACCACCGGAGGCACACTCCAGTGTCTCTCGAGACAGACAGGTGTCAACAACAACAATACAGCAATCAGTATATTTCGTCCACTTGCAGTTTGGATTTATTTTAGATTATCCAGAAGTGGAATGTAGGATGCTGTGCTGCTTACATGGCATCCATTTAAGGTGCACTTCCTCACCACCCCCAAAAACAAAGAACTCTGGGAGCTGTAGCTTGTTTAAGGGTGCTGGGCATTACAGCTTTGTGAGGGGCAAAATACAGCTACCAGGTTTCTTTGGTGGGGGGAAAGCACGCTAAATGTACAGTGCTGTTGCTTCTTTAATTTAGGGGATTTGTGCTTGGGTGTTGTTCCGAATGTGGCCACTGTGGGGCAGCACCTGCCTTCTTCAGGACCAGCCAGCCTTTGCTGGAGGAGCCCAGATTGGGTCAGGTGCTGTTGGGGGCCTGAACCCCACTACTGTTGCCATGGATTACATAATTTTTAAAAAGAGAGAGTGTCTATTTTAGCAAAGAAGGTTTTCCTTTACAGGGTGACTGGCAGCACCCAGCCACTGTTGCCTTAGGAACGCAGGAAGCACCTTGTGCAGAGTCTGACACTGGGCTCCCATCAGGAATGCCAGCTTGGCCCTGGGGCCCTGGGTGCCATGAAGCATGCATGGCCCTGGCACTGACATTTGTGGGTGCCCATCCCCTTCATGGGGAATTTTGTGGGTGCTTGGGAACCCAGGACCCCAGGGAGTTGGCACCTCTGGGTCCCACCCAGCCCAGGACTGTCCACACTGACTGGAGGCAGCTGCTCTCCAGCATTTCAGGCAGGGAGTCCCTTCCAGCCCTACCAGGAGATGCTGCCAGGAATTTGTTTATTTATTATTTGTTTCATAAATTTTATATGCTGCTTGATTGCAAAACAACAACAGTAACCTCAATCAAGTTTGCAAAAAGTTAACAAGAAAATCAAGAAAAAATTACAGTAATACAAAACGTTAAAATTGAACCTGCGACTTTCTGCATGCTCTACCACTGAGCTACTGCCCTGTCCCAATCTTAATTTGCCCCAGCCGTCGGTGTATATAAATTAGCATATGTAAATTGCATGCAGATATGTGTAGTGTCCTGGTACCTTTAAGAACCTGGAAACCAGTCCTCTGTGTGTCTAATCAGTTTTGAAGAAAGCAATTTTTTTGTAGCAGAAGGCAAAGAGAGCAAGGTGACCTCAGAGGGCAGTAATCAAGTTGTTGGGGAGAAAGAACCCTTGGGAAAGTGGGTGCAGCCCAGGGACCGAGTGGGGAGGTGGTGCAAGATGGTGGCAGCTTGGCTTGCTCTCAACAAGCAACAGCCGTGCGTGAGAGAGCTGCTTCTCCCCCAGCAAATAAGAGCACAGCAACGGGGGTCAGGGAGGGCAGGTGCTGGGCAGTCAGCAAAGGATGAAGCCTGTCATTTTGCAGACCCAGACGGATGCCTTTCTGATCACCTCCTGGCAGCCCTCGCTGGGTGGAAAAGGCCCCCTGGAGCCACCTGGAAGCCAACGGCTGAGAAGATTCACAGACAATGGGGTGTCAAGAAGATGGGTCACCTTCAGGCTGGCCGCCCTTACCTGGGATCCCAAAGGGGCTTCTTGCCTTGAACAAACACTCCATCTCCACCACAGCCCCTCTGGGAAGGGCTGTAAGCTCAGCAGCAGAACACCTGCTTTGCATTCAGAAGGTCCAGGGTTCAATCAGAAACATGTGGTGTTCAGTGGCCAAACAGTTGCCTGTAGGAAGCCAGCAAGCAGGACTCAAGAGCAGATTGTTCCTTCCTGTGGTTTCCAGCAACTCGCATTCAGAAGCACGGCTACCTCTGACTCTGGAGGCAGAGCCGAGCCATAATGGCCAGTAGCCATGGAGAGCACTCTCCTCCTCCATGAATTTATCCAATACTCTTTTGAAGGCACCCAATATCTGCTTGTGCACAAAAGCTCACTCTCAGAGTAACAGCCAGGATATCTTCTTCAGTTGGCAATGGTGGAAATTGTCACCCAGGAAAATGCATTGGGGCCTTTCCTCTGTTGCAAACACCACAACTCTCATTTCTGGAACTAAATTCCAGGGAAAGTTAAGCCTTGTCGCTGACTTGATCAAATACAGCTCTGAAGACATACTTTTTAAAGTGTGGCTTTTGGGGGTTAAAGTGTGATGTTAGCTGTTGGGTTAGACGGGTTGTGCTATGTGCCCAATGCTGTTTTCAGCCCATTTTAGTCTACATTTACTTGTCTGGTGTGATGGGATTTCACTGTTGTATCATATTGATCGTTATTGGTGTATTTTAAGGTTTGTAAGATGCTTCATGCAACAGTTCTGGAAAGCCTTTAAACTTGCTTTTTATAGAACCATAGAATGGTAGAGCTAGAAGGGACCCTGGGGGTCATCTAGTCTAATCCCCCACAATGCAGGGATCACAGCTAAAGCATCTCTGGTAGTTGGCCAATCCAACTTCACTTTAAACACCACAAATGAAGGAGTGACCACCAGAATATCCTGGTGGCAGGTCCAAACACTCCTGGTGAAGTAAACATTTATTTGTCATCATTTAAATTTTTTGTTCTCCAAACTCTTGAGCTCGGGGAAGAAGATTTTTAAGCTTTCCAACCATTCAGTGGCCCAAATTAAAAAGCCCTTGTGCGTTCAACTAGTTGGAGTTAGCCACTAGGCGGCACCCTCCTCCCTTCCTCACCTCTAAATCAGCTGTCAGCTTTACATCACTCAGACAGCTGTGCCAAATTGGCAGAGATGCTTAAAATACTTTGCTGACAGATAAGGGCTGTGGCCGAAGAATCTGGATTGAACCACCTCAAAGAAGAGTTTTTGTTTTTTAGGAGGAAGAATATATTAGGACTCCCCTGGGACCATGTCGTACAAAGCTGTAATTAAAGGGGCTGGGTGTCCAAGTTGTTGGGGAGCAGAAGTCTTTCTCACCATCGGGGTGCCCTGGGACACTCTGAAATGCCTGCCTTTAAATAGGATGTGTTAGCCTGTGCCATGCCAAAAGCTCTTTAGAACCTGAGTTAAGTTAAGAGTTAGGGGGCTGAATGTTGTCCAGAGAACCGCAGGATAAATAAGAAGAGCCCTTCAGCTGGATCAAGCCAAAAGGTCCCCCATCCAGTCCAGCATCTTTTTCTCACAGTGAAAATAATGCCTCAGTGGGAAACCCCAAGCAGGATCTGAGTACAAGAGCATGCTGCTCTTCACCTGCAGTGTCCAGCAACTGGTATTTAGAGCAGAAGAAGAGCCTGGCTGCTGGATCAGGCCAACGGCCAGCATCCTGTTCTTAAAGTGGCCAGGTACCCCAAAGATCCTAGGAATCTGCACTGCTTCCCAGACACTAGTTTGGTTTTAAGGGAGAAAAATAAGAACACCATAAGAGTATGCCGGATCAGGCCAAAGAGAATGATGTTCCACACACTATGAACCTCTCTGAGTTGCTCTGAGCAACTTGAGAAATTGAATAAGAATGTACATTTTTAAAATAAAAATGAATAAACCTTCTATTTGGGGTTATGCTGTTTCCACCTGCAAGCAAAAAGTGGAAAACAGGAAAGAGTCCAAATTAAACCAGAAGTTGCCTTTTCTTTCTTTGCTGCTTCTCAGGATAAAGGCATTTCCAGACCTTTGAGAGAGCATTACTCAGAGTCTGATGTCATCCCATTATCTGAAAAGGGCTGAAGGGGGGGGGGTCTGGGGAGAGATCAAGTCTTGGCTTCGCACTGGTGATACATTTCCTCTTTGGGGTTTGGTCCTTGCCAGCTGCTTTTGCCCTTGCTGCTGGAACTTAACTCTTGAGTTAAGCATAAACTCTCCTAACTAGGCAGGGCTGACTGCTTGGGACGGTTGTGACATTATACAAATCTTCAGAGCAATCACGCTTGGAGTCCTGTGTCCAGTTCTGCCCTCCTCACCTCATGGCATTGCAGAGCTGGAAAAGTTTCAGAAAAGAGCAACCTGCACAATCAAGGCGAAGGAACGACTCCCCTAGGAGGAAAGGCTGAAATATCTTGGGCTTTTCAGTTTAGAGAAAAGGCAGTTAAGAGGGGACACAGTACAGACTGAACTTTCCAGAAGAGGAATCTGCTTGGCCACTGTGGGAAAAGAATGCTGACCTACTTGGGCCCCCTTTGGCCTGGTTCAGCAAGGCAGGGCTCTTCTGGTTTTCTTTATGGGGCTTAAGTCAAAACTACCATGAATGGCTCCTGGAATCCAGTTTACAGCCTGAAGGGCCACTGGAAGCCTACAAGGAAAGACCTCAGCTCAGTGGTAGAGCTTGGCATGCAGAAGGTCCTGGCCTCAATCCCAGCAGGGCTGGGAGGGACTCCTTGCCTGAAACTCTGGACACTCTGAAACACAGAGTGCCTAGACTGAGCTCCCTGGTCATGAGGACACAGTGGCATAAAGAAGGGGTCCACTTCAGAGGGAAAGGACCACAAACCCTGCTAAAGACACAGAGCAGATCAAAGGGACTCTGACCAGCCCCACAAGGCACAAAATAAACGTCCCACCTGATTTTCTGTCATCTGACTGTAGTGCAAACTGCGATAGATCAAGCAGCTCTCTGGCATGGAGAAAGTGGAGAGAATAGTTTTCCTCTCTCCTAACATTGGAACTTGGGGACTTCCAGTGAAGCTGAATGTTGGAAGACTCAGGACAGATAGAAGATAGTCCTTCTTCACACAACACATAGTTAAACTATGGAACTGTCTGCAACAAGAGGCAGCGAGGACTACCAACCTGGATGGCTTTAAAAGAGGACTGGGCAATTCGTGGAGGAGGAGGAGAGCACTCTTGATGGCTACATGGCCTGGTGGCCATTGGCTGCAGTAATGCTTCTGAGTAATACCAGTTGCTGGAAACTGCAGGAAGGGTGAAAGTGCTCTTCTACTCAGAATCTACTTCCTGGTTTCCCCCAGGCAACTGCTCAGCCACAGTGAGGAAAGGAAGCGGCACTAGACAGGCCAAATGGCTTCATCCAACAGGCTCTTCGAAAAATGTCTTCTGATTGCCATCACAATCATTTTACAGACTGCCCTTCATCAAGAAACACTCTGCAGTTAGCGCTACACAAAAACACTATAATTACTGCCCAACAGTAAAACTTGAAATCAACATTCACAATCTTTTACGGTTCAATGTTGCAGCAAACATCTCCTTCTGGCAAACCCCCAATAATTCTTCATTATTGCCATTTTCTAGGTGCCACTACATAGGGATCCTGCACCACATGCAGAGAGCTGCCCCCTTCCTGCTGGGGGACAGCAGGTGGGGCCGAGCCCTGACCCCTTCCCAAATACCCCCAGCGATCTCTGGGGATGCAAAACCATCTCACAGCAGGAAAGGAGCCCAACTGCTCTGAGCCTGACCGCGGCTTCCACCCTGCTCAAAAGAAGCTTATCCATCTCTGCTTCTCGACAAGCCCAGAACTGAAACCCTACCCAGCCAGACAGTTGGCAGCCAACTGGTGTGAAAATAACCCTGTCTCTCCTCAGCGGAGCTGACCAGCTGGAAGTCTCACTCATGTGTCTTTTGTGGGGGGAGCAGCTTCTGTGATTTGTGATACTTTGGAAGGAGGCTTCTTGGCTTTCTCTCTGGACTCTCCTTCACTGCATGTTTCTTAACAGAGGCTGGATGGCCACCTGTCGGGGATTCTTTAGCTGTGATTCCTGCATTGCAGCAGTGGGTTGGGCTAGATGACCCTTGGGGTCCCTTCCAATGCAATTCTACGATCTGCAGCTGGGCTAGCCAACATTGCCAATGACAAGGGATATGAGCAGACCAAGCTGCCCCAGTTATCTTCTCAAAGCAAGTGGCTTTGGGGGTTTTTTTTTGGCTGAGTTAGAGGTCAGCTAACTAACCCAGAAAACATCTGAACCCTAACCCAGCCATCATGAGCTAACCATCGTGGGAAGTAGCCACTGGTAGCTACGTATCTCCCACTCATCTGTCTAATCTTTTAAAGCCATCTAGGTTGGTGGCCGTCATTGCCTCCTGCAGGACCCCCACAGTCCCCCCACTTAAATGTGGACCTCACCTTCACTCATCCCCTCTGCTGCCACTTGTGCAAGAATGGCTTCCTCCTTGTCCTGCTTTAGGATGAATGGGGCAGCCAAGCTTTTCCTGCTACTGCTTCCCATGTCCAGTGAGGGCCCCTCCAGGTCTTCTCTTCTATTGTGCATTCAGGGTTATTTGTGCCCACGATGCTATCGGGACCATCACCCATGATCTCGCTTCCAATGCTTGTTTACACCTGTGAAAGGTTCGAGATGAATATCCTGCTTTGTTGCCCATCAGGGCATGTCCTGTCACTTCCCTCTGAAATTCTGGAACTTTCCAGCCCACAAATGTCCTGGGGTGCTTATCCTGCTTTCTTGTGCTGCTGTACCTCCAGACAGCAATAATGTGGAAGAATCAGGGGAAGCAGAACCACTAACAAAGCAAAGTGATGTGTGGACGGTCCAGTACAAATACACCACTAATGCACATTTATTGTGTCAAGAACAAGTGGCCGAGTACAGTGCCCCTCCTAAAAAACCACACACACACACACCCAAATCTGGAGGAGACCTTAACAAAATCTCATCTGGGAAGGCTGCCCTGAAATCCCGGAATCTTAGAATTGGAAGGGACCACGAGGAACATCTAGTCCAACCCCCACAATGCAGGAAAGCTGCCCCAGTTTCCTCTCCTCCCTCCTCCTCTTTGGCTAAAAAAGGAGAACTGAGCAAATTTCACAGGACCACTTTCCACATTTCCAGAGGCAAGGAACACTAGATTTCCCTTTCCACAAAGCAAAGAGGGCCTGTTGTCATGGTATGCGTCTGGCCCCATATGGGGGGGGTCTCCCCCTGCTGCTGACTTGCAGCTTCACTGGGGACTGGCTCAGCTGGTGTGAAGCAGTCAGCCCATCCCTGACCCCCAAGTAGAGTCAAGTGCCAGCAGGCAAATACTCCACAAGACCCCTGGCACCTGCTCCCTGGGGCAAAGGCCTCCCTACAGTCCAGTCTCTTCTCTACCCTCCATGGGGTGGGGGGGCATGTGTGCTGCTGGTGCAGCTGAGCAGCCCACCCCAGAGTCCAGGCATTCTGGGACGGGATGCCATTCCAGTCTAATCTTTGCTCGCAGCAGAGAGCCAGCTGCTTTCTGCCCTCCTGGCCTCCCCAAGCTCACTCCCTGACAGAAATAGAATTTGGGGGCAGGGGTGCTGGTCTTGGGGTAGGAGTGCTCCTCTCTCACCACTAGGGGCTCTGTGAGGGGCAAACCTCCTGGGGGGGGGTTGTTGGGCCTGGCTCTTTCTCTGGGACCTCCAACATTTCTGGGTGAGTGATGAATTGGGGGGGGGGGGAATTGGATCCTAGGGAGGAGATGAACAGTTGGAGGCAACTGAAAGGAAGTGGGTTGGTCTGGAGCAGGCTCTGTTGAGGAAAGGGTGAACTGTTTGGAGTGAACTGGGCTGAAGTTTGAATCGGTTTAAGAAGGGATGCTTTAGTTGTGATTCCTGCATTGCAGGCGTTTGGACTAGATGACTCTTGGTGTCCCTCCCAACTCTACAATTCTATGATTTAGCTAGAGCAATGCAAATGGGAAATTGGTTGGCTTTTGAGTTAGAGAGGCCATGTTGCTTAGTGGTTAGAGCAGCAGACGAGTACCTGGGGGAGACCAGGGTTCAAATCCCCCCACTTGGCCAGAAAGTTCTCTGGGTGTTATCTTGAGGGCCGGTCACAATTTCTCAGCCTAGCCTCCCTCACAGGGTTGTTGTGGGGATTAAATGCCACCTTGAGCTCCTTGAAGGAAAAGGTGGGAAATAAATGCAGTAAATAAACTGAAGCCAAAGTTTGGCTCTGTAAATTTGCACCTGTGATTCTGTGGTCTTGAGCCCTTGTCCTGAATCTTTTAAGAGCCTGGAGACACACAAGCCTCCACCCACCCACAGGCCTTCTTCTCACTGGGGGCAGCCTCTGGGCATCCTGGTGGACCTTTGAGGAGCCCACTGCTTCAAAGGGACCTTAGTTGCCCTCTGGCCCCTTCCTCCTCCTCCTCCTCCTGCCCCTCTGTCACCTTTCCCTTGGGAGGACTTCAGTCCCAGAGCCCAACTATTACAGGGAAACCACTGTGGACTCCCCTTCCCTGAAAGTTTTTAAAGAAAGGCTGGGTGGCCATTTTGGCCACCTGTCCGGGATGCTTTAGCTTTGATTTCTACATTGCAGGGGATCCTTCCAAACTCTACCCTTCTAAGATTCTGTGTGTTGTTTACTACTGTTCAAGAAATTTCTATTTCCTGATGCCAACGAAGGAGTTTTGGGAAGATGCTTAGGCACACAGAAAGGTCTTCCTTTTTATCCTGCCCTCTTGTTTTACATTTGCCAAAATCCACCAGTCTCCTGGCTCCCAGTGGACTGGAGACACAGGACTCAGTGGCAGCTTCTTAGCAACATCGACTCCTCTCTCTCTCTCTCTCTCTCTCTCTCTCTCTCCCCTCTCCCCATGCAAGGTGCACCGAAGATAGCAGGGGGCTGGACTAGATGGCCCTTAGGGTTCCTTCCAACTCTACAGTTCTAGGAACAGTTTGACAGTGGAACAGGCTCCCTCTGGAAACTGTGGACTCTCCTTCCCTGGAGGCTTTTGAGCAGAGGTCGGATGGCTGCCTGTCAGGGATGCTGGAGTTGAGATTCCTGCATTGCTGGGGGTTGGGACTACTAGACCATCCTGGATTCTACAAACTCTCCACTGTGAGCCGTTTTGCTACCTCTGAGCGACTGGAGCAGCTGAAGCAGCAGGACCCACCATCGTGTCCCCCTCCCCAATTCCTCCCCCTGCCTGATCTGGAGTGCGAGAGAGGGGCCTGGGTCTCCAAACAGAGGAGCAACATCTGCTGCCTGGTCCATCTCCCCCCCCCTCCCCAGTTTCCATGAAACTGGAGAGCTCTGTCAGTCTCCATTGCTCCCCTTCCTTCGACCCCCTTCTCCCCCCACCCCTGGGGGGCTGCTGATGGATGTCTCCGAAAGCACATTCCAGAAAGCGTCCCCCTCCCTACAGCTGAGGGGCTTTAATCCGTCTCCATGGAGTCCAGTCAAAGGTGAGGGGGCCTCTTGTGATCTTTTGCTTTCTGGGGTTTAGACACTTAATTTAAAAAAAAATTAAAAAAAATCCCCCCCCCCCGCTTCAACTTTTCTGGGGCCTTGGGCTGGCAACAGCTGCAGATAGGGAGGGGCTGCCAGGGGATCAGCTGGAGGATGGGAAGCCCCCCTGCTCCAAAGGAGGCCCTATTTTAGGAGAGAGAGGGGAGAGCAAAGGCTGAGCTAACCTGCCTTTTCTGGCTCTGGCCAGAATCTCCATCGCTGTCTCCTGATTTATCACTCCTCACTGTTGCTCAGACCAAGTGGGCTGCCTGAGAGATCCCTCATCTCTGGAAAGTCCACACGGCAAGGGTGGTGGGATTCACATAGCCACCCTCCCTCGCCTCTTCATCATGATCAGTCCCTGAAAAGAAACTCCTCTTCAGTAGAAGCATAGAATACTAGAGTGGTAGAGTTGGAAGGGACCCTGAGGGTCATCTAGTCCCACCCCCTGTGACACAGGAATCGCAGCCGTGACATCCTTGATAGATGGTCACCTAAGGTCTGCGTAAAAACCTCCAATGAATGAGAGTTGCTGAGGAAGTGGTAAACAAAAGCTCTAGTCCAGTGGTTCCCGAACCTTTTTCAGAACCACTGTCCCTTGGTCCTGCAAACTCATTCCCGGTGCCCCCTAAAAAACCCCAAAACAACGTTCTCCAGACGTTCTACAACCCACTGAAGAAGATAATAGCACAATAAAATTCAAAACGGTAAACATTAATTGCTGTTTTCTAGGCTATCACATTTTGCAAAGTCATAATTTGAGTCAGGGAAAGTGTAATACTGTGGGTTTTCCCCAGATAGCTCATTCATTGTCACTGCTCTCCTTCTGCTGAGTCTCTCATTCATATATATATATATCTCACTCTGAATTTGCAAAATGCTTAGGATCTTTTTTTATCCCGGTGTGCTCTTTCTTTAGGGATGAGGCATGACTGGGCTGTGGCTCCTCATTCTCCTGGCTCCATTAAGAGCCTGGCATCACTCCGGCTCCTGGGACTGAAATCCCCACATGCTCAGGAGCCCCCATGCAATGCATGCCCCCTTCTGCAGCCCAGGCTGCGCTCTGAACTGTTGTTCACCAATACACAGCAAACAGCCAGTCTTGGTCTTGGGAGGAGGAGGAAGCTAGGAGAAGAGAAAAACAAACCAGCCACCCAGACAATGTTGTCCTTTACCATTTTTTGTTTCCCTTCATTTTTTCCCCCTCTCCTCCTCCTCCTCCTCCTCCTCGACATTCCTCAGGGGCCGAAGGGAATCCGCCCTGGACGCTTCCTCACATCTCTGCCCCCACTGCCCCATCCCTTGAAACAAATGGGCCTCCATTGTTGAGTCTCTCTTTGGGAATAAGTGGGGGGGGGGGAGCTTTTTCAAGGAATTGGGGCAGGGGGAGAGAGAAAGAAAGTGAGAGAGAGAGAGAAAGAAAAAGACCTGGCTAATAAACAGAACATCTCACGCAGACAGACGACTTGGACGAAATAGCAGGATGTTAAACTCATTCCAGAGAAAAGAAAAGAAAAAAAGACTTTTATATTTAGAAGCCCCAAAGGATGGGGGTGTTTGGTGGTGGGGTGTGTGTGTGTGTGTCTTTTTCTTCCCTCCTTGCCCCTCCTCCAAATCTAGCCTTATAAGGCCTGCAGATTTGGGGAGTTGTGCTGAGTGAGGTCATTGCACTGAGGTCATCGTCTCCCCCCCCCCCCCGCAATCCCCATCCCATCCTCCCCCTGCAGAGCTGCTTTGTGTGGGCCTCCATTGAAGCAGCATTCACAGGAAACAAAGCTCTTAATTGTCTGGATTGGGGCCAGGGGGGGGCATCAGCCGCCTGCCTGCTGGAAAGGGAGGCTTCCCTCCATTTTCCATGGCGATGTGGCCTTGTCCTTGGGTGGGATGATGGAGGGGGTGTGGATGGTTCGGTTTGGAGGGAGACCACAGCCAAGGATCCCCTGGAAGTACAGAAGGGCATTTTGCTTTCTCTCATTTCCCACATCTCCACATCAGACTGAGGGTTTTTTAAAAGGATAAGCCCTCATGAAACTTCAGCATCACTTTTGTGCAAATTCCTCCCCATGCCCACCACAATCTTGCCTTTCCCATACCCATCTATGCAGGGCTATTCCGCCGGATATCATGCATCTTTGTATGTCATTCTTCATGCTTCACATGTACACATGCACTTTTTCACACATTACTTGACTAGAGAACTGCATGCAAATTTTGAAGGGTGTCTGTGTTTCGGTCTTGTGTTGTTTCAGAAAGTGCAAATCAGGCAGATTCTCCCACAGGTGGCTGTTCTGGGTTAGATATCTCCCTCCTTTCAGTATTACTTGATGCGAGCAGCAATGAAAACAAAAAAGTTGTTTAGCGAGATGCAGCTACACAGTGAATTACGTAAGACTCCCTGGACCATGCTCCATTTTACCCCTGCCCCTTCGGGTTTGTGTGCTTACTGTTCTTGCTATGTAGATTTTGTGCGTCTAAGCTAAAATAAGGAAATTTAAAACTTGGGAGCCACCTCATTAGACTCTCTCAGGCTGCAAAGCACATGTTTCTCTGTGACGTCAAAACTGGAAATGCCAAACTGAGGGTTACAAATGGGCCACTTTGCACCTTGAACTTCAGGACCCCAGAGTTCTCGTTCCCCTGGGTTGAAATGTCACGGATTCATCGATTGTGCATTGAGGGCGGCTTTGTGCCGTTTTTAAACCCCCTCCTGTTTTCAAAACCACTTTTGTAGATCAGGAGAAGGGCTGTCAGGTGCGGCACTTCTTAAGTGCGGTTGTGTTGTGGTCCGCACCCCGTGCACAATTGCGCAGTGCTGTGTTTACTGTTTCCTCAAGCGCCCCACAATCCTGCTGCAGACACAAGCACACCCACCAGCCCCACTTGCAAATTAGATTACGTGTGCCCCAACGGCTTCATTTAACAATCCCCAGCCGTCTGTCCTGGTCCATGAAAGAGGCTTACATTTGCTCCAGTGGCTCCTTGTGACCAAAAAAGGTGGGGGCGGCCTTGGGGCTCACTGTTTCCAGGAAACCTCATCCTTAGTACATTTTGGGTCCGGGTCCAGGTACAGAAAGCTCCTCCTGCTGCCATCTAGCCTCCTCCCCTCAGACCAGCGGGAGTTGGATTGTTCCCTGGTGATATCCTAGCACGGAGGAGCAGGCAGACTTCAGGCAGGCAGACTATTTTTATTTATTCAGAGTGTTTGCGCTTCAGCCAAAGAAGCTCCCAGAGTGGCCCACATACAATCAATGCATGTTAAGATAATTTACCTGTTTACAGCATGAATTCCTCACCCATTAAGCCACAATGGCTCTCGGGGAGACCTACAAAAATCATTTCCAAGACGATCGCTGCCCCTCAGCTCAAAAAGACATGACCCGCAAGGAAGAAGGGACTGGGAAGAGGGAGGAAAAAACCAAGCTCCTACTCAAGTTTTTAAAGCCACAGCCAATGACTGGGCTCTGCCCCTTACTGTTGGAGGCAGAAATGTTCTGAATGCTAGTTGCTGGAAACCACAGCAGGGGAGAAAATGCTCTTGTGCTCGGATCCTGCTTGTGGGCTTTCCTAAGAAGCACCTGGTCAGCCACTGTGAGAAGAGGGAGCTGGACTAGATGGGCCATTGGCCTGATCCAGCAGGATCTTCGGATGTTCTTACGGATCCTCCAGCTCCAAAGGCAGTCTGTCTAGATTCCACTGTGAGAGCAAGAGGCTGAACTGGATGGGCCCCCTTAGGCCTGATCCAGGAGGCTCTTCTTAGGTTCTCACAAGGAGGCTTGTTCTTGCCCTCTCTCTAGCCCCAGCTCACGTGCAGGAGCAGAGATGGTGGCAACAGGGTCCAGGCCAGGAGGTCAAGGTGGCTCCTGCCACACAGCCCCCTCCTGCCAATCCGGCCTTGCTGGGTAAGCCCTGCCTGCTGTGCAGCTCCATGGCAAATGCCTTCCTGCCCCACAGATTCCCTGAGTCCTCCACCCCACCCCCCATTTTCCCCAACCCACCAGCTTCCATGGTGCCTTTTCGCTCCCCTTCTCTCCTTCCCTGGGGAACAAAGTTCGCCAGCAACAGCCATCTGTATCTCTCTGGCCCTCATCTGTCAGCATTCAAAGTGGTAAAGAATGTGCTTCAGTTTCACCAGCTGGTATGTGGCCTCCTCCTCCCCCCCCCCCCTTGTATGCCTGCCTCTCTCTTCATTCTTCGCTCCCCCAAGATGGGGGCAGGCAGCTCAGCTCTAGCTGCTCAGCATCCTCCTCAAGGCTCCCTGGCCAGCCTTGTGCTGCAAAAGCTGCTCACTGGGGCAGGAGGTCCCCATCAGAGTACTATCCTGTGGCTGAAATGGTTACCGTACATTGGCTGCCAGTTTGCTATGGGGCTAAGTTCAAGGTGCTAGTCCTGGTGAACACTCACACACACACACACACACACACACACACTCACTGGGCTTATCCCCACTTCCTCTTGTCCTGCTTCTTTTCCTCAGGGAAATCCTTTTCCCACCTCTGGATTGACATTTGCTCTGCTTTAGCACTAAACAGAGGGTTTTCCATGGGACGGAGCAGGGCAAAGGGAAAGACCTGTGCTTTGTAAGTGTGGACAAGCCCAGGGACGCTGGGAGATTGTCTCACCCCTTATATCCCCGGCTGATCACAGGAACGGATCTCTGGTGGATGTCGTTTTTTCAAGAGGTCCCTTCCATAAACTGGGCCCACCCTGTGCGCCTCCTAAGCTCATGCCTTCCTGAACTTCCTTTAGATGTGATTCCTGCCTTGCTGGGGGTTCGACTAGAGGACCCTTTCAACTCTACAGTTCTATGAGTCTTGTGATTTATATTGTCCATCACTTGGATGCGTTTTCATGGAGAGTGAGTCTTTCTTTATTTACCTTTATATCCCACTTTTTTCTCCATGGAGCTCAAGGCTGCTCCCATGGTTCCCCCCCCCCATCGTTTAACCCCCCAAACAGCAACCTTGTGAAGTAGGTCAGGCTGAGAGAGGCGGTGACTGCCCCCCCCCCAGTGAGCTCCCCGGGCGAGGGAGGGTTTGAACGTTGGTCTCCCCCAGGTCCCAGTCCAACTCTCCAACCACTGCGCCATATGTGAAAGAAAGAAACGTAGCTCTATATGCTCCCGCAAGTTTCCTCCTTTGGTCTCTCTTCGTCCCTTAAGAGTCTGTCCCCAAAAGCTGGAGGATAAAAGAGCCGCGCGAATGGAAATCATTTATTGATTATTTACAAACAAATTGTAAACAAATTAAGACATTAGCAGGATTCCTGTAAAAACTTGCAGTTTCTAAAACATGAAATAGATGAGGAAAAGAATGAATAGAGTTAATTGGGATATGTGAAAGGGGAAAGAAAGGGTACACTCATTGACCTGTTGAAAGAGGAGGACGGAAGTTGAAGTTTGATATGTGAGAATTGTTTTAATTTCTTTGTTCAAATGTTTATTTGTTATAAATTAAAATTATGAATTAACTTTTTTAAAAAGAAAAAGAGCTACACGTGACGGTCCGGCCACATCCACCCAGAGAGAGGCGGCGTCTGAAAGGGCCGGCCGGCCGGCACATGCCCACCAAGGCTGCCAGCACTCCTAAGGAACCCAGGCTAACCCTCAGTCATAACCTGTTCCCTACCCTACAGAGACTCAACACGTCTAGGGCGCCCATATTTTGCCGGAAGGACCATGTAGAAAGATGAGCTGCTTGAAGAGGCTCTTGCTGGAGCCCAGGTGCCCTTCAGGTGAAGTTGTACAGCATCCTTAACTTAAGCAAGGTGCGCATTGCAGGATGCCCCCAGAATGCCCTGCGGAGGCAGAGGGGGAGAGGGCAGGCTGTGATCTGCGCCCTCAGCCAGCACCCCAATGGACAGAGAAAACACAGCTGGGCTTGGCACAGGCCAGGGAACACGGAGACCTTGGGGTCAGGTCTCACTCCTGAGTCAAGAGCGGGACTTTGCTTCCTTCTCTGGCGTTGCAGTTTGCCCTTAAAAGGAGCTCGGTGTCTGCCAGGCAGCCGCTTATCAGGCCTGGTCAGGGCAGCTGGAAGGGGCCTGTTAGCTTAGGCTCCTTCCCCACCAGCTCCGTCCAGCATGGCTGAGCACAGGAGAGGGGGGTCCCTGCCAGGCAAGGCTGGCCTCTGGATGCAAAGCCCCTGGGATCAGGAAAGCCCCAGCCTCCCATTTGGGGCACAGGAATCAGCCTTGTAGCGTCAGGACCTTGAAACACACCCACCCCTCAAAGACCTACAGCCCTCCAAGGCAAGAAAGGAGCAATGCCTGCCTCAAACCCTGGGAGCTGCTGCCAGCCAGAGTTGACAGCACTGATCTGTGGTAAATATACTTGAAAGAGTAGTGCAGAAGTTCCCCTGGGTCGTTTGACCCTTTTTAGTAGTTGCTCTTTTTTCTCTCCTAGAAAAGACGTAACAAGATCCGTATGTTATTTAAAGTATAAAAATCACACATGACTTTTGCTTGGTATACTGGAGCAGATTGACAAGGATTTATACATGGGACCGACTAATATTTACAAACTGATTTAGAGGCACACATAGCATCAAAACAGCCTCTGCTGCTCTCACAGTGAAAGGTCCCTCTCTCGATAGTTGATAACGGACCTCACTGAAAAAACTGCTGCCTGCGTTGTGGCATCATGGGATTCTGGTATTCAGAAGCATTGCTGCCTCCAGGGGTTTATGGGGTGTTAGGGGAGGGAAGCTACCTCTAGTGGGAGACACATCTTGCTCCTTCTGGGGCCCTTCGCTCACCTTTGGTCCCCACCCTGCACTCTGCTCTCACCTGCGGCTCCTGGAAGCTGTCGGCAGCCACACCCTGGGAACGGCTTCTAATGGTCAGCTAAACCAGGTGAGGGCAGCCGATGGGTCACCAGCCCTCAGTGTGGTAAGGACTTCCCCTGTATTTGAAGATAGGCTCTGGCAAATTGAGTGGACGAGACCAAGAGGGAGTCAAGAAAGTGGTTTCTGCATGTGCTGTAGAGGGAAATGAGGGGCAGACGGGGCTCGTCCACCTGGAAAGGGAACCCATCTAGGAGAAGGAAGACTCTGCTCCTAAACCTCCTCTGCCTTGTCTTGCAGAATATCTTTTGGAGAAGAAAAGGTTCAGGAGTAAACCCTGCAGAGATCCAGAGTGGAGTCCCTAAGGCGGTTGGATGGCGCTTTGTACGCCTCCTTCAGGCAGCCAAGCTGGGGCCAAACATCTTTCTGTGCTTTCCTTTGGGCCACATCAGTGAGGCCAAGAGGGAGGGTCTTGTCATCTGGGCAGCCTCCAGACCCACTGCCCAGGCTTGTGTCCTTGGGAGGTCCCTTTGGTGCTGCTAATCCAGAGGTTTGACTTCACCCCCAGAGGCTCACTCCATTGTCTCTCAAGACTGACGGATGCCAACAACAGCTGCTTCCAAGCATGGAGGCAGAGCAGTGTCATCTTGGCTAGTAGCCATCAATAGGCCTCTTTGCTATGAATTTGTCTAATCCTCTTAAAGCCATCTAGGTTGGTGGCCATCGCAGCCTCTTGAAGGAGGAAGTTCCACAGTTTAACCACGTGCTTCATGAAGAAGGACTTCTATTTTTGTGTCCTGATTCTTCCAATGTTCAGCTTCATTGGGAAGTCCACAAGTTTGAACATTAGGAAACAAGGAAGAGAAACTTCTCTCTTCTTTCTGTTTATTTATTTCAAATTTTATTGGGAAATTAAAAAAAAAATGTTTTCCATTGTGTTTGTGCTGAAATTGTTTCCTACCAGCACAAACACATGCAGAGATGCTAAAGTCTTGTATGCGGGGTGCATGTGGCATCAAAGCAGATGGGAAATCTTCTACATTATGGATTAAGCTTACACCCACAGTGAATATAAAGGTAAAGGGACCCCTGACCATTAGGTCCAATCGTGACCAACTCTGGGCTTGTGGCGCTCATCTCGCTTTACTGGCCAAGGGAGCCGGCGTGCAGCTTCCGCGTCATGTGGCCAGCATGACTAAGCCACTTCTGGCAAACCAGAGCAGCGCACGGAAACGCCGTTTACCTTCCCGCTGGAGTGGTACCTATTTATCTACTTGCACTTTGACGTGCTTTCGAACTGCTAGGTTGGCAAGAGCAGGGACCGAGCAACGGGAGCTCACCCCGTCATGGATTTGAACCCCCGACCTTCTGATCGGCAAGTCCTAAGCTCTGTGGTTTAACCCACAGCGCCACCCGCATCCCCCCACAGTGAATACTTTGAACTAAAGTGTTAAAAGATAATTTCTCCATAGTGGCTGCTGTGACTGAGAATGCAAAGGACCTCAGGGCACTCTTGTTAACAAATGCTTTAAAGCGAGACCACACTGAGTCAAACCCATCTTTCTTTTCTCTATCCCCTGTCTCCAAACTGCACATATTCATGCTGTCCATAACTTCACCACTAGTCTGTGTTTCTCTGTCTTGGTCATCTAAACAGAAAAGCCAGAGAGAGAGAATGAGAAATCCTCATTACACACACACGCCTGTTTTTATTCTCTAGCCCACCCAGCCACCTCCAAGCCAGGCTTTGGGTGACTCAGACCCCTTTCCCTCCAGGGAGCACAAAGGCAGCCCTTTCTCTGCCTCCCGTGACTCAGCGGCGCCATCACAAAAGACGCAATTGAGGCATGCCATGTAATGCGCTTTTTGGAATGGCATGCCGTGGCAGTGCCAGGGGTGGGCACCGCATGCCATGCCTCAAAACAGCCTCGTCATTTATTTATTTAAAGCGTTTTTATTTATTTATTTATTTATTTTGAAGCCAATTTCTTTTGGCCAGCCAAAGAAGAAGACTCCCCCCCAAGGCAGTTCCAAATACAATATAAAAAGACCACAGCATAAAAGGAAAAGGGATTGGGGAGGGAGGAGGAAAAATAGGTGAGCTTGGCTAGCAGCTCTCAGATGCAGCATCCTTGCTAGCAACCAGCTGGGGTGGAAAAAGTTAAAGGAGGTGACAGAAGTTCTCGTGCTCAGATCCTGCTTGTGGGTTTCCCACAGGCTGCTGTTCAGAGGAGGCTGGACTAGGGGGGCCACTGGCCTCCTGTGCAGGTGCTGCTTGTGTGGTTCTCAGGGACATTTGGCCACTGAGAGACCAGGAGGCTGGACTAGATGCAGCAGTCCCTTCAAAAGGATGGCAAAACCTCTTTCTCGCCTTTTGGCCAACAGAATGGCTGCTATCCTAAAAGTTATGTTTTGAAAGGGAATAAGAAATAAACAGTTTGTACTGTAATTATATATGCTTTTTATATGTTATATTGAATGTATTGAATATGTGGTAAACCCCCCTGGGGTCTCAACTGGTGAAGGACGGCTGAGGAAGAGTAAATGATAAGATGAATGCTTGATCACATTAACAGTTAAGGCTGCTACGATTTATCCCTGAGGGCTAGTCTATGGGGCTGAGTGACCACACACACACACGGTCTTCCTTTGTGCCCTCCTTGAATGCTCAACAAGGCCTCTTGCTGGCCTGGATAAATGATGGAGAAGTGGGGAGCAGAGAAACCTCTGGCACATCCATGGCTCCACCCACTTTAGCCTCTGGCCACACCCACCCAGCAGGTTGCACATGAAGGAATGTGGCCCTTGGGTGGGAAAGATCCTGCCCCCCCCCTTGGATTTCTAGGTGGGGAGCCAGAGCTGAGAAAATCGGGTCACTGTGTCTTGGCGAACTCCAGCCGCCAACCTGCCTCTCCCCTCTGACCCACAGACACCACGATGGCATCACCTCCGGCCAGGGGAGTGGGCCATGGGCAGAGAGACTCGTCCCCTTTCAGAAGGATCCCCCTATTCCCTGTGGCAACAAGGCACTTGTCCTGCCCATCTTGCTAGTTTGTAGAGAACCCTCCTCCCAACAAACGGGTGATGGATCACGCTGTTTCCTTAATTAAATAAAATGATCTGTGATTCTCCTCTTATGTAGACTCCAGTCATACAGCCATACAATTCACAGGGCTGAAAGGGACCCTGAGAGGACAGCCATCCCAACCTTGATCATTCTGGTTGTTTTGCCCTGCACCTTCATGGGCTCTCTGCTTTTTTCCAATCCAGTCGCCATTTCATAAACCTGCTGGATTTCTTTCCTTCTTTCTAGATCATTGGAAGCCGCCTTCTGCTAGGTTAGAGTCGACTCTTGGATCCACCCAGATCCACCATTGCCAACTTTTGTTTTATTTATTTATTTTCTCTCTCTTTAGGGTTTTATCAGTATGCCAGTTTGTTTTTGAAGTGTATAATATTGTGTCACCAGCTGTAATATGTTTTTTTTCTTTTCATGATTTTTAAATCAAAGGAGAAGAAATGGGGCCCAACCCTGGTCAACATCACCAGCAGGGGAATCCCTTCTGCCTGCCCCCACGGGATCCAGGGACCCTCATCTCAGCCCCACTGGCACTGCCTGCTCTCAGTCCCAGCAGGGGGAGGGAAGTCGGAAGCATTTAACTCCCTTCCCTGCTTCCCAAAATATTCCTGCCCTCCAGGGAGATGAGCGGGAGGTTGCATCAGCCACCTGCATATCTGAGGCCCTCCATCAGTCCTGCTTTCTGGCCCTGGCTATAAAAAGACGCAGCCATCTCCCCCCTCCCTGTCTGCCACCCTTTCCACAAAGGCAGGATGCTGGCCAGGGAACATCCCCACCAGGGGAAGGGAGATTTCTCCTCTAGGGATCCTCCTTAGCTCAAGAGACTTTAGGAGGCTTCCTCATGGTGAGTCAAGTTTTGCAGAAATTTGCTGTGTTCCCAGGGGGTCTGGGCTGAAGCCAGCCAGATGTACACACACCCCAGGTCTGCATCTGTGCCAGGATGGGTGGCCAGTTTCCATTTGGGTCCACATGAATGAACATTGAATGAGCACCACTTGGAGTTCTAGGATGGATGAAGAGGCAAGGGCTAAACTGTAGGGATGGATGGATGGATGGATGGATGGATGGATGGATGGATGGATTGAATATACCACCTTTCTCTCCCAACATTCTCATGGTGGTGTAGATGGTGGTCCTCCTCCCCATTTCACCCTCTCAACAACTCTGTGAAGACGTAGGTTGTGCTAAGAGATGGTGACTGGCCCAAGGTCACCCAGTGAGCTTCATGGCTGAGTGGGAATTGGAACCCTGCTCCCCCGGTCCTAGTCCAGCACTCTCACCTTCATGCCACACTGGCTCTCCCATTCTGCCTTCTTCTCCAAGGAACTCAATGTGGAATACATGGTTCTTATCCCTGGAAGATTCAGGATGGAGGACATTTTCACAGGCAGTTAAGCATGTGGAAGTGGCTACTCTCGGATGCAGTGGTGGCTTTCAAAGGGAGCCAGACAAATTCACAGCAGAGGAGAACAAAGTTGCTTCATGGCTCATGCTAGTCATGCTGGCTAGGCACAATCCTCTAGGCAGGAAGTGGGGTCATACAAGAAGGATCGGGCAACACCTGGGCTTCTGGCCTCTGGCGTATGGGCTTCCCATCAGGGCACCTGGCTGACCACTCTGGGAACTGCTGGCCTCAGTAGGCCCTTGGCCTGATCGTCTGATGTCTACGTTCAGGGAAGGTGCCTCTTTGTGGCAGGGAGGGTGGACTGCACTGTGTCTAATTCTGGGCACCACAAGTTAAGAAGGATGTAGACAAGCTGGAAGGTGTGCAGAAGAGGGAAGCCAAGATGATCAAGGGCCTGAAAACCAAGCCTTGTGAGGAACGGTTGAGGAGACTCAGAAAAGATACGACGGCCATTTTCAGATAGCTGAAGGGCTGTCACATAGAAGAGGGAGCAAGCTTGTTTTCGCCTGCTCTGGATCTAGGACTCAAACCAATGGATTCAAATGGCAAGAAAAGAACTTTATGAGGGCAAGAGCCATTGGACAGTGGCATGGACTCCCTTGGAAGGTGGGGGACTCTCCCTGATGGTATTTAACCAGATGCTAGGTAGTCAGCTGTCAGAGATTCTTTAGCTGTGGTTCCTGCATTGCAGGGAGTTGGACTAAATGACCTTTAGGGGTCCCTATGATTCTATGACATCTGTGCCCCTCCAGATGATGGCCTCTAGCCTACCAGCCCCAGCAGCCAGCATGGTCGATGGAAAGGGCTGGGGACAAGGATCATTCAACAACCCCTGGAGAACCACAGCCCCCCACTTTGGAAATGGAGACTTGCATTCCAAGATCCCTTTGAGATCCCCAGCCTATTTTCTTTGACAAGCCCATGTGCCCTGTGTTCTCTGTCTCTCCTCCGACACCCACACACCCAAAGAGAAAGCCACATCAAAATAGAACGCTTTGCAAATCACACATTCTTTGTAAAAGTCCAATTTTAAAAACAAGACGCTGTGAGTTTGCAAGTGGTGGCAAACAAATTGCTTTTATTAGCTTATCAAGGAGGTTCAAGTCGGAGGAAGCCGGGGGTCCGTCTTGCTGGCTCCTTATCTGAAGGCAACAAAGCAGCAGAATTCTTAATTCCTGCACCTCAAGGCAGCTGCATCTCTCTCTGCAACAGGGTCCACCCTCCACACCCCAGGATCTGCTGCCTGCCCTTGGGTGGCCCTGCCCCAGCCCTGCTGCAAACACTCCTCTTGCTGGCTTGTTTATAGGGTGAACTTCAAAGCAGCACTCCCATCAAATTTGCACTTGGGAGACATTGGCCTGACTTGCACAGAAACCAACATTTTTGCAGCTTAAAACCCACTTTTCAATCTCCATAAACTGCCCCCAAGAAGCAGGAGGCGGTCAGACAGCGAGGAAGGGGGGACCCAGCTCAGCGATACCTTGATCTGTGGGTCGAGGAGCTTAAGAATTGCTGTGCCAGCCACAAAATCCTGAAAAGGGGATGTGCCAAGCTGCCTTGGGGGTTTGTTTTTTGCAACGTAACTTGGAGGCTGACGGTTCGAGGATTGAAAGCGCTAAGGTCCAAAGGGCTTGAGTGTTGGCACTGAGGTGTTAGATCCAGCCACTCCCCCCACAGGAGCAGCCAGCCCCACAGGTGTCACAAGGCTTCGGACTGCCCCTTCTCCCAAACAACTGGGCCCACTTTAAGGGGAAGGGGAGGCCTATCGTGATTAAAACCCTGGCCCTATATCCTGCCACCCTATAAGGCACTGGGCTCGAATGCTCACTCCAACAAACAGGAGGTTTTTAACAAATCGCTACCATAAAGTCTCAAAGGAGGTTTTTTTAAAAAAGAAGAGTTCTATCTAATCAAAGCTTTTGATTGTCAATTTGACGGCCTATTTTTATTTTTTAAATGAAAAATGGTAGTATGGCATCTAGAAAAACAAAATTTAAAAAAGTTGTGGAGGTTGTGGGGCATGGGAAGAGAGTGATCTCCTGGTCCCCTAGAGATCTTGCTTTGCCTCTGGCAGGAGTCAGCTGCTGGGAGGGACAAAGGCAGGGTTTCAGTTGTCTTCTGAAAACCATCTCTGCTCCTCCTCCTCTTCCGTCCGGAAGTTCAGGTGCTGGTTGGACTCCAGGTGGAGAACTTCATCCCCAAAGTGTGGTGGGACGGAGACGGCCCCTGGATCAGCGCCCTTCCCCCCTTTGACACAGGCAGCCTGCAAGATGTCGACAAAGAGGTTCTCATTGGGATCTGTGGCCTCCAGGCCTTTGCCATGTCCCAGCAGAACCTTCTCGTGAACTTCCGGCTCCACATCTTCGATCCTTGGTGTCTCTTCATGGGACGGCACTTGAGGCGATCTCTGGTCTGCTGTCACCTCCACCGCAGAGGGATCGTCCAGCTCCTCCCTGAGGAACTGCTGGGTGATGGTAACCTTCTTCATTGGTTCTTCCTCAGAGATGCCCCCATTGCACTCTGTCTCACCAGGCTGGAGGACCCCAATCCCATTCAGGATCTCCTCTGTGAAATCAGCAACGCCGGGGTCTTGCTGCAGCCCATTAGCATTGCTGTCAGCCCACAGAGGATCAGATCCTGTTGGGTCTTTGGCATCGGGGAAGGAGATTTCTGGGGCCTCTGTGGGGACCTGGGAGTCACTGACATCGGGCAAGGCAGTTGGTGCAGCCCGGCTCTCCTCTTCCTCATTCTCCAGGGATGGACCTTCCTCCCCTCCTGTCACTGTTGGTTGGGCCTCAACACACGGCTCGGCTGCCTTGATCAGCTCCTGGTTGAACTCCAGAGCTTGTTCCACGATCTCCAGGATGTCAGCATCTTTCATGCTCTCTCTTGAGACGCTCGCAGCTGTCTCGCCTGGGAGATCCTCGCCACGTGGGTCCCCCTCAGCCACATCTTCCTGTGGGAACTGGTCTTCTCTTCTGCAGATTTCAAGGTCCGTTGTCTCCTGGGCACAGGGCAAATCTTCATCCTTGCCACATGCTGGAGCCTCTGGTCCTGTGAGGTCTCCTCCCTGCACATCCAAAGACCCTTCTTCCCCCTCCAGCACAATTTCACCCAAGTCAGCCACGCTGGTCAGGGGAGAAACCTTGTGGCCACCTTCAGCCTCTGTGTCGCCTTGGTCACCCAGCTCCAACGGACCGTCCCCTTCCACAAAGGCATTTTCCTCCTCGTTGCTGGGATCCAGCCGTTCTACTTGGAAAGTGCTGTCCTCCTCTGGCCCCCAAGCAAAATCCTGGCCAGGTTCTTCCTCACAGAACTGTTCTACAAACTGGGCTTCTTCTTCCACCTCGCCCCCTTTCTGGAGGCCTTCCCCACCAGCCAGCTCTTTCTCAGATTCTGCGTCCAACTGTGCAGAGTCCTTTGCAACCTCCTCCCCTCTGAGCACTTTGGAGTCTTCTTCAAGTAGGTTTCCATCACTTCCGATGAGTTCCAGAGCATCTGTCGTAGGTTTTCCTGAAACTTTGGGATCGTCTGTGCCTGGGATGGGAGCAGCTTCTATGGCACATCCTCCTTCCTCTTCTGCACCTTCTTGTTTGTTGATGTTCTCTTCTGTTGGGGGGCTGTGCAAACTGTCGTCCTCTGCTGGAGGATGTTGCACCTCCTCTAAAGACGTGGATCCATCTTGGGTCACAAGAGGCAGTTCTGCAGCCTCTTGGCTCTCTGGAGGCATTTGTGGGGGCTCCCCAGAGGCAGCCAACATCTGCCCCTCATACAGATGCAAGGGGGTGTGATCCGGCAGAGTCTCCTCCAGCACAATCGCCTTGCCACTTTCCAGGCCCTTCTCAATCCCCTCGGTCTCATGGCTGGCATTTGGGGAGCTGTCCCAAGATTCAAGGGAGTCCTCAGACCCCAAAGACTCACTTTGTGACTGACCGTGGCTGGTGTCGGCCTGGTCCTGGCCCTCAAACCCATCAGTGGGGCTGCCCTGCACTTCTGGGGGAACCTCCACCTTTTTGTCAGCAGGTGGGGCCAGGCTTTCGCCCAGGTGGGTGGCCAGCTGACTTTGGAGAACCTCTTCTACTCTGGCCACTGCTTGCTCTTCTTCCTCTGCCTGCGCATCGGCCTCATCCTGTTCAGCTTCCGGGCACCATGGCAGGTCCTTTGTCTCCAGGGGAGCTGCTATTTCTTCCATCTCTAGAATGCCTGCCTCCTCCTCCTCCTCCTCCTCTTCCCTTTCTGCCTTGGAGGCTTCTGGGCCCACCACCAAGCGCCCCTCCTGGATGTCTCTGTCAGCATCAAGAGCAGCCGCTGGGATCTCTTCTCCTCCTTCTCCTGCTCCCTCCTCCTCCTCTGCCAGTTGCTGCTGCTGCTCCTCCGAAGCATCTCCTGCCACATCCTGCTCCTCTGCCTTGGAGATCTCCCCTTGCCCCGGGACATCCTCGCCTCGCAAGGCAACCTCCATCTCCTGGGAGCAGACAGGCTCCGTCTCTGAGAAGCCCTGCTCCTCCCTGGCATCTCCATTCCCCAACCCATCCTCTCTCGGGGGCCTGGGAATCTCCTCCTCCCCGCTCTCTTTGCCCCCCTCAGCATCCCTTGCACTTTCCACCATTCTGGGCTCCCCTTCCACGTTCTCTCCTTCCTCCCTTGCGGAGTTTTCTTCTGCCAAGGGGGTCTCCTCCGCAGGAACGGCGTCAGGTTCCTGGGATGCCTCTCCCACCTCTCCCTCCCGCAGGGCCAAATCCATCCCTTCCGGAGAGGCTCCTGGTGCCTGGAGCTGTGCCTGCTCCAGCTGAAGAAAGGGTTGCTCTGAGCAACTCTCTGCCGCCCCATGGCTCAGTGGTGCCACGTTCTCACAAGCAACACACTCTTCTGCCTGCAGGAGCTCCCCCTCCAGCGCCTGCAAGTCCTCCTCCTCCTTCTCCTTGGAGGGGCTCCACAGCTCCCTCCTTTCCTCATCCTCCGACAGGTGCAGGGCTTCTGTGCTCACCACCTCCAGGTCTTCCGCTTCCTCCAGGTACCCTCCCGTGGCACCTGCCTGCTCCTCTGGGGGGCTGCTGGCGCCAGGGTCCCAGCTCTCCTTCCCCTCCCTCACCGCCACAGCCACATCTTTGCCCAGGGCACCTGCCCCTTCTGGGCACTCGGGCACCTCCTCACTGCCGTGCCCCCCCTGCTCTGTGCCACATGGTGGCGGGGGCTCCTCGCCTTCCTCTCCCGGAGGCACCACTTCCTGGTAGGCCTCGATCCTCCCGGTGACCGGGACTCCGTCTGCAGTTTCCCTGGCCTCCCCTTCTACCTCCAGCAACCCCGTTTCTTGTGGAGTTGGGGGGTCTGTTGCCAGAGCCCCCTGAGTCTCTCCTTCATGCTCCTCTGCGCAGGCCTCCCCGGGGCTGCCGTTCACCTCTGTGGGCTCTTCAGAGCCTCGGTTGCCCCACATGAGGTCTGCCCCTGACGGAGTGTCCCCAGTGTGCTCTTTCAGCACTTTCTCTGCAGCCTCTTTCGCCAACTCTGTGCTGGGAGGAGAGTCCGCTCTGCCTTCATCTTCTAAGGGGGGAGAGCCGTCCAGAGGGAGGCCGCTTGGGGAGTCAGAGCCCTCAAGGAAGCCAGTCTCTGGCCGGACATCTGCCGCGTTGACTACTTTGAGTGCGATTTCCAATGCTTCTGTAACCAGCCGGTCAGGGTAAGGACCGTTCTGGGTCGTGGCCTCCCCTGCTGGCTCATTGCTGGGACACTCCTCTTCTTGCTCTTCCTCCTCCTCTTCCTCCTCCTCCTCCTCCTCACAAAGTCCTTCCTTCTCTCCTGCTTCAGTCTCTCTGCCACCCCTCATGGCTCCGTCCGCCTGGAGTCTCTGCTCGGTGCCCAAGCTGGATTCTTCCAAGCCGTCAGGAGCCGCAGTGTCGAAAGGCATAAGGGACTCATGCAAGAGCGACTGGGAGACAGCTGTGATTTGGGTGGCCCTCCAGACCTCAGTCTGCTCAAAAGCGGGCAAGTCGACGGGTGCCAGGACGTCTTTGGCTGGCAAGGGGTCCTCAAAACTTATGGCGGAGGGGTCCGGGAGGATGGTGCTGGCCTTCTGGAAATCCCTGGCCAAGGGGCTTCTGCTCTTGGGGGGCGCAGAGGAAGTGAAGCTGCCTGCTGAGGACTCATTCTGGCCCCTGGGCGACCGGGGCTTTGCACTGGCCTTCGGGAAGGTGGCTGGGCTCAGCCAGGGGTCTCGGGGGCCCAGGTGGCCTCTGTCCAGGGACAGGCCGTTGCTCAGCTCCAGCTTCCCATCTGTAGAAAGAACAGAGACGCAAAACATTTCTGTAGCTTGTGATCCCTGCATTCCAGTGGGGTTAGACTAGATGACCCTTGGGGTTCCCTTCCAGCTCTACAGTCCTAATAAGCCTCTTCCATGGGATTATTGCCATTCCGATCATTCTCCCTCCATCTCTCTCTCTCTCTGTGTCCCTCTTATACATACCTCTGATGCCACTGGTCAGTTTGAAGTCGCCAGCCGGGATCTGCAGCCTGGTACTCTCAGCCTCCAGGAGGGTCCTGGAAAGAAATGTGGGAGAGGGGCTGGTTGGTTTGTGGGGTCTCTTGGGAGAAGACAGGGCACTTGCCTGCAACGGGGGCTCTGCAAGCTTCTTTAATATCCCGGGCCCATCTAGCTGACGGGCAGCAGCTGCTCTGCGGGATTTCAGGCAGGGAGCCTCTCCCCAGCCCTGTCGGGAGATGGTGCCCATGATGCGTTGGCCCTTTGGCCATAGGACCTTTGGCCTGCAGAGCCAGGGCACCTCTTCCCCCTCCACTGAACCGAATCCTTCAAGATTTGTTCTCGCACAGAACCCATTTTAGAGGGGACAGAGGAAGGCCATCAGAACCTCGGAAGAGCCTGCTGGATCCGGCCCCTGGCCCAGCCAGCCCAGCCTCCCGCTCCCCCAGTGGTCAAGCCGATGCCTCCATGGGAAACCCGCAAGCGGGATCCCAGCACAAGAGCATTTGCTCCCCTCCTGCCATTTCCAGCTTCTGGGATTCAGAAGCGTTTTTGCCTCCAGCAGAGCTTAGACCTCAAGGCTGGCAGCCATCAAGAGACCTCTCCTCCTCCTCCTCCATAAACTTGTCCAACCTGCTTTTAAAGCCACCCAAGCTGAGCCCCCCCCCCCCGCCTCTTGTGGAAGAGAGTCCCACAGTTTATACAGGGTAGGGAAGCCCTTTCTTTTATCTGACCTGAGTCTTCCAGCAAAATAAGCCACCAACTGCTGCAGTGCCTGTGGAGGCGTGGAGCCTGCAAAGCCCCCACCTCATCACTTAAAACACGCCAGGCGATTTTTGAGCCCGTTAAGAGAGTTATTCCCAGCCACAGCTGCATTTGGGGCCCATTGGGGTGATGTCACGGGCAGCCTCTGCCGCCTCCTCCTCCTCCTCCCAGGCAGGGCCCCCCTTTCTCATGCTAATGGCAGTGCTGAACCCCCTCAGCGGCCAGCCCACTTTTGTCCTGGAGGAGCCATGCGGGGAGGGGGCTTGTGAGCCAGAGCCCAGTTCCCAGGAAGAGGAGGGGTCTCTGGGGGTAGAGGGAGAAGAGAACACAGGCCACAGGGATGAAGAGAAGGGGCTGTGGGTGTTCTTTGGGGGTCCCTCTTCCTTCCCCTTTGGGGGGGCACCCAGAACACAGCCTGGGAAGCAGGGTGCCGAAGCCCGGACGCTTCACCGAACTGGGGAGAGTTAGAGGGGACGCCTGGAAGAGTCTGCTTCTGCCTATCCAGGAACAAGTGGTGAAGAAAGGGGTTTTTTTTTAGTTGCTGTTTTGTCAATATTGCTTTTTGGATCATAAATGCCTTATTGGTTATTTGTTAATCATATAATGTGACTTATGTTGTAATTGGGATGCTTGCCTTTGTTATTGTTATTGTTGTTGTTGTGTTGTTATTTTAGTTACTG
The DNA here is from genome assembly GCF_965112155.1 of Podarcis liolepis. Lineage (NCBI taxonomy): Eukaryota > Metazoa > Chordata > Lepidosauria > Squamata > Lacertidae > Podarcis > Podarcis liolepis. The sequence goes on along the minus strand of NC_139566.1, from coordinate 224,040 downwards.
GTGTTTTAGTGCAGTTTTATAGATCAAAATTCTTTTACTGATTATTTCTTATTTATGTTGCACTTGTGATGTCCTGTTAAGTTACTGTTGTTTATCAGCTGCTTTGGGATTTGCTTGAATGGAAAGTGGTGTAGAAATAAACCACAGAATCACAGAGCTGTAGAAATCAATTAAATCAATCAAAATGGGGAAGGGTCTCTGGAAAGGAGGAGGGGAGAGTTGCTGCTGCTCCCTTCTTTTTCTTTTTTTTTAAAAAGAGCTGTATTGCTTTTTTAGCAGGGGTAAGTCGGGGGTGGCGCTGTGGGTTAAACCACTGAGCCTCTTGGGCCTGCCGATCAGAAGGGCAGTTCGAATCCCCACCACAGGGTGAGCTCCTGATGCTCGGTCCCTGCTCCTGCCAACCTAGCAGTTCGAAAGTGGATCGGGCAAATTTCAGGAGGAAAAGAAGGCTTTTCCGTGGCTACCAGCCGCGCTGGCTCTGCTCTGCCTCCGTAGAGGCAGCAGTGCATCTAAATCCCAGTTGCTGGAATCCACAGGCGGGGAGAGGGTTGCTCTTGTGCTTGAATCCTACTTGCAGGTTTCCCCAAAAAGGCATCTGGTTGTCCATTGCGAGGATGGACGGCTGGACTAGACCCTTTGGCCTGACCCAGCAGCCAGGATCTTCTGTGGTCCTGACGGAACCTCCAGCTCCAGAGGCAGTCTATCTAACTTCCCAAGCTCTTTGGGGCATTTGGCCCCTGTGAGGACAGGAGGCTGGACGAGATGGTCCACCTTTGGCTGGATCCAGCTACAGGGCTCTTTTGAAGTTCACTCAAGGAACAAAGCCAGGGCGGGCAGAGGCCAGAGGGCCAGGCTGCTCCTGTGCCACCCCCCCCCCAGGCATCACGTGGCCCCCACCCTTCCCAGAGCAGCCCCTGGGGCAACGAGCTCTCTCACCGGTAGGTGGCCACTTCCAGGCTGAGGGACATCTTGAGGTGCATCAGCTGCTGGCGCTCCTCCAGGACCTGGGCGATCTGGACTCTCAGGGACTGCTTCTCCTCCTCCAGGGACTCGATGGCCAGCTGTTGAGGCAGAGGAGAGACAGAGGTGCCTGTCAGCCACGGAAGGGCCACCATGGCAGGTGGGCTGGAGGGGAGGACACGGCTCCTGGCCTGGGAATTGCCAGAGGAGCCTCCACCTCCCCTAGAGCCCCAAGGGTTCGCCCCCCACAATGCAGGAAGCACAGATCATCTCATGGTGCCCCCCAGGATGACGGGCGTGGCAGCAGGGAGAGCGTTTCCTCTGGGTGCTTTGGCTCAGGAGACACCCTTCGCCAGGGGGCATCAGCCAGGGGGTGGACTAAATGACCCCTGAGGTCCCTTCCAACCCGACAATTCTAGGATTCTGTGATCCTTCCAGGGTCTGCCTTGTGACAACGTGACACTCTGCCTTGCAGCACAGCATCACCTGGGCCTGCTGAAGGGGGAATGGAGACAGGCTTCCCCAAAGAACCTTTAGGCCCCCCCATGTGGTCAGCTGAAGCTTCCTCTCCCCCCAGCATGACCCATTGTCAAGGCTGAAGGGAGCAGGTGGCCGGCAATATCTGAGGACCCGAAGCTCCACACTGCCACTACCTGGCTGCCTCCAAAACCACCCCTCTCTCTTTCCAAGTGAGCAAGAATTAGCAGAAGTCCCAGTCCTGCTCCTGAACCACAACCTCCCTGCCCTCCTGTCCCCACACCCCTCCTTGCCCCAAATCTCTCCCTGATTCCACATCTGGAGTCCAAGCCCACAGCAGCACACAAACCACAAAAGAGGCACAAATCATAGAATGGTGGAGTCAGAAGTGGCGCAAAGGGTCATTCAGTTCAGGAATGGTGGGCAGCCGGGCAGCCGCTCTGAAGACAGGTGGCTGGACGAGGCAGACCCCCTTTGGCCAGCTGGACCTTATAGTCTCTCATGCCACGGAGGGAGCAGTGAGGGGGCCCTAAAACTCCTCCACAGGTGTGGAGAGGGACCCTTTAGGCAGAACAGCATACAAACTGGAGTAGGAGTGAAACCCACCCTAGGGCAGGCCGGAGGTCCAGCACAAAAGAAGCAGCAGCAGCAGCAGTCTAGAAAGCTGATGCAGATAGGAAAGAGAGAAGGCTCTTATTCCCCCCAGCCAGGGCCAGGCATGTGTAAAAGGGTCCAAGGTAAAATGGGAGTTTTCTTGTCCTGGGAAAAGCCAAAGCTTTGCCCCTCCCACCCCCTGGCACAGACGCAGACTCTTGGGATCCCCCCTCTTCCTGCACGCTCAGAGTAGGGAGTCTGGCAGGAGACCCCCCCCCCGACGGGTCCAGGCGCAATGTCCTGCACGTGCAACAGACCCCCTTGGAAGGCGACAGGCTCTCCTGTGCTGGATGGTTTTAAGCAGAGCTGAGATGGCCCCTCTTGGGGATTCTCTGCGCGGGATCCCTGCACTGCAGGGGCTGGACTTGACCACACTTGAGGTCCTAACTCTATTGCTCTATGAACCCCCTTCCCTCAGTGACCAGGCTTGGCTTCGACCCTCTTTGACTCATGGGCAGATCAAACCCACAGGCCGCCCCATCTACCCAACATCTCCACTCGCTTCCCTGGTGGGCGGGTCCCTTGGACGCTAGAGGAGCCGCCTGGCAGTTCTCTCGCTGCTGCTGCCGCTCCTCGGGTGCCTTTCCAAGCAGAGGGGGTCTCTGCCCCCGGCCCCCAAATCGCACAAGCTGCACCTGGAACCATGGGGTCGGGAGGGACCCCCAAGGGCCATGCAGTGCCGCCCCCCCCCGCCCTCCTGCTGACCCACCTGGAGCTGGCCGGCCTCGCCGTGCTGCTGCTGCCACTGCTGCGCCAGGCTCTCCTCCAGGACCTCCTTGCGGATCTTCAGGCCGGCCAGCTCCTTCTCCAGCTGCTGGAGGCGCAGCTGGCCCTGCCGGTTGCCCTCGGCGGCTCTCCAGAGCTTCTCCTTGGCCTCGCCCAGGGCGGCCTCCAGCTGCCAGACCTCCGCCTGGTAGGTCTCGGCGGCGCCCTTCCAGAGGCTGGAGAGGCGCTGCGCGTAGTCCTCCACCTCGGCGGGCTGGAAGCAGCCCTCGGCCGTCGGGGCGCCGCGCCGGCCGCTCTGCAGGCTCCCCCCGCCGCCGGCCGCCTCCTGGCCCAGCGCCGCCTTCTCGTCCCGGTGCGCCTCGTCCAGCGCCCGCACCTCCTGCTCCAGCTGCGCCGCCTTCTCGCGGAGCCACAGCTGCGCCCGCCGCTCCTCCTCCAGCTCCTTCCTGCTCCGCGACAGCATCCTCTTGGCCTCGTCGCGGGCCGCCCGCTCCCGCTGGCACCGGCCCGTCGCCTGCTGCACCTCGTCGCGCAGCGCGTCCCGGGCCAGCTCGGCCGACGCCTTGTCGCGGAAAGCCTGCTCCAGGGTGGCCCTCAGCGCCGCCACCTCGCCCTCGTAGCGCGCCCGCCACGAGCCCTCGGCGGGGCTCAGCCGCAAGCCCTGCACCTGGGCGCGCAGCCCCTCGTTCTCCTCCTCCAGGTGCTTCACGCGCGACAGGTAAGCCTCCAGCCGCTTGTTGAGGTCCCACATCTGCAGGGACTCCTCGCCCAAGGCGCGGGAGCCCACGAACGCCTCCATGGCCGCCGGGGAGCCGGGCTGGACGGCAGCGAGATCGAGACGAGACCGAGAAGCAGGCGGAGTCCCGGAGCGAGGCGGACGGGGCTGGGCAGCGAACAAGCGCCCCGGCGCAACAGCACCGCTATTCATACAGGCCGGGGGGAGGAGGGGGGAGGGGGCTGGCCTTAATCCCTCCCCCCCCCACTCGAGGGAAGGCGGACGAAGGAGCAGCGCGGAGCCCAGCAGCAAATGCCAGAGGGGCTGCCCCAGGGGAGACGGAGCCATCTGGTCTTCTGCTGCTCCAGAGGGCAGGACCCCGACGCCAGTGGCAAGAAAGGAGATCTCGACATTAGCAAGACCTTCCCGATAGTAAGAGCAGTTGCACACCAGAAGGGGCTCCCACATTCCTCCGCAGTTTTTAAGCAGAGGCTGGATGGCCACCTGTCACGGGCAGGGCAGCGGTGCTTGCTGCGTTGCTCGGGGCTGGACTGGATGACCCTTGGGATCCCTTCTAACCCTGAGATTCTAGGATTCCAAGACCAAGAGAAGGGAAGAGACCTTCCTGCCCCCTCCTGCTTCAGATGGCAGGGGGTGGCCAAGAAATCTGGAGAGGAGAGGAAATTGCGAGCCTCTGACAACTGGCAGCGCCCGGTCCGCGGGGCGGTTTGTGTCGATCCAATGCGCTGTTCGTTGGATCGTTGAGCTGGGAGGGGCACCCAAGAGGTCATCCGCTCAACCTCTCCCTGCTCAACGCAGGAATCTTGCGAGTCCAGCCAGTGCCTCTGCTTCAAATACCTCCAGTGAAGGGCAGCGCTCAACGGGGGGGGGGGGCAGCGTCTTTCCCCCTGGCGGACCAGCTGTTCCCGTTCACTTTCTGCGACGTGCCCCCCCTTATTCTGCACCCCGCGATGAATGTCTGAATCTGCGCCTCAGTCCTTCCCCGCTCTGCCTCCTCTCCATTCATTCACCACGTGACGAAAACGGGACTAAATTTGAAGAGAATACAGGTTCCTATCTACAGTAAATTCAAAGCCCTTGGCTTCCTGCAGAGAATCCTGGGAACGGTGCGGAAAGCTAGTTCCCAGAAACCCCTTTTAAAAAAGCCTACAGTTCCCAGAATTCATTTTTTTGGGGGGGAGGGGGATGCGCTTTCACTGTATGGTGTCGAGGTAGCCGGAGGGACTGCAGGGGGAGTAATGCAGAGCAGGCTCAGAAGGCCCACCGAAAGAGCCCAGAGCTGGATCAGGCTCAAGGAGGGAGGGGGCATCTGGGAAGCCCGAGGGCAAGGGCAGCTCTCTCCTGCGGCTGCTCTCCTCCAACACACGGGGTGCAAAGGTAGACTGCTCCTGAACGTGGAGCATGTGCTCAGCCGTCACAATGCGTGGCCACTTAGGGCTGCCATATTTCAACGAGTGAAAATTGTTTTAAAACTATTTTTTCGAAATTCTCAAAAAACAAAACCCCAACTTTCAGACATGGGTTGGTATATGCTATTTCCGACGGACGAACCCATGTGCCCGGGAAATTCCGGACGCATGGCAGCCCAATCCCGCCCTCTGCGTGATCCCGCTTTGATGCTGTCTTGAAACCTTGTGGCCCCGAGTTCCATAGTCTGACTCTGCGCTGCGGAGTGGCGGAGCCTCCCCGTCCCTGGAAACCAAACCCCGCGGCCCACGAGGAGCGTCCACACCTGGCCTGGTCCAGGCAGCTTTTGCGCAGCAGGGGCAACGGCAGGCGGATCAGAGGGGAAAGAGGGGCGGGTTGCAAACAGGGGTGGGCATCCTGTCCCGCCGCCCACCTTCCCCGGTAAAATGGGAGTGAATAAATTTGGACGAGTCCTCCCACCATGAAGCCCATAAATGCGGCACGTTCTTGGGACCTGCTCCCCAAACCATAGGCAATGGCGCCCCCCAGTGGACAGTGCGCCAACAGCAGCTGCTCATCAATCCACCTGCCTGGGGGTTTCCAGGGGGAAGGAGTCCGCCCCATGCAGAAGAGCCCAGGACGGCCGCCTTGCACTCTCTGCGCCTGTCTGCCTCTGTTCTGCCCACCCTGACTGACTCCAGGGCTTCAGGAAATCCTGTGCAGCCTCCCCTGCCTGGGGCGCATGAGGACTAGCACCCTTTCTAAACCCTGGGGGTGCTGGTGCCCTTCTGTCTGCAAGGCACAGTAAGTTTTTGAGGAAATCTGCTGCTGCTGCCCCCCCCCCCCATTTCTGGACCTCCATGACTGAATCCGTGTCTGTGGCTTTTCCCTCCAAGTCAGCAAAAAGGTGATTAGTTTGAAGGGGCCTCTGGCCAGCACCCGTTCCGTCAGGGGGGAATGTCCTTCTGCCACGGGGGGCTTTCCAGGTGGGGGCACCATATGGCCACCATGGGACACTCCGTTATCACAGATGTGCCGGCAGCAATGGAAGAACTTCAGTGGGTGCCCCAGGAAGGTCCAAGAGGGAGACCCTGCAGGTGGTGGGTGTTATGGGGAAAAAAATAAAATTTAATGATATGCAATGTGGCAGCTAGGAAGCTAAATAACTCTCTGTTGGTGATTTATAGCTTCTTAGTAAAGACTATACCATGTCCAGACTCTTTATATTCAAAAGAACTTTGCTTTCAAAAACAATTAACTGAGAAGAATATATTTACAATCTTGTGCTTATTCAAACGTGGGTATGTTCTCAGTTGAATTGTAGATTGAAGTCTTAGTTAGACTTATAAGCAAAACTGTCTTGAGACTTGCACCCGAGTTTTACCTCATGCAGGCTTTACAGCTTCTTATAAAGGTTTTCACTTTCACCTCAGCAGTATTCACTTTGTTTCTTATAGAGAGATCCTGCACAGGATTCTCCCTGTTAACCTTTCGGGATCTTCCTGTCTGCTTGACTTCAGGCAGATCACCCTGACAGGCACTCAGCAGCATGAAGAAACCTTTCTCTAGCAGCCATTCTCCCTCACACACACAGAGAGAAGAACAGAAAAGGCAGTTAAAAAACGACAGTTGCTGGAATAACAGTCACAACAGAATGGAATGCCTTTCCCATGTGACTCACAGTCAGCCAATCACACGAGAGAGCTATAGCCAAAGGAAAAACCCCATGTTAAAAAATACACAGCAAATCCCTAAGCAAACATTCCCATTTCAGGAAATTAAACCATTATCCTTAACAATGGAGCCATTTCAGGGATTGATTCCTCATGGATAGACCCATTACTCTGGAGTAGGGTAAACTGGGCCCCAAATTAAGGCTTTTAATGGTCAAGATTTGCATCACACTCTTGTGACACTTTGGGGATGCTGTGGGGTCAGGAGGCAGGTGGCTGAGTGGCAGAGCAGCTCCTTAGCATTCAGAAGGTCCCACCGGCAGCATCTCCAGGAAGGGCTGGGAGTGAGTCTCCTGACCCTGGAGAGCTGCTGCCAGTCAGTGCAGGCAATGTGGAGAGAGATGGACCAGCAGTCTAACTCAGCCTAAGGTGGTTTCGGAGGTTCCTCCCCAGAGAATAAGCGGGACAACTTTTCAGAGTTTCCACTAAACAAGAGTGGAAAACCCAGTATGTTTATTGAACATAAAACTTACTAACCAATTTATTTAAAAACAAAACAGAACTATTTCCCCCACCTACCTGCAAAGGATATGCAGACATATTACATCTTCAACACGGTTTCTTTTCTGTATAAATCAGAATTTAAATGGTAAAAAATAGCAAGCAGACGCCTGCAATGTCAACTGATCCGAAGGCGACTGTTGCCTGTGCTTCCAACTGATCTGAGGATCCTGGCAAACAGCTCACCTGGTCTCCTGGGAAACAATACATTCCGGATTCTGCAGTCGATTGTGAGGTCAGAGTCTGAGCAAGGTCTCCCCCTGCCGACTCTGGACCCCGGTGGAAACTCTCTTTCCCTGGCCTGTGGCCCCACTTGCCACGTTGCCCAGCTCTTGGCCCACCCTTTAATTTACCCCCACCAAGGGGGGGGGCAGGCAGCTGGACCTAGGCTCCCCTTAGAGTTCCCCCAAGCACCACCAGCCTTGCAGGAAGCAACGGGGCCTCAACTGTGGTCCAGTTTCTGGTGCCTCCTTAAAACTCACCTGTCCACCCAGGTGCTGGCTGGCTGGAGGTTCTCCATGTGCTCCTTGTGGATTGTCAGTTCCAGCAGTTTGAATGTTCTTGCCTTCTGATTATAGTGTGGAGGCTGCACTGCCTTATGGAGCCACCTTCTCTCTCTGCTTGGCTGCGCATCCATATTCACCACCTCTGGGTATCTTTCACAAAACACGTTTGTGCTCCCACGTTTGTGTGTTTTATTATGTATTTCCATGTAATATTCCACCTTTCCTCTGGGGAACTCAAGGGGGTGCTCTCCCCCTCTACAAATTATCTTCACCACCCTGTGAGGTAGGCTAGGCCCAGAGCCTGAGACCAGGCCCAACATCGCCCAGGGAGCTTTCTGGCCGAGTGGGAATTTGAACCCTGGGCTCTCAGGGATGGAACCAACCACTGCACACCAGTGAATTCTAATTTTTAACTGCCCTGGTTTTTCCATTTCCGTTTTCTTCCTGTATTTCAGTGCCCATCTAGTCCAGCCTTGTCTTTGTAGATGCCTCTTATGGGAAGCCCACAAGCAGGCCTGCCCCACTTACAATGGGTCCCAGCAGCTTGTGTTGGGGGGAATTTACTGCCTCCTGTACTGGACACAGCAGCGCATAGCTAAGGGGGGGCCAGCAGCCCCCGAGGGCCTTGTGCACCTCCATGAATTCATCGAAACCCTTTAAAGTCCTCCAAACTGGGGGCCACTGCAATCTCTTGCAGAGCATTGTACAGTTTAATGTGTTTGAATGACGTTCCTTCACCTGTCCAGTCCTCAAACGTTCAGATTCCTTGGATGACCCCATTGCAGTCTAGCATCAGGGGACAGCTGCGCGTTTCCTGCATTGCAGAGGGTTGGACTAGATGACCCTCAGGGTTCCTTGCGACTCTACCGCTGGAGGATTCTATGATTGAAAGGCAGAAAAACCTCTCTCCATCCCCACAAACTTTTGGGCTGCCCTTTGCTGAACGCCTCCCAGCTCTACAAGATGCCTTTGAGGTACAGGAAGCAGAACCGGAAATAGTGCTTTGCAGGATTGTTCCTGGGGGTCCCTCTGGATTTAAAAATGTCTGTTGGGGGTGGAATCTGAGACAGGTTTGCCCCCCCCCCCCGTCAAGTGCCACTCAGCTTGGCTCAGTTATCAGTGACTGCAGAGCACAGGAGGACACGCACAATGGCTTCTGCTTCAATTGTCTTCCCCCTTTGGGTGACTTCCAAACTTAAGGCGGGCCTGGTTGCTGGATCAGGCCAAAAGGGACCCGTCTAGACCAGCATCCTGTTCTCACAGGGGCCAAGCCTATTCGGGGGAACCCACAAGAAGGATCCAAGCACAGGAGCAATTCTCCCCTCCTGTGGCTTCCAACAACTGGCATTCAGAAGCACGGCTGCCTCTGAGTGTGGAGAGAAGAGCCCAGCCATCTTTGCTAGGAGCCATCGATCTCCCTCTCCTCCTCCTCCATGAATTTGCCCAATCCTCTTTTAAAACTATTCAGGCTGGCAGCTATCGGAGCCTTCTGTGGGAAGGAGGTCCAAAGTTTGAACTAGGCAGGACTTTCACCTGTCCTGTCTCTCAACATCCATCTTTTCTCAGTGCCATGGGCAATTTTATAAACTTCTATCATGTCGCCCCTTCTCTAAACCAGGCATGTCCAAAGCCCGTTTCGGGGGCCTAATCCGGCCCCTGTGGCAGTTTATTTCCTGGGGTAAAATCCTTAAAAAACCCAAGAACTATGGTTGGCCCTTTGATAGGCCCTCACGGCCCTTCACTTCATCAAATCTGGCCCTCTTTGAAAAAAGTTTGGACACCACTGTAACTAAAAGTCCCGAAGGGAGCAACCTTTCCTCCTGGAAGTCCCTCCCCCCCTTGATCCTTTGGGGGCCCTTGGCTGAATCTTCCCCACCTTCCTTCCCCTTGCGGGGGGGGGGGCAAAGCACCACCAAACGAGTTATTTGAAAGGAAAAAAGGCCAGCCAGAAATTGCTGCACTTGCCCAGTCTCCCAGGAGCCCCTTTGGCCAGTGGGGGGGGGGTGTGCTCTGGTGGACGTTGGCAAGCCACCCCCGCGTGTCCCCTGCCCAGCAGACGTCAGCCACCTGCGTTGAGGCAATCTGGGGCGGGGGATGCAGATGGTGGCATCGGAGGCTCATTCCATGGGGCTGAGGGTGAGGCCTTGCACAGCCAAATGCCCTTTATTCCCCCCTCTCCCCCGTTTTGAGAAGGGGCAAAGGACCAGCCCCCCTCCCAATTTCACCCCAGAGCACCTGGAAGCAAATCCAAAACCAGGGTTGTTTTTTTAAAAAGGCATTCAACTGCTTTTATTTCAAAGTGGCTGACCAGCGTTTCCCAACCCCCTAGAAAGGACTAACTCAAAGCGCGGGACCCGCAAAATGGCGAGGCCAGGAGAGAGAGAGAGAGAGAGAGAGAGAGAGAAATGGAGGGGGGGGGCAGAGGGAGGCGGCTGGGCAGAGCCATTTCCTTCCGCTTCCTTCCGCAGAAATGTGGCTCCTGACCCCCCTCCCCACGAGGGGCACAGGCAGCGGGTCGGAGTCTGGTTCTGAGCACCCAGGGAAACCGCCAGCAGGCCGGGATCGGGTCCGGAGAAGGAGGAGAAGAGCAGGTCGGGTCGGCCGGCTACAGGCTGCGAGAGAGAGCAGAGGGGGAGCATTGCAGTGGGCTGGGCTGGATAACCCCTGGGGGTCCCTCCCCCCTCCAGGACCCTTCCTTCTCCTGACCCTGGGTCAGGGAGCCCTCACCTCTCCTTGTGGTCTCTGCTGGCCTCATCCTCCTCCTCGTCCTCGTCCTCTTCCTCCTCGTCCTCTTCCTCGTCCTCCTCCTCCTTCCCCTCGCCTCCGGCCGGCGCGTCAGCGGCTCGGCTGCTGTTCTCCTCCTTCTCCCCGCCACCGGGGAGGAGGTTGCTGGGCTGCGGCTTCTTGGGCTTCTCGCTCTCCTTGGGGGCGTCTCCCTCACAGCCCTTGGGCTTCTCCCCCCCAGCGCCCTCCTGGTCCTCGCTCTCCTTGGCGCGCTTGGGGGAGGAGTCCTGCAAGGCCGACAGAGGGGGTCAGGGCGGTCCAGCCTGTCTCCCCCCCGCACTTCTGTGCGCTGGGGTTGGGCTAGATGGCCTGGGGGGGTCCCTTCCGACACCATGGGCTTCATGGCTCATTGGAGGTTCTTCAGCAGAAGTTGGGCAGCCATTTGTTGGGGATTCTCGAGTTGCGACTCCTGCCTTGCAGGGGGTTAGCTCAGCCTTGGGGATCCCCTTCCAACTAGGAACCCTTATTAATATTTGGGGGGGGGGAAAGCTGGGCACAATAAAATAAAATAAAATGCAGATGACAAAGCAGCAGCACAGAACAACGTGACGAGAAACCCAGCCTTGAGTGTCATCGGCCTGTGGACCTCCCTGCCACTTGAGACGCAGCAGTCGCCTTCTGTGCCAACTACTCAACGCCTGCCAAAAATGTTTCTATTCCTATGCAGGCAATTAAAAGAGAGCAAACCCCACAAATTTTTGTCAATCCTGGCTTTTAACCTTTTTTACTCTGAAATTGCTGTTAATATTTTAAATGCTTTCACAAAAATATTTTTAACGCTATTTTAACGCTTTGGTACGTCTTGTGATTTAGCGGCATAGCAGAACTTTTATAAAGAGATGTGGGGACCTCAGGGGCCCCCCAGACACAGCAACCAGGATCCGTCCCTGGGAAGACACTGCAGATGGGGGCAGGCGGGCCTCGCATGAGTACGACCCCCGGCTCACCATCCCACACCAGAGGCATCTCCAGACAGGGCCGGGAGTGAGTCTTGTGCCTGGAGCCCCAAAGAGCCCCTGTTGCTGCTGCCAGTCAGAGCAGGAAACACTGACCTGGATTGACGCTTGGCCTGAGCTGGGATGAAAGCAGCTTCCGGCACCAGCTCACGTGTGGAAGCGCAGGAGGAGCAGATCCCCAAGAGATCTGCAAGGGGCCTCCAGCCCAGAGGGGGGGCTTCTCCTCACCGGAAGGAGCCACCTGCTTTTGGTGCTCAAATGGCCGCGGGGGGCCAGGAAGTTCACTGGGTGTGACCGTGAGGGCCAGTCGCTGGCTCTTGGCCTAACCTACCTTTCAGGGCTGTTGTGGGGATTAAATGGGGAGGGGGGAGAACCATGTACCCCACTTTTAGCTCCTTGGAGGAGAGAAGGCAGGACAGGAACACAATCGATTGATCCATGAACCCCTCTAGTATCCCGGGAGGAGAAAGGGAGCCCCACAGACCCTTTTCCTGCCCTCGCTTTTAACCCTTTGCACCCCAGCCGGCCGCTGCGAGAGGGCTGGCTGTGGGGTGGGCCACGCGTGGTAGTCCCCCCCCCCCCGCCTACCTCCAGGAGGGGCCCCTCCGCTTTCCTCTTGCTCCCGGCCTTCTCGTTCTTCTCCTTGGACTGCTCGTCAATCACCAGGTTCCCCTCCTCGTCGCTGCTCCCTTCGGGGGTCTCCTTCTTCTGCCCTGCTTCCGGCTCCCGCTCGGCCCCCGCGTCCTCCGTGGGGCCCTTCTTCTGGGTTGGCTGCGGAGGAAGCGGCAGAAAGCACACACTCAGCCTCAGTTTCCCCACTGGGACTGGAGCCACGGAACGAGGCCTCCCATCTCTGGGGCCCCAGAGGCCGGGAAGCCAGCCCCACAGAAGGAGCAGCAGCCCTGGCTGGCCCCACACTTAAGGCGCACGGGAATCCCGGGAACTGTAGCGTGTCTGGGCCCCTGGGAATTGCGGAGGAAGCGATCCTCCCCAGTGCGCACCTGGTACCCGGATGCCTTGACGGTGGGGTTGTTCTCTATCTCCCAGAGGCCTTCGCTGAAGCCTTTCCGCTTGTTGGCCTTCCCAAATTTCCCCTTGCACTCTTCATACGGGAAGAGGTCTTTCGGTCCCAGAAACGCCCTGGGTGGAGAGAGAGGAGCCACGAGTCACACACACACAAACAAGGGCCATAGGCTGGCCCAGACCGGCCCCTGAAAGCCCCGCTGGAGAAGCCTATACGCGTGGTAGGCCTCGCTTGAAGTTTTTTAATTTATGTGTTTTTTTGGCGCATCTGTATGGCCTGCTCCTCAGCCAAAAAAATACTCCCAGAGCGGAACAAGGCAGTCCCTGCCTGCACAGGCTTACAGTAAAAGAAAAGGACATGACACACAAAGGAAATGGGATAGGGAGGGAGGAGGAAAACTCAAAACACAGGAATTTTAAAACAGTTGTTCTATGATGAGAAGGTTAGGTCTGTTCAGACTGGAGAAGAGGAGGACAAGAAGCAACATGATGGCCAGCTAATATCTGAAGGGCCATCCCATGAAGTCAGACTGTTTTCTGCTGCTCCAGAGGGGAGAACGTGAACCCGTGGCCCCTTGGAGTCCCTTCCAACTCTACAATTCTGAGAGGCTTTCAACATTTTGTCTCACAGTCCTGGCCAGGGGGTGGTGGAATGCCTTAAAAAAATAAACTTAAAAAACTTAATTATAATTATGATTATCCGGTATTAGCACGCTGGCTCAATATTCAGAATTTCCCAGTGGCAATCGTATGCAGCCATTCTCCCCTGACACCCCCATACTGGACCCCAGCCCCAAATCACACAGGAAGCAGCAGCTCCGAAGTCTGAGATCCACACACGCAGCTCTGTTCAGGTGCAGAAGCGAATTCCCCGCGCAAAGGAGAAACTGGCCGCTTCCTTCTACTCACGTTTCATGGGTCCCGAAGAAAAAGACCTGGTACTTGTTGGAAGCTGATTTCACAGCGGACTCTGGCATCTCATCGATCTGGACAGAGAGGAAAAGGAATAAGAAGTTTTTTTGGAGTCACAGAATCATGGAATCGGAGGTCAGGAGGGCTGCCTTGAAAACAAGGCTTCCACTTTATATGTAACAAAATCACACAAAAAGGTTCTGCAGGTTCTAGTCTGCACTGAAGTCTCAAAGTATCTCCTAATTTTCTCCACAAGAGCTCCGCAATGGTGCTAAGCGCCTAGCGTCAGATTTTGGGACTAAGGTTGCAATGACTATTTGAGCTGCTGAGATCACAGACAAGGCCAATGCTTTTGGCCACATACCTCTGCTGGTATCATCAAAAAGATGGAGGCGCATTAAGCCCAGACTCTAGACCTCGCAGGTGAAGGTGGAGGGGAGTCAGAGCCCAACTGTATCGGGGGGGGGGGAGATTTGGAGAGGACAGCTGCCTGGTGTACAGAAGGTGGGATGATCTCCCGACTGGGAGGCAGCTCTAAACGGGGGCAAAGCCACAGAGGAGAGAGGCTAGAGACCCCAGCGGAGCCTCTGGGTTCAGGGGTAGTCTATCGCAGAGGACCACTGGAAAGAGAAAGGAAAGCAGCAAGCAGGTGGGGAGGGACACTGCACCCCGCATGAGGGCTCTGAGTTAAGCTGACTGGCCACGGGGGGCACCAGGACATTCTCCACCCCCCAGGTCTGATCCGGGGCGGAGGGGGGGAATAAATATATTTTTGGGATTTTAAAAAACAAGTTATGTGAATTTGTTGCTCAGTGTGATCCTTTTGCATTTTTTAATGTCTTCCAACTTGCTGTTATTTTTATCAGCTATAGTTTATCAATGATTTGTTCCAACTCTTCTTCTCTATTATTAATCACTGATCTTTTTGAGTTAATCTTATTGTGTACTGCTATGTTTCAAATGGATTATTGGACAAAGAACCACAGAATTGTAGAGCTGGAAGGGACCCCCCAGTCATCTGGTCTAACCCCTGCAAAGCCGGAATCTCAACTGTTTATTTTAAGTTGCTTAAAGTCACATTTTTATATTATGACTTTTGACATGGGATTGGATCATTATATGTAACTTTTATTGCATATGCTGTTGTTTCTTCGGATTGCAAGCCGCCTCAGGTGTGGCAATAGAGGAAGATGGTGGACAAAGGAACATTGAATGTTGAAACGAAAAGCCCAGCAGCTGGGTTCTGTTTAAAAGGCCCCGTCTTACAGGTTGCTTTGGGGAGGGGGCCGGTGGGGAGGGCCAGCCTCCTGGGTGCTAGGGAACACACATTGGGGGGGGGGGCACTGATCTGGCAGGCAGCCACTCTTATTTCGGCACAGGGCCAGGATTGCGAGGGCTCCCTGCCCCCTTCTGACCAATGGTAAGCTCCTGTCTAGACTGCAGCGCCAATTTAGCTCAGCAGATTCTGCAGCTGGGGGGGGGGCAGCAGCAGGGATGGGGGGGGGCAGGGAGGAACAATGGCCAGGCGGCCACCGGCCCCTGCAGATGGGAGCAGAGGAGGAGCACTTCCAAATTCCTGCTGGATTTTCTTCTCTGCCTAACAAAGGCCACCCAGCTCCCTCCCTCCCATGGGATTTTGGCACTGCAAAGCCACCTGCTGGCCTGGGGCCGCTCTGATCTCCACAGCTGGCCCCCGGGGGCTCCTTTTGCCACCTCAAACCCCTGGCTCCCATCACCCCCAGCTGGCTTGGCCAACAGCCAGGGACTTCTGCAAGCAAAGCAGCTGCCCTGCAGGCTCCCACCCTAAACACAAAGCAATATTCCAGTCCTCATTATCCCAAGGGAATGACTGGCTTCTGCACAGGAGAAGAGGATGATGATGGACCTGGTGGGCCACTGGTCTGATCCAGAAGATTCTTATGTTCTTCGGGAACCTCCAGGTCCAGAGGCAGTCTATCCTGGCTCCTTGGTTCTTTGGGCTCCATGGGCCCCAAGGATGGCCCTTCCCCCTGGCTACTCCCCTGGCTGCCTGAGGCCTCACAAGGGCATTTGGCTGACCCACATCGGAAGAAGGGGAGGCAGGAGTCTTCTTAAAGGGGGGGAGGTCATGAGGCTTAAAAGCAAACCTTAACTCAAGCAGGGGTGAAGGGGCAGCTCCCCAGAGGCCAGCAAAGCACTTTGTGCAGGATCTGTGGCCCCTGTCTGCCCCCTCCAGGCACCTGCCCTGGATGCCTCAGCTGCCGTCCCTGCATTGCAGGGGGTTGGACTAGATGACCCTTTGGGGTCCCTCCCAACTCGACAGTTATTTTATGATTCTGTCCAGGAGCTGTTTGCTGGCAGCCTGGCTTGAGAAATGCCCCTCCCCTCCATGTGGGCCCCTCCCTGGCCCAGACAACAGCCCCCCCCCAATCTGGTGATTGCTAAAAAGAAAGAAGGTTGGAGAGAGACAAAGGCTTAATCCTGCTCCCAGGTCCCCTGAGCCGCTTCTGAGCTGCAGGAAGAGGCAGGTGCTGCTTCTCCTGGGGGAGGAGGAAGGTGTGGAGGGAAACCCAACACCCCCATCACAAAGGGGAACAAAGGAGGCTCAGAGGGAAGGAGGCAGGTGGGCTGGAGAGGAGGAAGAGGCCCAGCGCCCCCAAAGGGCAGGGGGGGCTGCAGCCCCCACTCTCAGAACCCAGCAAGAGCCCAAAGGGGGCCCATCTCTCCCACGGGCCAAATGCCCCACAGAACCGAGGGGTCTTGACACACTGCCTCTGCGCCTGGAGGCTCCGTCAGAAGAGGCTGCAGTTGCGTCAGCCCAATGTCTCCTGCCAGAGGCAGCAGTGAGGGATGAGGACGAGAAGAATTCCCAGGCTCTGGCAGGGAGGGGGGCGCTTTCCTTGGGAGCCTCTGGTGAGGCCCCCTTAGGCCTGATCCAGCAGCCAGGCTCCCCTTCTGTTCCTCTGGAGCTTCCAAATCCAGAGGCAGTCTATCTGGAGGGGGGCTTGGCCACTGGGAGAAGAGGAGGCTGGAGCAGAGGGGCCTCTGGCCTGATCCGGCAGCCTCTCCCTCTGGCCCGGCCCTGCCAGCCGCCCTCCTGACTCACAGCGGAGGGAGGAGGAGGAGGAGGAGGAGGAGTGGCGTGGCCTCTGCCACCACCCTTGCTGAGTCACCGCCAGGAGGCCCCTTCCTGCTTCTCAGCCTCGCTTGGGTTTCCTCAGAGGGAGGGAGGCGGCCACACGCACCATGGGGGGGACCCCAGAGAGCGCCCTTTGTCCCACCTGGGGATCTGGCCAAGGGGGCCTGTCCCATTCACCCTCCAGCCATTATCAGTGGGTGGGAGGAGAGGGAGAGGAGCAACAGGCGCCCCCACAGAGGGTCAACAATGCCTCCCTCTGCCGCAGAGCAGCTGCTTGGCAGGCAGAAGGTTGCAGGTTCCCTCTCCGCAGGCAGCAGCTCCTGGTAGGGCTGGGAATGCCTCCACCAACCCAAATCCCGCTAGTGAGCAGCTGCTGCCGGCCAGTGCCAACAATACTGAGAGAGACAGACCCGGAGACAGCTCCCGATGTTTGGAACCGTGAGGATTGGGACCTTAACTGTGTTTCCAGAGGGAAGGCCACAGATCAGTGGGGGAGCAGACTGTCTGGCCTGGGAAGGGTCCCGGGTTCAACCTCCCAATGGAGATGGGGAAAGGCACAGCTGAGCAAAGGGGCTCCTGGAGCCTCAAGAGCAGCCATGGAGGGCTGAAGGAGACCCCCAGCAGGGCCTGGGCACCCACAGCCCCAGCCCCTGCCAAGGCGCTCTGGGAAGCCTCACCCACCCAGAGAGCAAAGGTTGGCTGGAATCTGCAACTGGGTGCAAAGAGGGACCTCGCCCAGGCAGGAGGCCTTTCCAAGAAGAGCCTGCTGGAGCCACCCAAGGGGCCCGTCTACCCAGCCTCCTGAATCCAGATAGACTGTCTCTGGAGCTGGAGGCTCCATATAAACCCAAGAAGAACCTGGCTGCTGGATCTGGCCAAGGGGGCCCATCTAGCCCAGCCTCCGGTTCTCACATCAATATAATCTAAAAACTTAGGGACTGTGATAGACTGCCTCTGGACCCGGAGGTTTCATAAGAACAAAGAAGAGCCTGGTTCCTCTTCTCCCAGGGGCTGGCAAGCAGGATCTGAGCACAGCAGCCTAGCCTTCCATAGCCCTCCTCTCCTCCTCCGTGAATTCGTCCAATCCTCTTATGAAACCACCCATGTCTGCCTCCGGTGGGAGGGAGTTCCAAAGTTTAACTCTCTGTGTGAAGGCCTTTCTCTTTGGCCTGACAGGGGAGGGAGGGAGCCTAGCCAGAGGGCAGAGGGCCAGAGCAGAGCAGAGCAGAGCAAAGCAGGCCTCTGCCCTCTGCCCCCCTGGCACTGGCCCCACATTAACACACGCATGCAAGCACACACAGTGCAGGCCAGGCACCTCCGCCAGGAGGCTGGGCCAGAGCAGGAAGGAGGCCCACAAGTCCAGCTCCGCCCCCCAGGCCTGGCTTTGCCCTGCCAGCCCCATGCCTCTCCACCTGTGGGGCAACCAGGCAGCCAGGCAGGGGCAGATGGGGGGGGGGTGTCCCCCTCCCAAACACTCTTTTCCACCCAAGGTTTTTTGGGAGCCTGATCAGCATTATCTGGAAAGGGATGGGGTGGGGAGGGCAGCCTAAGGAGCCCCTGGGTCTCTGGTGGGGGGCGGGTGATGGAGGAGACCATCTGGGCCAACAGGAAAGGCCGGCTAGGAAACAGGTTTCCCTGGCTGGGGGGGGGGGGGCAGAGCCTGATTGCGACAGGGAGGCCAGCAGGCAGGGGCCTCCAAGATGCTCAGTGTGGGGATGTGGAATGGGGGGTGGGCAAATTGGGGGCCAGAGAAGCCCCTTTCCCCACTCCTGGGTTGATCCCAAATGCAACCAGACTGGACCCTGGATCAGCCCAAATCGCAGAGTTGGAAGGGACCTCCAGGGGTCATCTGGCCCAACCCCCTACAATAGGATGTGCAGAGATGAGGCCCCTGTCACTCCGCAAGCGCAGAGCCTGCGCAAATGGAGGGAGAGTGGCTTTCCTTTTGCTCCTTGCAGAAGGAGCAGGGTTCCAAAGCAGCCTGGAACCGAGGGACGAGTTCCGCCTGCTGCTCCAGCTGGGAGCCGAGAGGCCCAGGCCCATCACCAGAACCCACCAGCCACCTTTCCAAGAGAGCCGCAAGAGGGGAAAACAAGCCCTATTTGTTCCCCACCATCTCACAGGAACCTAGGAAGAGCCCGTTTGCTGGATCAGGCCCAAGGGGGCCCATTTACTCCAGCATCCAGTTCTCAGTGGCCAACCAGATGCCTCTTTCAGAAAACCCCCAAGCAGACCTAAGTCCCGGGCCCCTCCCTTCCTGCCTCTTCCAGCCCCTGGCATTCACAGCATTGCTGCTTCCCGCTGTGGGGGCAGAGCACAGCCTTCCTGGCTAGGAGCCCTCCATGGCCCTCTCCCCCCTCCGGCATAACTTTGTCCCACTCTCTATTAAAGCCACCCGGGCTGGTGGCCATCTCCACCTCCAGTGGGAGGGAGTTCCACAGTTTAACTCTCACTGCAGCAGTCCTGCATCTTCCAACATTCAGCTTCAGTGAACTGTCCCTGCCCTCAAACAAACCCACCCAAGTCTGTAATTTATTTTAATAACCAAGCTACTTACAAACTACCCTTTATCAACGGATATCAGAACAGAGAGCAATAAGTATCACCAGAAGTGACCCTATAATAGGAAACAGGCCCAAAACATCATTAAAAGGGTAAATGGGTCCATTTACAATGCCTGGGCAATGAGAAATGGGTTTTGCCCTGATGCCCAAAGCCTTGCAAAGTGCCAGCCCCCTCCTTGCCCTGCATGGTTGAATCCTGCCCCTGATGTGGCACCAGCTCCTATCCTGCCCCCCCCCTGCAGACCCACAAGTAGACTTCTTCCTTCCACTGAATAAATCATTTTTATTTCAACATGGCTGTTAAAATACCCAAAGTATGACCAAAGTCTGACCAAACTGTGGGAGACAGTGGAAGACAGAAGTGCCTGGCGTGCTCTGGTCCAGGGGGTCACAAAGCGTCGGACACGACTAAACAACAACAACATTTCAGCATGCTTTAACAATCGCTGCATTTATATCACCAGGTTGTTTAGTTACGTTCTGCTTCATTTCTTATTCAACTTGCTTGACTTTGACCGCTTTGCTTATTCCCTTCTTAACCCAACTTTGGGTATTTTAACAGCCATAAAATAATAGCAGTAACATCCATTTTTCTTTCCTCTCAATCTCTCCAGGTCTTCTGCATTTTCTGCTTTGGACTGTAAGCCATTTGAGGGCAGGGACCGGCCCACTTTTGACTTTTGAAACTCTGCAAATTGTAAACTGAACAGCTCTAATATAGCTGCAATAAGGAATGCGATGTTAGCTCATCCACCCATGGAGCTCAGCTCTATAAATTGCATCCTTTTGCTAAGAAACCCTCCAAACAGGTTGATTCGCTCAGCATAAATGAAACAATGAACACTTCGGAGCTGCCTAAATGGAGACGGTTAAATCGGGTCTGCTGGGTCAATCTTCTGTGCTCATTTAAAACTTCTGATGGGTTTTTAAATAGACTGCAATTGTTTGGGCTGGTAATGTAAGATGGCCAAGTGTTAGAACTGAACAAAATGCATCCAGCACACAGAAAATAGAAGACAAAATTGCATCAGGAGGAAGCACACGCCAAGTGGGGGCCAGGGAGATCCACCAGGCCCTGTGGGGCATGGAAGCCCAGCCAGGCCGGGGGTCCTGCTCTGCTGGCTCCATGGGGTGAGGCCCAGAGGACCCTTGGATGTGCTGAAACAGGAGCACCTCTCGCAGAGCCAGCAGGGACCATCTGTGCGTGGAGGACAGAGCCCCCTCCCCCCAAACCGCAAGGCTTTCCTGGCTCCCTCTTGGGAGAGGCCTCCCCCCCCCCTTCTCCCCCAACCGCCACAGCAAGGAAGGAAGAAAAGAGGCGGCAGCAGAAGAGAGCCAGGCGGCTTCTGTTTTGTTTTGCAAGAGCGGCAGTGACAAAAGGCAGCCATTCCCAGGCCCCGTGGCAGCAGGGCTTCCAGCAAGGGCAGGCAGAGGCAAAAATGGCTGCACACCAAGGGAAGCCAGCCTGGAGGAGGAGGAGGAAGTTTTTGCTAGGTGCCCATAACTCCCTTGCTTCCAAAGAGAGGCCTGAGCAGGCCTCCACTTTGCGGCTGGGAAGTCTTCCAAAGGCGCCCACACAGGACCACTCGATTCCTGCCATGGCAACCTAGAAATCCATTTCCCCATCGACCGCTCTGGGGGCGAATGGCCCCTCGCAGCAAATCAAGCCACGACCCTGAGAAGGTTCCCTGGCAGACGCCGCCATAGGGCACCCCACACTTGGGGCGGCTCCCAGCTCCCTTTGGAGCAGCGGGACGTTTGCGCCTGCAGGGGCAGCAGAGGGAGCTGGGTGTCTGATGTGGGGAAACCCAGGCCCCACGGAATGAAAGATGGGGGAAAGCGCCACCCCAGGATTGGGGGCGGGGGACGGACTCAGGACCCTCATGGCCAGCTGCAGCAGCCCCATGGAATGGTACATTAAAAAAACACAAACCAGGCTTTTCTGAAGTTTAATCCGGATTATTTTAGAAGTGGAGCTACATTAGCACAATCCTATTATGCATGTCTACTTAAAAGAAGAAGTCTCTCTTAATTCAGTGGGGCTTACCCCCAGGTAAGTGGCTTTGGGTGTGGGACTGCAGCCTCCATGCTCCTTAACAACCTGGCTTGAAATACCTGAATGCAAAAGAAACGCATTTAGGTCATAGCTCATTCCACCTCTCTTGTGTTCCCTGACGAGCTCATTTATTGTTTATCTTTATGTAATGTTTAATCGGCATAACATATAAAAGGAACAGGAGCTTGTCAGTGTAGCCAGAATCCGTGGCCGCCTTTCCAGCACCATGCAGGCCCCGTTTCCTCCGTAAGAGAGTGAATCAGGAGCCCAGACGAGACTCTTGAGGTCTCGCATCATCAATATGACACAAGAGGCCGTCTATTATTCTACCATTCGTTTATATCGGCTTATGCCAAACGAACAGCGTGGTCATCTACTTTCCTTATCGTGGAGAAACACTCCTCTGCCCAGGACCTGCCAGGCGCCCTTACTTCTGGAAAGTTCTTCGCACTTTGCCTTCCAGGAAGTGATCTTGCTTAAAATCATAGAATGGAAGAGTCAGAAGGGGCCCCCGAGGGTCATCTAGTCCAACCCCCTGCAGTTTCCCCTCCAATGTGTCCTCAGTGTCCTTATACGCAACGGCTCCCCTAAGCAGATACAAGTTCTGTGATCATATGGGGCTGGACTAGATGACCCTTGGGTCCCTTCCAACCCTATGAGCCTATTAAATTTTGCAGTGCAAAACCTTGGTGGGCTCTGAGGCTGGAGAGGTTCCAGATTATGCTCCTGGGCAGCATTCAAGGTTCACTTGGGTTGGAAGCACGATACCCAGCTGATGTGCATGCTTCCACTCCAGAACATATATATTAGAGTGGAAAACTGGAAAGTTTATTTGATCCAGAGATTTAAAAGTGATGCCTTTGGGGGATGGAGAATCGCTGAATTAAAATCGCAAACAGCCCTGATGTAAAACATCCCACCCTGATTACTGGAATTAAAATACCTGTGAAAATGAAAATATGTTCCTGGGGGAAAACTCAGCGCTGGGGCATATGCCCTGCAGCTGTGGCTCCTGGCATCACCAGGAAGGGCTGGGGAAGCCTGCCAGTCAGAGACCCCGAAGAACATCTGCCAGTCAGTCCGGTGAACGGCCCGAGTCAGTATAAGGCAGCTTCTCAGGCTCCCCCCTAAATTGGCCCTTTATCCGACACCCCCCAGATGATGCTGAACTCCAACTCCCGTGGGACCCAGTCAGAATTGGCCCCAACGCTGAGGGACTGGGAGAGTTGGAGCCCGTCGTGCAACATCTAGAGAGCTCCAGGCCAGCCAGCCCCTTCATAAAGCTTTAGGTTAGAAAGGACTCTTCCACTCCCTGTAGAGGAAGCTGCCTTATACAGGCTGCTGGTCCGACTAACCCAGTACTGCTTACACTGACTGGCAGCAGCTCACCAGGGCTTCCAGCACGGATCTCTGCCAGTCCTCCCTGGACTTCTTGGCATGCAAAGCAGGTGCTCCAAGCATCGAGCTGCGACCACATCCATGCTAGAAACTCAGATATATAAGCGAGGAGCCAAATGGCTCCTTAAACCAGGTTTACAGACGCCAAAACAGAATGTCTAGTTGCCATTTTGGGGCCAGACGGCTGGAAAGTCGTATTTGTCAGAACAACTTTTTGGTTTCTGAAATATGTTCCGATTGTGCAGATAAAATATAACAGAATTCTACAGGATGTGTTGTTAGTGTGTGAAAACAGGCAAGGCCCAAGGATCCCCAGATGGTGGGAGCGTCAGGCGCCATCCTGGCACCCGGGCATCTTCACTTGGTCACAAGGGGCAAAATGTGCCTGGCGAATTGTGACTGCTGAGCTGTATCCCTTCTGCAAGAGGAAGATTCTAGTCCTCATGGTTTCCCACAAAAGTCTGGTTTAAAGAGGAACAGAGTCAGGCCATTGGGGCATCTAGTTTAGTACTGCCCACACCAGGGACCGTGCTCCCATCATCCCTGACGACGTGGCACTGGCTGATAGTGGCTCCCTGTGGGGTTTGGGCCAGGACGTAATGTAATTAACAACGAACAGCAGACAAGTTTCGGAAACGTGCTGTGCTGGTTTGTGTGAACAAGGAGGGGGTGTGTGGCAAGATTTTGGCAATGCTGCTGGAGCTGGAATATTGAATTGATTAAAGGAAGACACCCCCTATAGCCTCTTGGAAGAAGGAGGGGGATCCTAGATTGACAGGCAAAACACACTATGTTTATGGGCTGTATCCAACTTCAGCCACACAACTATTTACGCAAATATATGCAGGTTTCACTGCTCATCATGTCAATGGTCATTCGAGGGCCATGGAGCCATTTTCTAGGCAGGTTTACTCAGAAGTAAGTACAAAAGTGTTTCTCTCGCAGCAACAGACCCATAGAATTGTGACGTTGGAAGAGACATGACAGGGTTAGAAACTTGGGTATATAAGCTAGGCGACAAATGGCAACTTGAATCCAGGCTGCGGTTGCTGCAATGGAATATCTATTTGCCAGGGGGTTGGACTAAATGACCCTCAGGGTCCCTTCCAATGCTACAATTCTATGAGCTCAGCTACATTGCTTGATTGTAGCTTCCTCTTACAAAATTCACTTGTCCCAGTGTGCAAGAAGGAGGAACGCACACGGTGGAAATGGAAGTTACTATGGAGTAAGTCTCTACATGGAGTAATTCTCTACATGGGCACAATTGGATCCACACCAGTAGCAAAATGTGCCTGGTTAATTTTGAGCACTGCCTGAGGATCGTCTCGTCCACCCCGCTGCGCAGTGCAGGAATATGCAGATATCCCATACAGGGTTGAAACCTGGAACCTTGGCATTATCAGCACCACGCTCTAATCAAATGAGCTACTACTGAATTTCCCTTTTTTCATTTTGAGAAAAACCCCAAGTTTCTAGCCCTCATGGTTACAGGAATAAACAAAAATAATTAAATAACTGAAGACACAACAAGTAAAAACAAGAAGACACACATGTACTTATACAGAGCTTTTTAAAAGGGCTTAACAGGCTAACACCAAAGATTATGTCAACAATCCTCTTGACATCCCTGCAAGGTAGGGCTGGTATAACTCTGCGCTATTACAGATGGAGGAAACTGAGAGGTTTAGCTTTTGGCTAATACTCTTGACCAGCGTTGGAAACTCCTGTTGTTCTAGGTGCCTTCTGCGACAGGGAACTTCACTAATGTGCAGTCCTGCGCCTAAGATTTCAGATTACAACTGCCAAGGCTGGAACGAAAGGAGGACCTTTGGCTGCCTCCCCCTTCCAGCCACTCTCTGAGGATTGGAGAAGAGACCCTCATAAGAATATTAGGGGAGGTGGGCAGGGGAAGTATGGCTTAGTTTTTTGCAGTATTCAGATGAGGACTAGACCATGTGAAAAATGAACATAAGATTTTAGGTGCAGTTCATTCATTTGCAGCTTTGTATTCATATTATAAAAAAGCATGGCTAGACATTCCATTGTTGCAGCCATAACCTAGGGTTAAGGTGCCATTTAGCTCCTAGATTTCATATCTCAGTTTCTAACGCTGCTCTTGACCCAACAAACACTACACTCGCCCCCCTTGCGCAGGTATCCTCATTCAAAATGGGGTGACACCCCACCCAAATCCAGCTGCCCTAAGCAAAGGTAGCCAAGGGGTCTTTAGAGGCCAATGTGGCAGCTCAGACCCCTTTCCGAAAATCACGCAGGGGAACTCTGCGGTGGCGCAGGAGGTCTGCATGAGGAAAGTGACACTCCCAGCAACACAACATCCAACAAGGAACAAGAGTATTTCTTTTAAAAAGCAACTAACAGCTATTATTATTTTTATTAGAAATAATCATCATAAAACACCATGGGAAGGTGGTGCATTCTCCTTCCTTGGAAGTTTTTATGCAGAGGTGCTGCCAGGAATTATTTAGTTGTGATTGGGGTGGGGGTGGGTTCAATGACCCCTAGGTTTTCCAGCTCTACCACTCTATGATCCAACTTCACAAAAAAGGGGGCGCGGGGTTGAAACAAAGAGCAAGGCCAGCAAAGAAAGTCATTCAAAGAAAGTCAACTGAAACAAAATGCTCCATGATCTGTTTTTGAGAAGTCTGCAGAGAAGCGGCCCGGTGGGTCTCTCTCTCGAGGGAGATTTCCATAGCCTTGGGGCCATGCCAGAGAAGGCCCTGCAGCTCTGAGTAGAAGCTAGCTCCGCACCAATATACAATGAAATTTTGAAACAGGGAGATCTGGGGTAAAGGGGGGGGGGAATAGTTGTTTTGGCTGCTGGTGGGAGGAAGCATTCCTGGGACAGACACATCAGTGCCACCTCTTGCATGCTAGCCTTCCTCATTCACAGCCCAGGGTGGCTAAGAACACCCATAAAAAGAAAAGAAACACCACACCATGTAGTAAACTTAAAGGTAAAGGGACCCCTGACTGTTAGGTCCAGTCGCAGACGACTCTGGGGTTGCGGCGCTCATCTCGCTCTATAGGCCAAGGGAGCTGGTGTTTGTCCGCAGGCAGTTTTTCCGGGTCATGTGGCCAGCATGACTAAGCCACTTCTGGTGAACCAGAGCAGCGCGCGGAAATGCCGTTTACCTTCCCGCCGGAGCGGTACCTATTTATCTACTTGCACTTTGACATGCTTTTGAACTGTTAGGTTGGCAAGAGCAGGGACCAAGCAACGGGAGCTCACTCCGCTGCGGGGATTCGAACCGCCGACCTTCTGGTCGGCAAGCCCTAGGCTCAGTGGTTAAACCACAGCGCCACCCGTGTAGTAAACTTAGCCTATGACAAATCAGTGGGCTTCAACAGAAAGGGCTGGAATCCTAGCACAGTCTGGTTGGAAGGGACCCCAAGGGTCAGGTAGTTCAACCCCTTGCAATGGAGGAATCTCGGCTCAAGCATCCCTGATGGATGGCTGTCCAAGCTCTGCTCAGAAACCTCCAAGGAAGAAGATCTCACCACCTCCCGAGGGGTCCGTCAAACTCTATCCAGTGTTAGTCCTACTCAAGAGTTCAATTCACTGAAATGAATGATTGTGACTTAACTTGGGGCTGTTATTTTCAGAGGGTTTGGACTTAGTTGGGTACTGCCCACCCAAGAGCGTTCTGAGTCAGGAATAGCCAGCATGGTGCCCTCCAGACAATGCTGGACTCCAATTCCTATCAGTCCTTGCCTGCCACCATGGAAAATGGTGAGAGGTGATGGGAGTTGTAGTCCAACAACACCTGGAGGGCATTAGAACCCCTTCCTCCTTTTAGGTCAGTGTTTCCCATACTTGGGTCTCCAGGTCCTTTTGGACTACAACTCCCATCATCCCTAGCTAGCAGGACGAGTGGTCAGGGATGATGGGAATTGTCGTCCCAAAACACCTGGAGACCAAACTTTGGGGAACCCAGTTTTAGGTTGACTGCACCGGGCAGCAGCCAGGATTGAGCAAGGGCTGCGGCCCCTTGGGCTTCTAAGCAAATAACTGGACGCTTTTCAATCCCAAAGAATTCAGCTCCTCAGTATGAGTATATTGCTATAATTGCAGGCAACTATTTCTACCGAATGAAAGACTGCTAAAGAAAGGGCCTCCCGGAAGCGGGCGCGCAGGTGAGGCGGCCGGGCCGCGCGGAGGAAGGAAGGAAGGCAGGCAGGCAGGCAGGGCGGCTGCCTGGAGCAGGCCTCACCTGCGCCTCGTGCTGCAACCTGCCGCCTGGGCTGGGCTCCCGGCCCCGCCTTGGGACCTCCCGGCCCCGCGGCTCCCCAGCCTAGCCCCCCTTCTTTCTCCCTCCCCGTGGAAACGTGTCCGCGCTCCGCCCGCCCCCAAGCCCGCGCGGCCCGGCCGAGGGGACCCGCTGCTTCTCCCGCCGCCTCCCGCCCGGCCACGCGGCCTCTTTCCCGCCCGAGGCCCTCCCGCCGGGGCGCCCCGGCCCAGCCTTCCCCGCCCGCCGCGCCCTCGCCTTACCCGGGCGGGCCAGTGCGGGTAGCCCTTCATCTTGGCGAAGACCAGGTCGCCGCACTTGTACTCGCGCTGCCGGTTGGAGCGGGACATGGCGCGGGGGCGCGAGGGCCGGCGGGCGGCCTGCCTCCTCCGGGCGGGCTTCTCCTGGCGCTGCTGCGGCTCCGGCTGCTCCTCCGGGCGGGCGCTGCTCTCCGGGCCGCCGCCGCCGCCGCCGCGCAACAGTTTGGCTGGCGGAGGCGCGCCTGGGCTCCCCGGGGGCGCTTGTTTGTGTTTGAAAAGCGGGGGCGAGGGAGGCCCGGCTCCGCCTCCTCCTCCGCTGCCTTTCCCCGCCCCCGGCCGCCAGGAGGCGGAGGAGGCGCCGCCGCCGGGAGAGCCCGCCTCTCGGGCGCCCCTCCGGGTGGCGCCAGCCAGGAGCCGCTTGCTGCGCGGAAGATACGCGATCCTCAGGGCCGCCTGCGCTCCGCCGCGCACATGGCGCCCGGGAGGAGCCTTTCGCTTCGGACGCGACTCTCTATTCTCAGTCGCTCGGGGCGAGGGGATTTGTACCGGCGCCTCCCCGACGACGGGAGGGCGCTGCTGGGACTGGGGGCGCGGGGGGGGGGCACTGGGGGGCTCGCTTTTAATCAAGGGCGGGCAGAGATCCTAAGGGGCTCGCCGACAGGAGCATGAAAGGGGCTCGCCAGTTGAAACCGCAGCCTCCTTGCCCGGAGTCCCCATTCGAGGCTTCCTCCGCCTCTCGAGGGCGAGGCGCCTCAGGCGGCTGACAAAGGAGCCCCGCCCCCCCCCCCGCCTCGCGCGGCCATTTTGACTCCGCGGCAGGTTTGAGCGCGCGCGGGCGGGCGGGCGAGGTGGCTGATGGGAGCCGTGCCATTCCCTCCCTGGAGGTCGGAGGCGAGGGAGGAAAGGGAAGCGAGCCGACGCCACCCAGGACTCGGCTTCCCGGCAGCCACCGCGCGCCACCATGCCGGTGGCCCAGCGGCTACTTCCGGCGCGGCTGCTCATGGGAGTCGTAGTTTCTCCCTCCCCGCTCCCGCACTGAGGGAGGAAGAAGGCGAGAGCCCCCGCGCCGCCTCCTCCTTGCACGGCGGCCGCCATTGCCCGGAGCCGAGTCGGAGCTTGGAGCAGGCCGCCTCTGTAGAAGGAAGGAAGAAGGGAAAGGGGGGCGGGGGGAGCCCAGAGCCCGCCTCCTCACCCGGCCTTCCTTCCGGCGGCGGGGGCGTTGCCATGACGACCGCTGCGGCCTAGCGGGCTTCACGCTCAAGCGAGCGCGGCCTAGTGCGGCGGGCGCAGCCTCGGCCTCGCGTAGCAGGAGCAGCCGGCGGTAAGGAGGCGGAGGCCATGTCCTTGGTGGCCTACGCCAGCAGCGAGGAGGAGGAGCAGGAGGAGAGCGACGCGGCCGAGGAGGAGGGAGGAGGAACAGACGGAGACGACGACGACGAAGAAGCGACAGAGGAGCAGGAGAGGGGCCGGGAGCTGGGCCGGCGAGGCGGAGGCGGCCGCGGACTCTTCTCCGCCCTCCCGCCGCCCAAGGCCGGCGCGGGCTTCGCTTCGCAGCAGCAGCAGCAGGCCCTCCGGCCCCTCACAGCCGGCCTTCCACTTCCTTTGGCGCCGCGGCCTATCCCGGCCTCGTCCCCGCCGCCGCTTCTGGCCCCGGCCGCCGCCGCCTCCGAGCGGGCCCCGGGCAAGAAGAGGACGCAGCCCGTGCGGATCGCGGCGCCTCATCTGGGGGACGTGAGTGTCCTGGGGGCCCTTCGTGGAGGAAGAGCGCAGGATCGGGCCCGCCGCCCGCCCGCTTCCTCGGCAGGGAGGGACAGGAGGAGCCCGCAGCCGCAAGGCCGACTCGAGAGTAGACCTATGGCAAGGGAGGCATGGTGCCACTGGCGTCCCCGTTTGGCCCTGTCCCTTATCGCCAGTGGGTCTCCTCCTGAGTAGGACTGGTGTGCAATGCAACCCAGAGAGTCTCATGGTAGCACCTTGAAAACAATATGCTTGGAGCTGACCCGACTCGGCTGGCATCTTCCCAGCTTGCCACATCTTCCTGTACAATTTAAGAACTCGCTATTAAATCAGAAAGCAATTTTTAATACTGTAGCAAATTGCACAGCATAAAATACTAAATGAAATATTTAGTATCTTTATGAAAGCTATCAACAAGCATTAGAATAATAGAGTCTTAGAGTTGGAAGGGAACCCGAGGGTCATCTAGTCCACCCCCTGGCAATGCAGAAATCTCAGCTGGAGCCTCCAGGACAGACGGCCAGCCAGCCTCTGTTTAGAAACCTCCAAGGAAGGAGAGTCCGCCACTCTCAGGGGAGTCTGTTCCACTGCCAAACAGCTCTTACTGTCAGAAACTAAACATATTCTGATGTTTAGTCAGAATCTCCTTTCTTGTAACTTGAATCTATTGGTTTGAGTCCTCCCCTCCAGAGCAAGAGAAAACAAGCACCTTGCCTCCTCCATGTGACAGCCCTTCTTGAAGATGGCTGTCCTAGCTTCTCTCAGTCTCCTCTTTTCCAGGCTAAGCATACCCAGCTCCTTCAACCCTTCCTCCTCAGGCTTAGTTTCCAGACCCTTGATCCTCTTGGTCGCCCTCCTCTGCACACCTTCCAGCTTGTCGACATTCTTCTTAAACTGTGGTGCCCAGAACTGGACACAGTATTCCAAGTGTGGTCTGACCAAGGCAGAATAAAGCAGGACTATTACTGCCCTTGATCTGGACACTATACATCTGTTGATGCAGCCTAGAATAGTGTTAGCTTTTTTTGCTGCTGCATCACACCTTTGGGCCATGTGATCTACCAAGACCCCTTCTTCTTCTTTGGCAATCCCTCCTAGCCGAGTAAGATTGTCTTCCATAAACATGGTTTTAACAATGAGTCCGTAAGTGACTGTGGAGGCCAATTCTCGATCCACACGTCCTTCCACAGTGGGGACATTGGTTTCCGGGCGGGAGTGTGGATTTGCCAAGCGTGCCTTCCTTCTAGCACGTTTCTCCCTTGTGTCCTGAGTTCAAGTGTCTTCAAAGCCCATGACACCTTTGGTCAAGGCTGTTCTCCAACTGGAGCGCTCACAGGCCAGTGTTTCCCAGTTGTCAGTGTTTATACTACATTTTTTAAAGATTTGCCTTGAGACAGTCTTTAAACCTCTTTTGTTGACCACCAGCATTACACTTTCCATTTTTAAGTTCGGAATAGAGTAGTTGCTTTGGAAGACGATCATCAGGCCAGTCCAACAAAGTTGATGTTGAAGAATCATTGCTTCAACACTGGTGATCTTTGCTTCTTCCAGTACACTGATATTAGTTCACCTGTCTTCCCCATGATCCTTCTCACAGGTACTACTGGCAAGCCAGGTGCCCCATCTTATATTTGTGCAGCTGGTTCTTCCTGCCTAAGTGCAGAACCTTACATTTGTCCTTTGTGAAATTCATTTTGTTACTTTGGACCCAAGTGGGATCTTGTCCTACTCAGAGGGGACCCATTGTGACTGACAGTGGCTATCAAGTCCGATTGCTTCAGTGGGTCTGGGTGGGCTGTCTCCAGGTGGGACTGGCAATGTCCGCTGCCTGAAACTCTGGGGAACTGCCACCTGCCAGGCTGGACAGTACTGAGTAAGATGGACTCAGTATTATTTAGACTCAGTATTATTTAGAAACATGAGGACTAGAATCTTAACTTTATTTGGGGGAAAGGCCTGCAGCCTATTGCTAGAGTATCTGCTTTACATGCAGAAGGTGGGAGGCTCAATCCCCTACTTCTGCCAGTAGGGCTGGGAATGTTGTGTGCCAGTCAGTGTATATGAAGGGAGATGGACTTGGTAGATCGCAGCTTGTTGAAAAGCAGAGGGAGCAAGCATGGGCAAGTGGTGAAGAGTTGATGAACTCAAGGCTCCCCGCCCGCACCTCTCTGCACCCGCAGTGGGCGCTGCCCAGCAACTGAGCTTGGGAACCTGCTGCTTGTTTTGGAATCCAAGATGCTCATCACTCTGCTTGGCGGGAGTGCCAAGGTTTGCCTTTTGTGGTCCGATTCCTTCCTTGACCTTTGGATCGCACTTCTAAGCTAAAACTGGAGGGCGAAGAAGGGAGGCTGTGGTGATAAGGGCACTCGCCTCAGGGAGTGGTGCTGGTGGAGGAGCTCACAGGGCCCTCTTGCAAAGCTCCACACAAAGACAGCTGCTGTTTCTGCTTTCTAGGAGCTGCTGGATCTGTCCTTATCACTTACTTGCAGCAGGAGGGAAGGGGGGAGGAGTTGCTAAATGTTTCTTTCTATCCATGCAATGGGGAAACCTTCTTTTGTTTTTTAAGTAAAATTTATGTGCACCCTTCTCATGCATAAGTCATCCAAGGCCCACAATACAAACAATACTTGGGTTCTATTTAGCTAAGTTAGAGTAGACCAGTTGAAATTTTTGGACCCTATTTAGTCACATCCATTAGCTTCAGTAGGTGACTGAGTAGGACTAATGTAACGTAAGATAAAGCTGTACTGCAAATATAGGTTTTTGCAGTCCACATGCCTAGCAGTGTTAAGATCTGAGTGAATTAAGATGAGAGAAGGATTGTTAGTTACTTACTTTATTGCCTTTGTGATTAATTCCCATAAAATTTCTCTAAGGGGTAGCATCAGTGTTAGAAGCAATTTCATATATACATACAATGACAAAACAATTCCTCATGTTCACACAATTTCCAGTGTAGAAAACTATTTTGAACCCAATACAGATATTAGTTGAAAATGTAGAGACCTTTTGCACTGTCTACCTCTGTCCCAGTCCAGATCTGTATTGGATTCAAAATAGCGCTCTCTCGCTCTCTCTCGCTCTCTCTCCTTGCACTCAGTTCTGCTCTTTCTCTTTCAGTCGGATTCCGAGGAAGATGAACCAGCAAAGAAGCACCCCTCTTTCCAGGTGAGGACTTGGGCAAGTGGTCTCCTGTAAAGGGGGGGGGGGGAGCGGGAGCACCTTGCTTTCAGTGAAAGGTGTTTGCCCCTAGTCAGGCAGAGGCCCCTGAATGTCCATCCTGGCCCTCTGGGGTTGAGTTGCCTCTCTGGATTAGTCATGTTAGTGAAATCTCACATGTGAGACAAAGTTCAGTCGATCGGTCAGTGCAGGCTCCACGGTCAGCCACAGCTCGTCTCTTTCTGCGAAGGCACAGCTGGTTCCTGCTTGGCTCCTTCCCTGGGGCAGGTGGCCCTGAGGCAGCTGTTGTTGCCTGGCTTGGTGTTGCTTCATGGTGCAGCTTCCTGGGTGAAGGAGGGGCTGCTGTGGCTCCCGCCGTCCCCTTGCCAGCAGGCCCAGGAGGATGTAGTCCTTCCTGCCCCTGCCTCACCTTCCCCTATGTCTTCCACCCTCCAGGCCCAGAGCGAGGGCTCCGGCTTGTCTGCTCTACTTCCTCAGCCCAAGAACCTGACGGTGAAGGAGACGAACCGGCTGCTGCTCCCTTACGCTTTCTCTAGGAAAGCGGCTGCTGCCGCCGAGAGCTCCCCGGAAGCCAAGTCTGCCAAAGGCCCACCCTCCTCCAAGCCAAAGCCTCCCCTCAAGGCACCCTCGGCCGTGACAGCGACCACGACTCCCTCCCCATCAGCCATCAAGGCGGCCGCCAAGAGCGCCGCCCTGCAGGTGACCAAGCAGATCACGCAGGAGGAGAATGACAGCGACGAGGAGGTGGCCCCCGAGAACTACTTCTCCCTGTCCGACCGGAGCGATGCACCAGCCCTCAGTCCAAAGGCCTACGCCTACCCTGGCCTCGTGGTGCCGGATGATCTGCCCCCTGGGACGGAGCCGGACCCTGAGCCCGAGAGCCAGGACACAGCTGCCAACGCCCCACTGGAGTTCAAGACGGGGCCAGGGGCCAGCTCCGCTTCCCACGGCTGGGCCCCCAAGCCTGGAGAAGACTATGGCGGGCAGCACTATGCGCTCTACCCTGGCTGCAGCGATGCAGGCGGCCCCAGCCCCTACTACCAGGTGAGAGGGGCAGAGGCAGAGGCTCCTTCTGCAGCTGGTGGGTTGAGCCTCAAGGGTGGCTGGCACAGTGGGGAGGGTGAGCAGCTTCCGGGAAGGAGGCTGGGATGGGCATGGGGGGGGTGGCAGGCAAAGTGGCTGGTCCTGCAGCAGCTTCCTCTCCTGGTGCTGAGGAGATCCTTTCCCCCACCTGGCTTCCTCTGCAGCAGGATTTCTACAGCAGCAGCAGCTACTACTCGGACACAGACCCGGAGCTGGGCCCACCCCAAGAGATGAGCAGCGAAGGCGCTTCTTCCTCCTTCATGGACGATGAAGCGGTGAGAAGCTGCTCTCAGCAGGGCTCCCTTTACTGGTGGGGTGAGGTGGGGCACCCTCTCCTCCGGCTGTGGTGACCCTGTCAGCGTTTTGGGGGTGAGGGGGGGTCTCTGGTACTTGGCAGGGACTGCAGAACTTGGATTCCAAGGCTGCCGGGCAGCTAGGGACAAGCAGCCCCACCCAAGAGGTGTGGGTGCAGGTCTGACATCTTCTTGGCTTCTAGCATTCAGCAACTCTAAACAGGGCCTTCTGCTTAGAACCGGGGGGCAGGATAGGACCCCAGAAGTGGAAGGTTCTGTTCTCTGGTCTTATGAAAGGATGGCCTCTCCCTCCCACATCCCACCCCCATTTCTGTCCCCTGAGTGAGGGTTAGAGGTTGGTTTGGGACTGCTCAAAGGAGGCAGCTTATCTGCATCCACTTGCTCTTCCGCAGGAGGTCCGGGAGGGGGGCTAGGTGACTGTGGACACTGCAAAAGGGGCTTCTGGCTGTTTCAGCTCCAGCCCGGCCTCAATGGGCCTGGGATTAATTGTGTTTGGGATGCTCAGCAGACTGAATCCCTCTTCCCTCCTCCCGTCCCTTGCTCAGTTCAAGCGTCTGCAAGGCAAGCGGAACCGCGGGCGGGAGGAGATCAACTTTGTGGAGATCAAGGGGGACGACCAGCTGAGCGGCGCCCAGCAGTGGCTGACCAAGTCTTTGACAGAGGAGCAGAACATGAAGTCCTTCAGCAAGGTGAGGGGGCCCCTCCGTTTCCCCCCCCCCCAGGTGGAGCCTTCCCTCCGCCCTCCTGCTCTGCTGGTAATGACAACTGCTGTCTCTGTTTCTCTCCAGAAAAAAGGGGAGCAGCCCACGGGGCAACAGCGGAGGAAGCACCAGATCACGTATCTGATTCACCAGGTGAGGCTGCCGGGCTGCCCCCTCCCTGCCCCCCTGGTCACCCTAGTTTGGATCTTGTGCCCTGGAAGCCGCAGCAGTTGGCAAAGTGGGTCCTCTTCTGCCCTGCTGTCAAGATCCTGTCCAGGGCTCCCGCAGGGTTTGCTCTAGAGCAGGGGCTGTGGGCCATCCATGGCCCACCAGACACTTTGCCAATTATTTGTATTGATTTTCCAAACTAATATTACAAATTAGACACTTTGGGGCTGCAACATCCACCATCACCTCCAGGCTGACCGCTGGGCTGGTGGGAGATGCAGTCCAGCATCCTCTGGGAGGAAAATCACGCGTCCTGCCTGATGCTCAGCATTGCTGTCCGTCTGCAGCTGAAGTCCAGAAACCCCAAACCAAGCCCTGTTTTCAAGAGTGGGTCGGGCCACTGGGGCAGTGCGGGTGGGACAGGCGCCCTGCCAAGCGAAGGGCCCTGCTTCTGAGCCTCCACCTCCTCCCTCTCTTTCTGGGGCAGGCAAAAGAGCGTGAGCTGGAGCTGAAGAACACGTGGGCCGAGAACAAGCTCAGTCGGCGTCAGACGCAGGCCAAGTATGGATTCTAGGGCCCGTCTGCCTCCTCGGAGCACCTTCAGGCAAATGCTGCCAGCCCCAGACCACGTTGTGTGAAAGGAAGAGAGGGGCCTGCGGAGGGAAGAAGGGCGCAAGGCCATGTGCCGGGGGGGGGGGCATCCGCTGCCTTTCCTGGCAGGGGTCTTCGGCAGAGGGATGCAGAGGAGTTCTCTGGCCCACTAGGCTGCCTGGCACCCCCCAAGCCCCTTTTCTTTCCAGTAGCCAACGCGACACGGACGAGGCCCCTGTCAGCTGGGGGGAGACCAGTGCTTCTCACTCCCTTGGAACTGCCAACCTTGCAGGAGGTGGGGCAGCCCAGGCAGTCCACCCAACCACGGGGGTGGGGGGCAGGACTGTCCCTGAGTTCTCTTCTGTAGCTGCCCCACCCTGCCCCCCCCACCCGGTTCTTCTCGTGTCTCTCTGTGTTTGTGCTCCAGACCATTCGCCCTCCCCTTCCGGGCTGAGGAGAGTTCTCATCTTCTGTGGGTTTGGGGCAGCCCCCTCCTTGTTTCTCGCCTCCTCGATGACAGCGTTTGGGTTTCAGCACAAGGCAGGGCTGGAAGGTGCGTGGCCTGTGATCTCTCCCCCAAAGCCATAAGGACACATCACTGTTAACAGTACTTGGGCTAAGTGCTAGCGGGATCTGTGCACTTCCAGGAGGCTGGCAGCTTTTCAGGCGCCCCCAGCCCAGGGCGAGGGCGGCAAGCAGAGCCTGCCCCAAGGCCTGCAGCAGCACCCACCCTCTGGGCTTCCACCCCTGGATGAACCTGGGCTTCCCGCTCTCTTGGCTTCTGGGGCCTCTGCCCAGACCCCATTGTGACTGTGGGGTGGGCCCTCTCTTGCCACCCCTCCCCTCCCCAGATTCCAGGTGGGAGGAGCCAGGCGGGGAATTCTGCTGGGGCACACGCACTTGCTCTCTTTCCTTGCTGCCCCACCTCAGAGTCTTCTGCTGCTGGGCCTGATCAAGCGGCCCTTGAAATCCCCGGTCTTCTGGTCTCACATCCTCCCCTTTGGGGTTGTTGTGTTCTCTTCATTGTTGTTGTTGTCTTTCAAATTGGAGCCCGTTTTCCATTTTTGGAGGGCGTGTCCCCCTCACTGTGGCAGAATTTCTGGGTGAATGATGATGTCTCTGTATTTAGGGTATTATTATTTTTTTCTAAACAGAAACAAAAAAAAAGCAATTTCTAGTTTATTTCCCTTAACATTTTAGTACTTAGAAAAGCCTCTCTTTTTTCAGTATTCCAAAATAAAGCTCTCATTCAGTAATTTATTCGTTATCTTATGAAACTGTCTGGAAAGAGATTTTATAAAAGAATAAAACTTTTAAATGAACTTGCCCTCCCTCAGAACATTCTAGTATGGTTTGTTTGGGCTCCTCTCAGTCTCCACCCTCCGACTCCCTTCGGACTCCTTTCCCTCCCGTTCTAGCCCAAGGGCCTCAGGCAGCTTCTGTGTTTCCTGGGGACGCTCCATGCCTCCGAGGGGCTTGCAGGGTGACAGCTGGGCCCCGATGTGGGGTGGAGGAGCAGCACCACACTACTTTGAGCAGCCATGGATTTCCCCCACGAATCCTGGGAACTGTAGTTTGGCCAGGGCACTCATAGCAGTTGGGAGATCCTCTGAGCTACAGTTTGCATTTTGTAGGTTTTATCTCTGAGCAGAACAGGGCGTGGGAGGTTTCTCCTAACAGCTCACGGCACCTTTAACAATCAACGCCAGGAGGCTGTGGTTGAATCTCTCTTTCTGGCCCAGGGGCGGAAAAGGGGCAGGGGCCTATAGTGCCTCCTCTTCCCCGTTGCTCTCTCCCCTCCGGCCCTGAGAAGCCGTGCTCCTTCTCCTATCACCAGCCACGTCTTGGGGGAGCGTCTGCCTTCCTGTCCGTTCTGATAAGGAGTCCCAGCCAAGCAGAAGTGGGCAGCAGGCGCTAGGCCAGGTCAGCCGGATTAAAAATAACTCCTCTCCTGCCCCAGGTCAGGAAGCACTAGGAGGTGTGCAAGAGCAGCAAGTTGGGGGCTGGAGGAAGCAGCCAGAGAAGGCGCAGTGGGCTGGGGAGGGCAAGTTCTGGGCTGGCTCAGACACCACTTCATGCATTTCTGAACTGCTGTCCAGCTCAGGTCCTGCTTCTGGGCTTCCTCTTAAGGTCCTTGAGGTTGACCATGAGAACAGGATGCAGGCCTGTGGCTGGGTCCAGCTGAGCCAGACTCCTCTGACGTTCTCTGCCTGCCTGTGTAACAGCCGCTTCACCTTAGCCTGGATTTTTCAGAGCTGCAGCTACACGAACACAAAGGCAGGAGGTAATTGCTCTCCAGCATCATCCAAACCAACCCCTGAGAAGTGAGGAGGGGATTTCTGCAGAAATCAGAGCAGCCCTGGCCCAAGGAAGCATTTCTAGCACAATATCAAGTCAATAACTCTTCC
Organism: Podarcis liolepis; assembly: GCF_965112155.1. Classification (NCBI taxonomy): domain Eukaryota; kingdom Metazoa; phylum Chordata; class Lepidosauria; order Squamata; family Lacertidae; genus Podarcis; species Podarcis liolepis. The sequence continues at coordinate 186,837 of NC_139566.1, read as the reverse complement.
CTCCTGCTTGGTATTCTGCAGTATACTGCTCCTAAACAAGGAGGCTCTCTTGAGCTGCCAGGGCTGGTTACTGTGTGCAGACAATGCTTTCCCAAGTTTGCTACAGCCAGAGGCTCTCAAAAGAGACCTCCTGCCTTGCAGCTGGTCAAGGGAGGCAGAGAAAAGCAGAGTGGGAAGGGTTAAGAGAGTTTGAACTTCACTTTCAGTCCGGGTGACAGTTCTTTAAGCTTGGGCCACCCGTGTCCACCCCTTGAAGTGTCTGTGCCCAGGCTGCTGGAAGCAACGCGCATGCAGTCCAGGTGGGTCGGAAGTCCGCAAGAAACCTTCCCTGTTCCACACACCCAGCAGCTGGTTGACGGCCTTGCTCCGGGGCTCTATCGGAGCTGCAGTTGGGGCGGGCAGGGAGAGGCCTTGGAAGGATGGAAGGTGCTCCTCACTGGGCAGCGGCTGGGAGGCCTGGTCAGGAAGGGGCCTCTCCTTGCAAGCGGGAAAGGAGCCCCTCCAGGGCCCTTGGGCGGCTCGCGGGCGAGGGAGCCGGAGGCGTCTTTCGGAGATGCCCCTCGGAAGGGACTCTCGGGCCGGAGCGCGCCCTGCAGCAGCCCCCGAGGCGCCCACGGGAAGGAAAGGGTCCCGGGCTGGCGGGGCGGCTCCTCCTCTTCGCAGCGAGCCAGGACCAGACCGTCGGCGCTGCGGCCGGAGCAGGAGGGCTGGGTTGCTCTCTCGGGCCGGCGCTGCTGGGCGGAGGGAAGCGCCCTGCCTAGCCCCCTTCGGGGCTCGCCGGGCTGCGGGAAGGAGGGCGGAGAGCGCCGCGGGCGGCTGGGCTTCGGTCCCGCCGAGGGGGGACCGTTGCCTTTCTTGGGAACTCGCCCCCCCCCGTGCCGCTGCTCTGCGAAGGGAGCCCGAGAGCAGGGGATCGACTCTGCCTCCTTCCCCCACCCGCAGTGGAGCTGCGCCGCATCCAAGGCCAGGCAAGTCTTCTCCGTCCCTGAAGCGACGACGGTGCCACTAGGCAGCTCCTTCCTCGGGAGTAAGACCCTGTCTGCCGCCCTGCCTGGCGGGCTTTTCTCCCAGGATCGCAACTCGGCTGCTCTAGCGCGCTATCCCAAGGCGGAGGCGCCGCCGGCCCGCCTTCCTCGCGCCTCGAGAGCGCAGCTGAGGTATCTGGAGGGGAGACGATCCGCCCTGCAGGGTCTGTTCCAGGGTCCCCAGTCCCGCAGCCCCAGGACCCTTTCCCAGCACGGACCAACGCCGCCTGGCCGGTTCCTTGCATTTGCTTGCCCGGGATTATCCGCCCTCCTTCCCCGGAGCTGCGCGTTGGGAGGCGCGCTTCCCTCCCGCCCTCCCTCCGAGTCCAGGAATTTGCCGCTTGCGACATATTTCCACCGCCCTCGCCGCGAGTTTCCCTCCTGCCTCAAATAAGGTGCTTGTGCTGCTGCTGCTGCGTTTGGGGCATGCCAGGCCGGCTGGAAAGACAAATGCGCCCCCGGAGCAGCAGCGCCGTCCAGCTCCAGGCGGGGAAGGAATGTGTCCGCCGGGATGGATGCCTCGGCCCGCCCTGCTCCTCCCCGTCTCCAGGGCGAGGATCCTCGGGCTGCCCGAGATGGGAAAGAGGCTGCTGGCGCTCCAGGGACCCGGCCTGGCGCAGAGACAGCCTTCCTCCCGCGGCCCGTTTGCGCGGGGCGGCTTTTGAACGCGCAGGCTTCTTTCTGGGTGGGGGCGCCGTGAAGCAAGGCCCCCTCTCTCCTCCTGGCAGGCCCCCTCCTGCTTCTGCCTCCCGCTTTAGCTGCCTAGACAATAGCGGCCCCCCTGCCCGGCATTTCGCCCCCTCCCGAGCCTTTGGTCTCTCTCCTGGCAAAGGGATGAGCCGCCGGAGTTCGGTGGCAGAGCAGCTGCTCGGCGTGCAGAAGGTCCCGGATTCCCTCCCCGCAGGGCCGAGAAAGGGCCCCGTATCTGAAAGCCCGAAGAGCCACAGTCAGTGCTCGACCTTCCAGAGAAACCTGCAAGCGCGATGCGAGCCCCGTCGCCCCTCCTGCTGGCATTCAGAGCCTTGTTGTTTCGGATCCTGATATAGCTGGATATGCGCGCAGACGCCCCAGACCTGCACCTCATAGGCGGGGTTCTGTTTTCTTACGGAACAGGCGGCCTCTCGCATTAGCAGCTGCTTGAGAGTGGCCCGTCCGCACCACATCCCGCTTTGCTCTCTTGCACCATCGCGCAGCAAACGCCGAGTCCAAAAGCTGCTGGGTTTCTGCAGGAAGTGGCGGCCGTGTTGCAGCGCAGCCCGCCGCGCACAAACCGCCGGGCAAGCGCGATCCACAGGCCCCCGGGTCCGCCCTGCGTGCGCGGCCTCCTCCGCCAGACCCCCCCCCCATTCCTGCCGCCGCCCCGCTTTCCCCGGGGGGATCGGGCGCGTGGAAAGCAGCTCCGGGCGCCTCCGCCGCTTCCCGCCAGGTGTGCCGAGGGCTCCTTCCGCAGGAGGGCGAGGCTCCTGGGCTGGGAGGGGACTCGGCTGCCGGAGCACCAGGAGGAGGAAGTGGAAGCGCCCGGCGGTCGCGATGGTCGCCCGCAGCAGGTGCCTCCCCCCGGAGCTCGGAGGCGCCGAGGGGCCCGGGAGAGCCAGCGCGTGAGTGCGGCGAGCCGGCCAGGGGGCTCCGTCTCCTGCAGCCTCGGGTCGCCCCGCGGGGGGAATCCGGCGGAGAGAGAGAGAGAGACCCCCCCCCCAATGAGGAAGTCGCTCCTCTCTCCGTCGACTGGGCCCGCGGAGAGGAATCGCCCCCGGCGGGGAGGCGGAGATCTGCGGGGCGGGGGGGGGGGGCTGGGAGAGGCCCCTCCCGCGCGCGCACGTGTGGAAGGGCCGTGGGAAAGTGTGGGGCGTCGGGGCTGGAAGCAGACAGGAAATTCCCCGGTGCTGGTGCGGGCGGGGAAGGGCCTCGGTCCCGGCGGAGAGCAGCCCGTCCCTCGCAGAGGCTGACCGCTTCCTTTCCTTTTGCAGCTGATGGCCAAGGATGGAGGGGGCGAGGTCCTTGCCAGTGGTGAGGGGGCGCGCCTAGCCAGAAGCCCCGAGGTGAGTGGGGGCATCGGGGCTGGGCCTGGGCTGCTGCTGCCCCCCCCCGTCCCAGCATGCTCAGTTCACAGAGCCCTTCCTTTAGCCACCAGAGACTTCTGTGGTTCCAGGAAGTTTTAAACATGTCACATCATGCGCTCAGGGTGCTTATTTTCTTTTTAAATCAGGGTTGGCCAAGTGTGTTTATTTCTTTGTAAAGCATGGGGGGGGTGTCAGAGCAGAATGAATGCATATGGTTGCCTGTCGCCCCGATCTCTGAGCTGTGTGAGATGCGGGGGGGGGGGGGGGGGTTCAGGCCCACTCAGGGATCATCCTGGACATGATGTATATTTTGCTCTAGGAAGCTTAGTTTGGTCAGAATGGAGTCTACGCTTCCAGAGTTAACACTAAATACATTGCATCTGTCTGGTAAATGAGCCACCTTAGTCACTAGAGGGCCGTGACAAATGGTGTCCCTGGCTTTTCAGACTTGTCTACCCATGTACTATCTGAAACCAAAGGGCGCATTGGTTGCAGGATGTGAATTTTTTTCCTGCTCTCTTACCCTACTACCAAGAACCTTGATTAAATTCTAAGACTTACTGGGTCCAGGGCTTTAGGGGAGTCTGGCACCCACAAACACATAACAATATGAGTGTCTAAAGAGGTTGGGGAACTTGCAGAAGACCATAAAGCGCTGGGTCCAAAATGGCCTAGTTGCACTACAGTTGGTAGAGTTTAGTTACGACTGTGGGGTGGGTGGCAGGAAAGGGCTGAGACCAGGGTGCCCCCCCCCCACTGCAGGGGCTGCCCATATGAGTCAGGCAGACTGTGTGGCATTTCCCCAGGACATCTTGTTCTGCTAACACATAGTGGGCTTTAAGGGGACCCAGCCCCCTGCTCCCGCTCTGTCTTTGAGGGGGGCTGGTTCTGTTCCACAAGGTCCCGTTTCCCCCCAGCCTGGATGCCCTGAAATCTCTCCCCAGCCCTCTCCTCCCTTGCCTTCTGCCCAGCATTGCTGCTGCCGCCACCTACAGTGAACCTTGCCAAGTTCCTCCCCCCACCTTGCACTCAGGGAACGGGTGCCTTGCACACCAAGGGCAGGCAGAATGCGGGGAGTGGATCTGTCAGCTTCTGTGGGGGTCCTGCTGGGGCTGGCAGGTGGGGAGGGGGCATCCTTTGACCTTGCCCTCCATCCCTGCTCTCTGCAGGAGGCCCTGTGCAGCCTGGACGATGAGGACAATGACGAGGTCTTTGAGAGCCCCGACAGCCAAGGCCCACGGCCGGGCTGGACCACGTCAGCCACCTTCCGCCACTGCAGCGTGGATGAGCTTTACGAGCTGCTGGAGAAGCTGGGCAGGTGAGGACCCAGGAGCACCAGCGGCCGGTGGGAAGAGCAGGGCCGGGAGGGTCTGGGGACAACAGAATGGGTCTTCTGGGCCCAGCCCCCAGTGGGAGAGGCTCCTGACAGCTGCTGCCAGTCAGTGTAGACAGTGCAGAGCTCGAGGGCCCCTGCTGCTCGGACCTGACCAAAGGTCTCTTGCTGTGCTCTTATCGTTGCTGCCCTTCTCCTCCTCCTCTCCCCACTCAGCGGGCACTTTGGGGTGGTCAGGCGCTGCCAGGAGCGCTGCACGGGCTCCTTCTATGCCGCCAAGTCCGTGAAGGTGCGGAAGCGAAAGGGGAGCCGCCTGGGCCTGGACCGCGAGCAAGTGGAGCGAGAGGTCTCCATTCTCCAGCAGCTCCAGCACCCCAACATCATGCGCCTCCATGACGTCTTTGCCGGGAAGGGCGAGGTGGTCCTGATTCTGGAGCTGTGAGTGTCAGAGGGGAGGGGGCACTGATTGGGGGCTCCAACTGTGGGACTTGCTTTTGGGGTCCCACTCTGGCTTAGTCTGCTGCAGCAGAAGCAACAAGTTGCCTTGCGGTCCCTGAAAAGATTCCTAGCTTTAACAAGGAAACCTCCATGCAAATGACCACAAAGTGACCTCCAGCCACAAAAACTCCTTTAACAAAAAACCTGTTGGGAAGCCCCCAGGCTATCATCATTTTGCAGGAGGGGCTCAGTTGCACTTCTGGTTTGCACAATTAAGAGTGGAGTCAAAGTGTCACCTTTGCACAGCAAAGCAACTTTTAAAAATGAATGGGCTGTTCATGGTTTGGAAGGTGGTGGAGCAATGCCTAGAAAAGCATGAGATGAACGAATTACCAAAGGGAAGGCACAGGCACACCCTGTGCCAGGGGAAGGAGTAGAAAGCTAACTGTTTTTGAGACTTCTGTCTCCCAGTTGCTCATAAAACTGGGGGTGCCACTACTATCGGGGGGGACACGACTCCAGGTCTCAGGACACCTTTGAGAAGGCTGCAAAATAAACAATATTTTGTAGCGCCCCGTGTTTCTTTCCTCCTCCTAATTCCCAAAGAGGGGCAGCTCAGGGAAGAGGCGGCTTGCCCCGGGACACACGCCGGGCCAGATGCCCCAAATCCTCCCTCCCTCCCCCTCCAGCATCCACGGCGGAGAGCTGTTTGACTTCATCGCAGAGAAGGAGCTTCTGACGGAGACAGAAGCCATTCAGTTCCTGCAGCAGATCCTGCTTGGCCTGAGCTACATGCATTCCCTGCGCATTGCTCACTTTGACCTCAAGGTACGCCAGCCCTGGGAGGGGCTTCCTGGATCTCTGGAGGCTTTTGAGCAACACAGGAGTCTTCTCTGAGGGCGTCTGGTCCTATCTCCTTCCCTGATCTCTTCTGCAGCCAGAGAACATCATGCTCTTCCAGAAGGATGCCCCCAACCCCCTGATCAAGATCATCGATTTTGGCCTGGCCCAGAAGCTCGAGGAAGGCGTGACCTTCAAAAGTTTGTGTGGGACTCCCCAGTACATTGGTAAGAGGGCGGAGCAAGCTGGGGTCCTCTCCTGTCCCAGAGCCCCCGGCGGAGGAATCTCCCATGCCCTCAAACCAGCAGCTCAGCCCCTGCTGGGGACCGGGGTGGACTTGGCCACAGCAGAGAAAATGTTGCTGTTGGTTGTCAGACTTCTTAGTTGCTTCTTACACAAAAAAATCTTTAAAAGCTTAAGCATACCTGATAAAAGAGACACATTCTCCTCACAGAAACACCTGAAAACAAATGTTTGGGCAGCGAAGCGAGAGTGTCCCGAAGGGCGTCCCGTTTCTTGCCTGCTGCCTTCTCCCAGACCCTTCCCCACAAAGGCAGCGCAGCCATGAGCTCCAGAGGGGAAGGGCAGTGCTGCGCATGAGCTCCAGCTGCCATCAGCCCCAGCCAGCCAGCCAGCGGCCAGGGAGCAGGGCGGGGGTTTAGTCCTGTGACATTGTCTGGAGCAGGGAAGCCAAGACCAGTCGGGGGTGGGCTCGGACTCCCAGCAGCCAAGAGTTAAGGGTGGACATGGTGGAGGAGTTTGGGTTTGGAGGGGCTCCTTTTTAAAGCTGAAGATAATAAATCCAGGAGGAAGTTAGGCAGCACCGAGGCTGTGGTGGCTCTCAGGGGCCCGAAGGCCAGGGAGGTGTCCTGTCTCTCTGGTTTAATGGGAACCCCGTTTTGGTTTCTCAGCGCTGACACCGTTTTGCCTATTTCTTCTTCCTCAGCTCCTGAAGTGATCAACTATGAGGCTCTGAGCACAGCAACGGACATGTGGTAAGAAGCGGTAGCAAGTGTGTGTGTGAGAGAGAGAGAGAGAGAGAGACTCTGTGCCAACATCCTTCATGCCCTTGGGTGGCTGGCGCAGGTGGGGGAAGAGCGAGCGACTGAGGGAGGGAGCAGGGCCCTCCAGGAAGTGCTCACATGCCAGACTCAGGCCTCCAAAGCACCACAGGAAAAAAGGTGCACAAGCTAAGCTCATGTTGGGTTTGTGTTTTACCTGTCTAATGTAAAGACAGCCACCCACCCCCACCACCGGGCTGAGGCCTTCCTCCAGTCCCACCAGTCCTCCCTGAGTCTTCCCTCTGTCTGTTTGGGGTGGCCCACCCCACAGCCCTCCCGCCCTCCGCGCTGGATTTTGCATGCCCACCCAGTCCTCAGGTGTCCTGTCAAGGAAGGTTCTTGCTGGCTGCTCCCTTCAGCTTCTCTCTCTCTCCCTTTTTCTGCCAGGAGCATCGGCGTGATTACCTACATCTTGTGAGTACCTTGAGACTCCCTGTATTTGAGGCTGGGGGGGGGGGGAGTGGGCAGTGCTGGTGATGGCAGTGCAGGGCCTCAGAATTACTTACGCCTAGGATGCATTTTAATTCATTAAAAATTTAATTCGTCCTCAGAGGAAAAGAACAATTAGAAAATACTTTTTAAAATGGTGCTAAAGACAATGACTCCCTGTCGTCTCAGGCCTTTGATGACCTGAATGCCTTGATTCCAAAATCTGGTCTCAAGGTCTGGCGTTGCTGCTTTGCTGCTCTCCTCCTGGCCATGGGTTTATATTGGATCCCACCCCCTTTTGTGTTGTATAGTATGTTTTCATGGCACCTTTACTGGAAGCTCTCCTGCGATGACAACGTCATGAAGGGCAGTCTATAAATAAGTAAAGGAAGCTGCGTCTTCCCAAATGCTCCTCCGTTCTGCAGCTTGCCAGCATTGCAGGAGCAATGGAGGAAATGGCACCTGGAGGGCAGAAGATCTCCCCACTTTATCAGTCCTCATTAGCTACTTTCCGTAGCTGATTTTTTTAGGACATTTGTTGATTTTGCACAAGGCTCCTTCAGTAAGTGCAAGCTCCCTTGGAAGAATTCAGGTTTTTAAATAATTCTTAAATGATTTCACGCACGCCCACCCATGCTTGTCTGCTCTGAATAATGCCTGCTTGATCCCCATCCCCGCCGTGAGGTTTCCTTTTCATCCTACCTTCTCTGCCCTTTGCAGACTGAGTGGCATGTCCCCCTTCCAGGGAGAGACGGACGCAGAGACCCTGACCAGTGTCGTCTCCGGCACCTACGAGTTTGAGGACAAGTACTTCAGCCAAACGTCGGAGCTGGCCAAGGACTTCATCCGGCAGCTGTTGGTCAAGGAGCCTGGGTAATGGACCACCAGGGTGAATCTCTCCGGTTCTCAGTTTTCCTGTCTTAAATTCAGTTCTCCACATTTCAACAGCAATCTGCAATGAAAAAAAGCCCTCCTCATCAGCATTTTGGGATGAATTTCTCCTAATGGACACATTTTGCAATGCTTCCATAATGCATTTTTTGTGTCTTACTTTTACTAATATGTGTGTTTTTAATGAACACACGACTTGGCTGGAAGCTGCATTCAGAGGAGTGCAAATTTTGAAGGGTGACTACCTTTTGCTCCTCAAATTGTTCTGGGAAGTGCAAACAAGGGAGGTTTGCCTTTGAGATTCCCCCCTCCGTCTCTCCCTCCTGGTGGGACCTTGGCTCAGTCCCCAGAGGGATTCTCCTGCAAGCCTCCCTCTCTCCCCTCCAGCGGGGAAACGACAGAAAGTCAGATGTGTGTTTCTCCCTCTGTGTTTCAGAGACCGACTGTCGGCCGAGGAATGCCTCCTCCACCCCTGGATCAAGGTCAGAGCCTGGGAGGGGAGGCTGGCTGGGGAAGCTGCCTGAGACTGAGCCAGACCTTCGGGATCTGTCCTGGAGCTCTTGGTTGAGATTTTTGGGACCCCTCCTAGGTTTCTTCTCTGCCCCCATCCTGGCCTGAACTGATGGGGGAGGGGAGGCAGGAGGGTTTTGGCAATGGGCAGAGTTGCAGGTGCCTGTTTTTTCCAGCCCCTGACCCGGAAGCAGGTTGCGAACCGAAGCCGCTCCTCCATCAACATGAAGAACTTCCGCAAGTTCAATGCTCGCCGGAAGTGGAAGGTAAATTGAGCAGCCCCCCCCCCGCCTGCACCCTCAAAGCCAGTCAGCAAAAAGAAGCCGGAGGGTGTGGGACACCTGTCCCTTGGCAGTGGGGGTGCCCTACTCTGATCTGAACCATTATTATTATTATTATTATTATTATTATTATTATTATTATTATTAAAGTTTCATTTATGAATTGCTTCCTACGAGGCACTTGAAGTGATCTGCAGTGAAACAAAAGCCTATCTAAAAACAGTTGCTTGCACTCATGAAAACAATTCAAAAATCAAAAGAGTAATTGCATACAGTTGTGCCTTGCGACTCGAACGATTTGGGTCCCAAACGCCGCAAATCTGGAAGTGAGCGTTCCGGTTTGTGAAGGTTCTTTGGAACCTGAACATCCGACGGGGCTTCCGCAGCTTCTGATTGAGTGCAAGAAGCTCCTGCAGCCAATCAGAAGATGTGCCTTAGTTTTTGAACGTTTTCGGAAGTCAAATGGACTTCCGGAACGGATTCCATTTGAGAACCAAAGCATGACTGTATTTAAGCCCAGTTTCAAATCCAGGGAAAATCCCAACAGCTCCCCATCTCCCCTTCAGAGTCTTTTTGAAAGAGACCCCTGTGGGCACAAGGTCTTCCTGCGAGAGGCTCTGTGCGCCTCATCTCTGCATTTCCTCTCCAGCTCTCCTACAACATGGTGTCAGCCTGCAACCGCCTCTGCCGGATGGGCCTCCTGTGCCAGCAGAAGCGCGACGAGGAGAACTTGGTGAGTGCCCTTTCCTGGGCGATGGCCTCCTTGCCCTGCTTCTCAACTCCTGGCGAAGAGGAGGGGGCCGGGCCGGGGGACCCTCCCCTGCCCCTGACCCCCACGTCTTCCCTCCCAAGCCCCCCTGGCCTGGCTTTCGTCCCCTTCACTCCGCCCTCCTCTGCCCCCCAAACAGCGCGGCTGCGAGAGCGACCAGGAGGGGGAGGCCAGCAGCCCCGTCACCCTCTTCCGCAGGCGAAGGAGCAGCTGCTCGTGATCAGGGACACCGGCAGGCAGCCTGCTCTTCCAGCCCCATCCGTTCACCACCCAGGAGGGTGCGGCACAGCATCTCGGGCTGCTCCAGCCTTCGACAACCAGCCCATGGTTGCTGCAATGTGGACAGGGAAGGGGCCTGCTGGGAGGGAGTCCAGCATTAAATGCCTACGTTGCCCCAGACTCCTGCTGTGCCAAGAGGGGGGGCTCCCACTGTGGGCGGGAGACAGCTCTCTCTCTGCCCGTGGCACCCTGGGGCTTGGCGATTTGGTCAGATGGCTTCCAGCAGAGGGCCTTCTTAAAAAAAATGCTTTGTATGTATGTTTGCTTTTCGGGAGCGGGAGATTCACTTCCCAACTATTTCTGACCTACTTGGGGAACAGAACTCCACTCCCCCCATGCCAGCACCCCCCCCACTACCCATCCCTTCCTCCAGGAATTCGTGACCAAAAAGGGTCCCTGGTCCCTTTTTAATAACGTGCAGAGCGTTAATGACATCTATACAAGCAAAGAAATGAAACATCTGTGTCTTCCTGCTCGGCTTTTTGTTTTTGCTGAATTTGGTTCAAGTTAAAAGGTCAAGTTAAAAGGTCAAGCAGATCAACGACTGCTTCACAAAGGGGTTTGTGAGTGATTCCCAAGGATTCAGGTGTCCCCTCTTTCTAGGATATCATGAAGGGACTGTAGAAAAGTTCTTTCCTCTCTCTCAGCACCTATAATCTCCCACCCACACAGTCTGCACTGGGGAAAAAGTAATATCTGCCCACCCTGCAGAGATGCTGCCACGAGGGTTCGGGGGCCACCCTGTAGTTTAACTAGTTCAGCATAGAAAGCTGCCATTGGGCTTCCTCTAGCTCAGTGTTGCCTGCACTGACTGGCAGCAGTGGCCTGCCCAGGTTTCAGATGAGAAGCCTTTTCCACCGGCACCTGGAGATGCCCTGCCCCTGAGCCGCGGTGGTCCTTCCCAAGCCAAGCGACACGTTGCTGCCCCCCCCCCCACTGCTGCCGAGGTGGGAGAGGCCGAGGGGGCCATGAGCCCAGCAGGGCAAAGCACCTGGCTCTGTCCTCTTCCCAGAGTGGTGTTGTTTAGTCGTTTAGTCATGTCCGACTCTTTGTGACCCCATGGACCAGAGCACACCAGGCCCTCCTGTCTTCATGTCTGTTGCCTTTGTCCATGGAGTTTTCTTGGCAGGGATACTGGAGTGGCTTGCCGGTTCCTGCTCCAGGTGGATCACGTTTGGTCAAAACTCTCCACTATGACCTGTCCATCTTGGGTGGCCCTGCAAGGCATAGCTCATAGCTTCTCTGAGTTATTCAAGCCCCTTCGCTACAGCAAGGCAGTGATCCATGAAGGGGCTTCCCAGAGTAGACAGCAGATAAAAATCATTCCGGAGGCTGCAGTGGACAGAATGGCCAGCAGGGGGCACCACAATGCAAGGACTGAGACCATGGGGAGGGAGGTCAGGGAGGGCCAGTGTGAAGAGTTTAGGGTGGTTTTTGTGGGGTGGAGTAAAAAGGGTCTTCTTGTGGTCAGCAGAGGGTGCTCCAGTATATGAGGACTCTGGTCTTCTAGATATTCAGACACACACTTTCATACTCGTGGGTTTGCGTGGTGGAAAGAATTGTAAAAAGTATTAACAACCTGGTGAATTGTTTCTGTTAACTATGCAGCTATCACTGTTTGTCATGCCCTGTGTTTCATTTCCTCTGACCCCACTGTTTACAACTCCGCCACCACTTTGATGCCGCTTTGTTTGATATATTTTGTATGTCTTAAATTTTCGTACACCACTTGTGACTTTACTGGACAGCTGATGGTTTTGCACAAGGCCTACGCGGACCACAAAAGTTTATTATGCCATAATAAATTTGCTAGTCTTTAAAGTGCCGCAAGATTCTTCTGTTCCTTTTGCTTTGGGGCGGAGGGCCGCCTCCTCCTCCTCTTTGGCAAGCGATTGCACTTCCTCTCCTGTCCGCTGCTCTGGAGCCTCTTTTCAAGCTGCCATTGTCGCCGTCCTGGTGCGTGACTCTGGCTTGTGACCTGCCTGCTTGTGTTTGTGGAAGTGCCCTCTGGAGCAGGGCAGGGGAAGAGACTTGCTTGCAATGTTGCACTTGGCCAAGACGACTCTCCACATGCGCACACCAGGAGGCCTCTGGCGAGAGCAGACCTAAGTGACAGCCCTCCTTTGTCAGTTCTTGCACATCATGTGCGCCAACTGAGCACGAAGGCCAGCGGGAGAGGGAGTGTGCGCATCGTGCAATATATATTTGCACATAGTTTTAAAGAGCACAAGTCATCACAGACACCACGCTTACTTCAATGCAGGACTGACCTTTGGGGATGCAGGATTTTTGTGTGGCCTGTTCATTGTTTCAGCTTTGGCTGCCTAGATTTTGGCAAAGGCTGTCCAGGGATTAAAGTGTTTGTATGATCTGTCAAGTTGTGCCTGAATGATTATTATCTGCTCTGTGGCTCGTTACTTAGCCAATTGCCTGGATACTTCACAGGCAACCTGTTTTGCCAGGGGTGAACTGTTTGAAATCATTACCTAAAGTCCTTAATTGAGCAAGTTGAAAAGGCTGGCTTTTGGAAAGCCACGGTGAGACAGGGAGCGACTAAACAGCCACCTGATTACTAGCGTGGCAGCTGCAGCCAAGGGGTGGGACTCCTTGTTGAATAATCCAACGCCTTTTCTGTTTCGAGCTGTCAGTCTGTCAGTCATGCCCCCAGTCTTGATGAAAGCAAGTTGGGCAGCCCTTCTGGGTGCAATTCAAGGTAGCAGCTTTAATTTTACAGATTTGAAAACTATTTTACAGCCAGGAGGTGAAGCACAAAAGATTTGAGATTGTGCACACACCACACATTTAGAGCACATGACTTCCCACTGAAGAATCCTAGGAACTGTGGTATGTTGTGGGTGCAGGGAATTGTAGTTCTGTGACTGCAGTTCCCAGGGTTCTTGGAGTGGGTGGGAGCAAAAATGCACTTTAAAGGTGTAGCACTTTAAATCTAATAGAAGCCAAACTTGACAACATAACCTAGTGGCTGAAGGGCCAGGAACCCTAACCTTAAAGTCCCACCTGTGGTCTCCAGCAGGCTGTTACCTTCCTCCAGTTTTAGTGAAGAAAGGAGCAAACAGAGTTTATAATGAAACCCAACTTTGTGTAGAAAACTAACAAGCCCGTTTGCAAAATGAACCCCAAGCCTGATGCCTGTAAAAAGGAAAAACTTTCTTTCTGCAAAGTTTGCCGTTCATGCAGGGGTGAATGAGAGTTTACTTTGACCGGACTCTGACTGGTTGAAAAGTCAGCAGTTGGCAAGGTTTAGTTGTAAGGAAGCCACAAGCGACATTATCTTTAAAATTTGGAATCTGCTAAGGCTTGTTAATGAGGAGGATTTGTGTGATCTTTTACCTTGAATGCAAAAATAGAATTCCTCTCCTGAGCATCTGAATTTGGTATCTTCTAAATTGGTATCTTCCAAATGTAGGGAGGGGGCACCTGTGGGGCCATTGAGAGGTTTCTGGACTACAACTCCCATAATCCCAGAGCATCAGACACACTGGCTGCCGGGAGTCCCAGTAGTGTCTGGAGGCCTGCAAGTGCCCATTCAAGTTAGGGCATCTCTGCCTTAGGTAGAGAAATCCCAATAGTAAGGATAGTGTTGTACCTTTTATAATTTAGTGTGTGTGTTTAAAGGATTATTTATCCTGCTCTTCCATCACAAATGCTCCCCCAGTGGCTTACAAATTACTTTAAAAACATAACGACAGTTCCTGCTCTCAGACATACAATCTAAAAACATGACAGAAAAGGAAAATGGTTTGAGAAGGAAGAGGAATTGAGTACCATGTGACTCAGCCATTCAGGCGACCGACAGAAACCTCATGTGATCTACTGAGCTAACTTAGCTGCAGAGCCAACCTCTGGGAGGGATCTGAGTGGGGATACTGGGGAGGGCAGAGGGACAGGGCTGGGTTGGTGCTTGCAGTGAAGAGTCCCCCTGAGCACATGCAGAGTGCATTGAACGGGGGAGTCCCCCCCCTTTAGGGATTAGAGGGAAGGCATCCAATTGTTGCCTAGGGGGCAGCAAGGTTGGCTGGAGAAGCAGAGAGCGGGCCCTGTCCGTGGAACAAATCTTAGCTCCACCTGTGAAAGGGGGACTTTCTTCTGCTCTGGGCTCTAGATAGAAGAAGAAGAAGAAGGAAATCTTCTCCCCGAAAATGTTGGATAAGGAACGTGCGTAGCTGCCTTACACAGACTGTATCGGAGCAAAGGTCCACCTAGCTCCCCGTTGTCTACACACTTTTTGGCAGCCGCGGCTTTCAGGCAGGGCATCTCCCACGCGGAGATGGTGCCAGTGGGGACCTGGGCTCTGCATGCCCAGCAGCTGCTCTGCCCCTGAGCTCCGCCCTTCCTCCTGCCAGTTAGTGCAGCGCATCTTCTGCCCCCCCCCCCCAGTTTCCTGCAATGATTCCCCCTCTGCTCCTCTTTCATTGGCGCCCCTTTTGAGCCCCGCTCTTCTCGCCTCTGCACCCCGTTCCTGCCCCCACCCCCCTGATTGCCCCCCACTTTCTCTCCCTCCAGCGGCTGCTCCTCACTCCTTTCCTTATTTCCCAAACAAGAAAAGGAAGCCAGTTCCTCCGTCCAACCTCATCTTGCTCCAGTTGTCAGGCTAAATATTTTGAAGTAACAACCGAAAACAAACTGCTGGAACTGGCCCAGTTCTGGCTCTCCAGCCCTCGAGCAAGAGGCGGGCTGCTTCTCTCTCCCCCCCCCCCCCCGCCACACACAACCCCAACGGGCAAGCCGTGCTGGTGTGCAAAAGGTCCTGTGCTGCCTGTGCAAGAAAGACAGACAGACTGGCTCCGCCCCTGAGCCGCTGCCCTGGCGGGGATGTGCCCGCTCTCCCTCCTCTCCCGGTGCCCAGGTGCCGGAGTCCCAAGGGGGCCAGAGGCTTCGGGGCTGTAGGATGGAGAGCAGCCGCCGCCGCCGCCGCCACCGGGAGGGACCAGCCAGAGCCCAGGGGCTGCTGCTCACCCCTTTGCTGTGGACCTGACCCTCTGTGGTGGGAGGGGGCTCTCTACCCTCCCATGAAAGAGAAACCCCGGCCTCTTGTGATTGAGAGTGGAGCCCAGACAACGTTTCCACCCCCCCCCATGTTGCCCCCTCCTCTCCTCCTTTGCCCTCCAGAACTGGGTTGTTCATGGACCATGGAGCGGAAGGTGAAAGGAGGGAGCCCCGCTCTCGCCTTCTGGCCGGCCAAGGAAGCCCTGCTCATCCTTTGCCTCTTCTGGCTGGCTCCGCCTGAACCCGTTGCAGCAGAAAGTAAGTGCCTCCTGCGCTGGGCAGCTGCTGGGTCGCTGGGGGGTGCAGAAGTGCTTTGCGGGGGGGAGTGGTGCCCAGGTGGTGCTTTGCTGCAGACTCAACTCTCCCCCCCCTCCCCAAGGCGTCAGCCCAGGTAGGAAGAAGCCTTCGACTTGCCCACCTCCCCAAGCGCCCTGCAAACTGGCCCAGAGCAGAGTTTGGAGATCTCCGATTCCGCGCTCAAGAGTTGGCCGGGACAGACAAACACCCCCCGGACACTTCCAGGCGGGACTATGGCAGATAAAGGCCGGGTGGCCGGGGGTTGTTGTTCGCAGCATGTCTCTTATGGGCAGCTGGGTGGTGCGGGGGTGCTGAGAGCCCCCCGGGCTGACTGGGTTCCGCAGTTGAGGGGCTTGTCTGGGGGGGGGGGGAAAGAGCTTCCCTTTGGAGTGTGTTAATTATTGTAATAAAGGATCTCACTGGGCAAGAGCTCCTGGTATTTAACCCATCAGTCGTCCAGATCCGCTTATTAAGAATGATGTAAGGCAGGAAAACTCTTGACTGATAAACTAATTGCAGCTAGAATTAAAACTCCGCAAAACACACACGAGAGCAGTTACAAAGCCCTCTGCTGGTGGTGAAACTAGCTCTCTGGATAAGATTTAAGAGAGGAAGAAAATGTTTGACTCACGTTGTCTTGAGCGTGTTCATATTTCTGCCTGTTTTGTTTTTAAATAGATGATTTGGCCAAGGGAGAGTCTCATTTACTGATGTGTTTATCGTGTGTGTTGGCTGCTAGAAGGGAGAATTACTTTGTGTGTTTGTTTTATTGGTCTTCGCTGAGCATAAGTATTTATTTTTTTCCTCTGGGGAAATTCAATAAAAAGTCTGCATCTGTACTGGAATTGTTTAAGCACATCTAAAAAATATATTTAAAACAATAAACTGTTTGCTTCTTGCTTGCTGCCCTGGGCTCCTTGGGAAGAAAGGGTGGCTGCGTGAGTGAGTGAATGAATGAATGAATGACTGTGGGCACCTTAGAGACTAAACATATTTATCGTGGCCTAAGCTTTCATGGACAACAGTCTACTTTGTCAGGTGTGAGCGGACTGTAATCCACAAGTGCACTTATGCCAGACTTTGGCAACCTAGTCACACAATAGTTCTCTAACTTGGGTCTCCAGCTGTTATTGGACTACAGCCCTTGGCGTCTACCTACCTGTGCTGTTGTGGATAAAGTGAGGACAGCAGGTGTGTGAGGGAACAGGGACCCAAGTATCTTGTGTAAACTGGCCGGATTTATAGGCCAGGCACACAAAAGTAACTTTCTCTGTTGGCAAACAGAGCAGAATCAAAACACAGAGGTTCTTGCTAAGCAGGTTGTGTTTGGCTCAACTGAGGGAAGAATTTGCCCCACATAAGAGGGGAGACCACCCCTCAGCCCCCAGCCCATTGAGTCAGGAGCAAAAGGTTGGAGGAACAGATGATCTGATGCTAGTAAGTGGCAGCAGGGGTCCCTGGAAACCGGCAGTTGTGGGGATTTAACAAGACCCCCAGCAGCAGAGCCAGCAGTGGGCAGAGAGGGATCCCGGGGCATTGCTGCTGTGAGCAGAATGGCAGAAACCAGGCTGTGTGGCTCTTAAGCCCCCCAGGACCGTCAAGTTTCACAGACCTGCGAACTGGAACTTACCCTGCTCTTCCCAGCCCTGCTTGAGTCGACTGGTGTATAATGAGGTCAACCCAAGCTCCTCTTCCCACTTGTGTTGCCCAGAAATTGGTATTATTCAAAGGCAATTGCTCCCTCTGGCAATGAAGGCAGCACACAGCCATCATGCCTAGCCTCCCTGAATACAGTGGTACCTCGGGTTACGGACGCTTCAGGTTACGGACGCTTCAGGTTACAGATGCTTCAGGTTACAGACGCTTCAGGTTACAGACTCTGCTAACCCAGAAATAGTACCTTGGGTTAAGAACTTTGCTTCAGGATGAGAACTGAAATTGTGCTCCAGCAGAGCGGCGGCAGCAGGAAGCCCCATTAGCTAAAGTGGTGCTTCAGGTTAAGAACAGTTTCAGGTTAAGAACGGACCTCCGGAACGAATTAAGTACTTAACCCGAGGTACCACTATATGTCTAATCCTCTTTTACAACTGTTGGCCATAACTTCCTCTTGTTGGAGAGAATTCTGTGGTTTAACTGCGCTCTGTGCAAAGAAGTCCTTCATTTTGTCAAACCTGAATTTTCCAATAATCAGTTTCATTGGGTGTTCACAAGTTAAAGATTCCGTGGCTGAAACCCTGGGGAGCTGCTGCCGGCCAGGGCAGATATTGCTGTACTAAATGGGCCCCAGTGATCTGACCAGGGCCGGATTGAGGTTTGATGAGGCCCTCAGCTCCTGAAGGTAATGGGGCCCTTTATATGTCCAGCTGTCCTTTGTCAACAACAAATTGTTGCTGTTTTTCGTGTTGAATATATACTATATGGTAATTTATGGACCTAATAGGTATCTAAAGCCATTTGCACATGCAGAATGTAGGCACCCTATATATAGAAAGGAGCAAACCAGTGATATTTTAGGGAGCAAGCGGGGCCCATTACTTACATCATAGGAGCCTACACAACACAAAACACTGTTCCTGTATGTAATTTTATTTTATTTGTTTTTATCTTATATTTTGGAAATGTACATCCATTTTTTCCCTTTAATTTTTTTGGGGTCCCCAAGAGAGTGGGCCCCTAAGCTATAGCTTGTTTAGCTTGTACGTAAACCCGGCGCTGGGTCTGACGTGTTGCAAGGCAGCTTCCTCTGTCCCTGGATCCTGCTGCCTGAGAGAGCCTTTGGTGGGGAGAAGGAGCTTCCTGTGCCCCTTTGCTGGATTCCAGGGGCATAAAGGACTGCAGGGAGGGGAGTCACAGGAGGCCTGGGTGGCAGCTCTCCAGGCAGCAACAGGAGAGCCCTAGACCAGAGATGAGTCTTTGTGGGTTGGTGGGGGGCAGCTTCCAGCTAACTCCAGGTGGGAAAGGCAGGAATGGAGACACGGGAGAGGAGGCTGACCCTCGCCCTAATGGGGCCAGCTGGCCAGGAGGATCACCTTGGGGTCCAGCCAGCATCTGCCCGCCAGGCTGCCCAGGTGGCCTCCCTTTGTTCACATGGTGCTGGTTTTGCCTTGGAAAGCTCAAAGCAGCTCATGCCCCAAGCACTACAGTTTTAGCTAAGGAGAAGCCCCCACCCCGTCCCCACCAGCCCACTGAGAAAGCTGGCTGAAAACCTTGCCCTACCATTAGGCAGAGTGAGGCGGCTGGTGCTGAGGTGTTGGGAGGACAAAGCTGTGGACTCTCTGTAGCTGGTCAATCAACGTCATGATAGTCTTTACCAGATCACAGGCACCCAGTATAGGGAGAAGGCTGCCTTCTTCTGAGTCAGACCATTGGTCTGCCTGGTTCAGTACTGTCTACACTTTGTGGCCGTGGCTTTCCAGGGTTTCACACTCAGGGTCCTCTCCCAGCTCTGCCTGGCAATGCCAGAGGGAATCGGACCTGGGACCTTCTGCATGCCAAGCAGCTGTTCCACTGCTGAGCTCCTGTCACTCACAAAAACCCACATCTGAAGAGAGGTGATTGGGGCTTCTAGTCCACTGTGCCAGCAAGTGCCTCTGTTCTAGGCATGAGCTTGCCTTGTCCAGCCATCTTTCTCCCGGCTCCCTGGGCAAGCCAGAGTCCCGGCTGGCGCCTGGTGGTCTCTGAGGGGAGCTGGGCCCCCCTTCGCTCCTCTTCCCTTGTGCCTCCCGAGAGCACCAGCCTGGTCCTCTCTTGTTGCCAGGTGGAGTGTTTGGGGTTTGAAGTTTGCGTTTACAGAATTTAGCCCCGGTGTTTATAGTAAATGTCAGTTTGGACTGAAACGTTGCTCTGGAGGTGATAATTTGGCTTCAGGTTTCACATACACACACCATGAGAGAGGAGCATGGCGGCAGCAGCAGCGGCAGCAGAGCCACGCCAAGACAGGGGCTCCTTTGCTGCCCTTTGCAGCCACGGGGGGACGGACTTCGGAGCAGGGTGTCTATTTCTGCATGTTCCTGGGGAAGCCTTTTACACGAAGGGGGTGGTGACCAGGGCTTTTTGTCAGCCGGAACTCCATTCTGGCACCTCTCAGGTGGGCGCCATTTGCCATTCTAGGAGAATGAGAGAGTTCCAGCACCTCTTTTTTCTAGAAAAATAGCACTGGTGGTGCCTATAGGGGACGTGCAGCATCCTTTGAGTGCCCCCACTGCCACCTGGGGCAGGTGATTTGCAGCCCGTCCTGAGGCCTTGCTGACTTGCTCCAGCTCAGGGCCAAGAGCGCCTCAAGCCCCCATGTGTGCCAGGCGGGCAGGTAGCTCTTTCAAAATGGCCCCTCACCTCCCAAGCACCACCCTTC
Organism: Podarcis liolepis; assembly: GCF_965112155.1. Lineage (NCBI taxonomy): Eukaryota > Metazoa > Chordata > Lepidosauria > Squamata > Lacertidae > Podarcis > Podarcis liolepis. Next base: position 167,266 of record NC_139566.1, on the reverse strand, counting down.
CCTTGCCATTTTGACAAGCAAAGCTGGAGAATCGCTCCCCGGTTCTCCTCACAGCCCCCCCCCCCCCCAGTGAGTGTTTTGTCATACTTAGCAAACACTGAGATATCAAAATACTGTGAGCAAATATTTCCCGTGGCTATTCAGACCTTCCGGAACAGAAACGGATCTGTTTAAACAGGTGATCAAACAGGGCTTTTCCCCTGGACATGATGCCTGAGCGCATTGCCTTCTCCTCCACATCTCTCTGAGCTGCTCCTCTTGTGCCTTTGCTGAGCATTGTAAGGCATGTACCACAAACGTAGCAGCCCCGTCGCCAGGAAGCCAGGAAGCCCCTCTCAGGAGCATTCGTTTTCCAGCCACTCGTAGTCGCCTGGACAGCAAAGCAACTGGGGAGCTTTTTCAGGGAGAGTTGAAAGAGCCACCAGTTCAAATGCTTGGCAGCAGAGCACATGATCTGCACACAGGAGGCCCCGGGTTCAATTCCTGGCGTTTTGAGGATGGTCTGGGAATGCCTCCTGTTTCTGAAACCCCGCAGAGCAGCTGCCGGTCAGTGCAGACAATGTTAAGCAAATAGATCTAGGTAAAAAGCAACATTTTATGTTTCTATTTAAATGGAAACTTTGAGGAGTGTCATCTTGCTTTATTTTTAGTGGGCGGCTGTGGTCGGTGGTATAGAGTCCAGGCTTTGCATGCAGAAGGTCCCTGGCTTAATTTGTGGAAGGAGCCTTGCAGAGCGGTGGGCAGCCCTCCCAACGGCCGCGCTGGGGCAAGGTCTACGGGGAAGAGTTGCTGTGATCTCTAGGCCTGCGCTGTTTCGGTTTCTTTGAATAAAGAATCAACTTCACTCACACCGGCTGTTTTATTGCTGACTCTGGGGCCTGACTTTAGCCTACAGCTGTGGTCTGATGCTAGCAAACTGCATACAGCTGCTGTTGGAGGGGAAGAGAGTACCGTATATACGGTGATATCTTATTTAAATATTTTTAAAATCCCACTTTCCAGCCCCAGAAGGGCCCAGAGCAGCTTGCAGATCTCTACCATCTTAAAAGCCGTGACACCAAAGGAAAGTGGCTGGGGAGGGAGGAGGAGGTAAGAAACCCAGGGGCCAGTTTTTCTGTAAAGTGGATCAACCCAAGCTCTTGGAGCCTCCTTCTGGGCACGGCTGTGGCGGCTGCCATGATGAAATTTACCGCTGGTGGGAAGCAGGCAGCTGCCTCTCTTTGCCTTGCTGTTCATGTTGCCCAGGAGGAGGTAATGAAAATGACCCCTGAGGGGCTGCCCCCACCTCCAAGTAAATACTGGCATGCGGGGACAGAGATTAGAGCTGGGCTGATGCCAGGCCTCCTTCTGTAGTGCCCTTTCTCTCTTCCTTCCTTATCTGCCTTTCTCTGGGGAGAGACTGGGACCGGCCTCTCGGCCAACACCAGGGAGCCTGACTGCTGCTGCCGGATCCGGCCCAAGGCCTTGAAAGGCAGCCCCTGCCAGGGGCCCGAGGGCTGCTGCAGAGGACAGGAGCAGGTGTGCATTTGCAGCAGAGCCACAGTGTGCAGCCTGGCCGACAAGAGCCAAGCCAGGATCCCCACCAGGCTCACCTCTGCCTTGCAGAGCGCCAAGGGGAGCGGATGGCAAACCTCAGACTGAAAGTAAGACTTCCTTATATATATACAGTGGTACCTCAGGTTACAGGATGAGAGCAGAAATCGCGTAGCGGCGGCCCCATTAGCTAAAGTGGTGCTTCAGGTTAAGAACAGTTTCAGGTTAAGAACGGACCTCCAGAATGAATTAAGTTCTTAACCTGAGGTACCACTTAGCTAATGGGGCCTCCGGCTGCACCTGCTGCTGCCGCCGCCATGCGATTTCTGTTCTCATCCTGAAGCAAAGTTCTTAACCCAAAGTACTATTTCTGGGTTAGTGGAGTCTGTAACCTGAAGCCTCTGTAACCCAAGGTACCACTGTATAATCTCCACCCCCCCCACCTCTTAGCAGTTTACAACAATATAAAGCATTAATAATAACAATATTGATTGTAAAAAAAGGAAAAAACAGAACCTCAGAGTGGTTTACAAAATGATTAAATGAGAAAATTAAGAAAGATTTCCAATACCTTAAAACTTGCAAGAAGTTAAAATACTAAAACAGATTAAGAAATCCACAGCAGCATTTCTAAGCATCTGGGTAGGCTTGTCCAAGCAATTTTTTAGCAGGAGCCAAAAAGAGTCCAGCAGAGCCACCTGCTTGCTCTCAATAGGCAGGGAGTTCCAAGGTGCTGGTACCACCCTAAATGACCTGGTTCCTTTATTCATTCATATTAAATTTGTTTACTGCTCTTCCTCCATAGTTCTCAGGGCAGTTCACAGTATAAAAACACAAGATAAAAACACAAGATAGATAATCAAAACAAGAACAAGAACCAGGAACCCCGTAAATGCAGAACAGCTTCTGCGTGGCACCTGCGTGGCACAGTTCTGCCGAGCAAAGCAATTCGGAGGGCACGTGGGATAAAGCTTATTTTAAAGCTTCTTGTAGGGTTGTTTTTGTTGTTTTACTATAGTATTGTTTTACTTTTCTGTTCAATGTGTCCTGCTTGGCCACTGTGACAAGAGAAATGCGACTAATGGATCCATAAGCCAAGCTGCTTCAGGGTCTGGGAGGAGGGCTTTCCCTTCCATCAGGAGCAACAAGACGGGTGTTGAAAATGGGAAATCTGTCCCAGCAGGGGTCTTGGGCCTCTCCCTGGTGGAGGGTGTGGGGAGAGGAGCGATGTGGCGCCTTTGCCGTCTCTTTTCCTTGTAATTCCTCTTCTATTTTCAAAAGCGCATACTGCGCTGTCTTGTTTCAGGCCTCCCCAATCTCTGAGCGCTGAGAGATCCCAGGGGTTTGGGATGCTTTCCCAGAGTTCGTGTTTTCCTTCGGAATGAGGCACACAGGAGACTGCGGTGTCTTTATGATATGTGGTTTATTTACACATATATACAAACTGAGCCTACACAGGAGGGGCTCCCAGCCTCCAAACCCCCAAAAGGTCTTGCTGCTGCTTCTCTCACAGCCTTGGATCCCATCAGAAATCAAACACTGCTTTCTGTGCCTCTCCTTGCTGCTTTACTTCTAGCGCACACCATAGCAAACTCTGCTGTAAAACTCAGGCATTTTCCTTCTAGCTATCTTAGAGTTGAAGTAGGGCCCCCACCCACTTATTGTCTGGCGCAGAGCCCCCTTTCCTTTGTTCTCTTAATGGCCCATCACCCAGTCAGTCAGGAAGCTTGCCTGGCTTCGCTTTAACACTTGCGGGATCCAAGGATTAGAGGGGTTTGGCCTAGAACCTAGAACAATATGTTAGGAGAAAGAGTGCACAAGCTGTTATGTATTAGTGAAAATAACATAAAATGCAGCAGCGGGGAAAACTAGGAGAGTTTCGTACGGTGCTTTTAATGATGGTTTTGTTCTGCTTTTTAATGGTGAGATATACATCTCATCTGCCCCCTGTTGTGGCCAGCTGAGTTGGCAGCATATACCGTATTTTCCGCCCTATAGGGCGCACCAGCCCATAGGGCACACCTAGTTTTTTTTTTTGGGGGGGGGGAATAAAGAAAAAAAAAATTATTTCCCCCCCAGGCACGGGGCTGGGGCGGGGGAAGCCCGAGCTTCCCCCGACCCCAGCCCCCAGAATAGGCTGCTATCCGCAAGCCTTGGGAGTCCGGCAGGAACTCCTGCCGGGCTCCCCGGGCTTGCGGATATCTGCCTGAAGCACGGGGCATGCTCTGCTGCGCTCCCCGGGTTTTGGGCTGCAGGCTGCTGTCCGCAAGCCTTGGGAGCCCGGCAGGAAGTCATGCCGGGCTCCCAAGGCTTGCAGATAGCTTCCTGAAGCCTGGAGAGCGAGAGGGGTCGGTGCACACCGGCCCCTCTCGCTCTCCAGGCTTCAGCGAAAGCCTGCATTCGCCCCATAGGACACACACACATTTCCCCTTCATTTTTGGAGGGGAAAAAGTATGTCCTATAGGGCAAAAAATACGGTAAATACTTTTCTAAATAAATAAAGTGCTGGTGGGTTTTCACGTGGGCTTAAGAACTGTTGTGGAAATGGGGTAAGCTGAATATAAGATTGGGAAAATGGGAAAGCAAATTTGAGAGGTCTGTCCATCCTGTCTTCTTCTGGCTGTTGAGACAGACAGAGGCTCCCTGTGTCAGGCAGAGGCCCTCTGAGGAGGTTGGAAAGAGCACCCTCTCCTGCTGGGCCATTCACACAAACAGGTGGTGGAAGAATGCTGAGATTCCTGCATTGCAGGGGGCTGGACTAGATGACCCTGGGGCTCCCTTCCAACTCCATGAGTCTGGAGCCTGAGGGGTGTTTGTGTGGGTCAAAGGCTGCAGTCTGAAGAGATTCCTGTGTGCTGGAACAGTGCGGGAGGTGAAGCGCATGAGCTGTTCTTCATGTCCTGCTGACTCATTTTCTTTCCCCGCCATTCCCCATTTCTCCAGTCTGCGAGAGCATGGATATCCGCGTCGACGTCTCCCAGCTGCGGAATCTGGAGAACTGCAGCATCATCGAGGGCAACCTGCAGATCCTCCTCTTGTTCACCACCAGCAGCCAGGATTTCCACCTCTTCAGCTTCCCCCGCCTGGTCATGATCACGGAGTACCTCTTGCTCTTCCGCGTCTACGGGCTGGAGAGCTTGCGCGACCTCTTCCCCAACCTGTCGGTCATCCGGGGGACCAGCCTCTTCTTCAACTACGCCCTGGTCATCTTTGAAATGCCGCACCTGCGTGACATCGGCCTGCACAGCCTGACCAACATCCTGAACGGCTCCGTGCGCATCGAGCGCAACCAGGAGCTCTGCCACATCTCCACCATTGACTGGGGACTGATGCAGCCCCCCCACGCCCTGGAGCAAAACATCATCTTGCACAACAAGCCCGCGGAGGAGTGTGCCGACGTGTGCCCGGGCATCCTGGACGTGGAGAAGCCCTGCGTCCAGACCCAGACCAGCCTCAAGGGGCAGCTGGAGTATCGCTGCTGGACCTCCAGCAACTGCCAGAAAGGTGGGGTGACCCAGGTCCACCCTGGGCGTGTGGTGCCTGCGGTGGCCTTGAGAGGGGCTTGTGAACGGCTGAGTTCGCAAGGGAGCAGAAGGGCTTTATGGCTCACTAGATTCCCATTGTGCTTCAGAAAGAGTTCCTTGGCACGAGAACAGCAAAAACAAGAGTTAATCCGAACCCAAATATAATTTATTTATAGTCCATCAGCCACAAATCCAAGAGTTATCATATAACTAGCTGTTGCCGAGGGCAGTGGAGAATCGGGACCAAGCAAGGCCCGGTGGGGTGAGGTTGCTGTGGCTTTAAGAGGGGATTAGACAAATTCACGGAGGACAAGGTGGTCAATGTGAATAATGCTGGGTTTTGAGAGCACAGGTCCTGCTGTGGCTCTCAAATGAGATGGCTGCCGATGGCTTCTTGCCATGATGCCTCTGCTCCTCTGAATATCAGGTGCTGGAAACCACAGGAGGGCAGAGGGCTCTCGCACTCGGGTCCTGCTTGCTGCCTTCCCACAGGAAAATGTTTGGCCCCTGTGAGAACAGGATGCTGGGCTAGAGCAGCCCCTTTGGGCCTGATCCAAAAGCCATGCCTGTGTCCTTTTAACCCCTTCTTTCCACGCTGCCGGTACCTGAGCTGGGAGGGCCCGCTTCCCTCTCTCCCTGCGCCTGCCTCCTTACACACGGACGTTCCTCCCTGGCTGGGCTCACGGCTCATTCTGCCGGCACGGCTATCTTGGGAGCCTGGCTATTTGCCACAGGTGTGGCTAGTATGATCCGGCCTGGGAGCTTCTGCATAAGTCTCCTCAAAACAAGGACCCAATAAACGTTGTTCTTTCCTGTGTTTACACAGAGGAACTATTGTTAGGAAACAGGTGCTTTACTTTTTAATTCCTTTGTGGCCTATTTTTAGGAGCTCTCCAAAATTGGAGGCATGAGGTGAGCAAGTTAGGTACTCTGGTGATGTCATTGGTTTCCCTCTTGGGTGCTTGAGTTTCTCGCCTGCCCTCTAGTGCCTGGTTTTTAAAAAATGCCACTGCAGAAGGACAGATCCCCAATTCCGTTCATTTCCCACAGGAAGTAGTGATGACGACGGTGACACATTTGTTTATACCCCACCTTTCCCCGTAATGGGGCTCAAGGCAGCTTACAGATAAAAACAATAAAAAGCAACAATAATTTTAAAAAAACATGGATAGAATTAAAACTATTTACGTATATAAAATCTGTTTAAAACATATAGGCGGCAACCATTTCGCACGAGGGTTTTGTTCCCGGCCCCTGCACGCGTCGGCAGAGCATGTCTATGCATGCCCCGTCCTGCCCCCCCCCATTCTGCCCTCTTCCAGTTCCAAAAGGATCTGCACATTGGTGATTGCGCATCAATTGGACACTCCCCAAACGGTTGTCACCTGTGCAAATAATTACAATACAACAACATGGCCCCAGCCATTTCAGTAAAAGCAGTCTGTTCCCAAAAGCACGTTGGAAAAGGAAAGTCTTTGCCTGCCGGTGGAAGGACAGCAAAGAGGGAGCCAGTGCAGCTTCTCCAGGGAGGGAATTGCAGAATCTGGGAGCAGCCACTGAAAAGGCCCTGTGATGACTCCTAGCTTGGCCTTAGGCTTCAGCCATGATGGCTATTCTGGAAACCGTGTGCCTCTGAATAATACCAGTCACTGGGAGTCGGGGGTGTGGGTGTGTGTGTTGCTGTTGCTTCCAGGTTCTGCTTGTGGGCTCCCCAACGGCCCCTGGGTGGCCCCTGTGAGAACAGGGTGCAGCCCCTTTGGTCTGATCCCACAGGCTCTTTCTCTGCTGCTGGTCCAGCCTTCCCAGCACCACCTTGGCGACTTGCTGGACCCTTCCAGGCTCCTTCAGGATTCCTTAGAGAAATGCTCTGGGCTGCCAAGTGGCAGGTCTGTGGAATCTATTCTGTGTGGGATAAACTTGTCTGTGGAAAGGCAGCAAGCTTAGGCCAGTGCAGTATCTAGTAAGTGAACCAAGAAGAGCTACTCCTTTAGAATCAGCCCTCCTGGTCTCCTTTGCATTGTCCTTTGGGGGAGACCCCCCCCCCATCAGCTGCAGCCCTGTCTCACCGTTGTGAAACTCTCATAAAAGTATGTGAGTCTCCTGGGCTTGTTTGCTGTCAACAAGAGAGCTGCTAATGAAATATACACTGCAAACAGGCAGATTGTTATCGTGCGCATGCAGCTGCCTCCTCCAGCTGCCTTGCGCTCTCCCTCTTGGACGGTCCTTTGGCCTCCTCCTGTCTCGCTGGGCCAGGCGGCCAGCTGTGCCTCTCAGGACTGCAGTGTAGATGTGTGGTGGTGTTTCAAGAGCTGCAGCTGAGATTCCCTCTTCTGCATCAGTGTCCAGCACCACCGGACCAGCCTCCTGCTGGACTGGACCATCTCTAGGGCAGCGGAGAGGGTGAAAGAGGCCTTTGTGCCTGAGCCAGGAGGGCTCCTCTGGCTCATTAACTCATTAACAGACTGGCACAGGTTGCGAGGTCAATCTGAGGTATGAATTAAGATGATCCATACAAACCCAAATGTCTGTGTGCCAGTAAATGGAGGCAACTAGCTTAAATTATGCCTGGCGAGGTTGCCTGCTCCTGCCTTGCTGTTTGCTGTTTCCACAGAGCTGTTAGCTGCAGCTTTAGGATTTGAAATACTAAAAAGTGTTAAGACAGGGTGGAGTTTACTATCAGTTTATATGCTGGTGACATCAGAAGCAAGGCAGGAAATAAAGCACTGCATTGTGTTCTGCTGCCCCTTCTGCATCCTGCCGCCTGAGGCATTCACCTCTCCTTGTCTGATGGGTGGGCCGGCCCCAACTTCTAGGGCACCTTTCAAATTAGCAATGTTTTTCCAAGGTGGCATAATAGAATATTACTAAAACAAAGCATAAAAGAGAATGGAAGTCAGTCATATGGACACTGGGCCAGGGCCAGGGCCAGGCTCTCAACTAAACCCATACCTGTAAAACTCAGCTTGCTTTTCGAAATTCTCACTCCTCCAATGCTTATACGGTAGACTTGCAACTCACACAGAGGTTACATTAGAGATAGCAAATAAAGCAAACATCATGTATAGTCAAAACACATTGGGTGCAATGTCGGGTCTTTCTGCTCCCTTTTCAATTTTTCAATTTTTTTTGGAATGCACACAAGTTAACTGTACGTAAATTGCGGGTCTACTGTATTAGTGAAATATACACACAGAAATGTGTGTGTAGTGGAAATATACAAAAAATGAACTGGCTAAGGAGGGAATTGTTTGCAAAGAGGCATACAAGCAAAATTGTGTACAAAAATACATATATTGGGTGAAATGTGTGCAAAAATGCACCTGATTTTCATGTGGATCTTTTTAAAAATCTGCAGACATGGGTGTGTGTGGAATAAGGGGAGCTAAAATGAAGGTTGGGGGGGAAATGAGAAGCTGAGGGGCAGCTCTCCCAGTGCTGCTGCTGCCTCCCACTCCAGCTTCCGCCCCCTTTCTCTCCCTTGCAGTGTGTCCCTGCAAAGCCGGGGGTGCTGCCTGCACCAGCTCCTCCGAGTGCTGCCACCGGGAGTGCCTGGGGAGCTGCCGCCGCCCGGGAGACAGCCACTCCTGCACCGCCTGCCGCCACTTCTACTTCAATGGGCACTGCCTGAGCTCCTGCCCGGAGCTGACCTACGAGTACGAGGGGTGGCGCTGCGTGACCGCGGAGCACTGCGCCAGCCTGCGCAAGGTGTCGGAAAACCCCCGCGACTCCTCCAAGTTTGTCATCCACCAGAGGCAGTGCCTCTCGGAGTGCCCCTCGGGGTACAAGAGGAACGAGAGCAGGTGAGGGGCCAGCCGGCCCGCCCGCCCCACACATTTCAAGGGCCTGAGAGCTCAGTTGTGTTCTGCCAAGTGTTAGACTGATCAGGTCACTTCAAACACTTTTGCCCCCGTTTTCACAGAATCATAGAACTGTAGGATCAGAAGGTACCCCAAGAGTCATCTAGTCCAGCCCCCGCAATGCAGGAATCTCAGCTGGAGCATCCAGGACAGGTGGCCATCCGACCTCTGTTTAAAAACCTCCAAGGAAGGAGAGTCCACCACTCTCGTGGGAGTCTTTTGCGCTGCTGAAAGTTTTAATGCCAGAAAGTTTTTCCAAATATTTAGTAGGAATCTCCTTTCTTGCAACTTGAAGCCACTGGTTTGAGTTCTAACCTCCGGAGTGGGAGAAAACAAGCTTGCTTCCTCCTCCAGGTGACAGCCCTTGAGGGATTTGAAGACGGCTCTCCTGTCTCCTCTCAGTCTCCTCTTTTCCAGGCTAAACCTACCCAGCTCCTTCAACCGTTCCTCAGAGACTCTTGTTCCTCTTGGTCGCCCTCCTCTGCAAATCTTCCAGCTTGTCGACATCTTTCCTAAATTGTGGTGCCCAGAATTGGACACAGTATTCCAGGTGTGCTCTGACCAAGGCAGAATAGAGTGATATTATTACTTCCCTTGATCTGGACACTATACTTCTGTTGATGCAGCCTAGAATAGCATTAGCTGTTTTTGCTGCTGCACCACACTGTTGAGTCATGTGAAGCTAGGGGTACCAAGGCCGCTAGATCCTTTTCACATCTACTGCTAGTAAGCCAGGGGTTCCCCATCCTATATTTGTGTATCTGGTTCTTCTTGCCTAAGTGCAGAATCTGACATTTGTCCCTATTGAAATTCATTTCTTTAGCTGGCACCCAGTTCTCCAATCTGCTAAGGTCATTTTGAATTCTGATTCTGTCTTCTGTGGCATTAGCTAACCCTCCCAGTTTGGTGTCATCTGCAAATTTGATGAGCTTCCTTTCAATTCCTTCATCCAAGTCATTTATAAAGATGTTAAACAACAACGGGCCCAGGACAGAACCCTGCGGCACCCCACTTGTCACTTTTTTCCAGGATGATGACCAACCATTAATGAGTACTCTTTGGGTTCGGTCAATCAACTAGCTAAAAATCCACCTGACAGTTTCCTCATTCAACCCACATTTACCACTTGCTTGTTCTTCCTCTCACTTCGGGCATAGCCGAAGAAACCTTTTAAAATTATTTTCAACCTCTCTTGCAAGCCTGAGCTCATTCTGAGCTTTAGCCTGCCTGACCTTCTCCCTGCAACTGTTGGCTTCACCTGTACACTATTCCTTTGTGATTTCCCCCTTTCTTCCATTTTGTATACATGCCCTTCTTAACTCTCGGCTCATCTGAAAGCTCCTTATGCAGCCACACCGGTTTCTGTGGGGGCCTCAATATTTCTCCTTCTAGAAACTCCCATCCTACTTGGACCCCCTTCTCATTTAGTATATCTGACCACGGGATCACACCCAGTAGCTCCTTCAGCTTCTCGAAATTGACACCTTAAAGTCCAGAGTGTGTGTCTGACTACTTCCGCTGAAGCAGAGTCCACCAGCTTCTGAGGGAGCCCGTTCCACTTTCAAAGAGCTCCTGTCATCAGAAAGTTCTTCCTAATGTTGAATCAGAATCTCATTTCCCATCCATTCATCCTAAGAACAAGCACAGGTCACACACAAGCTCACATGGCCAGGGATAGGAAATGTGCACCGCCTGGGTCCTGCCCCGATCCTGCCTGCTGTGTGAGATACTGTGCCTGGCTGATACTGTGTGAGAGAATGAAAGTGTGTGAACATGAACCCAAAGTTGGTTCTTTGTGGTTGCTGTTGCTGCCCTGCTATCCATTTAAAAAACATTCCTGTCTGTCAAACAAATCCTGGGAACTGTTAGCTATTTGTGATAAAAAATACATGCCTTATGCAGATAGCTGAAGATACATCTTTTTACTTGGCAGGTTGGCTACAGTTGAACCACAAGTATTATTTACAGACTCCTGCAGACAGTGTCTGCCAGAATCCCCTCCCTCCTCACCCTCCCAGTCAAGACAGAACTCTCAGAGAGAACCCGCCAACTCCCAACTGCCGGTTGCCAACGGCCACCTCCTTTCCCCATTACCATTTCGTCTTTGTGAAATGCAGTTCCAATAATGAAATTAGATTACAAATCCTAACAGGAAGTGCGGTTTGCCAGGGGGCTGAGGGATTCTTTGGGGGAAGGTGCTGCTTCTGAGGCGTGAGGGATGGAGAGAAGCCTCTCCCTGCATTGTGGGTGCCTCATCCCCAGGTCTCTCCCCCAACCCCCTTCTTTCAGCATCTTCTGCCACAAGTGTGAGGGGCTTTGCCCAAAGGAATGCAAAGTGGGCACCAAGACCATTGACTCCACAAGGGCAGCCAGGGACCTGGCTGGCTGCACCCTCATCGAGGGCAACCTCATCCTGAACATCCGCCGGGGAGGTGAGTGGCTGTGCCCCAGGGTGGGAGGGAGGTCTGGCCTCTGCCCACCGAGGGACTGAATCTTTAGAGGGATGACTTGAGGGGTCAGCCTGCCATGCGTTAAGATTTCCTCAGATTTAACTCGGGGGGGGGGGTCTATATTCTTTTCCTTTGCAGCTGAAGGACCATTTAAGGACCCTAAAGCTCAGCACTGGCGCCCCACAGGGATGTGTGCTGAGTCCCTTCCTGTACTCATTGTATACATATGACTGTATTTCATCTGATCCATCCACTGTAATTATTAAGTTTTCAGATGATACTACCATAATGGGTCTAATTACAGGTGGGGATGAATCAGCATGGGGGGAGGGTTCAAAAAGTATCTACATGGTGCCTAGAGAATAACGTGCACCTAAATATTAGCAAGACAAAGGAGATGGTGTTGGACTTTTGGAGGAAGAGAGGGGAACTAGCCCCGTTGTATATCAGGGGTGGTTGTGTGGAGAGAGTCTCTTCCTTTAAATTCCTGGGAGTTTACCTTAGTGAAGACCTCACTTGGAAAAACTATATAACTCAGGTGGTTAGGAAGGCCCAACAGAGACTCGATTTCCTCAGGGTCTTGCAAAAGAACAGTGTTAAACAACAATTGATGACCTCCTTCTGCCGGTCCACAATAGAAAGTGTCCTCTCATATTGTATCACAGTGTGGTACGTTGGCTTGACAGCCACGGATGAAAGTCTCTACAGAGGGTGGTGAACACAGTACAGGATATCATGGGCTGTCCCCTGAGCCCGACAGATGACATCGCAAGGGATCGTGGCCTTAGGAGAGCGGGAAAAATTCTCAGGGACGATTCACACCCCGGCCAGCACCTCTTTAATCTTCTACCCTCAGGCAGGAGATATAGAAGTAGAATCAGTCGTACCAACAGGCTAAAAAACAGCTTCTATCCATGGGCTGTTAGGCTGCTGAACGGAAAATAATATAGTACAACTGACTTTCGGGGTTGGTGTGTTGTGCGACAAGCACAGAGTACAATGAGATTGAGTGTTTGTGTGGGGGGAGGGAGGCTTGGTTAATTTCATTGTATACAGGTTGTACATTGACAATAAAGGTATTATTACTATTATTATTAATCATGCCAGTTAGGAAGCCACCTCCCTTTCTTGGGACAGGTTTTTAAAAGCGTAAAAGAAATGTGTGTTGAAAAGCATAAAGTGCTTGAAGAAAGAACACAGCACCAGGCAATCATTTCAAACATGCAAAAGCCTAAAAGCTGCTTCTCCCTTCCTGCAGATAACCTGGCCTCCGCCCTGCAGGCCAGCCTGGGCCTGATTGAGACCATCACGGGCTTCCTGAAGATCAAGCACTCCTTTGCCCTCATCTCTTTGTCCTTCTTCAAGAACCTCAAGCTCATCCGAGGGGACTCCATGGTGGACGGGTGAGTCATGGGAAGGGCACGGCTCCCCCCCCCCCGGCAGGGCGGGCTGTAAAACACCCTCCTCCGTTTTGCCTCCAGGAACTACACGCTCTACGTGCTGGACAACCAGAACCTCCAGCAGCTCTGGGACTGGAGCCACCACAGCCTCTCCATCCCCGTCGGCAAGATGTACTTTGCTTTCAACCCCAGACTCTGCCTGTCAGAGATTTACCGCATGGAGGAGATCACAGGGACAAAGGGCAGACAAAACAAAGCAGAGATCAATCCCCGGACCAATGGCGACCGAGCCTCCTGTGAGTTGCTCTGGGGGGCAGAGGGCTTGGGGGGCACAGCATCGAGGGACCCTGGCGGGCACCTCATAGGCAGAAATGAGGGTAGCAGTGGCAATCGGAGATGGAGAGGGGGATTGCCCCGCAAGGAGGTTGGGGTGCCGCAGTCGAAACCTGCAACCCCAATAGCAGCAGCAGCTGTCATCCCAACCCCTCCCCCCGACCCACTTTTATTCCAGGTCTTTTCTCCCAGAACATTTTCAGTGAAAACAGGGTTTGGGATTTTTGTCATTTGCACAGCTAGAAATGAAATAGACATTTTGACCTTTGCCCATGAAATTTTCCAGGGCTCTTTGCCAGTTCCACTGTTGCTCCCTGAAGCCACTTGTGTTCCTCCCCCGCTCCTCGCCCGTGCCAGTTTTCAAGACTCCTTCCAGGTTTTAAACCCCCCCCCCCCAATATTTCAGGCAAGACCCAAATCCTGCACTTTGTGTCCAACACCACTGAGTCAGATCGCATCTTCCTCAAGTGGGAGCGCTACCGGCCCCCAGAGTACCACGACCGCCTGAGCTTCATCATCTACTACAAGGAATCGTAAGTCCTTGGGGAGCCTCAGGTGTGTGTGGGGGGGGGGATTTGCTCTTTTCTGCTGCTGCTGCAGGGGACACCCAGCACACCTGAAGGGGAAGATACCCTTCTGGAAGCGTATCTAAGCCAAGACCCAGCTGTCCTTCATGACTCTCTGAGGTTTGCAGTGCAACTTGAATGTGTTCTGTAAAGCACAGGCTAGGAGGGTGCAGTGTGCATAAAAATAAATATATTATTGAAAAGACCAAAGGAAATGCCTTATACTGGGAACCTTGCTTTGCAAGAATGTGCGTATTAGGAGAAATGCTGGTGAATTTTAATGAGAACCTTTTTAAAATTATATATCCACAAACTGATGTGGAAATGTGGAGAACTGAAGGTGGGGAAAGTGAGAAACCGAAACGGACCTCTTTGCGCATCCTTCTTGGTCTGCCAAGTGCCTGGCAGCTGGAGAGCCAGTGGAGGTGGCAAGAGGGGAGCCCAGCTGCCTCCCTCCCGGCTGCTCCTGCAGGCCTGACCCTCCCTTGGGTGCCTCGTCCCCCAGGCCCTTCCAGAACGTGACGGAATACATTGGGCAGGACGCCTGCGGTGCCAACAGCTGGAACGTGGTGGACGTGGAGCCGCCCCTGAACAACGAGCAGGAGCCGGGGGTGGTGCTTCAGAGCCTCAAGCCCTGGACCCAGTATGCCATCTTTGTGCGCGCCATCACCCTCACCACCGCCGAGGAGAGGCGCAACTACGGGGCTCAGAGCGAGGTGGTTTACATCCGTACCATGCCTGCAGGTAACGCGGGCGGGCGGGCGGGCGGGCGGGAGGAGCAGGAGCCTGTGACCAGTGTCATCCACTCCTTGGACTGGGACCGGGCTCTGAGTAGAGTTGCTGGGATGCCGTGGGGGTTCTGGGCTTGCAGCAGAGGGACCTTGAAAGGAGCTCTCCCTTCTGTGGAGGCAGAAGGGGCCTAGCATGAGATGGAGGGCTGCACTGCGGCCACCTCAAAATGTTAAAGCTGGCTGAGATTGGGTTGGACCGAGAGATGCAGTGACTGGCCCAGGGTCACCCAGAGAGCTTCATAGCTGAATGGGGACTTGAACCCTGGTCTCTGTCAGGCTGTAGTCTGACACTCTAGCCGCTACAACACAGTGGCTCTCTATATTGGTTCTCTCTCCCCCCCCTTTTTCTCCCTCTTTCAATTACACTCCCCTTCCCTCCCGTCGATGTCCAGCTCCAACAGTTCCCCGGGACGTCATCTCCATGTCCAACTCCTCGTCCCACCTCATTGTCCGCTGGAAGCCACCCAGCCAGCCCAATGGCAACATCACCTACTACCTGGTCTTGTGGCAGCAGCTGGCTGAGGACTCTGAGCTGTTTGTCAATGACTATTGCCACAAAGGTGAGGTGGCTGGCCTGCTCCATGGCGCATGGACCTTGCACAGCCCCCAAAGGGCCTTTGCTCACACCCTCTCTCCTCTCGCCCTGCCAGGCCTCCGCCTGCCCACCAGCAGCGCAGACACTCGCTTTGACACAGACGATGGTGACGGCCAGGAGGATGGAGAGGAGCAGCAGTGCTGCCCGTGTCAAAGCCCTGTGGGGCAAACCCCCCTGAGGGATGAAACTGTCTCTTTCCAGAAGAAGTTTGAAAACTTCCTGCATAATTCCATCATCATCCCCAGGTGACTGGGGCTGGAGCTGTGCAGGCCAGGCTGTGGGGTTTGGGATTGGGACTCCATGGGCGGGCGGGCGGGCGGGTGGAAGTCAGGGCTGACAGCAGCAATGGCCAGCTGGCGGGAGAGCCTGTCAGAACTGGTGGTGGTTCTCTCTGCCGTCTTGGTACTCCAAACCTTCCACTGACTCCCAGCGCTCCTTCCCCAACTGGAGAGCAGGCATCTTGAGCCTGAAAATGTTAGGCAGGAATGGCACTGTCAACTGTTTGCAAGCCCAGCAACGCCCCCCCCCCAACTGGGGCTCTGGAGAATCCTGAGCCTTATTTCCACAAGTGTCCTGCAGCGCTAGTCTGAAAAAGTTTGAAAAGACTGGCATGAGTTGACTTATTCTAGGTCAGGGTGGTTTTACCTATCTCTCCTGGTAATGTCTACTCTGACTGGCAGCAACAGCAGCTCTCCAATATTGTCTGAGGTGGAAATGGAGGTGGGGAGTCCCCTCCCCAGTGACATGCAACCTCAGCCTTCTCCAACCTGTTTTGGGCCACCAACTCTCACCTGCTCCCACCCCTGTGGCTGCACCCTCATCAGCTGAAATATTCACCAGAGGCAGAGGAGAAGGCTGGAGCCAGGGGGTAGTAAGCAGAGATTTTCACCTTCTTTGTCCTTTTTCAGACCCCCCTGGAAAGTCACTTCCATCAACAAGATCTCTTACAGGTAAGCTGCAGAGTGAAGCCGAAAATGAAAAGGAATGTTCACACATTTTCAGGCTTTTCCTGAGGACTAGAAATGTTTTTTTAAAGGGATGCCTCAAGTTTGCCCCACCATCTGGAGGCTCTCTCAAAATGCACAGACAGTGCAGACTATCAGGTTGCAATATTGGGCTGCAGAGAATGGACGCCTTTTAGGAAGAAAAGGGGGTCTCTTCCCCTCTCCCCACCCCTGCAGGACCAGAAGCTTCCCTTCTTCCTATTGCCTGCCTTTGCCTACCAAGCCCCAGGCACTCAAACATCCCCACACTCTTAACTGTTGGGGGGATCCTGGGGAAATCAGTATCACAGGCAGAAGGACCGTGGAAACTCCTGTCCAGCTTTCTATTGTAATACGTCTGGGGGCTGGACTGAGTTTGGACCCTAAACCGGCTGTGTCTGCTTTGTCCTTCATGGACTAAGGGCTGGGCATGACACCTGTCATCTACCTTGAGGTGTAGGGTAAACAGCATCTCCCAGCAGACAGGCCTGCCCTACCCCACACTCTGCCCCAAGGCCTCACTGCTCTGCTTCCTCTGCTGTGACAGGATCCCAAAGAGGCGCAGGGACACCTTTGCCGTAACCCCTCTTCCTGTCCATGCCTTTGCCAACACATCATCCCCAGAGGTCCTGGAAAATGGAGTGACCCCAAACCGCACAGGGTCCGGCAGCTCCAAAACTGAGAAGGATTTCCGCATCTTTGAGGATAAAGTGGTCCGGGATCGGACGGCCATCTCCAACCTGCGCCATTTTACTGAGTATCGCATTGACATCCATGCCTGCAACCACGCTGCGCAGACCGTGGGCTGCAGCGCTGCCACTTTTGTCTTTGCCAGAACCATGCCGGAACGTAAGTGCCAGAGAGCACCCCCAGCAAGCCACATGGGGGGGGGGGCACCAGCCCCAGGCAGGAGCAGAGAGCTCAGCTGCCCCTTTATGTCTGTCTGCCCTGCTTTGCCTCACGGTAAGGCCAGCCCTGATCCTGCCTCTTTGTACAACTCCCGTCCCCATCGCTAGCTGGTAAGTAGCCTCTGCAGTCCATCGTCTGAATCAACTGGCTCTTCCCTACCAGAATTATCGGGGCGGCCTGTCTCAATTCGCCACCTGCAGTGAAATGGGAAGATGTCGCCCAGTGCATCTGCCCCCCCGCCCTTGCTGCCCCTGCGGTGCCTCGATTACTGGAGTTGTGGGGCTGTAGCTTCCAGGTTCTGAGGAGATCATGCAGAGGCCACACGCCAGCTTCCCAAGACTTCATTCAGCAAGGCGCTCCATCTCACTTCCTGGGGCCTCAGGAATGTTGCGCAGGGCTCTCATGAGATCTTGCTGGAACTTGGAAGCTGCTGCAACTGCTTCTCTGGTGCTGACGGTGGCAGGGGCTCATTTGTGGAGTCACACTTTGGATTCTGCCACCTGAGGCAGTTGCTGTAGTCTGCCTCATGGGTGGTCCGGCTCTGGGAATGATGCAAATGTGATCCAGGAATAAGCATTTTGCACAAGGTGTCCCATGAGCTATGAAGAGCTCTGCGCTCCTTCTCGCCCTGCCTGGGCAAGAGGTGGAAGGAAGGGAGCGTGTGATGGGCTTCCGTCAGCCGTACTAAATTCCACACCTGACTCCACTTGAAGCCGACTCAGGAGCTCCTTTGCTTTGCTCTCTCGCTCAGCTCTAGCAGACAACATCCCTGGCAACGTGACCTGGGAGCCAGCAGGGAAAAACCGAGTCCTCCTCAAGTGGGAGGAGCCGAAGAACCCCAACGGGCTCATCCTCAAGTACGAGATCAAGTACAGCCGGGAGAGTGAGGTGAGGAAGGGGCTGGAGGCCTAGTGGTGGCAGCAGGGCCAAGCGCTGGAACATTTATTAGCAGCAGGAGACGGAAGGTTGGGAGATTCAGGACAAGCAGGAGAGAGGAATTTGCTGCCGCACAAGGTAGCGATGGCAGCTGACTTCAAAGAGGGATTAGACATGTTAATGGAGGATAAGGCTCTCTAATGTTACTAGTAGTCATGGTGGATCAGAGGCAGTGCTCAGCAACACCAGCAGTGGGGATAGATCCCTTCGGGGCATCTGGTTGGTGACTGTGAGAAGGAGCAGGATGCTGGAGTAGTTGGTCCCCCTTTGGCCTGATCCAGCAGCAGTAGCATCCTGGCTCTGGTTAACTAGACCCTGCCACTTGCAGCCACTACATCCTTGCCCCCCCCCCAGCAGCCACCAGCCTGGGGTTTCAAACTTCCCCACCTCCAAGAGTGATCCACAGGCCCCTGAGGCACCACTCACGCCTGTCTCCTCCTCGGTTTCCTTCTTCCTCTCCTGCAGAAAGTCACCTCGGTTGTCTGCGTCTCTCGCCACCGCTACACTCGGAACGGGGGCTACCTCCTCGACCTCCTCCAGCCTGGAAATTACTCTGCCAAGGTCCGGGCCACTTCACTGTCAGGGAACGGCTCGTGGACCGGACTGATCAAGTTTTACATCCTGGGGCCGGGTAGGTGGTGGAGGGTGAGCGTAGGGAAGAGAAGGGTTGACTTGGACTAAGCAACCCTGGCAGTTCAGGGAGGTTCACCTGGTGACACAATGGAGAAACCCTGTGATGATGCCGGGGGGGGGGGCAGCGGGAGGCAGGGCAAGCAAGGACGCCTGGAACAGTTTGTATCTCTGGTTTAACTTCTCATGAAAATGTGGCCCCAGATGCTGGCAGGTGGGGTGTTCTGGGGAACTCCAGAAAAAAAGTTTTCCTTTAGGCCACTTTCAGAGCAACCTTGGGGGCTAATGGTGAAAGAGATCCCTTTGGGGCAAAGAGGAGAAGCACACAGCTGCTTGGATGAATGAAAACAGGGGAGGGGAACCTGCTGCTGTTCCTGGGCTCCAGCCCCAGGAGACAGCAGGACCAGCTGCCTGGAAACCTGGTGGGAGCTGTAGTCCAGTCCTCACCCTCTTCCACAAATAGATGGTGGCTTTGTGGGCCTTGGTGACAAAAGGAGACTAATCAGCCCCAAAAGTGAGCATCACCCAGGAACCTAGCCTGGCACTCTATATGTGGGGCTACGTAGAGTGACTCGGAAACTGCAATTAATCCAGAATGCGGCAGCTAGACTGGTGACTGGGAGCAGCTGCTGGGACCATAAAACACCAATCCTGAAAGACCTACATTGGCTCCCAGTACGTTTCCAAGCACAGTTCAAAGTGTTGGTGCTGACCTTGAAAGCCCCACATGGCCTTGGCCCAGTAGACCTGAAGGAGCATCTCCATCCCCATCACTCAGCCAGACACTGAGGTCCAGAGCCGAGGGCCTTCTGGCGGTTCCCTCCCTGCGAGAAGATTACAGGGAACCAGGCAGAGGGCCTTCTTGGTGGTGGCACCCGCCCTGTGGAACACCCTCCCATAATAAACAATTATCCGACTTTTAAAAGACATCTGAAGGCAGCCCTGTTTAGGGAAGTTTTCAATGTTTGATCTTTTATTGCTTTATTATTATTGTTGTTGTTATTATTATTATTATTATTATTATTATTATTATTATTATTATTATTAGAGCTGCCCAGAGTGGCTGGGGAAACCCAGCCAGATGAGCGGGGTATAAATAATAAATTGTTATTATTGCTATTATTAAGATTTTAACATTTGCTAGATCCAGGGATTAGAGTAGTCTGGCTCCCACAAACTCACAATAAGACATAATTTTATTTGTATGCTGCCTTTCCATAGTTCAAACCATGCTTGAGGTGGCTTACAACATGAAAAAATACAGTATTACAGAAATAATCACCAACAATAAATAAAACATTAAAAAATACACAGCCAAATTGGACAATTTCCACATAAATCATAATAAAATCTAAAATAAAGATTTAAAAAATCAGTAACAACCCCTTTTAACACCCCTTCCCAAAACAATATACTCCAGTCCAAGTGTCTAGAGATTAACAGATAGAAAAGGGAGCAACTGCTTCAGTAATCAAGGCTGCCTTTGTGCAGAAAGTGATGTGGTCTCTCTACCTCTAGGAGCACAGAAGGGAGGATGTTTATGGGGACAACATTTCTATTCCTCAGAGGCTTGTCCCATCCACTTTATTGGGGAGCCCAAATGATGGCCAACAGTTGTACCAAAATGCTGTGGGTCATTTGGTGCATAAATTTAGAATCCTTTTTTATCACGTGGTGCCAAATGTTAGGAAAGCAGACAAAATATTGCCCCAGACCAGCAAATGGAATTCAGAGCAGCCGTTGAGTGGGGTGTGTGGGTGTGAGTTGTGTACATGTCGTTTCTAAGAGTCCCCCTTAGGATATTAAAACCACACAAACAAACCCAGCTGGGGCAAGTTGTTTGATCAATGTTAACTAGTTGTGTAATAATTACATGTTTCTTTCTCTGCCCCCCCAAAACACTTACTTCCATCATGAACCCCCTTACAAGTAGAGGAAGAGGAACCCGGAAACTTCTATGTGCTCTTGACGCTGATGCCCGTTGTCTTGATGGTGGGGATCACTTGCCTGGCCGTCTTTGTTTTCTTATACAACAAGAAAAGGTAATATGGAACCGTCGGGACACTGGCACTGTTAGAGGTGTCTCCCCCCCCCCCCGCAACACGGAGTGGAGAATCTGTGGCCCTCCAGACGTTATGGGTCTCCATCCCCCAAGAGCCAGCCTGGCTGATGGTCAGTGTGTCCCCCTTCCAGAACCTTCTCTGGGGAAGGGTCGGCTCACACTTTCTACTGGCAGAGAAGTGTTGCTTTAACTTGACATGGACCAGGTCAGCAATGACGTTGCACCAAAATCCCACAGGAGGGTCCTAAGGGGGAGGGGAACTCACCGCCACTGTGGTCCCTGCCCTGCAAAGGACCTTGAGCCCTTTGTCTCTCCCTCCCAGAAGCACAGAGGGATACCCCAGTGGGACGCTGTACGCCTCAGTCAACCCTGAATACTTCAGCACCTCAAACAGTGAGTACGGCTCACCTTTCGAAGGCAGAGGCGGGCAGGACACCATTTCCACAGGGGCACCCTCTGTCTGTGAGGGCAAAGGTGGAGCATTGCTATGGAACTGACTGGTGCTGCTGCTGATGCCCTAAGCCTCCCCTGTCCCTAGCCGGGGGCTCTCCAGGTTGTCCTGGACTCCCGGCTTGCATCATCACCATCCCTGAGTGCGCTGGGACTGACGGGAGTCTTGGTCCAGATCGTTTAGAGGGCACCAGGTTGGGGAAGCAGCAGCTGTGCCCCCCCCACTCAGTGTTGCAGCAGGACTTGTGCAGGAGGACTCCCCACCTGATTCTACCCTTGGCCTTGCCACTCCGCCACCTTCCAGGCCCCCCAGCCTTGCCTCCGGGGGGCGTATGTGTGTGCCCCACACCGAGCGCTCTGTGCTTTTCCTTCGGTGCCTCTCCTTGGCTAGTGTACGTCCCGGACGAGTGGGAGGTGCCGCGGGAGAAGATCACGGTGCTGCGGGAGCTGGGCCAAGGCTCCTTTGGGATGGTCTACGAAGGGCTTGCCGAGGACATTGAGCAGGAGGGAGAGAAGACCAGGGTGGCCCTGAAGACGGTCAACGAGTTGGCCACCACGCGGGAGCGCATCGAGTTCCTGAATGAGGCCTCGGTCATGAAAGCCTTCAGGTGCCACCACGTGGTAAGTGGGCCGGCCCTCCCCTTGGACAGCTGAGTTTTGGCGTCAGGAAAAGCAGCATATGGTACCAGAGCTGCTATTGTTGTGCTTTGTTCTCCCAGGGGGAGACACTCGTGGGACATTCTGCCTTGGGGGCCAAAATAACTTGATCAGCCTCGGGGATTATGCAACTTGATCTGTGGGTTGGTGGGCAAAATACCTCAGGGCAGCCCTGCCTGGATTCCCAGAGAGGAACAGGCTAGATTTCAGCTTCCATGTGGTTGGATGACGTGGGGTGTGCCAAAGTTGGTGTTTGGATGACCAATTGCAGCAATGCAAAGAGGGAGAGTCGTTGTCCCCGTTTTGCTCTGCTAGAGGGTCGGAGGTGCTCATCCTGCCCCATTCAACTCCGCAGTGTGGGAATGCTAAAACTGGCCTACTAAGTGGGGGTGACATTAGGGTTACTGGACCCCCCCCCCTCCTGTGTGTGCGCTGAGCACTTTGAGAGCGTCCTCTACATGCCAGCTGGCCTCTTTTATCTCTGCTGGCTCTCAGGTCCGTCTTCTGGGCGTAGTCTCCCAGGGCCAGCCTGCCTTGGTCATCATGGAGCTGATGACGAGGGGGGACCTGAAGAGCTACCTCCGTTCCCTCAGGCCGGAAGCTGAGGTGAGTGACTTGCAGAGCCTCCCCCAGGCTTTCCTCCAGGGCTCAAGCAAAGCCGCCTGCTTGGGTGGAGAAGAAGTTGCACCATGTGGCCAATCCAGTCCAAAGGCAGAGGGTGGGGACTGCCCACAGGAAGCTATGGGAAGCTGGGCTTTCATTTGTGCTGAAGTTCCCTTGCCCAGGGCACCGAGGGAGTTCAGAAACTCCTTTCCCATCTTGGAGGGTGGCGTCCAGTCTGGGGTCTCCTTGCCTGCCGGCTTTTGCCAGCTTCGATAGTAGCTGGGAGACAAAACCAAAGTATGGAGACAGACTGAGCGCATGGCATTCTCCGGGAGTGGCTGAGGACATTTTCCCAGAGAAGAAGTCCTGTTGGTCTCTTCCCCCCTGCCCTGGGACAGGCTATTTTGTGGTTCTTTCTCTCTAGAATAACCCTGGCTTGCCTCCCCCGTCACTGAGGGACATGATCCAGATGGCTGGCGAGATCGCGGATGGCATGGCCTACCTGAACGCCAAGAAGTTTGTCCACCGGGATCTTGCTGCCCGCAACTGCATGGTGTCAGAGGACTTCACTGTGAAGATTGGGGGTGAGGCCAGGTTGGGGTTCAGGGGTGTTATCATTGTCATTCCCTACGAGTAGAGGTGGTCGTGGTTGAGGCTCGGATGCCCAGGGGGGCAGCAGTGTTTGTTTGCTGCAGCAACAACCCCCTCCCCCATTTCTGGTGGCCCCGGCCTCCCTGGACCAGACCTCCTGTTGCCCCGAGGGCTCCCTGCAGCTCCGACAGCTGCCTGTCTCCCTCCCTGCCAAATTCTCTTCATCTTGGTTCCCCTCAAAAGATTTCGGCATGACCAGGGACATCTATGAGACGGACTATTACCGCAAAGGGGGGAAAGGTCTGCTGCCTGTCCGCTGGATGTCCCCGGAAGCCCTGAAGGATGGCCTCTTCAACACACACTCGGACATCTGGTGGGTGCTTGGGAGAGGAAGGGGCAGGCTTGTCCTCCAGAGCAGCAGGGGGCGGGGGCGGGGCGGCAGCAGGTTTCTAGTCCCAGGGAGTTCTGGCACACCTTTGTTCACCCTTCCATGGTATTTTCACTCAAGGATAATCTGGGACTGGAAGCAGGGACTTTCAAGGATGTGTGTGAGAGAGGCTGAGGGTGGCCGGTGTGGCTCCTGCTCACGTCTTCTTTGCTGGTCTTTGTGGGGCAGAGGGAGGAGGCGGAGGCCCTGCACTTGAGCAGCATCTTGGTTTGGACCCTCGTGTGGGGGGCCTGTCTGCTCCCTCCCACCGTAAACCTTGCGAAGAGCAGCTGTGCACAATGGCTGTCCTGGGCGCCTCTCCTCACCTGTGGCCTGTGGCAAGAGGCAAGGAGGAAGAGGCTGACTCTTCTCTTGCAGGTCCTTTGGGGTGGTGCTGTGGGAAATCGCGACGCTGGCTGAGCAGCCCTACCAGGGCATGTCCAACGAGCAGGTCCTGCACTTCGTGATGGACAGCGGCGTCCTGGAGAAGCCAGAGAACTGTCCCCAGAAGCTGTAAGCGCCTCACCAGTGTCTGTCTGTCAGTCCATCCAGGTAGCATCTGGGCTGTGCAAAGGCAGATGCGCTTCCCTCCCCCTCCCCCTCCCCCTCGGGCCCCTTGATGGCAGTCCTGCGTGGCCTGTGGGGGCCTCCCCATCTGGGCCCCCACAGCAAGGCGGCTTGAGACACTCCTCCTCTTGGGAGCCAGCAGCAGGCTGGTGTCAAGGCTGCCTGGTGGAGCCTTTGGGGTGGGGGTGGTGCAGTAGGAGGGGAAAGTGACCCCCTGCCCTTCTCACTCTCCACCCCCCTCCTGCCCTTGTGGATCTTCCAGCCACGAGCTGATGACCTGGTGCTGGCAGCAGAACCCCCGCCTGCGCCCCACCTTCGCCCAGATCCTGGAGAGCATCAAGGACGACATGAGCGCCGCCTTCCGCACCCACTCCTTCTTCTACAGCCTGGAGAACAAATGCTGCAGCTCCTGGGAGGCTTCGGACACAGAGACGGAGCAGCTACTTCTGAGTGGGGAGGAGGAGGAGGAGGAAGCAGCACCTGAGCCGGCCCCCCCTCAGGGTGCCCCCATCCCCAATGGCAGCCCACTCCTCGCTCTGGGCCTTGGCAGGGACCCCTTGCAGAGCCAGCCTACAAACTGCTGCCAACCCAATGGGAAGGTGGGCCTCTGAAGAAGGGCACCACCCTGGGGCCCACCTCACAGGAGACCCCCCCCCTTGCCCTCTTTGGGACCTGCTGAAAAGCCAGGACGCTTCTGGGCTGGAGTGGAGAAAGGACCCCTTCCAGGAGGAGGACCACCTGGTGACCCTCCCTCAGGGTGACAGGATGGAGTCTCTTTTGAGGAGAAGATGACTTGGCCGGGCGCTCCTTTTCTTCCCGAGGGCCTTGGCCCGTTCTGGCCGCCTGCAGGTTGCCTTGCAGGCATTTCTCCCTTCAGCCACTGTGGGCAGCCTCCTCCCTGCCCCCCATCACGTGGGCTGTGGCTTCGTGGGGAGCATTTGCAATCCTTCGGCTGGGGCGAACTGGCTCTCCTCAGCAGCCCAGGAGCAAAGATACACTTATGCTCTGTGTGGCAGCCTTGCCCAGGGGTTTCACGCTCCTTTGTTGGACTGGTGCACAAGTGAACTCCTGGGCTGTGGGGCTAAAAGGTGCAGCCAGCGCCTGTGAAGGAAGCTGAAGGCCAAATGGACTGGCTGAAAAGCTCCCTGGCTTTGGGAAGGTCGAAGGACGGGCAGACTTTCCCACAGCCCATTCCTGCCTCTGGGTGTGTTGGGGATGCGGGGCCACAAATGTGTTCATCCCCACAGCCACTCCAGAGGAGGTTACCTTCTTTCCTTTATACCTCACCTCTCTTCCAGAATGGCACCCAGACTGGCATACTTCTTTTTTAATAAATAGAAGAGTAACTAACGGCCTTGAGAGAGGCTTCCTGGGAAGTTTCCCGTCCAGTGTGGCCTTACTTTGCAAAGTCCCAGATTCTGGCCCGGCAGCCGGGGCCTCCTCCCCACTGCACTTTCCCAGCTGTTGCAAGGATCTCTTCAGACCAAGTGGCCACTTCAGCCCTAACGCCTGCTCCTTGTCACAGAGGAGATTCTGCAGTTTCACTGTGGACTAGAAGCACTGGGAGGTCAGTATTTTGCTGAAGCTCAGGGGTCCAGGTGAGGGCACTCCCTGGATGGGGGGATCCTCTCTCCGTGCAACCATTTGTGCTGCCTTGGATTCTGTGCTGGAAGAAAAGTCGGGTATAAACACAAGAGCCCCATCTCTGGAGCTGGCTGTGGCTGGGCTGCTCCTCCTCTCCCCCATCACTGCAAAGGTGCTTTCGTTTTTGCTGGATGTGATCGGCTGCTTCCACAAAGTGAAGGGCAAGCCCTTGAACTCTGAATAAACCACTTTGTTTTCCCGTAGAGATGTCCAGGTGAGCCCGATGGGTGCCTCTTTTATCAGCATTGCGAGAGGCAGCTCTGCTCAAACTTGCTTCCAGCGTGAAGAACTGAAACCAACCTCCCTCCCATAGGAATTAAGTTTCTAATGGAACCAGGTGGTTTTATAATTAGCCCAACTGCAGCGGTGTTATTCCTCTGCATCAGCTGCTGGCTCCATGAAGATTTTTCCCTCACGCGGAGACACACAAAAACACGTGTGTGATATAAGTGCATCTGCTCCAGCTCTGGGCGTCCCCACTGTGCTCATTGATCTTTGAAGACTTTTCTGAGTTTCTGACAGTGCAAAACTTGGCTTACAGAGTGTATGTGACCCCTTTGTACATGGATTTACAGACTCCTGCGAGGAAGTCAGGCTTATGAGTTCTGCTGGCTCATCCTCAGTTACGCCTTTTCCTGTTGCAAAATAAGCAAGACTGAAACTGCCTGCTTGGCCCTTCCAGGAGACCGTTTTGGGAAGGCGGATTGCAAGCTGTGGTTGGGGAAAGGGATTCTTGAAACAAAGGGTCGTCCTTGTTGCACCTTGTAATCCAGAGCGACTGACAGTGCAAACACGCAGGAGGCCTCAAGAAGGGGCTGCTATAAAATGCGGGGGGGGGGGGGAGACATTCCTTTGAACATAGGAGTTCACTGAGATGAAGAACTTTCTAATGGCAAGAGTTTTTGACAGTGGAACGGACTCCCTCAGAAAGTGGCGGCTCTCCGTCCTTGGAGGTTTCTAAGCAGAGGTTGGATGGCCACCTGGCCGGGATGCTCTAGTTGGGATTCTTGCATTGCAGGGGGTTGGACTAGATGACCCCCTGGGGTCCCTTCCAACTCTATAGTTCTATGATTCTAATGAAGGTGATCTCTGTGCCTGGTGCAACCCCCTGTTGGCCTATAAGGTGCTTTCCCCTGCCCCACTTTGCTTTCTTTCATGGGACTGAAGAAGTGGCTAGTCTCTGTCAAAGTTGGGGGCGGGGGCGGGGAAGTGACAGAGAGATCTGCCCCCACCCGAGAAGCGCTGGAAATGAGCCAAGCAGCCGTCCCCTTGATGCTGTGCCTCTGCTGGCGGCTGCCTT